>NC_081410.1:55205361-55839111 GCF_030272615.1 Cryptomeria japonica | reverse complement strand
TATTGTACACACATACTATTTGCAGTAGTATCATTTGATTGTGGGTAAGGCTCCCCACCGTGTTTTTTCCCCTTACAGGGTTTTCACGTACAAATATTTATGATATGTGATGTGGATGTTAATGTCTTTCTATTTCATGCATTAATCTTTACCGGTACTACAATTAATTGATAAACTGTCTACCGACATAAAGTTTGGTTTACCAGCATTAAGCCTTAAGTTTTGGTTAAGTTAATTTTGGTTGAATTTATTAAACAACTGATTCACCCCCCCTCCCTCTTAGTTGTCTTTGGGACCTAACAATTGGTATCAGAGCTTAGTCCTCTTTTTTGCAGAAGTTTAACTGGTTGAGGAGATCCAATGTCTTCTAACTATTTCAGGAAGGACAATTCGAAACTTGATGGAACAAACTATGGGATATGGAAGATTAGGATGGAGACACATTTGAATTGCATTGGAAAACACATATGGGATATTAAAAAGAATTTCTATACTACTCCTACTCAAGGTCAACCTAATCCACCTAACTTAGCTAAAGATGAAGAAAATGATTGCAAAGTAAGAGAATCACTTTTGAGCGCATTATGAGATCAGCAAGTCATGGGATTGTTAGATAGATCTACTACTAAAGCTATTTGGGAGAAACTGGAAACATTGAATGAAGGAGATTCCACAGTCAAAATTGCAAAACTTGAATGCTTCCAGGTCAAGTATGGAAATCTGAAAATGGAAGAAGATGAAAGAATTTATTCTTTTATGGAAAGAGAAAATGAAATTATTTTGGGTATACAATGTTGCGAAGGAACCTTAAGTGAAGATGAGATTGTTTCTAAAGTTTTAAGAGCTTTGACACCAGCATATAAAATAAAAATTACTGCTATAAATGAATTGAAAACAATGCCTAATGCATCGGTATCTAGAGACACCTTGGTTGGAAAACTTTCAGCTTTTGAACTTTAGGAATTTGGTATTGTTGCTACTATGAGGATAGATCTAGCTTTCAAAGCATCATCATCATCTGTAGCATCATTATCACCTATAGCATCATCATCATCTAAGAAATATAATTGGAAAGCCTTCTATGCAAGAGAACTTGAAGAAAGCAAGAGAGAAAATGAAGAACTTGAAGAACTTGAAGCACTATTTGCAAGAAAAATGCCTAAAGGTCCAACTGGAAGTAAGTATGAAGGTAAAGCACCCTTTAAATGTTTTAACTATAATAAGATTGGTTATATGGCTTCTAGATGTCTTGATAAACATGCAAGATTAAGAGAAGAAGATAAAATAACATATAAGACTAACCCTGATTATCAGAAATACAATTTTAAGGAGAACAATGACAAATCTTGTTATTTATGTTGATGAAGGAGTTACTGATGATTCTGAAGAGGATCCGACAGACAATGGATGAGATTTTTTTCTATAATGGAAGATCAACCAACACCTACTATTCAACCAGTAGAGCAGGCCCTGGTAGCTAAAGTTGGATTACTGATTCGGGATGTTCACATCACATGACTAGTGATAAGAGTAAATTCTTAACCTTTCAGAAATACAATGGAGGTCTAGTAAGATTTGGAGATGATAAAGCTTGTTCGATCAAAGGAAAAGGAACTATATCTTTTGATGGTAAGAAAAATACAGATAATGTTTACTATGTTGAAGGTTTGAAGCATAATCTTTTAAGTGTTGGCCAATTAGTTGAGAAAGGATTTCAGTTACAATTCAAGAATTGTAAATGCAAAATCTTAAACAGAACTGGTTTGGAAATTGCAACCGGTAATCAGACTAGAGGTAATATCTTTCATTTGAACAACAATGAGAATGCATGTTTGATTGCACATATTGATGAAAGTTGGTTATGGCATAAGAGGCTTTGTCATGTAAATTTTGATTGCATTATGAAAATAAGTACAACTAAGGTAGTAAGAGATTTACCTAGGATTGTTAAACCTCACAATCCGGTATGTAAGGAATGTCAATTTGGAAAGAAAGTTAGAGCAACTTTCAAGAGTATTCCAGAGAAGTATAATAATGTTTTTGATTTAATTCATACTGATTTATGTGGTCCAGCAAGAACTAGAAGTATACAAGGAGATAGGTATTTTATGCTAATCATTGATGACTATTCTAGAATGTGTTGGGTTACTTTTCTCAATCAAAATTTTGAAGAATTTGGGAAATTAAAACTATTCAAGGTGATGGTAGAGAATGAAACTAGCAAGAAAATCAAATGTTTGAGATCAGATAAAGGAAGTGAATTCACATCTAAGGAATTTAATACATTCTATGAATTGAATGGGATCAGAAGACAATTATCAGCACCCCAGACACCCCAGCAAAATGGAGTTGTTGAAAGGAAAAATAGAACTATCTTGGATGTAGCTAGAAGTATGATGTCAAAAGAAAATGTACCTCATATATACTAGAGAGAAGTAGTCAATACAACAATTTATACATTTAACAGAGTTCACATTAGAGGTGAAACTGGTAAGACCCCTCATGAACTATAGTTTGGTAATACTCCTACTCTTAAATATTTCAGAATATTTGGAAGTAAATGCTATATTAGAAGAGATGAGTATATTGGAAAATTTGATTCTAGAAGTGATGAAGGAATATTTCTTGGTTATTCATCTAAGAGCAAGGCATATAGATGTTTTAACAAGAGATTGTAGAAAAATGTTGAGTTTAAATGTGAAGATTGATGAACATTTTAGAGGAAATTCAAGGTACATAGACTCTGAACAGGCAATAGAGATAATCACAAATGAACCTACTGTGAATAAATCAGTACAGCATGGTGATCCAGTTACACCAACATCATCTAAGGATTCAACAATCACTGCAGAACAACAAGAAGTAAAAACACCCCGGTATGTAAGATTGAATCATTCTGAAGATCAGATAATTGGAAACAAATTTCAAGGAGTTATGAATAGAGGAAGATTGGCAAATGAAGAAGTATGTCTTATTTCTCAAATTGAACCTACATCAATTAATGAGGCATGTGAAGATAAATATTGGATTAAAGCTATGGAAGATGAATTAGAACAAATTGAAAGGAATGACACTTGGTCATTAGTTTCTCGACCCAAAGACAAAAATGTAATTGGAACTAAATGGGTTTTCATAGATAAACTTAATGAAGATGGTAAGGTAATCAGAAACAAAGCAAGATTAGTGTATAAGGAATATTCATAGAAAGAAGGAATTGATTACAATGAAACCTTTGCACTAGTAGCCAGAATTGAGGCAGTCAGACTTTTATTGGCTTTTGCAGCACACAAGAACTATAAAGTATATCAAATGGATGTTAAATGTGAAATTATGAATGGAGATCTTGAAGAAGAAGTTTATATTGAACAACCTGATGGATTTTCTTTGATAGATAATAAAGACATGGTTTGCAGGTTAAGGAAAGCTTTATATGGACTAAAACAAGCTCAGAGAACTTGGTATGCTAGATTGGACAAATATCTTTTGAAGCTTGGATACACTAAAGGTAATGCTGACAACAATCTATACTACAAAGTGACTAATGATGACATCTTGTTTATTGAAGTTGTAGCTAGGAAATTGGAAATCATCACAAACAATATAAACATACTAATCATTAGCTCAATCACGAAAGCACAATTGTAAAGATCTATCCTAAACACACTCAATAGAGACATGAAAATGAAACATTCAAAACTAAAGACTATGCAAACCAGAGGTAAATCCAAATGCTTCCTTCATGCGGCTCCATTGTTCTTCTTTCCTCTTCAAATAGTTTGGTTGTGGATCTCACCTACAAGTGCATGATGATGTTATGAAAGCAAGTAGATAAGATGATTGCTCAAGAGTACTCAAAGCGTGATTGGTTAGAAATTCGATAATCTGATTAGGGGATTTGATTGAAGAAATTCATCCAATTTATAGACAAATTGGAGAGATGACAAGATTAGCATGATTCAAATCAAATGGAAATTGCAAATCAATTATGTCAATTATGACAAATTATGACAAATTATGCACTTTCTATGCAAAATTCGTTGATTGATAATTTATGACAAATTATGACAAACTTCTATGTCAAAATTGATTGATTGTCAATTATGACAAATTATGACAAATTGAAATGTCATTCCCATGGAATTAGGAGATGAAATAGGAGGGAATAGAAATTAGATGAATTAGAAATTAGAAAATTAGAAAAAGAGGAAAATTAGGAATTAAGAATTAGGTAAATTAATTAATAATTTGTCATTTATTAATTAATTCACAAAAAGAGGAATAATTAGCCAATTAAATGAACATTTAATTGTGATGAGAAGACTTAGGATAAATAAATAATTTATTAATCCTAAAGGGAGAAATGACACACAAGGTTAAATGATTAAATCATGAAACCCTAGAATGACAATTAGGTCTTGATGAAAGATAATTGACTCGATCATGATTCAGATTGACAAAGGACTAATGTGATAAATGATTTGATTGATAAAATGAGCCAATTGATGAGGAACAAGGACTAATTGATCCAAATTGACATAATTGAGACAGACAACAATCGATGACAAATCGATCGCACGATGACAAAATTGATAAGAGGATAAGGATCAATGACAAAATAGATTGCAAGACGACAGGATTGAAAATGACCACGATCGATGACAAATCGATCGCAAGACGACAAGATTGAAAAATGATAAGGATTGATGACAAAACGACAAGATTGATAAGAGGACAAAACCCTAATTAGGATTGATGATGTCCAAAATGATGACAAATGAGCACGCACATTGATGCGATAGGATAAGATCGACCAAAATCATGATTGAAGATTGTTGTTGACAAGACCAAATTCAAGAGCCAAGATGAATGAAGAATGTAGAAGAATGACTCGATGCTCGCAAATGATAAAAACCAAGTGCGTGACATAGGAGAAATGTTAATGTGATGCAAAAACCTAAAATGAAGGCAATGCGCAAATGTTAAAGTATGATTCCGCAAGTGTTGACCATTTTTAGGTGTCTACATTTTGCCCCTCTTTGAGACAATGCGATTTTAAGCGTTGTTTCAAAGAACAATAATGAGAATGCCCCAGACAATGACAATGACATATGCATGCCCCCTCGAGGAATTGGCTAGAAACATGCAGAAAAGAGGCCAATTGATCGATAAAAATGATAGGATCGAATGGACTAACAATCAGATACCAGATGCATGAAGGACAAGCAATTAACAACATAAAAGACCACGACCAACATAAGATGGAGAGGGTGCACATCCATCTATGCACTGACAAAGATCTATAAATGAGACCAATAGGTTGAAAAGAGCTCATTTGCACTAGACAAAGAGGAGGATTGATTGCTCTAGACAAGGACACTTGTAGATAGATGGCGAACATTCCAATGGTGGATCACCTCAGGGAATGTGTAGGCACATACAGATGATTGGACAATGCAGGAGCAGCGGTATGGATCTCAAAAACCCATGTTTTCAATGTTATGAATGTAACTTGCTTGTGGGACATTGCGGGGCCCACGGGGGATGCAGAAAAGGACTCCTGCGCTTGTGTAGGGTGAATCCTGTGCTTGTGTAGGGTCTTCTGTGCTTGTGTAGGGTACACAGGTGCAGGTTACAAGACACAGGCGCAGGTTCCTTGACACAGGTGCAGTTGTGCATTTGTGACTCAATTTTGGTTCGAAACTGCATGCAAATGATCCGAAAAGGGGGGATAAGGGTAGGATAAGTAAGAATAGATGAAAAAGACCCTAATTTGGACATGAAAATGAGGAAATGCAACCTGTAGGAGAAAACCCTAATATTGACAAAATGTACCCCAATTTGTGATGCAGAGTCGACAGTATCCATTGATCACACGAGAGAACCGACTAGATTGCTTCATGCTACGACATAGACTCAAGAGCATAGACAGAGATACATTAGCAGGACTTGGGATATACTATGTCACGTTCATGCCCAAGATTAGGGCAAACACAGGACTGCTTACCGCATTGGCAGAGCAATGGCATTCAGAGACTTCCTCTTTCCATCTGGCGACTGGAGAGGCGACGGTGACACTGGAGGATGTATGGCATATCCTCCGCATTCTGATTCATGGAGAGATGATAGAGTGTGACCCAGTGACAGGGAGAGATGCATTGTGTAGATTGTTTGAGTGTGATGCAGATGATCTAGATATCGTGGAGAGAGAGATTGGCTGGGAGACCATGGCATCAGAGTATGATCAACGGTATGTGGTGATAGCAGTGGTGATAGCATGTCTACTAGCAGGAGATAGACAAGGACATGGATTCCCTATTGGATGGGGAAGAGTGCTAGAGCGGATGGCGATAGAGGGGACGGTGTATGCATGGGGACCATGTGTACTGGCTATGTTATATTTTCAGCTGCATCAGATAGCATATCAGGGAGTTCAGACATTGAGCTATGGAGTCACATTGCTACAGGTATGGGCATTTGAGCACATAGCCATATGTCGACCAATTACAGAGAGATAGGTAGTACCACATCAACCATATGTGTACTGCTATGCAGGAGCACTGAGACAGGGTCCTTTTTGGATACATACTATATTAGCGACATGAGCTAGACCGACTGAGAGAGTTCATATGGAGGCCATATCGTGATTGTCCAGGATGGTCAGATGATAGTGAGGAGCTACATTATTGTAGATAGGAGAGGTACCTGATTGGGCGACCAGTGAATCGCCAGAGAGTGATTGAGTTGTACCTGCCAGAGAGAGTTAGACGATAGTTTGGAGAGAGGCAGGATGTACCTAGGAGGACTGCACACTTTGCCCAATCTCACAGAGAGACAAGTCAGTGGGGGAGTATGATTCAGCCACACATAGCATATATTGACTTCTCACAGCTACAACAGAGATAGTGGGATTGGAGATCAGATGTGGTTGATGCTAGGACGACAGAGGAGTATGAGAGATGGTTTGCACGACGGCAGCCAGTGCCATTGACAGATCCGGATATTCCAGTACCTAGGCGACATGAGGACTTCCCACTCACTGGAGAGGAGGGAGATGATGAGGATGAGGAGGATGAGGGCGGGGATGAGGATGATGGGGATGATGAGGATGGAGATGACGAGGATGAGGAGGATGAGTCAGATTCAAGCGAGCATGAGGCATTGCAGGATATACCCATAGAGTCGGAGACAACTAGGACAGAGGAGATGGAGATGTGAAGGGCTACCATAGCGAGTCAGTAGGATCACATTGCGACTTTAGAGAGACAGCAGGAGCAGTTCAGAGCAGAGATAGCTAGACTCACATCAGCTCGAGATACAACAATTGCTCAGGCACAGCGAGAGGAACAGATAGTCACTGAGTACATTGGGTCGATTTAGGATGCCAGTGCACGCGAGATGGCATAGATGCTGGTAGAGACTGGAGAGGAGATATGCCATTGGAGGACACTATACGAGAGTGCAGTTCCACCAGAGCAGAGAGCACCTTCATATCGGGCACGATCGAGGACAGAGAGTAGGGCACGCTCTCGAAGGTCATTGAGCAGCATGGGGGTGAGTGGACCTATGAGACCACCATAGCCAAGACCAGGAGGGACATCATCCATGAGACATGGCAAGGATGAGGAGAACAGAGGGAGCACCTAGTGATAGAGGCACGTGCTCCTTACAAGAGACAATGGACATTATGTAGTCAGCCTGCGAGCCATACTTAGGATAGACAGTCCAATTTTGTACTCTGATATTATTGTGACATATGATATGATATGCATTGATATGATGGGATGCAATATGTTATGACTTATGTGATTTTCTATGTATGGATGACTTATGTACTGTTGATGTATCATGTATGGATGCATTTTTTTTAATGTGTTTTTGATACATTGATAATATGAAATGGATAAAAGACTTGATATGATGTTTAATGTAATGTAAATGTACTAACCAATGGATGCAGGATGCAGCATGTATGTTTGCGGGGAAATCGGAGCACTAGACTGAACTGACTATCTGAACTGATGGAAGAAATGTTAGTAAGAAGAAAATGAGATGGAGGACAATTAGAGATGAAGAAAAACTTGCTTTCAGTAATGCACTTTGTAGGTGAGAACCTTTATTTTTATGTAGCAAAACGGATGCATATCATCATGGCATTGAAGGCCAGAGCTGAAATGCAACCTTCTTTGCAAAGGACAGACACATCACAGACAAACAACAATCACAAAAAAAGAAAGGGACCATGAACCATCCCGGTCACTCTAAATCACTCAGTGACATCATCGAGCAACATAGGAGCATGATCGGAGATAAATCAATAGAAAGATAAGATGCACAAAATTCCAACAAATCAAACAAACATCTTGATCTCCATTGTCAAAAGTTGAAAGCGTTGATAGGACAATCATGTTGTCTGGTTTCAGGACATGCGGTACCCCGTCTAAGATAGGACACAGTCTGGTTTTGAGTATACCACACCCTGTATAAGACCCATGATAGTGTGCCAAGGACGAATTGATTTTGAGGTTGATTGATATGACAATTCTGATCAGTTTGAATGTCTGAGTTGATTGAAAGAGTTCATCTGTTTAAGCGTGATTTCATTAAAGCACAGTGTTTAATTGTGTGTCGTTGGATGTATGCTTAGTGATTTGTCTTATACACAAAAAGAGATCCTTTATTGACAAAATGCGTGTTTTTGGATTTTGATGTTTTTGAAAATTTTTGGTTCATTTTTTCAGGGCATTATTTGATTTTTTAGGGAGTTTTTTCAGGACATTTTTAAATGTTTTTGAGATTTTTTCAAGACATTTTTAAATGTTTTTGAGATTTTTTCAGGACATTTTTAAATGTTTTTGAGATTTTTTTCAGGACATTTTTTAAATGTTTTTGAGATTTTTTTAGGACATTTTTAAATGTTTTTGAGATTTTTTCAGGACATTTTTAAATGTTTTTGAGATTTTTTCAGGACATTATTTGATTTTTAAGATTTTGCCCCTAGTGTCTAGCAAGGCAAGGAATATGATAAGTGAATAAATAGGCTTTCTAAAATGTTGGTGGGTAGAGGGAAGACAAAGGCCTTTTATTATGGAGACAATACGGATGCAATTTTCAAGGGCTATTGCATGATGGGACAAGAGACTAGATATGACAATGTAAAGCAGGAACATGGCATGAGGGACATGTCAAGAGGTTTTTGAAACCATGTTTAAGTTTTGCGTCCTTATGTCAGATCAAGATCAAGGAATGAAAAAGAGTGTATGGATAGTGACAAGATATGGATAGGATAAGCAAGACCAAGAATGGATAAGGGTTATGGACTTAAGGTTGGGATTAGCTAAGGGATAGTGGCAGAAAGTTGCAATAAGACAGGGAATATGGATGAAAAGTTGTAATAAGCAAATGGATAAAGACCAAAAGCTATGATGGACTAAAAGCTGCAAACAAGATGCATGATGCTCATGACGATCCTCAGCCTTGTCAAGATCAAAGGTGGAAAGGGAAATGGACATGAGGGACAATAGGATATGAAGGGTAATGGCAGGGGTTCGATAGGATAATGGAACAATGAAGGACAAAAGGATGTGATAGGATAAAACCTGCCCCCAAGTGTGGTGTGCAAGAAGTTCATAAATTACGCATGATGCCTGTTTGCTAGGTTTTCACCAGAGGATGAATTATTTTTCTTTACTTTTTTTTTCTTCTTTTTTTTCACCTTTTTTTTTTTCACTTTTTTGACTTTTTCAATAGAAGATGGACACATGATAGGGGATGGAAGAAGGAATCAAGCATCTTTTTCTTTGGATAGGAGCCTTGAAAAAAATGGACCATGGCCTTTAAAAGTATGCTCAAAGACATTGGTAGGATAAGGACATGGAAAAAGAGATGAAACTAAGGAAAGGATTTAGGCAAAGGATTGGACCAAAGGGATCGAAGGATGAAAAATATGCATTAGATAATGGATAGGGTATTGGAAGAATTTGGCTTGAGTGGATAGAAGTGTTGGAAAGATCGACATTGGCACACACCTTGAGGGGTGATGGATTGATGGAGGAAAAATATATTTTGGATTGTGAGATTTGGATGGAGGAATAGCTTGGGATTTTGGGACATAAGGGCCCAAAATGGATGAAGAAGGTGATGGAGAAATAGACTTGGAAGATTTGGATGGAGGAATAGCAATTGTAGATGCCAATTTTGATGTTTCTTTAGGCTTTTGTGCTTCAAGGAGCTGCTTAGGGATCCACATGGTTTTGGATTTTTCATGCTTTTGTGGATCCTTGGAGTGCATTGCTTGCACAAGGGATTTAGGAACCCATATATATTTTGACTTTGCTTTATTTTTCTTAGTGGGACTTTGTGACCTTTTGGATATTTCTTTTTCTTTATAGATCAAATTTTTCTTTGTTTTGACATGTCAATTATATTGGACATGTTGATCCTTGAATACATGTGGATTGCTAGACTTATGATGCTTATACTTGGCATCCAAATTTCTTGGAGGGGGAAAGGAATGCATGGATGGATATGAATGAAATGGAGTTCTTTTGGATGGATGGAATTTACTCAAGGATGTGTCCCTTTGCTGACCTTGCATATAGGACGCAGGGATATAAGGACCTAAGATGGATGGAAGGTATGATGGGGAAGGTGTATGTTTTGATTTTGATGGAGGGATACCAACGTCTTGAGGAATTTCACTGAGGCCATGACCCTTAAGATCTCCTTTGATATGGAGGGGTTCTTTCTCATGAAGGTCTACTCCTTTGCTTTTATGAATATTTTGACTTGTAGGATACTCTTTTCTTTGGGAAGAAGACGTGAGTCCATTATGAGGTGGATATGATATGAGAGAAATAATGAGATCTTGAAGTGGATCAGATTGCACCAAAGTGGAAGAACCCATTATGCATGTCGAGGGTTCATGAACATCTTGCACTGACACATTAGAATCATGAAGGGGATTAAGATCATGTTGTGGACATGGTTCAATGGCAGGCTCTTCAAGAGATGGAATGGGAGGAATAATGGGATCATCACAAGAAATATGATCTTGGAGTGGATATGGTGGATTAAGACAAGGAGATGGAGGAACAAACAGATCTTGTGGAGGATTTAAAGGAATAGTTTGATCTTGACAAGGAGGAAGATCATTGGAATCCTCTTTAAAGGTGCTTTGCTCTTGACTTTTAATGGGATCATCAGAAAGAATGGAAGGGATATCTTGATCTTTCTTAGGAAGTGGAATGTCAATGGGATTTGAAAGGACATTGTGTTCATGAAATTGAAGGGGACCATTTGGAATTGGATGGACTGGGATATCTTGATCTTGATCTTGCTCAGGGAATGGAGTGTCAATAGGGCTTTGGATAGGATGGACAAGAATAGGGGAATCATCATGAGTGTCTGGGAACATGGGGTCCTGGTCAACAATTGGATGGGATAATAAGGTTTCAGGATCTTGATCTTGATTTTCTTTAGGACTCATTTCTTCATGCTCTAAATTATCCTCTTGACATGGGGTTGGAGTTTGGATATGCATGGGGGATTCAGACAAGGAATCAATGTTTTGGGATGAAGGAAATGCACTTTGAACATTTGTGATGGATTCTAACAAGGAATCAATGCTTGAACATGAGGAAGACGGACTTTGAATGGGGTCCTCTAAAATAGGTAATGGCAATAAAGTGCATGGTGGCATTGGATCTTGTATTTCTGAAACATGACAAGGATGTGCATCATGAATTGGATTATCTTGGCAATCAATTATGGATAGCTCTTGGATAATTGCATCCTTGGGTGTATTGTTTGATGAGGACAATATGGAAGGTTCTTGTGAAACTTATAAAGGTGTAGGGATAGATGCCACTAGAGAGTCAATTTGTTTGTGAGGGGATGAGGCATTGCTAGACATAAGTGTATTATTTTGATCTTCCTCAAAGAACTCACTTGGTAATTTCCTTAAGATCATTGCAATAAAGCCACCTTTCTTTTGAGGTTTTGACATAGTTGTATCTGGAATTTGAACTTGTTTGGCAAGGAGTTGGTTCTGATCTGATGTCATGTTTTGATATTGGACTTGGTTCAATTGTTTTGACATGTTTGAAACTTGGGTTGGTGTGTGCTGCAACCTTTGTTTTTGAATGTTTGATTGTGGTTGTTCACATTGATATGTTGATTGAACCTGTTGATATTACACCATTGGTTGAACTATTTGTTGACATTGTATAGTTTGTT
Organism: Cryptomeria japonica; assembly: GCF_030272615.1. Lineage (NCBI taxonomy): Eukaryota > Viridiplantae > Streptophyta > Pinopsida > Cupressales > Cupressaceae > Cryptomeria > Cryptomeria japonica. Next base: position 55,826,877 of record NC_081410.1, on the reverse strand, counting down.
GGACATATTGTTGAAATTGGACCATTGGTTGTATTGGTTGTATATGTTGGACCATTGGTTGTGTCTGTTGGAAATGTTTGAGCTGTTGAACAATTGGTTGTGATGGTTGAAAACCTGATTGATAGTAAACACCTTCTTGTTCTTGATGTGAAGGCACATAATATTATTGGCTCTTTTCTTGGAATTGTTTCAACATCTCTATTTGGGAGAGGAGAGCTGGTATGTCTGATCATTCAAGAAGAGATCTTACATCAATTGGCTCAATCTTTGGATTTCGACCTGGCAATTTTTGAAACATTTTGGACATTTGTGATCTATTCTTCTCAATGTTTTTCACTCTTTGTTCCAATATCTCATTTTCTTGAGCTAGTTTCTCCTCTAGTTTTTGTATTTGGACATTTGTTTCATCATAAAAAGTTTGATCAATGTTTCTTTGTTGTTGGGTTGGATAGAATTGTGATTGCATTGTTGGTTGATATGTCAAACTTTGTTGCATCATTGGTGCTTGGAACCTTGTTTCAATAGACATGTCACTATGCAAATGCATTATTTTGGGAATTTTTCAAGGATGATATATGATATGCAACTAAATGCAAACTAAATGAATGAGAATGCAACCTATGGCAAGAGTGCAACCTATTGTTTTTGTTGGTTTTCAAGATTTTGACAAACTTTTTGAAATGAAAATCTAAAAAGAGACCCTTAGGAAATTGAAATGATGTCTAGACCTCAAAGGACAAAAGGACCAAGTGACAAAAGGACAAATGACAAAGTCTCCCCTATATGCTTGGATACTAAGCTAGGTTTGACCAAATGACAATAATGACAAAAAGAGAAAAGGTTTGACAAGGTCTAGACTTCTTAACAATGACTTAGGGTTTATCAAAGATTTTGGATTACTCAAGTATGACAAAACCTAGTTTTGACACTATATGCTAAGGGACAATTACTATGCAAATGACCCTAATATGATATGATAATGACCTAAGCTTAATGAAGAGACCTAGGGTATGCAAATGTGACCTAATGTTATGAGGACAAAGATGCAAATGCAAATGTTTGACAATGTCAACCTAAGACAAAACCTAAGGTTGAATTATGAAATGGTATTATTCTAATGCAAGAGGACACATGCAAATGGATGACCCTTATTGATATGCAAAGGAGTATGACTTAGGTAAAACCTAACCTTGGTACTTGACAATTAACTTTGCAAAATGCAACCTAGGATGAACCTAAATGTAAGTGACATGAATGTTAAGACAAGATTTTGAACAATGTTTGATAACCATGTTTGAAGGTGTATTGAATCTTGTTGGATGAAATGTTCTTGTGTTTAACCTTGTTTAGAATCAATTTTGTCTTGTTTTGAAATGAGATGCAATTCAACTTTTGACAAGTAAAGAAGACAAGATATTTTTAACATAGACTCAAGACAATCATGCTCATTCACACATTTCTTATGGTAGGCAAGGACATTAGGTACTTGAGAGGTAGACTTGTTATGGGATTCAAGGAGAATACATAGATGCTTGACCCCACGGGCTCCCCTCCATGGCACTCACTTCTCAGGGCAGCCAAGCATTAGTCCCCATGGAAATCTCCCCATGGCGAACTTAGTATCTCTTCCAAGTATCCGAACTTGTCCTTCTCAAGCAACTAGAAGGGTTCTTGGCCTCTAAAAACAAGGTGTTTAGTAAGGATTTCTGTTAAGCGTTACTCCTTGATGTCATGCAAGCATGATTGAGACATTAAGCCCACCAAGATACCAAACAAATGTAGTTGCACAAGCATGATTTAGACTGTGAGGTCCTACTTAGATGTTGATATGAGAAAGAGTTCAAGGGTCATCACTTCCCAAGTAACTGCAATTCCCACGTAACCCTTCCTTCAAAGCATTCACCCATCAGGTATTTGTTTATAGTGAGTTAGAATGCCAAGGTATTCTAGCCATACTCACTTTGGGTCATTCCCTTCTCACGATTATCACTTGCTTGCAAAAGCAAATGGTCAGGAAGGCAGGCCCTCTAAAGTTGACACACAATCAAAGACATGAGCATGGTATCGAAGATCTGGATTTCTGATCACCCTAAGAAGGATGAGAGCATAATCTCCTACTCCAATGTCAAACTCAACAATCAAAGCAAAAACATGTTCATTCCAACCTATTTAGAAATCACTAGGTGCCTAAAAATTAATTGCAAACACCAAGTTTAGTTGTTTCTCCAAGGCAACCTGCAAAACCCAAGTTAGAAGTTTGAAGTGTTTATTCTTTGACTATCGATTCTGCATAAAACATGTTAGTAGTTTCATTTTTTGTCTTTTGCATGCATATGCCAAGATGTTGCACAGATAATTAGTACCAAAAACCAAAACACAGAAAATAGAATGCAAAAACAAGACAATTTTCAAGTAAAACACTGCATTTTTACCTCTGTTTTGGACATTACACAAGCACAAAAGTCATGACACAGGTCCAGAAGTCATGACACAAGTGAAGAATGTCTTCAACATAGGCGCAAGTTGCTTGACATAGGTGCAAGTTGTCTCACACAGGCGCAGAAGTCTCCAGAAAGCCCTGCATTACCCTATTTTTGGGTTTTTTGGCCTGCAAATCAACTCAAAAGCACTCAAAGACACAGCTAAAGGGTTAGATGGTTAGTGTTTACATCAGGTTCACCAATTAAATGTAGCTAGTAAATTGGAAATCATCACAAACAATATAAACATACTAATCATTAGCTCAATCACGAAAGCACAATTGCAATGATCTATCCTAAACACACTCAATAGAGACATGAAAATGAAACATTCAAAACTAAAGACTATGCAAACCAGAGGTAAATCCAAATGCTTCCTTCATGCAGCTCCATTGTTCTTCTTTCCTCTTCAAATAGTTTGGTTGTGGATCTCACCTACAAGTGCATGATCATGATATGAAAGCAAGTAAATAAGATGATTGCTCAAGAGTACTCGTAGCGTGATTGATTAGAAATTTGATAATCTGATTAGGGGATTTGATTGAAGAAATTCATCCAATTTATAGACAAATTGGAGAAATGACAAGATTAGCATGATTCAAATCAAATAGAAATTGCAAATCAATTATGTCAATTATGACAAATTATGACAAATTATGCACTTTCTATGCAAAATTCGTTGATTGATAATTTATGACAAATTATGACAAACTTCTATGTCAAAATTGATTGATTGTCAATTATGACAAATTATGACAAATTGAAATGTCATTCCCATGGAATTAGGGGATGAAATAGGAGGGAATAGAAATTAGATGAATTAGAAATTAGAAAATTAGAAAAAGAGGAAAATTAGGAATTAAGAATTAGGTAAATTAATTAATAATTTGTCATTTATTAATTAATTCACAAAAAGAGGAATAATTAGCCAATTAAATGAACATTTAATTGTGATGAGAAGACTTAGGATAAATAAATAATTTATTAATCCTAAAGGGAGAAATGACACACAAGGTTAAATGATTAAATCATGAAACCCTAGAAGATGAATTAGCAATGCGAGAATGACAATTAGGTCTTGATGAAAGATAATTGACTCAATCATGATTCAGATTGACAAAGGACCAATGTGATAAATGATTTGATTGATAAAATGTGCCAATTGATGATAAACAAGGACTAATTGATCCAAATTGACATAATTGAGATAGACAACAATCGATGACAAATCGATCACACGATGACAAAATTGACAAGAGGACAAGGATCGATGACAAAATAGATTGCAAGACGATAGGATTGAAAATGACCACGATTGATGACAAATCGATCGCAAGACGACAAGATTGAAAAATGATAAAGATTGATGACAAAATGACAAGATTGATAAGAGGACAAAACCCTAATTAGGATTGATGATGTCCAAAATGATGACAAATGAGCATGCACATTGATGTGATAGGATAAGATCAACCAAAATCATGATTGAAGATTGTTGTTGACAAGACCAAATTCAAGAGGTGAGATGAATGAAGAATGTAGAAGAGCGACTCGATGCTCACAAATGATAAAAACCAAGTGTGTGACATAGGAGAAATGTTAATGTGACGCAAAAACCTAAAATGAAGGCAATGCGCAAATGTTAAAGTATGATTCCGCAAGCGTTGACCATTTTTAGGTGTCTATAGAAGTTTTTGTTGATGATATAATCTTTGGAGAAGAAGATGGATTGTGTAAAGACTTTTCTAACAAAATGCAACAAGAATTTGAAATATCTATGATTGGGGAGATAAAATTATTTTTAGGATTGCAGATTTCACAGACTGATAAAGGTATATTCCTATGTCAATCTAAGTACTTGAAGGAATTACTAAAGAAATTTGGCATGGAAAATTGTAAACCGGTAAGAACACCTATGACTACAACTGATAAATTATCTTTGAAGGATGAATCGGCACCAGTTAATCCAACTAGATACACGTCCATGATAGGAGGTTTACTGTATTTGACACAAACAAGACCTGATATTATGAATGCAGTATGTATTGTTTCAAGATTTCAGAGTAATCCTAAAGAAAATCATGAATCAACAGTAAAAAGGATTTTCCAGTACCTAAAAGGCACTACAAATCTTGGTTTATGGTATCCTAGAGATGAAAAATTTGACTTATATGCATACACAAATGCTAATTGGGCAGGAGATGTAGATGACAAAAAAAGCACCACCGGAGGAGCTTTTTTTCTTCGTAGCAGACTAATTTCATGGTTGAGCAAGAAACAGAGTTGTACATCACTCTCAACAGCAAAATCATAATATGTTGCAACAGCAACTAATTGTACACAGCTATTATAGATCTAACAAATGTTGAAGGACATGAAGATAAAATGCAAGGAACCTATAACTCTTTACTATGATAATATGACAACAATTGATATATCAAAGAACCTGGTATTTCACTCTAAGACTAAACATGTTTCTATCAAATTCAATTTTTTAAAAGAGAATGTTGAAGCAAAACAAGTGAAATTAGTTTATGTGAATACTAAAGAGCAGATTGCAGATATTTTTACAAAGTCTTTGCCTAAGGAGACTTTTGAATGTCTCAGAGAGTAACTTGGAGTCCTACCCCCACCAATAGAGACTTAGATAGTTGATGTTTGTCATCAACTGACAAAATTAATAGAAAAATATTTTATTCCAGCTTTGATGATGAGAGCTACTTTTCAGGGGGGCTAGTTGGTATAATAAGTTGGTATTTTGTATTTGAATCTGGTTTTTGTAATACTTTGGCATTTGATGTCAAAGGGGGAGAGATATTATGGAAAAAAAAATTTGGGGACATATATCTTTTGGGAGAGATTATTCCTAGGGGAGAGACAATATGTATTTTGATTTCTGGTTAATGGTTTCTTTGAGAGATTGTTGGTTTTTGGTTTTTGGCATTTTTTTTTTAACACTTTGATGGTTTTTCCATCTTGTGTTGCCATCAATGCCAAAGGGGGAGATTGTTGGTATTTTGGATATGTTGATATGGTTTTGTTATTAATATCAACACCTATTATCACTTGTCAACACTTATCAACACTTGGAGATCTTTGGTTATGTTCACCAACAAGTCAGAGACTTATGCACAGTCATCGGTATTTGGTTCACGGACAGATTATATTGTTCACTGGTACTTGGAATTACTTGGAGACTACTTGATTATGTCAAAGGCATTATTTGATCACTTGGTTTTGGAGATTTGGTTATTGGTTTATTTAGGTTTGCATATTTGCTTTTACCAGCAAATAGGTCTAGGATATACACCGGCAGGCATATCTATTCCAGATCAGCATGACACATTACAGAGATGATTTATTATTATTGTAAATGAATTGAGCTGACATCATGCATCGGATATCGATTTATTTGTAATTGATTTTATTGTAATATTTTTAGTGAGCTAGCCTATTCAATTGGTCTTAGGTTATGGTATAAATGTAAGATCTCATTTGTGAGATTGATATGCAATTGGAAAAAGGATTGTAATAGGGTATATATGAAAATAAGTAGAGCTATACACATAGACATCATTTGAAATTTGAAGGAAGGTTTTTGTGAAGGCAATTAGAACCTAACTAGTACTGAATCGAGCATATGAAGATTCTATTTTAAGAAGTACATTATCATTGGATTTAACCATCTAATTGTAGTCAGTGTGACTCTCATTTTGTGATTGAGCAGTGTGACTCTCATTTTGTGATTGCACAGTGAGCTCTAGGAAGCTAAGCAGTGAGCTCTAGGAAGCTGGCCTTTCTACATGTGCAGAATCCTTATTGTACACACATACTATCTGTAGTAGTATCATTTGATTGTGGCTAAGGCTTCCCACCATGTTTTTTTCCCTTACAGGGTTTCCACTTACAAATATTTGTGTTAAGTGTTCTGGATGTTAATGTCTTTCTATTTCATGCATTAATCTTTACCAGTACTGCAATTAACTGATAAACTGTCTACCGGCATAAAGTTTGGTTTACCGACATTAAGCATTAAGTTTTGGTTAAGTTAATTTTGGTTGAATTTATTGGACAACTGATTCACCCCCCGCACTCTTAGTTGTCTCTGGGACCTAACAGTAACGTGATATTAAGTGTTCTCTACACATTACTCAGATGATTTATGGATTGGTTAATGTTGTTTGGTCTAAAGCCGACATGGTATATCATTGTAATGTGGATGTATGTAATGATCTTATTGTAATATCTTTTAGGTGGCCAACCTAATTGGTTTAGGCCTTAGAGTTTGTATAAATTGATGTAAGATGTCATTGTAGATCATGGCAATAATGGTCATGGAATGAAATATCATATGCGAAAGAGATTTGGTCGATCGTAGGTGATCAAATTGGGTTTATGTAAGAGGTAAAAGGCCTCCAATATTGAGCTTAACCAAGATTGTATTTAGGCATGGTAGATGCTAATATTGGCAGTTAATTCTTGTAGATTGTTGTCCAATTATATTGAGGTGGTTATAACCTCTTTGTAGTAAGTGAGACTCCTTTGTAATGAGAAGTATGCTCTAGGCAGTGTGCCTCCCTGCATGTACAGGCCCCTTATTGTATCACATACTTAATGTAGAAGTATCATCTGACTGTGGTTAGGCTTCCCACCATGGTTTTTCCCTTTACCTGGTTTTCCACATACAAATCATGGTGTTATGTGGTATGGTTGCATTGTGTTGGTTCTCTATTTCATTCTTAAGTTTTATTGTTTACTAGTATTTGTTTCTACTATTCCGGTATTTAAATTTTATGTGCTCTAGTTAAAGGTTATAAAGTGGCTTGATTAATATAATCTATTGACAATTGATTCACCCCTCCCCTCTCAGTTGTCCACCGATTGTTCTAACAAATGCATCCACACATCGCTCTCCTTGTAAAAGAATAATTAAAGAAACTATTGGATGTGGGTTTCATAAGACTTGTTGCCTATCTAGAATGGGTTTCAAGCATTGTGTCAGTTTCAAAACTGTATAAAAGCATAAGAGTCTACATTGATTTCAGATTTTTGAATAAAGCATATCCCAAAGAGGATTTTACACTACCCAACATTGATATAATTGCAGATTTATTAGTAGGACATGAGATTTTTTCATTAATGCATGGATTCTTAGGGTACAATCAAAAAAGAATCACCCCTGAAAATCAAGAAACAACATTCATCTATGCATGGGGTACTTACTGCTGAAATGTTAAGTCATTTGGGCTTAAGAATGCAAGAGCAACTTATCAGAGAGTCATGATAACAATTTTCCATGATATGATGCATACATTTATGGAAGATTATGTAGATGATATACTTGCAAAATCTCATACAAGGAAAGAACATTTGAACATCTTGGGAAAGATCTTTGATAGGCTTGAACAATATCCGTTAAGATTGAATCCAAATAAATGTGCATTTAGAGTAACCTCTGGAAAACTTCTTGGGTATAATATATCAGCTCATGGAATTGAAGTAGATCCAGAAAAGGTCAAAGCCATTATGGAAATGGAGTCACCTAGGAACACAATTCAATTATGTTCTCTACAAGGGAGATTGCAATCAATCAGAAGATTTGTCTCTCAATTAGCAAATAGATGTCATCCATTCACTCATCTTTTACATAAGAATATTCCATTCAAATAGGAACAGAACTGTGAAGAGGGTTTTATGAAAATCAAATAATATCTGATGAATCCTCTAGTACATGTATCACCAATCAAAGGAAAACCATTGTTGCTTTATATCTACGCAAAAAATGTATCACTAGGAGCTCTTTTAGCACACCATAATGAAGAAGGGTAAGAAAGAGTAATGTATTACATAATTAGAACACTTGTAGGCTATTAATTTAACTATACACCAGTTGAGAAGGCATGCCTAGTAGTTGTATTCACAACTTAGAAATTGTGACATTATATTGTGACTCATTCTGTGAATCTGATAGCAAAAATAGATCCACTAAAGTATTTGTTGAGCAAGTCAACTTTGAGAGGTAGACTGGCAAAATGGGCTATGGTACTAAGTTAGTTTGATATAGAATATGTTGATCAAAAAGATATCAAAGGATAGGTCATTGTTGATCAATTGGCTAAAGCACCCTTACAAGATGACACAACATTGCACATTGAATTTCCTGATGTAGACATTCTGACAATAAGCACAAAATTTTGGGAGTTGTACTTTGATGGTTCTTATACAAATATGGATCAGGCGCTGGAATTTTGTTCATCATGCCTCAGGGACACACAATTCCAAAATCATATAGACTGTGGTTTTCATGCACAAGCAATAATGCAAAATATGAAGCATTGACTATTGGGCTCAAAATGGGTATTGAATGGAACATTAAGGAATTACATGTTTATGTTGATTCACAACTTATAATCAACCAAATAAATGATGACTATCAAACTAAGGATCACAAGCTCATGCATTACAAACAATTGGTTGAAGAGTTTAAAGAAGATTTTGGAGAAATATCATTCACTCAGATCCCAAGAAATGAGAATAAAGCGGTAGATGCAATGGCTATAATAACATCTCCAGAGTGTTTTTTAGTGGCGAATCTTCACCAATTGGTAGATTCAAAGTGAATAGTGAGGGGCACAATCATGGTCAAATCGCCTGGAATTTTGAAGAATAATGGAAATATTTGTAATCTGGTTACGCCATTGACCACACACCGTCGATGTGCATGCCCATAATATTTACCTAGAATCACTCAGACGTGGGTATTAGATCACCTCTGCTATTCGCCAACAATAGTAAAATGACCACGTACCTAGGACCTAATTCGCCAATGGTAAATTAAACGTTCATTGCACATGTCAGCCAAATTCACCAATATTAATTAAAACATTATAAGCATTCGAGGACCCATTTCGCCCCGCTTAAATTAAATGTTCATTGCATGCCCACGCAATTCACCAAAAATGAAATGAAATTAAATGTTTATTGGCAATTGCGATGCCCGATCCCCGCACAATTCACCAAAAATGCAATAATAGATTGCTATAAATACACTATTTCTTACACTCTTTCTTACAATTTGTTCGTGTCTGATTAGTAAATTGGGAGCTCTCGGAGTCTCGAGTCTCGATTCACATTCCACAAATTGAGTTGGAAAGTCAAAGTTCATTGTAGGGCAGAGGGCCAAAGTTACAATCCTGCAACACAGGCCCAGGCATTCATTCTAGATTCCTAATTCACAGAATTGAGAAGACATAATGGTGAGTAATTATTTCTTCATACTTGATAGTATTAGTTTTAACTTTTAATTCATAGTGAGAGGTCAAGAATCAAGATGTCACAGTTAGACATGGGTGAGACTCCTTAGGGTGGTGAAGGGATTGGGATATTAGACAAGGGTAAGACTCCTCAGGGCGATGAAACTGAAGAGATTGGGAGGCCATCAAAATGCCCAAAACTTAAACTTAAAGATAGTACCATAAAGTCTTTTTTTGGAATTGGCAAAGTTTCTGGTCCATCAACCTCTACAATTACAGAACCCATGCATAGTATCTCACCACCACCACAAGGTGGGATTGTCATTGAGTTAAATGCATCAAATGAGGATGAAAATACCAACACGGTAGAAGATGTTCTAAGGGATACACACAATGAGATAATTCACTCAGATGCAAATGCTTGTACTGAAGATGATGTTGGTAGGAAGAAAAGAAAAAGGAAAGTAAAATTGGGGTGAGAGTGGGAGATGACAAGGAGTTTTAAGATTGATTGGGTAGCAAAGTACCCATTCATTGAACCGGTCCCAAACAATGATGAACAACCAATAGAATGCAGGTGTAAGATTTGTAGCTAGAAAACTAAAAGAGAGAAGAAGATGCAGCTAAAGCTTGACACCATAGAAAAGCATATTGGTAAGGTTTATGAAAAACATATCATAGACGGAAAGGAAACACGAGTAGTAAGATGGAAATCAAACGAAGAATGTCTTCATGTTAAGTATGTCATGGAATATGAAGAGAATAACCACAAAATGACATTGATTCGTAATAGTGGATTTGGAATACAATCAAGGCTGGGCTTGAACATGCAGTGAAAGATGCAAACCTGGCAAAGACTATTCAGATGAATGTTGTTTTTCATATTATGTCAAGAGGGCGTCCTATGAAAGATTTCCTAGAATTTAGTAATTTATTATCCTTTTTGAATGTTCATCACTATCCTATGTCACATTGGTCAATAAATGTTAGATTGCAAATGGCAAACTGTCTCGCTGAGGTGGAAAAGAAAAATTTACAAGAGAGTGTAAAAGAGTCAAATTTCATTTCATTATCCATAGATGAAGTTACTGTGGTAGATAACACTGCTTGGGTTTGTATGCATGTGTATACCATAAAAGAACATGTCCATCAAGCTTCTCTACTTTGTGTTCATAAAATGAGGGGCAATTCAACAACAAAAAAATTATATTTGGAAGTTAAGAAAGCTTTGAATGAAATTGCTGGTATTGATGACTTGACAATTACCAAGAAGTTGTTGTGTGTTGGAGCTGATTGAGTTGCAGTAATGCAAGGTCAAAGGATGAGTCTTTGCACAAGATTACAAACTAGTATTGCACCATACATGGTCGGAATTCACTGCATGGCCCATTGAATGAATTTAGCATATAGAATTGTAAGAAAATTCCCTACAGTGTCAAAATTTGAAGATATGGTCCACGAGCTCCACTCATACTTCTACCGAAGTCCTAACGTTTTGTAGAATTTCATATTTTTGTAGAGGGAGTAACTAGAGGAAACAAGCTTCTCAGGGATGTTGAGACTAGATGGATCTAATTTCATGGACTAGCGGAATGAGTTCTAACATAATATGAATCCTTGATTGGACTAATGTATGAGAAACACCTCACAGTAGATAAAGCTCCTGATCTCTTACATAAGTTAAGTGATATAAAGACTCTGTTAACTTTAGCTAGTCTTCTCCCCATGTTGGATTCAATGGACAAACTTGTTAAGAAAGCCCAAGACATAACTATGTATATCAATGAGTATAGTACTCTACATAAAATGACATGCTTGAACCTGGATGGTCTATATTCAGATCTAATAGGGCAAAGCCCAAACTTTTTTAGGTGGCAGATAATTACAGATTTGAATCATGCATTTCAATACAAAAAATGAGTTATGTGTCTTTGTAAAAGGATTTCAGATACCAATGCACCAATCTAAGATGGGCAAGCGAGGCAGAGCACTACTGGTTAAAAAGGAAGATTTTGACATGATTGTTAAATCTATTAGTGATAATTTAAAGTCTATTGCATATGAACTTTCAACTGAGATTCATGAAAGATTCCCTCGAGAAGAAATAATTGAAGCCATGGGTTGTGTGTATCCTCAATTTTGGCATTCAATTGGAGATAATCCAAATAATGCAAAGATGTTTCATAAAAAACTAGAGGAAATGATATTGACATTCTCAAAAGATGCATATTGCAATGGACAATCAATAGAAGGAATTTTAAATTCAAATCATCTTAGAAAACAATGTAAATAGTTTGCATTGGTTATGAAACAACAGTTGGTTAACTTGGAGAATCCACTTGAACTTGGATCAATCACAAGGCTTTGGAAAAGGATAGATCAAAGCGAAGCATTCTATATTGCAATAGCAGAATATTTGAAACTTGCTAATTTATGTCAAACAATGATATTGGGGTCGGTGGAAGATGAGAGAGTTTTCAGTGCATTAGGACTTTTGAAATCAAAGATCAAAAACAAATTAGACAATAAATTGGAAACTTGCTTGAGGTTGTTTGTAACCCAGTATAATGTTAGAGATTTTCCATATGATAGGGCACTGGCAATCTAGAATTCCATGCGTGAAAGATGAGGGGTGTGCAACACTTTAAAATTTGGTGGTGCTACTGCTAGTGCTAGTGCTGAGACAAATGAATATGATGGATCACAGACTCAGAGTCAGCATGAAGACAAAGACATTTTTAATAGCCAACTCAGAATGAAGATGAACCTATTAGTACTAGTCAGTTTCCGGATCTTGAGTCCATTTGGGATATAGAAGCCTTGGACAGTCGGACTGAGTCACTGAAGTGAATTAGGAGTCAATTTATAGGTATTTACAATTATACTACAATTCTTGAGTCATATTACAATTTCAATTTGCAAAATTGCAATACTATATATAGTTATCATTGATGATTTTTGATATTGTATTCCTTGAATTTGTCAATCAGAAGTAGAACAAATACTTATTTCATATTTTTAATTGTGAATTTGAATTATTACTAAACAATTGAATTATTAGTAAATTGGTATTTGGTTCCACATTATGTTGAACATGAAATGCAACAATTTGTGTCACAAGATCCATAAAATTATTCATAAAAAGGACCATGAAACATTGGATGATGAAGATGTGGTTAGAAATTTGGTGAGAAAAGATGAAGTTCAAGAAAGGAGAAGAAAATGGAAAAATTTGATGAGAGTTGAAGTAGAATTGAAGTCTGTTGACCCTAGTTTCTCAGGTTATTGCCCTGATAGACCGTACCTAGAGAGGATTAACAAAATGTTGAGTTTATACGAAACTCTGATGGAACAAATGCCTCAAATTCCAGAAGTGGTTGCTCAATAGCAAGACCCCCAAGATGGACATTCTTCACATGGAAAGAGGCCACTTAGTGTGTATGCTAATGATGTAGAGAGTGGGGATGAAGTTCAATCTACCCAAGTGCCAGCTGCAAAGAAATAAAAAACCACTGAGGTTGGTATAATTGTGAGGAGAGACCCTGCTAGAGCAATTGTTAAAGAACAAGGTAACTACTTTCATCAAATAAGGACATGTCTCGGAGAAGCAGGGGAGAATGAAGAACAAGGAGAAACAAACGAATCCCTTTCTCAAGGCTTTGATGAGCATGTGATGTTGTCAAATGATTTCATGAAAGATGATGACTTTATTAAGTTAGATGAATTTAAAAGTTTTTTGACAAGGTTGAAACAAAATCAATTAAAACAAAATCTGATCATAGAGGAAGAAAATGAAGTAAAGAAAGAGGAGATCATCAAGGCACTATAGGAATATGATCCTGACAGGGAGAAAATATCTATGGAACAGGCAAGACAATTGATAAAGAGTACAGGTATGATTATGATGCCTGACTGGGATATCCAATCTTTTTTTATTATTGATCAGATTAGGAAGAAAGAGGACCCAATGTTTAGAACTAAATTTGAAATTGGAGATGTAATAAGAGGATCAAGATTTAATCCTAAGTCAAAGACACTTGCTGCTTGGTCTTTGGCCCCTTCCACTCAAAATCCCCACCTTCTAAATATCCAAGTAGAAAAGAAAGCTGATAGAATGATCTAGAACATGCAAAACACAACTGACATGGAGATTGCCTCATTTTTTACTCAAGTTTCTTTCATGAATTTATCAAAAATAGAGGATTTTTCAAGAAGATACATAGAAACATATACCCAATTGATTGCACTGTCTAAAAAATATGAAGAGACACTGATGAAGAAGGGCACTATAGAGGAAGAGTTAGTGGATTTGAAAGAAAAAATTCCAAATGAGCCCCCTCCAATACAGATTACAAAACAAGTACAAGAAATACCAGCTGATGTGACAACAAAAATGGAGGAATACACAGGGAAAATTGAAAAGCTTGAAAAGGAATAAAATGTCAAGGCTATCTCTATTGTGTTAGGAATTCGGAAACATAGGATTAATGTATTGAAAGACAAATTGATCCAGTTGTGCATGATTTGCACATTTCTTTGAAAGAGGCAAGAAAAACATCCTTTGAGGTTGTCGCTTTTCTTGGACCTTTGTTCAATGTTTGGTCATGAAGAAGTAGATTAATGGATAAGCTAGATACTGCAATGATGTATAGTGATGAGTTCCCTCCCAAGATCAATGACACTAAATACATGGTGGAGGTAATGAATGCAACTTATGCATTTTTCACAGGGAAGGATGTGCTTATAAATGAAAAATTGTAGACATTTGGGGAAGGTTTAATAAATTGGTGCCTTCAATTTATGGTAGTAATGGAGGTATAAAATCAGTTTCTAATTGGACCAGCGAATTTGATTTGAATCTGGAGCAAGAAGAAATAATAAAGCATGTAAATGAATAGGTTGATGCTGATTTACTTAACAGACTGCTTGATTTAGTGTTCAAGGTTGAGGTTGACCATGCAAAGTTTATTGTTGAGTCCAGGGCAGTTACAGATGCCAGATGGACAAATTCAGTTGCAAAGCTGGAAGAGGTAAAGGCATTCAGTTGGCCAACAGACAAAGAGGTGGACACATGGCAAGCCATGCTAAAGCTAAAGAAGAAATCTCAAGTTGAGGTTGCCACTTTTATTGATCAATGATGTTGAACTTGAAAACTCTTATATAGTTGTAATAGCTCAACTGTTCAAGAATTTGATAAGTGCATAGTTGAATCGCATTGTGAATTTACTTTTTGATATCATTATGAATATAATATCAATATCATTTGTAGTTTGAGATCTTCACATAATTGTCTTTGTGTTGAATTTATGTTTTCACTGTGAATTGAATGGTCAAGGGTTTTTCAGTTTACATATGTATCTATAATGGCATTATTCATAATTTCATTTAGCATTCCTATTTATCTACAAATGAATCTTATTGAAGTTTATTATCAGGTTGTCTTTGAATTGTAAGTGACTTTATGCCCTAGGATAAGGCACTGGTCTATTGTCTTGATGTTTTACTAATTATGTTGTATCATATCTATTGTGGTGTTTAATACTTTCATTCTTAATACAATTATTGTTTTATATGCTATGAATGTTTATGTAATATATATGGAGGTGTTCTATGACTATGTCTATAATCCGCCCACCAATTACAATGAGGTGAATCCTTAATATGATTCCAGACTAACAGATGAAAAATTACATACACCATAACAATGCAACAAATTAAAAAAGTTAAATCTCATGATTCTGATCATTTGAAAGAGAATTATACACAAAATAAATTTATATATAACTCCAAGAACCTGCACAAAGCTCGACACTAAATGCTTTTCATTTGCTCTATGTGATCAATAAAATAGTAGAATGAAATATTTATTGAAACTATGATAGAATTATACACAAAATAAATTTATATATAACTCCTTCAAGAACCTGCACAAAGCTCGACACTAAATGCTTTTCATTTGCTCTGTGTGATCAATAAAATAGTAGAATGAAATATTTATTGAAACTATGATAGAATTATACACAAAATAAATTTATATATAACTCCTTCAAGAACTTGAACAAAGCTTGACACTAAATGCTTTTCATTTGATTTGTAAATGACTAATAACTATACAATATACAACTTTCTCCCTTCACCTAGAGTCTAGAATCACTACTGGAACCCGAAAAGGAACCCCAATGACTATACAACTTGCGAAACTCCTTGAGCTATGCCATTATCACCCTGATGCCTTCAGATAGAATGTGATTTGTTACATTCTGTCCAACAGATCATTTCCAAATAGAGGAGGAAGCCTTCATGCCCAAGAAAAGAGACAATGGAAAGAGAAGCTCAAGCCTTCATGCCCAAGAAAAGAGACAATGGAAAGAGAAGCTCAAGCCTTCATGCCCACGATCAGGGAAAGTGAAAATAGGAGCTTTAGGGTAAATGTAATATGTTGGGGAGGGGTTGCAGCTTCCATGTCATCAAAAAGATGATTGGCTAACACTCCCCACCTAAACAAATCCTTCTTTCATTCCTCTGCGAGCTCCTTCTTCAAACCCCTTGCCATCCTATGGTAGAGTAGAAGCAGAGGATGTGCCATGCTTGGCCTTTCTTGACAAGAAAATGCTTTCACACCCCCTCTGGTGATACTTCTCACTTTCACAACCCCTCTAATAATAAACTAAATCACACAGAAGAAAACAAAAAAACACCCATCCAGTATCACAGAGCACACAACAACTCCATGCATGATCCTGCTCAAACATCATCTTCCTTTCTGAGGGAAAAACCACTCTCAGAAAATGAAAAAGGTTTCTTTTCTGAGTTTCTCTTGTACCAATTCAGTCACCACGCCATTGTATTTATAACATTTTCACACTTCATTTGGTGATGCTCATACGTGAAAAATCATCATTTTGGTGTTTTTCAACATGACTGTAGACTCTAGAAGTCATGTCTATCAAATCCATTGCATCCTGCTAAGGCTCATCTATTGTGAACAATTTTGTTCTGATTTTATTCCTCCTTGATTGGACAAATTCTGCTTCAAAATCCCTGACAACAAGCAACCTGAGCTCTTATTTCTCAGAGAAATTCGTGATCTCCCATCTCTAACTTAGAAGCTATCAAATACTTTTATGCCTCTGAAACCGTCGTCCTCGCTTGTCTAATCAACCTCGACTCAAGAGAAACCTTCAAACTAGTCCCTCGGGAATGAGTCAGTATCCAAGCCTTAAAAAATTTAGGTTGTGAGCTAGTGACCAGATAGTTTGTGGTTAAGTTTTATGGTTATCGCTAGCTCGTGAGGTAAAATTTCTGAAGACATGATCAAGCCGTGATTTGGCGACAAGTTTGTTTGGGTTTACATCACGAGGTCTCTATCTTTCTGGGTGTTAGCTTTTATGTTACTGGGATAGAGATTGTTAGTGAAATTTCTTTGATCATGAGGTCTCGAGTTGGTCTGATGTCATACATTATAGCAGCGAGAGTTAGCGAGTAACTCATTTCATACAGTTGTCACTAGCTCTCATGTTTGTTTAAAGTTAGCATTTCTAGGTCACGAGCTAGCGACTAGACAGTTTGTGGTTAGGTTTAATGGTTATCGCCAGCTCATGAAGTTAAATGACTGAAGACCTGATCAAGCCATGAGCTTGTGAGTGAAGTGCTAATGGTTAAGAGATAAATAGTTTTATGTTGGTGAGTACGCGACAAGGGTTAAAGTTACCACTATCTCCAAGTCACAGCGGTGACGAGGACTTAACATTTTGTGGTCGAGAATTGGCGAGTGCTAGTTCAGTTTCCCTCAGTCACCAATATTTTTTTTTATGATTTGAAAATAGCTTGAAATCTCCAATATTTTATTTTTATGGTTTGAAAATAGGTTGAAATCGCCAATATTTTTTTTTAATGGTTTGAAAATAGCTTGAAATCGCCAATGCAAATATTTTTTAGGTTTTAAAAACATTACAATTTGCCCATGCAATTATTTTTTGGGTTTTAAAAATAGTACAATTCGCCAGGATTTTTCACAAAATTTGAGCAATCACGGCTAATTCGCCAATGGGGATTATTATTTTTCTCCGTAAACCATAAAAATTCGCTAGTAAAATTAAAATTTTCTTCAGAATTATACAACTTTCACCAGGTTTTTACACATTGTCCAAGGGAGGGGTTTCTTAAAGTTTTCCCTGAACATCTCTTTTGCAGAATCAGGAAAATCAACAATGTTATGAATTCCTGGTGGAAGATATCTTGAATCCTACCATTGAATCCAAAAATACCCACATGATTTTCCATTTATCTAGAACCGATCAATCCTTATACGGACAAACTTATCAATACTTAAAAGAGAATATCCTTCCTCCTAACCTATCCTGCAATCAGAGAAGAAATTTTATCTGTTAGTCATCCTGCTATACTATCATTACTGATACATTATATAGGTGAGGTCTAGATAGCACTTTATTGAGATGTATTGAACAAGTAGAATCTAAGAAAGTTCTTAACAAAGTTCATGTAGGTATTTGTGGCACACACTCAAGTGGATTAACACTAGCTAAGAAACTTATTCGTTTGGGTTACTATTGGCCTACTATGGAGAGAGATTCATTTATATATGCCAAGAAATGAAAACAATGCCTAATATATGGAATCTCATCCATGCACCAGCACAAGAATTGCATCCTATGGTAGGTTCATGGCCATTCTCCCAATGGGGTCTTGATTTGGTAGGTAAGATAAACTCTTCATCCTCTAATGGACACAAGTTCAATATGAACGCTACTAAGTATTTCACTAAGTGGATTGAATCAGTACCTTTGATGAAAGTGATAGGAAAACAAATATCATCATTCATCTTGAATTATATAATCTATCACTATGTATTCCATATGACCATTATCACTGATAATGGATGACCATTTAAGAATCAATATGTGAAGGAACTATGTGAGCGATTCCATATCAAACATAGGTTTTATACATTATATTATCCACAAGGAAATGGTCAAGTTGAGGCATCAAATAAAATAATCTTGAAAATCCTAAAGAAAATAGTCAATGAAGCTGGTAAAGATTGGCACATTCAACTAAAACCTGCTCTTTGGGAATACTAAACCAACATTCGCACACCAATGGGGGAAACTCCATATTGCTTAGTCTATAGATCAGAAGCCATATTACCAATAGAAGTAGAGATACCTTCTCTATGAGCGTCCTTGAAAGGTCTTATACTAGAAGAAGAACAACGAGTCTCTAGACTTCAAGAACTTGAGTTGATTCAGGAATGTTGCCAAAATGTAATATATCATTTGAAGGCATATCAATAGAGAATGGTGAGAAGTTTTAATCACAAAGTTAAGCCACATTTTTTTTCATATTGGAGATATAGTTCTAAGGGAGAATCCGAGAAATTAGCAAGACTGAGAAAAGAAGAGAAAATTTGAACCAAATTGGTTAGGTCCTTTTGTTATAGTAGTAGCATATGGCTCAAGAGCATACAAGTTATCTACCCTAGAAGGTGATTGGTTTGATGAGCCCATCAATTATATCCATCTCAAGAGTTTTTATTCTTGAGATATAAAGTCTTGAAGAAATCAGTAAAACGCATATTGTTAGTCCCAACTGGTGCTGAGGGAAGAGGGTGAATCATCACTTGATTAATTTTTCATAATTAAAACTTTTAACTCCAATATGAACTTATTTAATATTCATCAATACACTTAATCACTATAGTAGAATATGCATGCATGAAAAGATAACAGTGACACCAAGATTTATCTCATGGAAACCCAAATGGGAGAAAACCACGGTGTGAGTAGGAACTCACAAAATTTGTACTCTTCTTGAGTATGCCCGGTGAGGAGCCATCCCTGTTAAGAGATTACAAAGACATTGTTAGGTGTCACCCGGTTAATGGATTTTGTTTAAGGCTAATTAGTGCCTTTACCCTGTTAAAGGTAGCCTGATTAAAGGACTTAAGAACATCAATTAAGATGTCACCCGATTAAGGGATTCTACAAAAGGGACCTATTAAAGTCCACCCAGTTAAGGGATTTAAGTTTCAATGGTTAGAAAGCAACAAATGGATGATCTGTTGAATTAGCTACTAATAGCTTGATCAGATCACAATGAGAATCATATTCTCCACACCGGTTGTGTTTTCTCTACACAACACCGGTTCTCTTCTTACACCTTTGGCTCTGCACTCAGTCGATCCTCTAACCTTAGGCTCTACACTCTACCATTCCTCTATCTCTCAGCTCTATACTCTTCCAATCATCTATCCCTAGGCTTTGCACTCTACTAGTCCTTTGACCTTTGGCTTTGCACTCTATTGGTCCTCTATCTCTCAGCTCTACAGTCAGTCAATCTACCTCAAACACCCTTTTCTCTACTAAATCCTTTTAGCAATCCCTCTCACTCTTCTCTACACTTTGGATTGCCTTCTACAAGATTTTTTTTTTCCAAATTTTACAATCAATATTTTATGAATGAACTCAAGAATACTTTATACATTTTCTGTCATCACCTTCAAGTGTTCCCTCAATCAAAGAAATCATAGATTTAAGAAGATTTCAAATTCAAAATCTCCCACTCTTTCTCTACGCACCTTGCAACAATTCTGCCAAGTGTTCAATGAATTCTACCACTACATCTCCTAAAAATAGTAACTTCTAGATTGAGTTCAGTCATTTAAGTATGAACCAGAAACTCCACAGGTAATCATCGCTTGACTGCATGATAACTAAAGTTGACCTTAGCAACTTGTGATTTGGCGTAGATACAAGCTCACCAACTCACTTTTTTTCACTGCAACTGAATAACCGATCAGTGCACTAAGATTTATGATGATCACCTATCTTCCTTTTGTCATACCAATGTACTGGTATACCACTGCACTTCTATATTACTAGTTCATCCTTTTATTCCTGGTTTGTTGTGCTAGCATCAAGTCTCTTTCCCTATTTTCGAATGAGGTTTTGGTTTGCGTAGAACCTCAAGTCTTCTTTCCTAAGTCATCTTTTGTGACTTCATCATCATTAGAATGACTGATCTTCTTGAATGTCAGACTGGTTGGCTTAGTCTATCTTCCCTTGATTTGATTGAATCTATTTCTAATGTTGTTTCCATGTGTTTGCAAGTCATCAGTGTTAGACATCAATGACAAACTTTAGCTCATATATCGGTTCTCTGGATTGACAGGTTTTGTTAGTGTCAATAATCTCCCTCTTTGGCATTGATGGCAACACTTCAGAATTTGTCTTATCCGTTGCATGTTCTTCCTTCATTTATGTACCAGTCATTACTTCTACCCTGAGTAATGAATATCTCCCCTAACACTGGTAATACTCTGATAAAACAACTTGAGCTCAATCACTACTTACCAATGCTCAAACACTATAATCATATCTCCCCATTTGACAACAATCCCAAAGATTCATTTTAGTACACTTACAAGACTGCTCCCTCTAACTAGAGTAGTCCACACTAGATTTTAAAAAAAAAATCATACCAGATTGATATAGAGCCCTTTTTGCTTACTTTACTGCAGGTAGGAGCATAACGCCCAACTTACATTTGAGATATTCAAAGGTGTCCTTCTGTAGTGGCTTGGTGAAGATATCAACCACCTACTATTTTGTTGGTATATACTCCAACATCACTTCCTTTTCTTGAACTTGTTCCCTTAGATAGTGATATTTGATAACTATATGCTTTGTTTTGGAATGCATCACCGGATTCTTGGATATGTCAATGGAACTAGTGTTGTCAAGAATCACTACTAGTCCAATCACCTTTTCTTGGATACCTTCCAACAATTTCTTGATCCAAACTATCTATGTGCAGTTGATTGCAATAGCTACATACTCAACATCAACTATGGATTGAGATATGCAATTTTGTTTCTTGCTTGTCCAAGATACAATCCTATCTCTAAGAAAGAATGTACCTCCACTAGTGCTCTTTTTGTCATCAATGTTCCATGCCCAATTTGAATAAGTGAAGACACTTAAGACGAAGTCTCCCTTATGTGGATACTAGAGATCATACTCATCAGTCCCCTTGATGTATCTAGATATTCTCTTGACTGCTACCATGTGAGGCTCTTTCAGATTTGTAGAAAATCTGGCAACCAAGCCAACACCTTGTGCTATGTCTAGTCTACTATGTACTGCATATTGCAACTTACTGATCATGGACCGATAAGGTATCTCATTAACCTCTTCAGCCTCATCATATTTAAAGAGATTGCAAATTGTAACCATTGGAGTTCCAATAGGTTTGCAATATTCCATTCCAAAAGTTTTCAGAATTTCCCTTATGTACTTAGTCTGATTGATGAAGATGCCATTCTTTAGCTATGAGACTTGTAGGCCAATAAAAAAAATTATCTCACCAATCATGGACATCTCAAATTATTGCTTCATTTGTTCTACAAAGCTTCTGCTCATCTCATCATCTCCTCCAAAGATGATGTCATCTACAAAGTTCTCAATAATTAGATGTTTTCCTTCAACTCCACTCTTAAGATATAGGTTACTATTATCACTGATTCTTTTGAACGCTATGCTTAGTAGATATGAGTGCCGCCTCTCATACCAAGCTCTTGGTGCTTGTTTTAGCCCGTATAGAGCCTTATGCAACCTGCATACCATATTTCTTCCATCTTGAGATGCAAACCCTTTCGGTTGCTCTATGTATGTACTTATTCCTCTAACACACCATTTAATAATGTCTATTTGACATCCATTTGATAAACTTTACATTTTTGTAAGAAACATAGGCCAGGAAAGTTATGACCCCTTCTAGCCTGGCCACTGATGTGAATGTTTCTCTATAGCCCAAATGTTCTTCCTGATCATAGCCCTTGTAGACTAATCTTGCTTTGTTTCTTATCACTTTACCGGTTTCAACCATTTTATTTCTAAACACCGATTTAGTGCCTATCACATTTTTGTTTTCTGGTCTGGGCACTAAGGTCCATGTTTGATTTTTCTCAATTTGCTCCAGTTCTTCTTCCATGGCTTTGAACCAGTCATCATATTTTAGAATCTCCTTTTCTATTTTGGGCTCAATTATGGAGAGAATACAACCATTCTCTCTTTCTCTTCTTCTAGTTAGAACTCCCGCATCTATGTCACCAATGATATTTCCTATAGAGTGATTATTTCTAACATACTTAGCTAATACCTTTTCACTTCTTGGAGCTTATTCTACCAGTTGTGCAGGTTCTATTTCATAAGCTTCTTCATTTTCCACTTCAACAGGATCTTCTTCAGTAGGTTCCATTGGTACATTCTACTCGAACCCTTTATAGTCTTATGGTTCACTTTTGCTATCCTGTTCATTTTTCTCAAAGCACTCATCTTCTCTGACATTTTCACTTTCCACAATCTTGCCAATCCTTTTGTTGAAACACTGGTATGTGTTACTCTTTATGGAGTAACCTAAGAAGGTTCCTTCATCACTCTTGGGATCAAATTTTCTAGTGTACTCATCCCTCTTGATATAGAACCTGCTTCCAAATATTTTGAAATAACAAACATTAGGTGAGTATCCACACCATAATTCATAGGGAGTTTTATTTATCCCTTTCTTTACCTATATCTAGTTCAAGGTGTATACAACAATGCTTATTGCTTCTCTCTAGAAAATATGTGGAATGTCCTTTTGTATCATCACAATCATTGCATAATCAATAAGAGTTATGTATATTCTTTCACCAACCCTATTCTGCTGAGGTGTTCTGGGTGCATATATTTATCTCATAATCCCATGTTCCTCATAGTAATTCATGAACTCTTGTGAGGTGAACTCTCCTCCTCTATGTGATCTCAAACACTCTAGATTCTTAGCGGTTCCTCTCTCTACTCAAGCCTTAAAAACTTTAAAAATGTGAAAGGCTTCAGATTTTTCCTACAAGAATACAACCCACATCATTCTTGAGAAGTCATCCACAAACAACATAAAATACTGGTCTCCATAGAAACTCTTGGTTCTCATAGGACCGCACAAGTCTGTATGAACTAAGTCCAGCACATTTTTAGATGAGAAGGATTTACTACTGAAACTAGACTCAGTCAACTTTCCTAATTGATATTCTTTGCACATAGCATTTTTCAAGTTTCACTAAATAAGGCATACCTCTGACAGACTTTGTCTTACTGAATTTTGCTATGTTATCAAAGTTAACATGACACAGTCTTTTGTGACACAACCAATTGTCTTCTACCTTAGCCATTAGACAACTACCTATGGTGGTGTCTAGGTGAAACAAATTGCCTCTTGAATGTTTACTGGTACCAATCAGACTTCCCAAATTTTCATTTATTTTTCATATTCCTTCATTGAATTCTAACCGGTAACCCTTCTTATTAAGTTGTGCAACGCTTAACAAACTATATTTCAGCCCTTCTACCCAATAGACATCATCACAATTTGTTTCATCATTCAGTGCTATAGATCCCTTAAATTTTATTGAACAAGGACCATCATTTCTAAATCTTATAGTTCCTACATTGCAATCCTCCATGCTAAGGAATTTGTTCTTGTCACCGATCATGTGGTGAGTGCATCTGATAGGGAGATACTCAAAAGTTGGTTTAAATTGTGGGTTTATAATCAAATTAGTTTACAAGTTCCTTCAAGGGTAATTGTTGAAGGTTTTGTCACTTGTTTAGGTACTTTATCTTTTGTTTTTATCCTACTCTATGTTTCATACCAACCCTAATATCTTCCTACCATATTAATTATTCAAACTTACTCTCAAGTCCCACAAAGGTGAGACTTTGCTACTTTAACTCCAATCACCAAAATCACTCACCAAGAGTTCTAGGAGGTCTAGGACATTAAATAACATCCTATTAGGCTTATTTCAACTTGGTTTGGTGGTCTTTCCAATTGTCTTCTTACTCGATTTAAAGAAAAGCTCAAAACAGGGCTACAAGAAAAGAGCCCCAATTAGCCCTCTAAAACTGCAAAAATGCTTATAACTCCACAAACTGCCAGAACAAGCCATAAAACCCTTGCATTTATGGATACCCTTTATGAATATCTTTCAAAAAAATTCTATGAGGAGGTCTGACAAGGCTATACAACCACTGTCCTATATATGTGCCTAAAAATAAGGGTTTTCAAGGGTTTTAAGTCTTCTAACACCTTAACACCATTCCAAACACTTCTTCAAAATACCAAATTTCTTGAGAAGGTCTATAGCATCATTATGAAACCTTCCAAATTATTTCCCTACAATCATAAAGTCAAACACTTGATGTGTAACCAAGTTTCAAGAGGAAAAATGCTCAAAAACCATTGTCTTACTATACTTTGACTGCTCAGCATGCATTTGCCAACTAATTATTCATTGAAAAACCCTTCCATATAGCTTAAAATCTCTATCCAAGCTTTAATCCACCTTGGGAAACCAAAATAAGGTTCACTTGGTGAGGGTTTGTAGAGAAACTTTGTGTTTCACCATGAAGATTCACTAGCCAGGCTATACGAGCTCACCTAGTTAGCAACAAAAACCACATTCTTTGTCTTTTCCAACAAACAAAAACTTGACTTTTAGAGGCCATGGAGAAAGAGCCAAAGAAAATCAAGTTGCTTCCATTATTGAAGCCAAACCCTTACTCAACCGAGAATAGGGTTAAATTTTATTTTTTTTGCTACAATGCTAAAAATCCACACCAAAACACAAACCTAGGTGAAAGAGGTTCAACACAACATGGCATAGCTTCCCAAATGAAAATAGTAGGGCCAAATGTAGAGGAAGTATGGACTACTATACCATTTGGAGAAAAAAGTGCAAGAAAAAGGACAAAATTCTGAGTTTTTGTATTGAGTTCTTCTTTTCTTTGAATTCCAAGCAGATACAAAGTTGTGTGAGGCTTTAAATAGTAACTCACCACCTAAATCATGCCCAGTTATGGACCAATAACCACCTTTTGCATTGTTTTACAAATTTTCCAAATATTGTCAAAATGTTGCTTGACAACATTGACACTTTTTGGTACAATGAGCATTTTTGACTTGTGGGCCAAATAGACTTAACTCCACCATGTGAAATAGTTTCCTAGAACCACACAAACATATTTAAATCCCTAACAAGGCTTTATAAGGAGTTTTGACCATATTTCCACATTTTGCCCATTCTAGGCTTACAAAGCATAAAAGGTCAAAAAGAGACCAAAACCTCAACAAACAACAAAACTAAGATACAAAGGACACTTAAACACACTTAAAAAACCATTTGGACATACAAAAAGTCAATTATTCAATTGTGACCAACATAGGCCATTTCAAACCAAAATTTGATGAAGTGCTCCATTAGCTTCACTAGGTGCTCCTGCACCATACTCCCCGAAAGACAAAGAAGTCAAGTGACTCAGTTTGGAACCAATGTGGGATCAATTATAGACTGAAGAAAGTTTGACTCGGGTACCCAAGTAGCCTTGGAGTTTTTTTTTTCCTCCACTTGATCAAATGCTCCATACAGACTTGGTGTCGAGTCTTTTTGAAAATCCTAGAATCCAAAACATTTTCAGCTTGAGGCATAGGTGTAGAAGGAAGAGGCAGGTCTAAAAGTGATTGGTAAACATCTAAAACTCTCTCATCCTCCTTGGGAAGCTTCCCTTTGTATGCAACCAAATCTGCAATATTAAAGATAGGAGACAATGCAACATCATTAGGCAAATCAATCTTATAAGCATTACAACCATACTTAGCCAAAACCTTACAAGGACCTATCCTCCTCATTTTAAGTTTGTAGGGAATTCCTTTTTGAAGTCTGGATTTATTCAAGTGCACCATCACAAAGTCACCAACTAAAAATTATACATCTTTCCTTGTTGCATCAACTCTAGCTTTGACCTTCTGTGAGGCATCTTGGAGAGCTTGCTTTACTTGGTCATGAACCTCCTTCATAGACTGAGCTACATCATCAGTTTGACCACTTCTTTTCTGCACATTACCAAGGTTTCTCAACTCCACAACACCCCTTCGATGCATGCCATACACTATCTCAAAAGGACTCCTACTAGTAGACCTATTGAAACTATCATTGTAGGCAAAATCTGCTTGGTGAAGAGTCTAACCCCAACTCTATCCATATTATTTTGTCAAACACCTTAAGAGGTTACCAAGTGTCCTATTGACCACCTCTATTTGGCCATCAGTTTGGGGATGATAGGCTAAACCAAAAGACAAGTTAGTACCCAATCTTTTCCAAAGAGTTTTCCAAAAATGTCCAAGAAATTTGACATCTCTATCTGAAACAATACTAATAGGCAAACCATGGATTCGAATAACCTCTGAAAAACAAGTATGCAATGTGACTAGCATCATGAGTAGTTTTGCAAGGAACAAAATGTGCCATTTTACTGAATCTATCAACAACAACAAAAATGCTATCAAAACCAAGCTTTGTTTTGGGAAAACCAACCACAAAATCCATACTCACACATTCCCATGGCCTTGTAGGAATGGGTAATGGTTGATAAAGACCAACATTAGTAGATGTACCTTTTGCCTTTTGACAAACCATACACTGCTCAACATACCTCCTGGTATCCCTTTGCATTCTTGGCCAATAGTAGAAACATTACACAAGTTCCAATGTCTTATTTAGACTAAAATGACCACTCAAACACCCATTGTGCTTCTTTTGGATCAGATTTTCCCTCATAGAGCCTTTGGGAACACACAACTATCCACCTCTAAACAAAAAACCATTTTGCAAATTAAAGTCAGCATATTCACTATGAAAATGGTTTTGAAATTCTTGACAAACCTTGTAAATGATTGCAAAATCTTCATCATTTGTGTATAAATCCTTGAAGAAAACAAATCCAATGCTCTGAATCTACACTTCTTGCACTATTAGTAGCCTTCTACTCAAAGCATCTACTACTTTATTACATTGTCCCTTTTTATGCTTAATGGAAAATGTATATGATTGCAAATACTCAACCCATTTGACATGTCTATGACTCAAATTATCTTGTGAATTCAAAAAACTAAGAGCTTTATTATGTGTGTAAAGAATGAACTCTTTGGGCAGAAAATAGTGCCTCCATTTTCAAAGAGCTTGGACAAGAGCATACAATTCCAGATCATAAGATGAATACTTATTTTTTGCATCATTTATCTTTTCACTAAAGAAAGCTACTGGTCTATTATCTTGACTCAAAACAGCACCAACCTCTATGTTACTTGCATCACATTCAATAGTGAACAACTTATCAAAACTAGGAAGAATGAGTACTAGTTGTGTAGCTACCTTTTGTTTCAAGAGTTCAAACCCCTTATTATCTTCTTTGGTCCACTAAAACTTTTTCTTGACTCCTTTAATAGTATCTGTAGTCACATAAATCTGTCCACTTAATTAAATGAATACTTAGTATTTATTTGATTATTTAACCATCAATTAATAATTAATTAAATTAATATTTAATTAATTCATCTTAACCCTATTCTCCTATTAATTAAATAAATTATTCAATTTATTTGATTTAATTCACTTAACCAAATTCAAACCATTAATTAAATAAATAAATCATATTTATTTAATTAAATCTTCTCTCACATTTAAATAAATTAATATTTATTTAAAACCCCCAAAATCCCACCTCTCACATTTAAATAAATAAATCATTTATTTAAATCACCTTTATCCTCCACCCACTTGCATTTTCCTACAAATGCAAATTGCACAATTATTTTAAATAAATAATTTATTTAAATCACCTTTATCCTCCACCCACTTGCATTTTCCTACAAATACAAGTTGCACAATTATTTTAAATAAATAATTTATTTAAATCACCTTTATCCTCCACCCACTTGTATTTTCCTACAAAAGCAAGTTGCACAACTATTTTAAATAAATTATTTATTTAAAATCCTATTTATCCTCACCCACTTGAAACCTTTAATGGTTTCCCTTAAAGTATTCAAACTTGATGGCTTTAAAGTCTTCAAACTTGATGGCTTCCTTCTATAGTCTTCTTAAGACTTTAATGGTTTTCCTTAAAGTCTTCAAGCCTTTAATGGTTTCCCTCAAAGTCTTCAAGCATTTTAATGCTTTATCTTCTTTTTCTCATTTAAATAAATTAATATTTATTTAAATATTTATCCAAATGCAAATTACACCATTTAATTGAAATAAATGATTTTATTTTAATTGAAAATACCAAAATTTCTCCCACTTGCATTTTCCTACAAAATCCACTTGTATGCCTAAACCCCTTCTAGATTCTTCTAAACCCTTCCTAATTAGCCTAATCCATCCCCTAAATATTGTCACATTCCTAAGCAAATTGGAGTCACTTCTCAAAGACTCCAAAGTCTTTGAAAAACAATTAATGCTTTGTGTGTTCAACAAATTAACCCTCAAAGTCTTGGATAACCTTTGAAAGCTTTCAACCTTCAACCACTTAATCCCCAAAGTCTCCAATAACCATTAATGGTTAATTCAACCCTCCCACATGGTTAAAACATTTGTTTTGACTCAACCTCTACCCAACCCAAAGGTCTCATCAGGCCATTAATGCTTTGACCATGATTATCTCTTAAACATTTGCACAAAGGTTTATCCTTGGATTAACTCCTAATCCAGTGGGTAATCCTAATTTAGACTTGACCCTTACCTTCTAGATAACCATGAGGTCTTCTCAGGCCTTTAATGCCTCCAACCTCCTCTCTCAACCCAATCCTATGTTGACACTTGTCACCATTTTATTGGTGCCAATTGTGCACATGGATCCCCAACTTTCAAGCTTGGCCCTTGATCAAACCATTCAATCTTAACCCTTCATTTCCCCATTTCTTCTATAAATAGAACCCTTCTCCTCAAGCAAAAAGAGAAGCATTTTTAGAGTATTGTTGTTATACTGGCATTAGCATAGAGCTTTTTCATAGCATCACTATCTACTCTTGCATAGTATTTGCTTATCATATTCAACCATCTTGAATCTCCATATGGCATCCATGGCTAGTGCTAAAAGCTGAGAGCTACACTCATTTGGGACTTGGAGAGGAGAGAAACAAGGGAGAAGCATCAAAAGGCATCATGGAAGCATCTTAGGGAGGCTCTTCTCCTTTCTTTTATTTTGTTAAACTTCTTTCATGCTTTTTGAAATCTCTCTTGATATGTTTGGAATGGTTTTTAGTTCTTTGTTTTGTTTTTATGGTTGAAACTAACTTATTAACATTGAACTTTGTTGTTGCCTTGTCCCCATTTCCATGACATCAGTATCTATCATAGGTGCACAAATCTCACTAAATCCTCTTATAAACTTCCTATAGAACTGTGCCAAACCATGAAAGCTTCACACTTCACTTACTGTTTTTGGTGTTGGCCTATTGGTGATGGCTTCCACCTTTGATGTGTCCATTTTCAAGTCTCCACGTAAAACTACAAAACCAAGATAGACTAGTTCATGCTTCATAAACTCACATTTATCCAAGTTTATTGTTAGTTTCTCATCATAAAATTGTTGCAATACAATTTTAAGATGCTTTAGATGTTCATCTTGAATTCTACTAAAAATCAAGATATCATCTAAGTATACAACAACAAATTTACCAATAAAATGTTTAAGAACTTCATTCATGAGTCTCATGAATGTACTAGCAGCATTAGTGAGACCGAATGGCATAACAAACCACTCATAAAGTCCTTCATTAGTTTTGAAGGCTATTTTCCACTCATCACCTTCCTTTATCCTAATTTGGTGGTAACCACTCTTGAGATCAATCTTTGTGAAATACTTTGCACCTCCCAAGAAATCCATCAACTCTTCAATCCTTGGGATAGGGAATCTATATTTGATAATGATTCTATTAATTGCTCTTGAATCTATACATAACCTCCATGTTCCTCCTTTGTTTGGTGCTAACACTGTAGGTACGACACAAGGACTTATAGTCTTCTTTATCAAACCTTGATCTAACAACTCTTGTACTTGTCTCGCCACTTCTTTATTCTATTTTGGAGTCATCTTCTAGGATGCTTTGTTGGGTAATGAAGCTCCAGGAATGAATTCAATTTGATGGCTTATGGATCTAGTAGGTGGTAGGGTTACTGGCACTCAATCACTTATGATTTCTATAACGTTGTCTAGTATTTGCTGCACTTCATGAGGTATTTGAACCTTCTTTTCTTTCTTTTCTTCCTTTGGTTTCACTATGAGAGAAAACCCCACTCCTTCACCCTAGAGTGTTTATGAACTCTTTTTCACTTACCAACAAGGCATTTGGGTTTTTTGACTTGCTTCCCTCTCCTTCATCATTAAAGGAATGAATTTTGTAAGTAACTCCATCTTCTTGAAAAGAATAAGAGTTCATCACACCATTATAAATGTCTTTCCTATCAAATTGTCATGACCTACCCAGAAGTAGGTGGCAAGCATCCAATGGGAGTATGTCACACAAGATTTTTTCCTTATAACCCCCTATTGTGAATTCAACCCAAGCTTGTTCACTCACCACCACATGCTTCTCCTTGTTGAGCTAAGTGACCTTATATGGGCTACTAAATGGAACTCTCTCCAATTTAAGTTTATTTGCTACTTCCTCTAACACAATATTGTCTGTAGACCCTAAATCGATCACCACTCTGCAAACTTACCCATGATCTTGCACTTGATTCTAAATAAAGATCTTCTTTGATTTGGTTCCTATTTTATTGGCTCCTTAATCAAGACTTTTCTCATCATTAAACTTTCCCCATTTTCTGAAGCTAAACTCACTTCTTATGTCTTACTGCTTGCTACATATTCTTGCACATATGTCACTCTTTTTTCACCTCCTTGAGATGAAGAATATTTCTCAGGGCATCTATAGGTGGGATGACCCAACTTTTGGCAATTGTAACACTTCATGGTGGAGAAGTAGGACCCTCTTCCTGGTTCGCTAGATCTACCTCTCCCTCAGTTTCTAGATCCCCTTCTTCTATAGCTGCTATTGTTATTAGAATCCCCACTTTTCTCTATAAGTTTGGACTCTCCTTGAGACCTTTGATCAACTCCTCTTCCACCAAAATTTCCTCTATGGCCTCTACCATCTCTTCCCCTACCTTTGCCTCTATTTATTTGTTCTTTCTTCTTCCTACTTTTCTCTTCCACTTTGAGTGCCAGTTGGTAGCACTTATGCACTATATTGGGGCACAACAAACTCAACTCTTCTTGTATATTCCATCTCAAGCCATTCAAGTATCTTTCTACCTTAATGTTCTCACCCTCTACTACCTTGGATATCAGACACAACTTCTAAAATTCCTTAGTATAGCTACTCACATCTAAGTCTCTTTGCCTCAAGTTTTGTCTCCTCTTGTGCAACTAGATTTCATAATATTCAGGGATGTATGCCTCTTTCACCTTGGCTAACATGCCCTTCCATGTAGCTATGGGGTTCTTTCCCTCTTTTTGCTTCTCTTTTTGGATAAATTTCCACCAAGTCAATGCTACCCCTCTCAATCTAGAATTGGCCACTATCACCTTTTGTGCCTCACTGATTCCATCACATTCAAAGTGATTCTCCAATCCCTCTATCCATTATGGGAATACCTCTGGCTCCATTTTCCACAAAAAAGTGGCACTCCTAAGGATTTTCCTCCTAAGTCTTTAATTTCTGTAAAGAAAGGTTCTTGAGGAAGAATAGGGTCTGGTTTAGGATTCCTATCCTCTTCTACAACTTCTTTTCCCTTCCCTTCATTGACTTTTATTGTTACTTTCTCAATTTTGTCTTCAACTACGTCTAGTTTGATCTCCAACTATAGTAATCTTTCTCTGAGGAGTCTATTTTCTTTTTCTTGTTCTTCTACCTTCTTTGCTAGCTCTGCATTGGT
This sequence comes from Cryptomeria japonica, assembly GCF_030272615.1. NCBI lineage: Eukaryota > Viridiplantae > Streptophyta > Pinopsida > Cupressales > Cupressaceae > Cryptomeria > Cryptomeria japonica. The sequence goes on along the minus strand of NC_081410.1, from coordinate 55,794,307 downwards.
CACCATCCTTAAACTATTCTCTCTTATTGATTCAGTGTCTGTCATATGCTGGCTTCTTCCCAAATCTTGCAGGCTCTGATACCACTGTGATAGGGAGATACTCAAAAGTTAGTTCAAATTGTGGGTTTGTAATAAAATTAGTTTACAAGTTCCTTCAATGGTAATTTTTGAAGGTTTTTTCACTTTCTTAGGTACTATCTCTTTGGTTTTTTTCCTACTCTATGCTTCATACCAACCCTAAGATCTTCCTACCATGTTAATTATTCAAACTTGCTCTCAAGTCTCACAAAGGTGAGACTTTGCTACTTTAACTCCAATCACCAAAATCACTCAAAAAGAGTTGAAGGAAGTATAGGACATTAAATAACATCCTATTAGGCTTATTTCAACTTGGTTTGGTGGTCTTTCCAATTGTCTTCTTACCCGATTTGAAGGAAAGCTCAAAATAGGGCTACAAGAAAAGAGCCCCAATTAGCCCTTCGAAACTACAAAAATGTTTATAACTCCACAAAATGCCAAAACACCCCATAAAACCCTTGTGTTTTTGGATACCCCTTATGGATATCTTTCAATTTTTTTCTATGAGGAGGTCTGACAAGGCTGTACAACCACTGTCCTATATATCTGCCTAAAAACAAGGGTTTTCAAGGGTTTTAAGTCCTATAACACCTTAACGCCATTCCAAACACTTCTTAAAACCACAAAATCTCTTGAAAAGGTCTGTAGCATCATTATGAAACCTTCCAAATTATTTCCCTACAATCATAAAGTCAAACACTTGATGTGCAACCAAGTTTCAAGAGGAAAAATGCTCAAAAACCATTGTCTTACTAAACTTTGACTGCTCAACATGCATTTCCCAACTAATTATTCATTGAAAAACCCTTCCATCTAGCTTAAAACCTTTTTCCAAACTTTAATCCACCTTGGGAAACCAAAATAAGGTTCACTTGGTGAGGGTTTGTAGAGAAACTTTGTTTTCCACCATGAAGGCTCACTAATCGGGCTATAGGAGCTCACCTAGTTAGCAACAAAAACCACTTTCTTTGTCTTTTACAAAAAACAAAACCTTGTATATACAATAAGGCTATGTATAAAAACTTTACTTTTAGAGGCCATGGAGAAAGAACCAAATAAAATCAAGTTCCTTCCATTATTGAAGCCAAACCCTTACTCAACCGAGAACAAGGTTAAAACAAAATAATTTTACTACAATGCTAAAACTCTAGACCAACACACAAACCTAGGTGAAAGAGATTCAACACAACATTGCACAACTTTCCAAATGAAAATAGTATGGCTAAATGAACAGGAAGTATGGACTACTATACCATATGGAGCAAAATGTGTAAGAAAAAGGACAAAATTTTGAGTTTTTGTATTGAGTTCTTCTTTTCTTCGAATGCCAACCAAATAAAAAGTTGTGTGAGGATTTAGATAGTCACTCACCATGTAAATCATGCCTAGGTATGGACCAATAACCACCTTGTGCATTGTTTTACAAATTTTCCAAATATTGTCAAAATGTTACTTGACAACATTGACACTTTTTGGTACAATGAGCATTTCTGACTTGTGGGCCAAATAGACTTAACTCCACCATGTGAAATGGTTTCCTAGAACCACACAAACATATTTAAATGCCTAACAAAGATTTATAAGGAGTTTTGACCATATTTCCACCTTTTACCCATTCTAGGCTTACAAAGTATAAAAGGTCAAAAATAGACCAAAAACTCAACAAACAACAAAACTAAGACACATAGGAAATTTAAACACACTAAACACACCCTTTGGACATACAAAAATTCCATTATTCAATTGTGAACAACATGGGCCATTTCAAACCAAAAAATTTGATGAAGTTCTCCATTAGCTTCACTAGGTGCTCCTGCACCACCAACCATTATCAATCAAATCCTTCCAATTATTCATCTGTGACTCCTTCTTCTGCAAGATAACACTCCTTCTTGCTCTTGTCCCTATAGCTTCTGAAATTATCAATCTTGTCTCTATCATTGTCAGGACATCTATAAGCAATATGACCTATCTTATTATAGGAGAAGCACTTTAAGGGTAATTTAACTCTATACTTCCCTTTTCCTCTTGGCAATCTTCTTGCCAATAGAGCTTTAATTTCATCTTGCTCCTGTTCTTTAGATAACAGATTGTCACTTTCATGGGAATGACCAGTTCTTGTAGTAGAAATTCTTCTAATTTATTTTCTTCTCCTTGTTTGTGCATGCATCATGTAGGCTTTATAAGAAACATCAATCTTTGGTATTTTGTTGTCATAATTGCTCAGTTCAAAAGCAATCAACTTACCGATCAGTGAGTCAAGAGATACATTAACTATTCCAAAGGATCTTAGTTCTTGGATAGCAGAGACCCTTACGGCATATTGTGGTAGCAAGGTTATCTAGATTTTTCTAACCACATCATCCTCTTCAAGCTTTCCTCCAACACTTTTAATGGAGTTTACTACATCCTTTATTCTTTTGTTGTACTGCTCTATGTTTTATCCTTCCTGCATCCTCATCTCATCATATTTTTCTCTCAAGATGTCTACTTTAGCCTTTTGAACATGAGGATCTCCTCCATAGACTATCTTTAGCTTATTCCATATATGAAAAGATGTTTTCAAGTCTTGAACCTCAACATATTCATTATCTAAAAGAGTGCTAACAAGCAGATCCATAACAGTTGTATTATCTTGCCTTTCCTTGACTTGATCTGGAGTAAGAACTCCTGAAGGTTCATTGTACTCTATGACAACATGATTCTAGTAGTGTTCTCCTAGGTATCTTAGATAAAGCTTCATTCTTGCACACCATAAGGCATAATTATCCTTAGAGAACTTAGGACCCTCCTTTTGCATCATATTGGAACTTTCCTTAAGCTAATTGAGCTTCTTCTGAATCTAAGGACCTGAGGCTCTGATACCAATTGTTAGTCCCAACTAGTGCTGAGAGAGGAGGGGTGAATCATCACTTGATCAATTTTTCACAATTAAAAATTTCAACTCTAATCTGCACTTATTTAATATTAATCAATATACTTAATCACTGCAGTAGAATATGCATGCATGAAAAGATAACATCGACAACAAGATTTATTTTGTGGAAACCCAAATGGGAGAAAACCATGGTGTGAGTAGGAACTCACAAAACTTGTACTCTTATAGAGTATGCTCGGTGAGGAGCCATCCCTGTTCGGAGATTACAAAGACACTGTTAGGAGTCACCCGATTAAGGGATTTTGATTAAGGTTGGTTAGTGCCTCTACCCTGTTAAAGGTAGCTTGATTAAAGGACTTAAGAATATCAATTAAGTTGTCACCCGGTTAAGGGATTTTATAAAAGAGACCTATTAAAGTCCACATTATAAAGGGATTTAAGTTGTAATGGTTAGAAAGCAACAAATGGATGATCTATTGAATTAGCTACTGATAGCTTGATCAGATCACAATGAGATTCACACTCTATCCACATCGGTTGTGTCTGCTCTACACAACACCAATTTTATTCTTACACCTTCGGCTTTGCACTTAGCTGATCCTTTTGTTGGCAATATAGCATTATAACAAACAATGAAAGATTGTTGGCATTTCATAAGGATATAGAGAAGGTTGTTGATGTTTATGGATATAACTAATTAAGGATGTTTTACTGTCTTGATATTATTATTTTGTCATTGATGTCACAAAATTGATTTTCAAAATCACTATGATGTTGCCATATCTTGAGAAGTATGATTTAAAGAGTATAAAGATATCGGTAAAAGACACAGGAAAGAATATGATGAATAAGGGGATGAATAAGGTATTCAATGGGCAACTAGTACCGAGTCAGACAATGATGAGATCATGATGTTTTAGATTGTTTTAACATCATACATATGTTGTAAATTGTAAAGGTTAATACTATACTATGTTATCAAGCAAAGAACCTAGTCGGTAAACCCTGAGGAACCTAGTCAGTAAACCCTAAGGTTATTGCTATCAGTTAATGAAGGCAGAATGTCTACCGAGTGAAGTTTAGTATTCACCAAGTTGTTACCAAGTTCTAACCGAGCTATAATAGAATGCATTAAATGTTGACATGTGTTATTTAATGAAGGAAGCTGATGAGCTGGAACTAATTAAATGATTAGTGAGTCGTGGATGAATTTTTTTAATGAATCTAAGGCAAAGGAAAGTTGGCATGAAGATCTACAACTCAGATTGAACCACAATACCCTGGCACAAGTTCCAAGAAATATATGCAAGTTCCAAGGTGGGGTAAAACATTTTCAGATCGAAAGATGCATTGAACCTAGACAAGATCGAAGATCTGATGGCTATGATTGATCATGGGAAATGTGATCAAGGAGATTAAGCGGTTACCTAATTGTTTATAAATAGGAAGCTGTTGATAAACAATGTATGCGGGCAAGTGTATGCACAATGATGCTACATAGTGATTACCGAGCACAGAAGCTTGAAGACCTATTTGAATAATAGAGTATAGAAGCCCAGTAGATAGACAAGATTAGTTCTATGTCTAGATTGTATTGAACAAATAAGAATCTGCTTTAGCATTTTAGATGTGAAGTTGCAAATAGATTTTATTACTGTTATTTAGTGAAAGTAACAAAAAATCTCTTAACCGAGTGGACTTAATAGTCTTATTTGTAAAACCCTCTAGCAAGGTGACATTCTGATTGAATGTTTGAAATCCTTTAACAAGGTCACTTCTAACAAGGTGAAGATCCTAATAGATCTAAGGGAAATCCCTTAACCGGGTCACATCTAGCATTGTGTTTGTAATCTTTAACAGGATTTACTTTTAACCGAGCATACTCTAGAAGAGTATATTTCTTAGTGGGTCCGAAATCCCATAGTGGTTTTTCCCTATTTGGGTTTCCACATTAAATCTGGTTTTATGAGGTTTATGATGTTTATATGCTTTTGAGTTTGTATGTTTAACAGTTTTGGTTTTATTACTGAAATATATGTTACTGAGGTTGAATCTGGTGTTTTTATGGAAGATTAAGTTGGTATGATTCACCCCCCCCCCCTCTCATCTTGTTGGGTATTGGATCTGTACTTATATTAAGTATTAAAACTATCAATTGGTATCAAAGCTTTGGACTCCGAAAGGAAAGTTTAAAGGCACTTGAGTTAAAGATCCAAAGATGTATAAGAGGGATGCACCGAAGCTGAACAAGTACAGTTTCTCTACATCGTAGAAAAGGATGAAGCTACATCTATCAGGAGTTGGAGAATATGCTGTATACTATCTGCATAATGATTTTGTTACACCGAGCACCTATCCATTGACTATGGAAGAGATAAACACAAAGCAAGAACATATTCAAGCAATGATTGAAATAACATCTACATTGACTGACTCAGAGTTTAATGATCTAGAAGGTTGCAATGATGCAAAGGCAATATGGGATAAGCTCATATCAGTATATGGAGGAGATGAACATGTTCAAAGAGAAAAAGTAGATAGTCTAAGAGGACAACTTGAATCTATGAGGATGAATGAAGGTGAGAACATAACTCAGTACAGTACAAGACTAAAGGAGATTGTTGATCAAATCAAAGGAGAAGGTGGAACTATTGAAGAAAAGGATATAACAAGTAAGTTGTTAAGAACCCTTCTACCAGCTTATGCAATCCGAGTCTCTACAATCAATGAATTGAGGTCTATACCTAATATGCTAGTTTCTTTAGATGCTACTATTGGTAAGCTACATGCATTTGAGTTAAGTAACTTTGACAATAGTGGATCTTCAGTAAATAAAGTTGAATATGCATTTAGTTATTTTCATCTTGGTGAATCTAATGATTTCAATGAAAGAAAGTATAAGTACTCTAAAGGAGATCACAGTGGAGCAAGTGAAATATTTTGTAAGAACATGGAGGCAGTACACAAACTGTATGAGGAAATCAGAAAGAAAGAAGAGTTTGAAGCACTATTAGCCAAAAGGTTACCAAGAGGCAAAGGTAAGTATAAAGGAAAACTACCTTTGAAATGTTTCAATTGTGATAAAATAGGACATATGGCTTCGAACTATCCTGACAAAGATTCTACTGAAAAGAGAGATTACCGAGATGAAAGATAGAAAGACAATCATTATAGAGGACACCAAGACTTCAGAAGAAGAGATAGAAAGACATGCCTAATAGCTGATGAGGAATCTAACGATGATAAATAAGATGAGACTGATACAGAGGAAGTAGTTTATGTGGCTATCAAAGATGGATCAGAAGAAGAAAGGTATGAAGAAAAAGACCTAATATCTCACATAAACACTAATGATTCTTGGATTATAGATAGTGGATGCTCACATCATATGACAGGAGATAAACACAAGTTTGTTATATTAGAAGATTATGATGGAGGCTATGTCAGATTTGGTAATGATGCACCATGTCCAGTGAGAGGTAAAGGTGATAACTCAATGATGAACCACTAGTACCAAACCGGTACTGAGAGGGGGGAGTTAATCAGTACAAACACAAATATAGTGCAAAAGTCGTTGGACAACAAATACTTCAAATGACTGATAAATGGGGATACAGGTAAAATAGAGTGCAACAGGTAACATCTAGTACAGCTCAATCAGTCATGAACCGGTCACTCAGTAAGCTCTCCTCTTAGCTCAATACTACAGTATCATTATACTCTCACGTATAAATAGGTAAACTTAATCATCAAATCTTCACAACAGTGAGTACAATATGTTTTATAGACAGGCATAAAACATAGAACCTTCATATGCTCAATAGGTAAAACAAAGCATCACAAGATAAAAACATTTCACATGACACACATATTTTTCACATGGAAACCCAACAGGGAAAAACCATGGTGGGGATGAATACCCACAACTTGCTTTCGAACTATTTTGAAGTCCGCTCTGTTAGGAGCCTTGTCCAGTTAAAGACATTACAATAGGTTCTGCTAGGAACCAATCCTGTTAGGGATCACCCGGTTAAGGGATAGCTATAATACCCGATTAAGGGTTAAACCCGGTAGGGTCACCTTGTTAGAGGATTTCAAGAACTCAATAGCTAAAGGATCTCCTAAGCTCTATAGCTTCTCAGAACTCATTAACCTTGAGTTACCCGGTTAAGGGATTTGAATCAAACCTGTTAAGACCACCTTGTTAGGGGATTTTTTAGCAAGCCAGTTAAGGCTACCCTATTAGGGGATTTTACAACTGTTGAAGTGGTTAGAGATCAACAAGAATTACAATGATCTATTAACAGCACTCAATGCTAATGCAGATTCATTTAGGCTCCTGTTCTACTTTTGTACATTCACTTTGTAGGTATCTCTTCTCTCCTTTGGTCTGTCAAGAATCACGTATCACTTCCCTTGGATACACATTCACAATTTTTGCCAACAACCCTAGAAAGAAACACAACATTGACCTTATAGGAAACAAACAAGTCAGTAGAAAAAACCCTAAACCCTAAACCTGTTAGTTTAAGCAATTCAAGTGGTTCAATCCTGACCGTTGAATCATACTGCATTAAATGCAATAGTCTTGAATCGATCTCAAGACATTCTCCATCGTCCATTTTCCACCGATTTCATGGCAGCTGATAACCCATCATGTGTTATCACCATTTGACAGACTTCGCACATTCTTGAGGTAGATAGGAATAGTCTTCTTCATGCTAGATCATTCATGCGTATAGAGCTTACATGGCAACACGATCTATTTTCCATTATACTGCTAACTCATCACATGAAGATCACCGATTGAGTCACACAGACTTGAGGTACTCCAACCAAAAATCCTGAAGTGGAAGCTACCTACCAACTAGTAGTCATACAATGCTTCCATGTGCCAGTTCCCATAACTACATGCCAGTTCACCTTGACATGCCGATTCATCTTGCAAAAATATACTGCTTCACTTTGGCATATAAACTGGTTCATACATATGCCAGTTCCCTCTTCTCACATATCACATATGCCAGTTCACTTCATAACACATATTGACATCAATGACAACATGCAATGTCGCTATGTCTTCATGCTGGTTCACATAATGCCAACAATCTCCCCCTTTGGCATTGATGGAAATATACAAAGATATCTTTTCCACTTCACATCTTCTCCCCAGTTGTTGCAGATATCTTTTTGCTTCACATCTTCTCCCCCTTTGACAACAAAGCCAAAGTGGAGGTACAAGCATCTCTGTTTCGTCATGTTTCTCCCCCTAAGGAGTAGCATCCTTCAACACATCAATCAAAAAAAAATTTATCTTTCCAATACCTAACTGATGTGGAACAATTACTTTTAGTTCACCACCTGAAGGGGCAATACCCCTAATTCACCTCTCAAATGCACAAATGTTGTCTTTGGGAGAGGCTTGGCGAATATGTCTGCTAACTACTCCTTACTGGACACATGCTCCAGTGCTATCTCTTTATTATGAACCTTTTCCCTCAAGAAATGATACTTAAGCTCAAAATGCTTAGTTATAGAATGTAAAACCAGATTCTTTGATATATTGATAGCACTCGTGTTATCACAGAATATACTTACCCATTCAGATACCAGGAGCTTGAAGCCTTCTAGTACATGCTTCATCCAAATTGTCTGAGTGCAGTTCATGAAAGCTGCAACATACTCCGCTTCTGCTGTAGACTGAGAGATACAACTCTACTTTTTACTCATCCATGAGACTAGTCTACCACCGAGAAAGAAGCACCACCGGTTGTGCTTTTCCAATCATCCACATTACTTGCCCAATCAACATCTATGAGCACTTTCAAATTGAAATTATTGTTGTATGGGTACCACAATCCATAGTCAATTGTTCCCTTCAGATACTTAAGAATCTGCTTGACTACAATCAAGTGGGATTCTCTCGGACTCTTCTGGAACCTTGCAGTAATGCCAACTGCATGTACAATATCCGGTCTGCTATGCACTACATAATGCAACTTACCAATTATTGATCAGTATTCCTTCTCATCAACCAATGCAGAATCATCTTCTTTTGATAATTTACAACCGATCACCATTGGTGTACCAACTGGTTTTCTATCTTCCATGCCAAAAGTCTTCAGTACCTCTTTGACATATTTGGACTGAGTGATAAAGATTCCATCTTCCATCTGCTGGATCTGTAGTCCAATGAAGAACTTGATCTCCCTTATGAGTGACATCTCAAACTCTTTCTTCATTTCATCAGCAAACTCATGACTCATCTTGTCATCTCCTCCAAAGATAATGAAATCAACAAAAACCTCACAGATCAGAATCTGATCTCCTTCAAACTTCAAGTAGATATTGCTATCTTCACTTGTTCTCGCAAATCCAATCTTCACAAGATGGGAATGTAGGTGCTCACACCATGCCCTAGGTGCTTGCTTTAGACCATATAAAACTTTATGTAGCCTACACACCATATCACTGTCTTCAGATAGGGAAAACCCATCTAGTTGCTTGATATATACCTCCTCTTCCAGTACACCATTTAGGAATGCAGATTTTACATCCATTTGATATACTTTGAACCTTTTAAAAGCTACATATGCAAGAAGCATACGAACTCCTTCCAATTTGGCAACAGGAGAAAAGGTTTCTCCATAGTCTTCTCCTTCTTCTTGAGCATATCCTTTGCATACCAATCTGGCTTTATTCCTAATCACTATGCCATCCTCATTCAACTTATTTCTGAACACCCATTTCATGCCAATGACATTTTTATGCTCAGGTCTGGGTACCAAGGACCATGTACCATTTTTCTCTATCTGATCAAGTTCCTCTTCCATTGCTTTGATCCAGTCTTCATCTTTATGAGCCTCTTTGAATGATTTAGGCTCAAATTCAGAGATCATACATGAGTTTTCTCTAATCTTTCTTCTTGTAAGGATTCCTTCATCCTTATCACCTATGATCTTCTTAGGATCATGATTCAACTTGACATACCAAGGAATGGTCTTAACTGGTTCTTCTTGGTTTTTTTCTTCATCCTCATCTTCATTAGTATCAGCATTCACTGGTTCAAGGACACTATTACTGGTACTTGGTTGGCTAACAACCAGTTCCCAGAAGGTTGCAACCGGTTCATTTACAACTTTCTCACTTCCGGTTTCCTCAATTTTCTCAGAGGATTCATCAACTCTTACATTGATGCTTTCCATAATTCTCTGAGTCCTATTGTTGTAGCACTTGAAAGCTTTACTCTTGGTGGAAATCCTAGAAATATTCCCTCATCACATTTAGCTTCAAATTTTCCCTAGTGTTCACTCCTCTTGAAGTAACATTTACTACCAAATACCCTAAAGTAGCTAACCACAGGTGTCTTACTGGTCCAATACTCATAAGGAGTTTTATCCTTACCTTTCTTGATGAGTACCTGGTTCATTGTGTAGACTATAGTGCTCACCGCTTCTCTCCAAAAGGTGTGAGCTACCTTTCCTTGAATCAACATGGTTCTAGTTGCTTCAACCACAGTTTGGTTATTCCTCTTTTCTAGGCCATTCTGCTGTGGAGTCTGGGGGTAGATAGCTGTCTCTTGATACCAAATTCTTCACAATACTTGTTGAATTCACTACAAGTGAATTCCCCCCCTTGATCAGTTCTGAGACATTTGATCCTTTTACCGCTTTCCTTCTCCACTAATGCTCTGAAAGCTTTGAATTTCCCAAAAGCTGCAGACTTGTCTTTCAAGAATGTGACCCACATCATTCTTGAGCAGTCATCAGTGAGGATCATGAAGTACCTATCACCCTGCACACTTCTAGTTTTCATAGGACCACACAAATTAGTATGTACAAGATCAAGCAAGTTGTCAGCAGTGAAAGATTTACCTTTAAAAGTTGAGGAAGACATTTTCCCCAATTGACATTCTCTACACAAGGTATTATGTGGTTTGTTTAGCACTGACAACCCTCTAGCTGCCTTGATCTTACTAGCCTTTACAATGTTATTAAAGTTTATATGATAGAGTCTCCTATGCCATATCCAACTATTATCAAGCTTAGCCATAAGACAGGTACTTACATTTGCATTCAACTGAAATAAGTTACCTTTGGTCTGCATGTCGGTGGCCACCAATTTACCATCTTTTCCTTTGATTCTGCAAACTCCATTCTTGAATTGCAGAGTGAGGCCACTGTCATTTAGCTAGGCAACACTTAGAAGGTTGTGTCTGAGAACATCAACCCAATACACATTGTCAGCACTACTCTTTCCATTCAAAGAGATGGACCCTCTACCTTTGACCATGCATGGTGCATCATTGCCAAAGCGAACCACACCACCATCATACTCTTCTAAGGGTAGAAACTTGCTTTGGTCACCAGTCATATGGTGAGAACAACCACTGTCAATGATCCACTCATTTGAATTATCAAACCGGGAGATAAGAGCCTTCTTGTCTGCCACATCTTCCTTTACAACAACAAACACAATGTCTTCATTCTCTTCATCTTCTAATTCCTCATCTGTGACACCTTCATCAACTGCCACAAAATAGTTTCTCCGATTTCCTCCTTTGAATTTCTTGAACCTTTTCGGTTTATCCTTGTTGTCGCTATTAGGACAATTCATAGAAATATGTCCTATCTTGTTACAGGAAAAACATTTCAAAGGGAGCTTACCTTTGTATTTACCAGTTCCTTTTGGAAATTTCCTGGCAAGAAGAGCTTCAAATTCCATCAGAAACTCTTCATCATTCATTTCTCTATTCTGATTAGGTTCCCCACTAGTGCTAGCCTCTTTTCCTTTTCTAGATGGTATAGCAGAGGCTCTAAATGATGATTCTATCTTTTGAACATTGCCATCAAAACTATTCAGCTCATAGGCTATCAACATGGCTATGATGGAGTCCAAGGACACCTTAGACTTGTCTATTGATCTCAGCTCCTGACTAGCAGTGACCTTTATTGCATAGGCCAACAACAGGGATCTCAGGACTTTATTTACCACAGTGGAATCTTCTATTTTGCCACCTGCACTCTTGATTTCTCCAACAACCATTTTGATTCTTATTCCATACTGCTGAATGGTCTCTCCTTCAACCATCTGCATGTCTTCAAACTTGCCTCTCAGGCTTTCTTCCTTAGCCTGTTTTACATGCTCATCACCACCATAGACATTTTCAAGAGCATCCCATACCTCTTAGGGATTTGCCTTGTCCTGAACATCAATAAATTCAATGTCAGATAAACTACTGATGAGGGCTTCCATAACTTGCCCATTTTCTTGTATCTCTCTCTTTTGGTCATTGGTGAGAGTACCAGTAGGAATGACATATACATTTTCAACATAACTCCAGTGTTGAACACCCATGCTTCTGATGAATATCTTCATCCTGTCTTTCCATATACCAAAATTTTCCCTATTAAACTTTGGACCTTCCCTTTTCATCATTTGACTAGGATCTTTTCCTCAAGTGATTAAGTTTACAACACAGAGGACTAGGAGGCACTCTGATACCAATTGATAACTCAATGATGAACCACTAGTACCAAACTGGTACTGAGAGGGGGGGGTGAATCAGTACAAACACAAACATAGTCCAAAAGCAGTTTGACAACAAATACTCCAAATGACTGATAAATAGGGATACTGGTAAAACAGAGTGCAACCGGTAACATCTAGTACAACTCAATCAGTCATGAACTTGTCACTCAATAAGCTTTCCTCTTAGCTCAATACTATAGTATCATTATACTCTCATGCATAAAAAGGTAAACTTAATCATCAAATCTTCACAACAGTGAGTTCAATATTTTTTATAGACAAGCATAAAACATATAACCTTCATATGCTCAACAGGTAAAACAAAGCATCACAAGATAAAAACATTTCACACGACACACATATTTCTCATGTGGAAACCCAACTGGGAAAAACCACAATGGGGATGAATACCCACAAGTTGCTTTTGAACTCTTTTGAAGTCCGCTCTATTAGGAGCCTTGCCCGGTTAAAGACATTACAATAGGTTCTGCTAGGAACTGATCTTGTTAGGGATCACCCAGTTAAGGGATAGCTATAATAACCGGTTAAGGGTTAAACCCGGTAGGGTCACCTTGTTAGAGGATTTCAAGAACTCAATACCTAAAGGATCTCTTTAGCTCTATAGCTTCTTAGAACTCATTAACCTCGAGTTACCCGATTAAGGGATTTGAATCAAGCTTGTTAAGACCACCCTGTCAGGGGATTTTTCAGCAAGCCAGTTAAGGCTACCCTATTAGGGGATTTTACAACTATTGAAGTGGTTAGAGATCAACAAGAATTACAATGATCTGTTAACAACACTCAATGCTAATGCAGATCCGTTTAGGCTCCTCTTCTCCTTCTATACATTCACTTTGTAGGTATCTCTTCTCTCCTTTGGTCTGGCAAGAATCACGTATCACTTCCCTTGGATACACATTCACAATTTTTGCCAACAACCCTAGAAAGAAACACAACATCGACCTTATAGGAAGCAGACAGGTCAGTAGCAAAAACCCTAAACCCTAAATCTATTAGGTTAAGCAATTCAAGTAGTTCAATCCTAACCATTGAATCATATTGCATTAAATGCAACAGTCTTGAATCGATCTCAAGACATTCTCCATCATCCATTTTACACCGATTTCATGGCAGCTGATAACCCATCACGCGTTATCAACATTTGACAAACTTCGCACATTCCCGAGGTAGATAGGAATAGTCTTCTTCATGCTAGATCCTTCATGCGCACAGAGCTTACATGGCAACATGATCTATTTTCCATTATATTGCTAACTCATCACACGAAGATCACCAGTTGAGTCACACAGACTTGAGGTACTCCAACCGGAAATCCTGAAGTGGAAGCTACCTACCAACCGGTAGTCACACAATGTTTCCATGTGTCGGTTCCCATAACTACATGCCGGTTTACCTTGACATGTTGGTTCATCTTGAACAAATATACTGCTTCACTTTGGCATATAAACCAGTTCATACATATGCCAGTTCCCTCTTCTCACATATCACATATGTCAGTTCACTTCATAACACATAATGACATCGGTGACAACATACAATGTCATTATGTCTTCATGTCAGTTCACATAATGCCAACAAAAGGATCTATAACACTTCTTGACAATGCAAGATGTAATGATGTTTATTGTGTTGAAGGTTTGAAATACAATTTGTTGAGTGTAGCATAGCTAAACAACACAGGTTACTGAATAGAATTTCAGAAGGGAATTGTCAAAGTTCATGACAAGAATGGAAAGTTAGATGCTATCAGGACACAAACAAAAGGTAACACATTTCACCTTGACTCAACTCAGAATAAGTGTTTGCATGCAAAGTTAGATGATACCTGGTTATGGCATAAAAGGTTTTGTCATGTAAATTTTGATAATATGATCAAAATTAGAAAGAAGCACTGAGTAACAGGTCTACCGAGTCTTGAAAAACCTAAGAATCCTATGTGTCGATGATGCTAGATGGGTAAGATGACAAGATCAAGCTTTAAAAGTAAGTCTTACACTTCTGAGGGAATTTTAGATCTAGTGCACACTGATCTTTGTGGTCCTATGAAAGTTAAAAGTTATTATGGTGATAAATATTTCATATTATTTATGGATGACTATTCAAGGATGATGTCAGAAATGTTTTTAAAAGAAAAATCAGAAGCTTTTCAAATGTTTAAATGGTACAAGGCAAGAGTTGAAAATGAAATAGGAAGACAACTAAAATGTCTTAGATCAGATAGAGGAGGAGAGTTCACATATGATGAGTTCAACTTATTTTGCAATGATCATGGTATTAAAAGATAAGTCTCTGCACTGAGAACTCCACAGCAGAATGGAATAGCTGAGAGAAGAAACATATCTATTGTGGATTGTGCTAGAACACTGATGATTGAAAAGAAGGTACCACAAACATTTTGGAGAGAAGCAATAAGAATAGCAGTTTACACCTTGAACTGAGTTCAATTGAAGAAAGGTACTTTGAAGACACCATATGAAATTTGGTATGATAAGAAACCTAATGTTAGTTATTTTAAAATCTTTGGAAGTAGATGCTATGTTCATAAAGATGATTGAAATGGCAAGTTTGATCAAAAGAGTGAAGAAGGAACATTTCTAGGTTATTCTTGTAGAAGCAAAGCATTTAAATGTCTGATCAAATCATCTAACAAAATAGTAGAAAGTGCAAATATGAAAATTGATGAATTTGCAGAAAGAAATGATGAAGGAAATTCCAAGGAACCAGAAGACTATGATGAATTTGTCTATGTTCAACTGAGAAGTCTTACCAAGAAGACTATTGAAGAAAATGAAGAGAATATCTAGTTACCGAGTGATGAAGAAGATCATACAGAGCCTACCAAGCCTGTATTAGCCAGGTATGTCAGAAGACATCATGCACCAAGTCAAATTATAGGAGATAAGGATAATCCAATGATGACAAGGAACAAACTGAGACAAAACACATGTTTGATATCTGAATTTGAACCGAGAATAGTGAAAGAGGCATTTAATAGTGAAGATTGGATAAATTCTATGACAGAAGAAATTGATCAAATCAAGAAGAATGACACATGGACACTAATCGCAAGACCAAAGGACAAAAATGTAATCGGTACAAAGTGGATTTTCAAAAACAAGCTAAATGAAAAAGGAGAGGTCATTCAAAACAAAGCAAGACTAGTTTGCAAAGGTTATGCTCAAGAAGAAGGAATTGATTATGGTGAAACTTTTGCACCTGTTGCTAGACTTGAAGGAATAAGAACATTGTTGGCATATGCTGCTTTTAAAAATTTCAAGGTATATCAAATGGATGTCAAATCTGCATTTCTGAATGGAATATTAGAAGAAGAAGTTTATATTGAACAACCTGAAGGATTTGTTGAAGACAATAATAAAGATCAGGTATGTAAATTGAACAAAGCTTTATATGGTTTTAAACAAGCACCTAGAGCATGGTATGAAAGATTGCACTCTTATTTGATTAAGATTGGTTTTATAAGGACAACTGAGAACAACAATATGTTTATGAAGAATGATGATGGAATACTGATCTCAACCATATTTGTTGATGATATTATATTTTGTGGAAATGACTCTTTATGCCAGAACTTTGGAAATGAAATGAGCAAAGAATTTGAGATGTCATTAATCAGTGAGATAAAGTATTTTATAGGTTTACAGATACTGCAAATGAAAAATGAGATTTTCATTACTCAATCCAAGTACATAAAAGAAATCTTTAAGAAATTTGGAATGGAGGATTCAAAACCAGTAAGTACTCCTATGACTACCAACTATAAATTTTCAAAGAATAATGAATCTACATCTGTTGATGAGACACTTTACCGATCCATGATTGGAAAGCTACAATATGTTGTTCACAGCAGACCAGATATAACACATGCAGTAGGTATAGTTGCAAGATTCTCTACAAATCCTAAGGAAACACACATGACAGCAATCAAAAGAATTTTTAGATACTTGAAAGGCACAAAGGATTATGGCTTAGTATATCAAAAAGGAAATGATTTTGATTTAAAAGTTCATACTAATGCTGATTGGGTAGGCAACATTGATGACAGAAAAAGAACAAGTGGAGGAGCTTTCTTTTTAGGAGAAAGACTAGTGAGTTGGCTTAGCAAGAAACAAGGATGTGTTTCACAGTCAACAACAGAAGATGAATACGTTGTTGTAGCACTGACTTGTACCAACATTGCATGGATCAAACAATTGTTGGAAGATATAAATGAGAAAGTTACCAAGCTAGTAACTATATTCTGTGACAATACTAGAGCCATTAACATTTCGAAGAATCCTGTTATGCACTCTAAGACAAAGCACATCTCTATCAAATATCATTATCTTAGAGAAGAAGCTCAAGAGAGGAAAGTGGTGTTGGAGTATGTTAGCACAAAGGAACAAATTGTAGATATCTTCACCAAGCGACTACCAAGGGACACTTTTGAATATCTCAGAAGTAAGTTAGGGGTCCTACCCCTATCTTCTACTCACTGACCGAGATCGGTGAAAGCATCAATCTGATGACTCTATCGAATATCTTTTGGGAGTTGATGCTATTTTATACACTTTAGGATGTTTTCTAAAGGTGTACAGGAATTATTATAGGAAATATTACAGGGAATAGGAATTGAAGACAAAATGCTCTGACCGAGACTGAATTGATACACAACAGCAGGAAATCGCTTCATACAGATGGAAATTATGTTTTAGTTCTTTACTTTTTGGCATTGTTGTCAAAGGGGGAGAAGACTACTATAAAGGGGAGAAGACTACTATAAAGGGGAGAAGACTGAGAGAAGACTAAAGGAAACACAAGAAGTCTAATGTATGAGGGAGAGCATTTCAGCATTTCAAAATCACAGCAATCCAAATATTTTAAGGTCAAATCAATTGGTTTTGCCATCAATGCCAAAGGGGGAGATTGTTGGCAATATAGCATTATAACAGACAATGAAAGATTGTTGGCATTTCATAAGGATATTGAGAAGGTTGTTGACGATTATGGATATAACTAATTAAGGATGTTTTACTGTCTTGGTATTATTATTTTGTCATTGATGTCAAGAAATCGATTTTCTAATTGAGTATGATGTTGCCATATCTTGAGAAGTATGATTTAAAGAGTATAAAGATGTTGGTAAAAGACACAGGAAAGAATATGATGAATAAGGGGATGAATAACATATTCAATGGGCAACTAGTACCGAGTCAGACAATGATGAGATCATGATGTTTTATATTGTTTTAACATCATACATATGTTGTAAATTGTAAAGGTTAATACTATAATATGTTATCAAGCAAAGAACCTAGTCGGTAAACCCTAAGGTTATCGCTATCGGTTAATGAAGGCAGAATGTCTACTGAGTGAAGTTTAGTATTCACTGAGTTGTTACTGAGTTGTAACCGAGCTATAATAGAATGTATTAAATGCTTGCATGTGTTATTTAATGAAGGAAGCTAATGAGCTGGAACTGATTAAATGATTGGTGAGCCATGGATGAAGTTTGTTAATGAATCTAAGGGGAAGGAAAGTCGGCATGAAGATCTATAGCTTAGATTGAACCACAATACCCTAGCACAAGTTCCAAGAAATATATGCAAGTTCCAAGGCAGGGTAAAATGTTTTCAGATCGAAAGATGCATTGAACCTAGACAAGATCAAAGATCTGATGGCTATGAATGATCATGGGAAATGTGATCAAGGAGATTAAGCGGTTACCTAATTGTTTATAAATAGGAAATTGTTGATAAACAATGTATGCGGGAAAGTGTATGTACAGGGATGCTACATAGTGATTACTGAGCACAGAAGCTTGAAGACCTATTTGAATAATAGAGTATAGAATCCCAACAGATACACAAGATTAGTTCTATGTCTAGATTGTATTGAACAAATAAGAATCTGCTTTAGCTTTTTAGATGTGAAGTTACAGATAGATTTTATTACTGTTATTTAGTGAAAGTAACAGAAAATCTCTTAACCAAGTGGACTTAACAGTCTTATTTGTAAAACCCTCTAGCAAGGTGACATTCTGATTGAGTGTTTGAAATCCTTTAACAAGGTCACTTCTAACAAGGTGAAGATCCTAACAGATCTAAGGGAAATCCCTTAACCGGGTCACATCTAGCAATGTGTTTGTAATCTTTAACAGGATTTGCTTTTAACCGAGCATACTCTAGAAGAGTATATTTCTTATTGGGTCCAAAATCCCACAGTGGTTTTTCCCTATTTGGGTTTCCACATTAAATCTGGTGTTATGAGGTTTATGATGTTTATATGCTTTTGAGTTTGCATGTATAACAGTTTTGGTTTTACTACTAAAATATATGTTACCGAGTTTGAATCTGATGTTTTTATGGAAGATTAAGTTGGTATGATTCACCCCCCCTCTCATCTTGTTGGGTATTGGATCTGTACTTATATTAAGTATCAGAACTATCACCTTTGACCTTTGGCTCTGCACTTTGTCAATCCTCTATCTCTCAGCTTTGCACTCTGTCATTCCTCTATCCCTCAACTCTACACTCTATCGATCCTCTGACCTTTGGCTTTGCACTTTGTCAATCCTCTATCTCTCAACTCTACACTCAACCGATCTACCTCAAACACCCTCTACTCTACTAAATACTTTTAGCACTTCCTCTCACTCTGCTCTTCACTTTGGATCGCCTTCTACAAGATCTTCTTTTTCCAAATTTTACGATAAATATTTTCTAAATGAACTCAAGAATACTTTATGCATTTTCTTTCACCTTCAAGTTTTCTCTCA
Organism: Cryptomeria japonica; assembly: GCF_030272615.1. Taxonomy (NCBI): domain Eukaryota; kingdom Viridiplantae; phylum Streptophyta; class Pinopsida; order Cupressales; family Cupressaceae; genus Cryptomeria; species Cryptomeria japonica. Next base: position 55,775,024 of record NC_081410.1, on the reverse strand, counting down.
ATGAAAGCAATCACATATTTCAAAAGATTTCAAATTCAAAATATCCCACTCTTTCTCTGGGTGCCTTGGAACAATTCCGCCAAGTGTTCAATGAATTCTACCATGACATCTTCCCAAAATAGTAACGTCTGGGTCGAGTTCATTCATTTAAGTGTGAATCACAAAGTCCGTAGGTAATTATGGCTTGACTGTAGGATAACTAAAGTTGACCTTACCAACTTGTGATTTTGGCATAGATACAAGCTCACCAACTCACTTTTTTCCATCGCAACTGAGTTACTGGTCACCACTCTGAGATTTATGGTGATCACCTATCTTCCTTCTATCATATCGGTGTACCGGTATACCATTGCACTTCTATATTACCGGTTCATCATTTGATTGTCGGTTTTTTGTGCTAGCATCAAGTCTATTTCCTTATTTTCCAATGAGGTTCTGGTTTGCATACAACCTCAAGTCTTATTGCTTGAGTCATCTTTTGTGACTTCATCATCATCAGAATGACTAATCTTCTTGAATGTCAGACCAGTTGGCTTAGTCTATCTTCCCTTGAGCTGATTGAACTTTTAGTTATCTGTTTCTAATGCTATTTCCATGTGTTTGCAAGTCATCAGTGTTAGACATCAATGAAAAACTTTCACTCATATGTCGGTTCTCTAGATTGACCAGTTTGTCAATGCCAACACATATAAAGTCCTAAAGAAATTAGTAAAAATAAAAAAGTGTAAAATCCCTAAAAAGAATAAAGTAACAAAAATAGAAAAAAAAAATATCAAATATGGAAAAAATGCAATAAATTTAGATAGTGAAAACCTGGTAAACATGCACTATCTAAAAGTGAGTTCTTCCATCTACGAGATCGCTTTGCGCACTTATCCCATCTACCCACTCTATCGCATCTATTTCTTCCATCTATCCTAGCTCATTCATTTCATCTTTCACATTCATTACTCTGAATCATCTAGCAGGAAATATGCAGCTTACCAACAATTATCAATTTTTGGCATACTTAGCATAGTCACTATCTTGGATTTTATCAATCATATCTGCCTTATATCCCACCATGGTTTGGATTTTGATCATTTTTTCATACATCTGTAATAAAGTTTGTTTATGCTAGGGGAAAAATCCTAATTCCTTTTGCTAAGGTGATCTTTTAAATCTTTCAAAATCCCAAAACATTCGGAAAACTTAGAAAAAAACCAAAACACCTAGGATTTTGAAACAGACAACGAGCAACAAAGCAAAAAAGATCAAGGCATTTTGCAACAATTGAACCATGAAACCTAGTATATAAGGAATAAACTAGAAAGTAATAAAGGATTATCAGTGATGATTCATTAAGATGATTATATCAGTTAATGACCATGAGAACATGTGAATGACATACAAGATTCATTGGTTATATCTTGATTTATTGCTAATCATGTACTCTATGCGACTCAAGGATGTCCATGACTAGAGAAGCTATGATGGGGCATGATTATTTTCTTTGTTTTTTGTCAGTAGTTTATGTCTTATTAGGGTATGTACTTGTCTAAGGATATGATCGGCAAAAGATCAAGGAGGACGTTCTGAGTCATACATGAAAGGGGATAATCCTTGTCTGTTCTGCAAGAAATACTCAAGTCAAATTGATTCATTATATCAAGTTGCTTGTTTAAACTTGCTATATCAAAATCCATGTAAGAAATACTCAGGTCAAATTGAATCATTATGTCAAGTTTCTTGTATTTTCTTACAACATTTTAAAATCTCAATGATGAAATCAAACACTGTTATAAGACAACATATGAAGAATGGAGGTATCATTTTAGTTAGACCATTTTAGATTAGCTCATTAATTCATCTACATTATAAGCATTCATTCTCAGTTACATTATAAGCATTTCATTTCATTCAGAGATCAACAGTCATAAATAAAGATTGAGTATACTTGGAAAAACAAAAACAATTTGCATTTGATCATTGTCGGTTCATTCATCTTTATAATCATTTAAGTTATTATCATTCATTTTATTTAGTTGCATTCAATCATTGCATTGGTAAGCATTACATTAAGTGCATTTCATAATCATGTAGTATATCATCATTTTTATTTGCATTAGGTTCATTATCATTTTAGTTCATTTTTGTCCATTAAAGTCATTTAGTTGCATCTTTGTACTTAGATTGATTTATCAGTATAATCATTACATATAAGCATCCACAAATTGCATTTCATAATCATAATTTGCATCTTTAAATCATCAAAATAAAAAACATTTCATGTAGATCATTTACATTTTAAATCAATATATGCATACACATTAAAAATTAAAAAATCGACATTCATTTTCATGCGTAATCACTAGAAGAATTCTCATATAGATCATTGCATTTACATCATTTAAGTAAAGCACATCATTTAAATTAGTAATCATTTTCATTTTGCATCCATGATCATAAAAATAAAAAAATCAATTGGATTTTCATTTTATCATTGCATCATATAAAACATCATCATCATGAAAAATTAAGAAAAGAAAAGATCATCATAACATCATCTATCAATACATATATATATAAGAATCCATCATATAGAGTCCATGTCTATATATGTAGATCATCATAAAACAATAAACAGGCCAAGTATACAATGATATCAAAGAAATAATCAATAAAATATAATGTCCCATGATACAGATCAATGTCTCATATCAATATGTCAACTAGGATGAAGAGAACCACTCTTTTCAAATGTTGTAGGCCTCGCTGATCCTCCTGCTCCCCCCAGGATTAATCAATACATCTAGATCCTCTTGCAACATGATATCAACAAGATATCAGTTATCAATCTCTTTGATCAATCAATCAACTATCATATGCACTCACTTGAGATTTCTATCAATCTCTTTGACCAAATATTAGTGGTGCTCATTAATAATGAGGTTATGCATCTAGTCTATCCAATCTTGAGTCTACATCATTGATGTTCATCAATAATGAAGTCAATCAAACTCTATCATATCACATAATCAAAGCTTTGAGTTTATATCATTGACAATGATCGATCATGAGGTCAATCAAACTCTATCAATCATCAAATTAAGAAGAATATCAAAGTAATAAAAGAGTGAACATTTTCATCAACCAAAGTTGCAGAAATTTGAATCAATTATCATGAGATCAATCGTTCAATCCAATTTTTTTAATAATTTCATGATCAATCTCTCGAGGGGGCACACAATCAAGATTTTTTTCTCCATCAGGCGCATTATTGAGACTTGATTTAATCTTTGAAGCAATGTTGGCTCAACAACATTTCAAAGAGGGGCAAAATGTATACACATAAAATTGACTATGAGCAATTAAATAAATATTTTATATTTATTTAATAATTATTCTTCTATTAAATAGTTAATTTGAAAAGATTAATTTATTTAATTCATTTCATGTCCTTCTATTAATTAATTTAATTGAAACATTTTATTAATTAATTTGTTATATCCTTTTCTTCTAATCAATTAATTAAATATCTAATATTTAATTATTCCTCTATCTACTATCCTATAGTCTCATTAATTAAATAATTTCTTAAATATTTAATCCCTTTCCCAACTCACCTTTCCATCTCCACTTCATCTTTTCTTTGCCAAATCATCCATCATGTGGTTATTAATTCAACAAAATTAAATTAAATTAAATTAAATCATTTATTAGCCACTTATCTCTGATGAACTTATAAGGCACTAAGAGGTGGGGGGGGGGGGTGAACTAGTGATAGTAAAAACAATACAAATATGAAAAATCAATTTCACAACTCAATAGACATGTAAGAAACAACACCAAGTAATAAATCACCACATAAAGCATAGACTACATGACACAAGAGTTTATATGTGAAAAACCCAAATGGGAAAAACCACGGTGGAAGTTAGAACCCACAAGATCCACTAATTGCTATATAGAGATCTGATCAGTTAAGGTCTACAACACTTGGTTAGGGACACACCCTGTTACAAGTGTGTAAGTCGGGTTAAGATAATTACAAAAAAGCCTATGAGGACTAGCCCTGTTATGAGCTACCCAAGCAACTAGGATCTGCAAACACAAGTTAATGTGTCACCTGGTTAGAGGATTCAACGATCGAAACTGTTAGGATCCGACTGCACCCTGTTAGGAGTGACCTTGTAAGAAGATTTTCTTGCTGCAACTGTTAGGAAGACAAAAAGTACAAATAATCTTAGTATAACACCTTTTGTGACTAATAAGATCCACTTCAAAACATTACAACATCACATAGACTTCATCTCTCAACTCCTCTGATCTTCCCACTATCAAAAATACAAAATTTGGTCAACATTTATCACAGTAACAAGCTGATGTATATATATCCTTTCATACCTCATCACACAATTAAACTTATTATAAGGTCCGCTATAACCTTATTCAAATTCCCTAGGTTCAATGCATCTACACAATCTTGCATTGTACACTTTACTTATGTCGGCCACCGACATAACAAATCTAATTTTGCGTCATGTTACCAATCTAAGTGATTTTCATCACTACCAGTTAATTGTGTTTCTTGGTCTCTACCTTGTTGGTCAAATCTCATTCATCTGATTAAATCTACTCACGCGGTCATGAATTTATCTTCAACTGCTAGTCATCAACGTTGTTGCAAAATCGCATTCCTTCATCCTTCATGGATTTCTTGTACCAGTTGTCGATGTGAGACTCTGTCAATCATTTTACCGGTTCTGATGGAATTGGCTTTGTTTATCAGTTAACCTTACCAGTTACACTGTATAGTATAGATGATAAGAAAATATAGTTGTCATCAATGACAACATATAGAATAACAGATTATAACTTTTAATCCACAATACAACTTTAAACAAATCAAGTACCAGTATAGACAGATATCGGTAGGAACATATACTGGTAAACAATACAACTTAACAATTAACCAGATAATCAATACAAAGAAACCATACCACATAACACCATGATTTGTATATAGAAAACCCAAAAAGGGAAAAACTACGGTGGGAAGCCTACCCACAGTTAGATGATACTTGTGCAGAAAGTATGTGTTACAATGAGGGGCCTGCACTTGCAGGAAGGCACACTACCTAGAGCGTACTGCTCATTACAAAAATAGTATCATTGACTACAAAGAGGCTACAACCTTCTCAACATAAATGGACAACAATCCAATAGAGTGAATTGCTGGAAATAGCATCAACTATGCTTGATTACAGTCCTAGTTAAGCTCAATATTGGAGGACTAAATCCTCTCCTGAAACCAATCAAATCACCAATGATTGATTAACTCCTCTACCTGAATGATATTACAATATTTGCACATTACATTCCTTGACCATGACCTTTCCTATAACCATGATACATTACAAAGAGTTTCTACCTCTTATTTATACAAACCCTAAGGCCTAAACCAATTAGGTAGGCCACCTAAAGATATTACAATAATATCATTACATAATTAATGATATGCCAAGTCAGCTTAAGAAGAAAACAATAATAACAAATCTATAAAACATCTCAAATCATCCAGGTAACGTGTAGAGTACATGCTAACATGATACCAGTCCATAACCTAGATAGGTACCAGACCTATTCTGGGTCCACCACGACCAAAGCAATGTCTTCAAGCAATTGAAGCATGATCAATGAACATCTTCAGCATCCTGAAATCCTCGAAGAAGATGCACCAACACCAATTGTGCATCCTATCATGATTTCTTAATGAAAGCTCTGTCGATAAAGCATGACTTTCTTTTGCTTATCTGTCATGCCCAAACTTTTGGGCACGAATGGGATAATTTATTTTTTTTAAATCACAACAAAACATTAAATTTGCTAACATGAAATACACTAGCAAGTTTGTCCTAACTATGTGTGAGTTAACCCTAACCACTAAATCAAGTAAGTAATATTAATTTAAATCAAATGTGGAACATTAAAAGAATTATTTATTATCTCATCGATTTTAATCAATAAATTAATTTAGTCAATTAATTGGCATAGAGAAAATTAATCTCCAATAGCCATTAATTGTTGTTTTTTTTTAACTAAATAAGTTAGTTCTAGCACTTAGTTTATAATGACTATAATTATTTTAATAATAATTAAAATATGATTACACTAAATCGACATAGGGTCAATTAAATTCATAATGAAAATTTGTTCTATAAGGTTTAAGCTCCAAAATCTATATCAGATTAAGCTACAAAAATAATAATAAAATTTTAAACATCATTTTAAAATATACCCTTATGTTTGTCAAAAAACATATATTTACCCATCTGTTTATTATAAACATATATATAGATTAAAAACATTTAATAAAATATTTAAATATGTATATATGTATATATGTATATATACACACACACACACATATATATGTGTGTGTGTGTGTGATATATGTGTGTGTGTGTGTGTGTGTGTGTGTGTGTGTGTATATATATATATATGTTTTCACATTATTAATAAATAACCATGAAAACCCTAATTTTAAATATTATAATAATTCCCTTTCTTTTACTTTTTTATTTTATACTTTCATGCCTTTATACTTTTCGAATACCCTCACCCATATTGGGTTAGGGTTTTTTTGTATTTTTTTGATGCAGGGCCGAATGGCTAATGGCAGAGAATTTTTGGGGAGCGATAGAGTGAAATGGAAGGCGGAGGCCATGGGGAGGGCTCCCTGCAGGGGCGGCCACTATTGAGCCTGCGGGTTGCAGCCCACAAAGGCGGCCTAGGCCGCCACTGTGGAACACGACCCGCAGCTCGGTAGCGCCGTCACTGTGGGGTGTCGCCCATAGTGGGGGCCGAAGCCTCCCACTATGGGTTGCGGCCCATAGTGGTGGCTACGGCCACCGCTGGGGGGTCGCCGCCCATTGTTGCGGAGGGGGGAGCCGCCCTGCAAGAAAGTCCACAGGGGCCGAGCCCCTTGCCATGGTATTTCAAATATTTTTTTTTTTAAATTTTGTTTTGTAATATTTTTTTTTTTTAAGAATATAATTTTATATATATATATAATTATATTATAAATAGAAATATATTTTAATATAAATATAAATAAATATATATCTATATATATTTATTTATATACATTTTCTTTTAAGAAAATATATATATATTTTTTTTCTTTTCATAGAAACATAGAACAAATTATTAATAATCCTCAAATTTAACTCATGGTCTTATTTTTTTATTTCTTTGTTTTAAATCTCAAGTTGCTAAAATCTGTGATAAATTATTTAACCTTAGATTTATTTTAAACCAATGACAAAATTCAATATTTAAACAACATCTAAATAAAAAGGATATTAATTAAATTAGAAATGCTATTTAACTTTAGATTTTATATTCTGCAAATAAGTAAATGATTGACAGCTATCCCATGAAATTAAACAACAACTATAGAATATGATATTATTTAAATCAAATAGGTTATTTATCTCTAGATTTTATTTTCTGTAAATAAGTAAATGATAGCATACAATAAATTTAACAACAACTATATAAATATTATATTATTTAAATTTAACTTTAGAGATAGGCATAGGAAATAAACTGAACATTTGTTTTCAAAGTAACATGCATGCAATCATTAAAACTTCAAGAACAATGCAAAACGTAAACTCCACATAAATAATTCATTTTGCAACCATATAATACTTAAGAAAACAATGTATTTCTCTAAAGTATATTTAAAATACATTATAGTCAATCTTACAAATGGATCTCTCATTATTATTAAATGAGGACCTTAAAAATAATAGATACATTTCCTTTCAAAAATAGATACAATATAGTTTCCCTTTACATTGCTGCAACTTAAAACATAAATATTCCATTTTCCAAATCTTTTTCTGCAAACAAATAAATCTAGCAACTTTTACTTGTCTATTTCCTTTCTTCCAACAACCTGCAATTAAATCATAGGCTATGACCATTGAGTGCTCACCTCCTAGCCTAGGCTAACTAGTAGCCACCCCCAAGCTTGGAGAACCAAGCCCTAGATAGGTTACACACATGCAAACACAACAAACAAGGGAAACATACACAACAACATATTCCCAACCAAGGCTACACTGCACCACAAAATGTGATCTCTATTGAAGGGTGGTAGTGGACCAAGTACCCTGAGGAGACTGCAAGTATGGTAAAACACAAAGCCACCTCATGGAAAATAAAGATATATCATAAGTATAACAACCCCACATCCTTATGGCCCCCAAGGCATTCATGCCTTATTTCCCTCCTTATGACCCCCAAATGCATAAACAAGCCATGCAGCAAGGGTCACATAAATACTCCTTGAGATCACTCTGATAATGAGAGCCTCTCACTCGAGGGTTGTCAAACTTCTACCACCCACAAGACTATCCTCTCTCCCAAGAGTAGATGGTCTTGGTTACTCCCAAAACATAGAATGCATAAAAGAAATCAAAGACATAACTCATAATAATTTTCACAAAATAAAATGCAAGAGAACAACTTTTTCCCACACAAACAATCTTTCCAAAATAGCATGCAACATAAAGAAACAATAAGAAGTTAAACCAACCTTCAACCTGCCCAAAGGTATGCTAGATCTAGTTGAGGATGAGCAACCAAATTCCACAATCCTTGTTTCTCTACACTTAGCCCAATTCCTATACCAATTCCTTTCTTTTCAAAATTGCATTGTCTCCAAAAATGGAGAGTGGGTGATTACCCGCAAAATCTCTCATTCTTTCCTAAGAAGACCTCAGCGAGAGTTCTCATAGGTTTCTAAATTGAACAAGGAAAAGTCAAAAAAAGACCAAAAGGGATCTCTCATCAAAAAGGAAAGTTAACTAACCTAGATGATGCCTTCTAAATTCCATTTTCGCACATCTTAGAAAACTCACTTTTTAGGATGACTAAACAGTCACATGGGAGTTGTCACATGCCTAAAAATACTCCTAACCCTTAGGTATACCTTATGGGCTTTAGGAAACACCTTTAAACTACCCCTATGAGTCCATTTAACCTCTTTTAAACCCCTGTGAAGTTAACTTTCGGGTCAAACCTAAGTTGACCACCCCAAAGATTCTCTACCCAAGGAAAATATAGAACCACATTAAATTATTTGAAAAAGATATGGTTAAAATAACTCCCTCCAAGAGACAATTCAAAAATCAAGACATAAATCAACATGTGTCAAGTGACACAATAAAATACTTTACAACATTACACATGAAATTTTGTCTCTTGTTGGATTTACACAAATTAATAAATTCAATTTAACACACATGCAACATACACTTTCACAAATAAAATATGATACAAATAGGGTGTTGTCTCTGCAAATAAACAAACCCTAGTTTGACGAACATACATAGGTCTAAGTTTGGTTCTCCATAATGTTTCCATGGTCACATGGATAATTTTCCTGTGCATATCAATTGCACATTAGTAATTCCAAATAACCTCATACAATATAAAACACATGAATAAGAATACACATCAAACACTCTGCATACAATATACATTTAAACAAATCAATACATCTTACATCCAAATAAATCCACATAAGCAATTATCATAATCCCCATAATTTTAATCCATGCATTAAACATGCATCCTATTTCTATCATCATAGTAAAGTCCTGCAAATCCAATAATGATATATATCATCTTAAATCTATCCTATTCTAGAATCATATAGAGTTCTATATCATAAGGCATATAAATGAAGCATCAACATTCATCAATGTCATCCAAATCATGGAATCATATAAGTTCTAAATCCATAATGCATAAAAATAAAGCATACATAATAGTCTCAACATAAAAATCATTGAAATGCTAGGATGAGTCAGGGTAGGGCCTCACACCCTCCCCCTCTAGGCATGAACTTCCTCCTAGAGTTCATCAAAAAGATGAGGGTACTATGATCTCATATGTGTTGTGTCCTCCCATGAAGTCATAACCTCATCATAGCAATCCCACTAGACCCTAACTTGGTGTAGCTCTCGACCTCGAAGGGCCAATGTCTGGTGTGCCAAAATGCAAATGGGCTCCAAAGCTAGCTATCCATCCGACTCCACCTGCAAGGCATCCCAATCTTAAATATGAGACTCATCATAGATATACTTCCTCAAAACTGTGACATGAAACACATTGTGGATGCGTGACAGGCTAGGTGGCAATGCTAAATGGTAGCCAACTAGTCCTATCCTCTCAAGGATCTCAAATGGTCCTACAAAGTGAGGTGCGATCTTAGAACACTTTCTGTAATGGATTGGACTCTTATGCGGTCACACTCTCAACAAGACTCTATCTCCAACCAAGTAGCTACGGCCTATCCTCTTCGCATCTGCATATTTCTTCTATCTATCATGTGCTTCTCTAAGACGTTGCCTAATCAAATCCACCTACTATTTCATATCTCGAACTATCTCAGGACCAATAGCAACTTTGTCCTCTATACAGTTCCAACTCAACGGTGTCCTACAAGGCCTGCCGTATAATGCCTAATAGGGTGGCATCCCCAAAGAAGTGTGATGCCCATTGTTATAAGAAAACTCCAGTAAGGAAAGGTACTCCTCCCATCTGGTCTAATGATACATGACGTACATGCAAATCATATCCTCTAACACTTGGTTAACCCTCTCTGTCTAACCATCCATTTCTAGATGATAGGCTGTACTAAAGTTGAGCTTAGTGCCCATAGCTGCCTGTAATGCCTTTAAAAAGGAAGAAGTGAAGAGGTAATTCTTGTTAGAAATAATCTTGTGTGGAACGCCATGAAGTCTGACAATGTCTTGCAAGAACACCTTTGCTACCACTGGTGCTATGAAGGTAGTCCGAACTGGTGAAAAGTGGGCCACTTTGGTCAGCTTGTCAACTGTCACCAAGATGGCATCATGGCAACGAGATGACATAGGAAGACCAATGATGAAATCCATAGATATAGTATCCCACTTCCACTTTGGTATAGCATGAGACTGGAGCAACCCACTTGGATGGCGGTGCTCTGCCTTGACTCTCTGACACTCGAGGCATTGGGCTACTAACTCAGCAATGAGCTGCTGCACTCCTGGCCAATGTTATAGCTATCTCAAGTCATCATGCATCTTCTTAACTTTGGGATGTGCTGCATAAGGAGCTCTATGAGCCTCTGTGACAATGAACTCTCATAAACCTCTGGAAGAAGGTACATAGATGTGCCCTCTATGGCGTAATAGTCCATCAGACTTCAAAGAATAATCTGCATATTTCCCTTCTAGAGTATCCTGAGATCATATTACCTGACAAACCTCTACATACCATCCATCCTCTGGCAACTTCTACAATATCTGATCTCTCAAATCTGTGCCCATAGATATGGTGTATATCTCATGACGTCTCCTACTCAAAGCATCTGCAACTACGTTTTCTTTCCATTTGATGTAGTGAACATCAAAATCATACTTGCACAAGAACTCCATCCATCTCCTCTAACGTGCATTAAGGTTCGGCTAAGTGAATATGTACTGAAGACTCTGAAGGTTTGAATGAAGCTCAAAATGATGGGCCAAAAAGAAGTGTCTCCACCTCACAAGTGCATGCACTACTGCTGCAAGCTCAAGGTCATGAGTAGGGTAGTTAAGCTCATGAGTCTTAAGTTTCCTAGACTCAAAAGCTATAGCCCTACCATCCTGCATAAGGACTACTCCTAAACCCTCTAGGGAAGCATCTGTGCAAACCATGAAGTCAGTTGAGGGATTTGGTACTACAAGGATAGGTGCACTAGTAAGTGCCTTTTTGAGTTCCTGAAAGGCCCTCTTGCACTTCAGTGTCCACTCAAATTTCTTCCCTTTACACTAAAGAGAAGTAATAGGATGTGCGACTCTAGAGAGTACCTCAACAAAGCGTCGATAATAAGCTGGTAAGCCCATGAAGCTCCTGACCTCTACCACACTGGTTGGCACTGGCCAATCCATAACCACTCTAATCTTTGATGGGTCTACTGAGATCCCATCATTAGAAATAACGTGGCCAAGGTACTTGACCTCTGATCAAAAGAAAGTGCACTTTGACAAACCGCCAAACAACTGATTTCCCCTCAAACATTGCAAAACCTACCTCAGGTGCTCCTCATGCTCCTTCTCATTTCGAGAATATATCAATATGTCATCAAGGAACACAATCATGAAATGGTCAAGAAATGTGTAGAATACCCCATTCATGAGGCTCATGAAAATAGTTAGAGCATTCGTAAGACCAAATGGGACCACAGTGAACTCATAGTGGCCCTATCTAGTGAGAAATGCAGTCTTGTGGATATCACTTTACACTATTCTCAACTGATGGTATCCTGACTTCAAATCAATTTTGGAAAATACTTTGGCACCCTGAAGTTGATCAAATAAATCATCGATTCTAGGCAAGGAATATCGGTTCTTGATGGTTACTTTTTTCAACTGATGATAATCCATACATAACCGAAGAGATTCATCCTTCTTCTTCATGAAGATGACTGGTGCACCCCATGGGGATACACTAGGACAAATGTGACCCTTCTCTAGGAGTTCCTCAAGCTACATCTTGAGCTCATTAAGCTCATTTGTGGTCATCCTATAAGGTGCTCTTGAAACTGGCTCAGCTCCTGGTCCAAGGTCTATATGAAAGTCAATCTCTCTATGGGGCGGCATTCCAGGTAGCTCTGGAGGAAATATGTTTGAATATCACTTAAGGATAGGATGGTCGTCTATCAGTGTTTCCTTTTCATCCTCTTCCTCTCTATCACTGATAGTGATGGTAAATAGCTGACATCCCTTTCACATGCTCCTCTTAAGCTGCATTGCAGAAATCATACGAAGAGACATGAGTATTTGAATCCCTGTGATTACTATGGGTGAACCCTGATCATCCTCACACTTGATTTCTTTCTAGTAGAATTCCATCTTGGCTCTATGGGCATAAAGCCAATCCATGCCAAGTACGATGCCATATGATCCAAGTGGTGTAACTCTAAGGTCTACTAAGGTGGTGGTATTTCCAATCTAAAGTTGACATGCCCTAACCTCTGATTCCACTAACACTCTAGCCCCTGAAGCTAACTCCACTTCCCAACTGACACCTTGTCTAGTTTCCACTAGCCCACAATGCTCCACAACCAATGGAAATATAAAGGAGTCAGTAGCTCCTGAATCAAATAATATAGATACACTATTACCTTTGATCATACCTGCAGCCTCAATGACTGTGGCCTGGTGCTCAGCTTGGCGGTTGTCAACTGCTGCGAAGACTCTATGGGACCTACCCATATCTCCAACTATAGGCTCTGATGTGGCCATCCTCTAATTTCCTACCATCTGACCCTGAGGATAATCTCTTGCCATGTGCCCCATGGCTCCACATGTGAAGCAAGCACCGCGTGCCTAAAACTGGGTGCCCTAAGGCCTAGAGAAAGGTTGTCCCCCTGTCCTACTATTACCACTGTACCCACCCCTAGAGAACTGTTGAGTCCTCACCAGAGGTGTGTAAGGAACCTGAGCTCGCTGATCTTGCCTCTGACCCTGAGACTACCACTGCTTGGGCTTTGTACCCTACTGATTCTATGAAGGCCCTTGCCTCTAGTTTTGTTGTCACTGTTGTGGAGGAGAGGGTTTGGAGAACCCCTATGTGTTTCTCTTATTTCCCTTCCAATGGGGTTTCTGAAATCCGTATGTCTAGGGTGTAGGGTTTTGGTTCTAGAACCGATCCCTTGTATCTTGTGGCCTAACCTGAATCTCCTCTGCTATCAGTGTTGGCATTTGGCATTATAATAGACAAGGCGAGATTGTTGGCATTTCAATAAGGATATTGAGAAGGTTGTTGATGATTATGGATAAAACTAATTGAGGATGTTTACTATCTTAATATTATTATTTTGTCATTGATGTCAAGAAATTGATTTTCTAATTTAGTATGATGTTGCCATATCTTGAGAAGTATGATTTGATGAGTATAAAGATGTCGGTAAAAGATACAAATAGAATATGATGGATAAGGGGAGAAATAAGTTATTCAATGGGCAACTATTACCGAGTTAGATAATGATGAGATCATGATGATTAGATTGTTTTGATATCCTACATATGTTATTGATTGAAAGATTAATACTATACTATGTTACTGAGCAAAGAACCTAGTCGGTAAACCCTAAGGTTATCGCTATCAGTTAATGAAGGCAGAATGTCTACCGAGTGAAGTTTAGTATTTACCAAGTTGCAACCGAATAATAACAGAATACATTAAATGATTACATGCATTATTTAATGAAGGAAGCTAATGAGCTGGCTATGATTAAATGATTGGTATGTCGTGAATGAAGTTTGTTAAAGAATCCATGGAAAAGGAAAATCGACAACAAGATCTACAACTTAGATTGAACCGCAATACCCTAGCACAAGTTCCAAGAAATGTATACAAGTTCCAAGGTAGGATAAAATATTTTCAGATCGAAGGATACATTGAACCTGGACAAATTTTGAAGATCTGATGGCTATGATTGATCATGGGAAATGTGATCAAGGAGATTAAGTGGTTGGCGAATTGTTAATAAATAGGGAACTATTGATAAAAAATGCAGGCAAGTGTATGCACAGGGATGCTACATATGTTAGGTCCCGAAGACAACTGAGAGGGGGGGGGTGAATCAGTTGTCTAATAAATTTAAACCAAAAGCCAATTAACCAACTTAATTCTTAATATCGGTAAACTAGTTAAGTGTGCCGGTAGATAGTGTTAATAGTAAATTGCTATACCGGTAAAGATTAATGCATGAAAAATAAACATGGAGTCATCCACAACACATAACACCAATATTTGTATGTGGAAACCCTGTAAGGGGAAAAACCATGGTGGGAAACCTTACCCACAATCAGATGATACTACTGCAGATAGTAAGTGTACATAAATGGGGTCTGCACATGCAGAAAGGCCAACAGCCTAGAGCTCACTGCTCAATCACAAAATGGGAGTCACACTGACTACAGTTGGATGGTTAAATCCAATAAGAATGTACTGCACAAAATAGAATCTTCATATGCTGGATTCAGTACCGGTGTAATGCTGATATGCTTCTACAAAAACCTAGATTCACCTTCAAATGATGTCTTCGTGTATACCTCTTCTTAATCTCACATATACCTTTACACAATTCTTTTTCGCATTCCACATTCGATCTTACAAATAAGATCTTACATTTATACCTAACCTAAGACCATTTTAGTAGGTTGGCTCTACAAGATATTACAATAAAAATATTTTACATACAATATAATATCTGATGCAATAACCAATTAAACATGTCATCTTAATGCATTTACAACAATAATAAATCATCTCCATACCATGCCATGTTGATCTGGAAAAGATAAACCTGCCGGTGTAACCCTAGATAACCCTGGACCTCTTTGCCGATAAAAGCAAATATGCAAATATGAATATACCAATGATAAATTCTTCAAAACAAAGTATCCACATGATGTCTTTGACATTATCAAGTGTCTTCCATATCATTCCAAGTGTCGGTGAGCATTATACCAGTAACTGTGCAATAGTTCCTTTCTTGCCGGTGAACATTCTGATTGAGTGTTTGAAATCCTTTAACAAGGTCACTTCTAACAAGGTGAAGATCCTAACAGATCTGAGGGAAATCCCTTAACTAGGTCACATCTAGCAATGTGTTTGTAATCTTTAACAGGATTTTCTTTTAACCGAGCATACTCTAGAAGAGTATATTTCTTAGTGGGTCCGAAATCCCACAGTGGTTTTTCCCTATTTGGGTTTCCACGTTAAATCTGGTGTTATGAGTGTTATGATGTTTATATGCTTTTGAGTTTGCATGTTTAGCAATTTTGGTTATATTACTGAAGTATATGTTATCGAGGTTGAATCTGATGTTTTTATATAAGATTAAGTTTGTATGATTCACCCCCCCCCTTCTCATCTTATTAGCTTGGCATATGTACTTATCTTTAAGTATCAAAACTATCAATTGGTATCAGAGCTTTGGACTTCAGAAGGAAAAGTTTAAAGGTACTTGAGGAAAAGATCCAAAGATGTATAAGAGGGATGCACCGAAGTTGAACACGTCAAGTTTCTCTACATGGCAGAAAAGGATGAAGCTGCACCTATCGGGAGTTGGAGAATATGTTGTATATTATCTGGAGAATGATTTCATCACACGGAGCACATATCCATTGACAATGGAAGAGATAAAGGCAAAGCAAGAACATATCCAAGCAATGATTGAAATAACATCTGCATTGACCGATTCGGAGTTTAATGATCTAGAAGGTTGTAATGATGCAAAGGCAATGTGCGACAAGCTCATATCTATGTATGGAGGAGATGCACATGTTCAAAGAGCAAAAGTGGATAGTCTAAGAGGACAACTTGAACTTATGAGGATGAATGAAGGTTAGAACATAACCCAGTATGATACAAGACTAAAGGAGATTGTCAATTAAATCAAAGGAGCAGGTGGAACTATTGAAGAAAAGGATATAACAAGTAAGTTGTTAAGAACCCTTCTACCGGCCTATGCAATCCAAGTCTCTGCAATCAATGAATTGAGGTTTGTACCTAATATGTCAGTTTCTTTAGATGCTACTATTGGTAAGCTACATGCATTTGAGTTAAGTAACTTTGATAATAGTGGGTCATCGGTAAATAAAGTTGAATCTGCATTTAGTTATTTTCATATTGGTGAATCTAATGATTACAATGATAGAATAAGTACACTAAAAGGGATCACAGTGGAGCAAGTGAAAGATTTCACAAGAACATGGACGAAGTACACAAACTGTATGAGGAAATCAAAAAGCAAGAAGAGTTTGAAGCACTATTAGCCAGAAGGTTACTGAGAGGCAAAGGTAAGTATAAAGGAAAACTACCTTTGAAATGTTTCAATTGTGATAAGATAGGACATATGGATTCTAACCATCCTGACAAAGATTCTACAGAAAAGAGAGATTATCGAGATGATAGAAAGAAAGATAGTCATTACAGAGGATGCTAAGACTTCAGAAGAAGAGATAGAAAGTCATACTTAATAGCCGATGAGGAATCCAATGATGATAAATCAGATGAAACTGATACAGAGGAAGTAGTTTATGTGGCTATCAAAGATGGATCAGATGAAGAAAGGTATGAAGAAAATGTTAGGGGTCCCAAAGATACTGAGAGGGGGGGGGGTGAATCAGTATCTAACCAGTAATAAGATTTTTTTAAGTTAAAACATGCAAAACATAATATAACAGTGTACCAGTATGCAAAAAATAATGCAATAAACAGAATCAAGAATATCCACATGAGAAGTACACCATAACACAATATGTTTAACAGGGAAACCCAGTGTGGGAAAAACCTCGGTGGGATTTGTGACCCACAATATTCACTCACTGGCCAATAAGAGAATATTACTTACAATAGGGGCCTACACATGCAGGAAGGCCAACTACCTAGAGTTCACTGCTCAATGGGAAGTCACACTGACTTACAATAAGGATTATACTAATCCAATAACTTGTACTACTTTACAATAGCATCTTCAATGCCAGATTTAGTACTGGTTCCTGCTCTATTCTTTACATATACCCTTGACCTATTTCGCACATTACATCTGCCTAATATTTTCCTTAATGCTTCTCTGATCTCTTTTTCAAATGTCTACAATGATCTCCTTTATATATAAGAGTCATTTTACAATTTTCCAAGTCGGCTTACAATAATCAACAAAATATTACATAACAAAAATCTTGTCGGCCTCTATGCCGGTATACATCTTTTCTTCTATGCCGGTGCCGATGTCCTGAGTGATCTGTTGATGCCGATGCACTGTCTTGCCGTTGTAATGCTTTGTCGGTATAATGTCTTGCCGGTGCCATAGGATTGCAAGGTTGCCTATGTAATGCTTTGCTGATATAATGTCTTGTTGGTGCCATAGGATTGCAAGGTTGCCATCAATGACAAAACCTTCAATCACATATAATGTCTCATTGGAGTGTGCATATGCCAACAATCTCCCCCTTTGGCATTGATGGCAACACTCATGATAAATTTCAAAAAGTATCCAAAAAGTGTAGTCCAAAAATGTTACCAAAAATGTTAGAGCTCCCCCTGAGCATATGATTCCTGTGTTTTGAATTTTCTCATCCCACTACTCCCCCTTTGGCATCAATGACAAAGCTTGTCAAGATGTCAGTAGAGTTTGTAGCTTCATCTATCCATATCCTCAACCTTGTAGCTGGGTAGTTATTATCTAAAAAAGATCTCCCAAAATTAATTTTATACTATCCATAAACTTCTTACTATCTTTTATTACTATCTCAGTTCTCTTTATTGTACCGGTGAGATGCTGCAAATGCTTTGTCAGTGTTTTGCTTCCCTATGTTAGTGCCTCAAAAATTTCCTTCCGCAGAGATGCTAAATAGTCCAATCTTGGACTCAGTTTAGATCTCAAATGTTTTGCCTTGTTTATTATTCTCTCTTTCTCTCTTTCCAGTTTGAGTAGTTCTTCCTAAAAATTTGCTATCTTCTCTTCAAAAACTGATAATGAATCAAGTGAGTTTACAAAATTGTCTACAAGCTTCTTTATCTCATCCTGTGCCTTGCTTATTTTCTTGTCAATATCTACAGTCAAAAAGTTTGTTTTACATGTATCTTTATACAGATTTTTGTATTCTTTCAACAAACTACATAGTTCCGGTAGAAGTGTGTCAAAATCTCTGTTACACTTCTTTATTTCCTCATCAAAGAATTTCTCTTTCTCTTTCTCTACCTTATCCTTTACTGATTCTTCCTTTATTTTCTCAATGTTTTTCAGAAATATATTTACACAATGTATCCAATTGTCCTAAAGAATCTTTATTATCTATATCACAATTGGGAGCTAATACCTTCAAAATTGGTATAGAATCATCAATTGCCTTATAAGCCTATGAGCTACAGTCAATTATTTTCTTTATGGAGTCAAGTAATACCTCAGTCACATTTGTTGACTTGAATGTTGATGATGATCCAATAATCTGAGTACCGGTGGAAGTAACCATGCTTGTGTTGACCTCTGGTAGGTTAGTTTGTGTTTGCATTTCTTTTAGCACTGGTTTTCCTACTTCACTAGTTACCGATGGCACTGTTTCCTTGTGTACCTGTTCCAGAGCCTTTAGCTCTGTTGGTTTCTCTGTATGTTGCTTGTCTCTATCTGTGCCTTAGTTTATACCTTTTTCTCTATATCTTCTGTCGGTTTCTCTATGTCCCCTGCTACCGGAGGCTCATTAGCCATATCTGACTTGTTAGTTGTATCTTTATCTACTATTATGTTGATTTTCTGAGTATCAACATTTACAGTATACAAGACTTTAGAATTAGGATTGTTATCCTCTACGTCCATACTTTCTGCTACCAGTTGATTTTCAATAGTTGTAATTTTCATTGGTGGGGGTAGGTTGTCTTTAAATTTTATGCTTGGTGGTGCACCAACTTTTCCTTTCCCCTTGTCCCTATCTTTCTGATATAGCTTTATAGGTTTAGGGTTCCTGTAGTCTTTTTGTTTTTCTTTGTCAACCAGGAATATATCCCAACCATCTTTTGTTTCCTCTGTAACTTTAGTAACTCTTCCTACCATTAGTGAAATATGCCCATGTGCAGTAGAGAATACTGACCGGTTTGCTTGAGCAATCAAATCATCAATTTCCTTGGGAGAGTTTACTGGATATACAACAAGTAGCTTCTCTATTTTTATTTTCTTATCTAATTCTATCACTGCTTGCCTTCTGGCCTCAAGTCTTTTGAATAAATCATCAGGAATTTCATTTGCTACTTCCATCAAAAATTTCTTGTACATGTCCATATGCAGTATCACACTGTTCTCAACTTGCTCTTTCTCATCAGTAGTTAGAGTGTCATAAATTTTCTCTATGTTTTTCAGTTTTCCTTCCTCTGTGATTTCATTTAGCAGTATATCAAGAGGTGTCAAGTCACTATTTGTCCTTTTCTTTTTCTTTGGTGTTAGTTTCTTCTTGGGTGTGGCCTTTCTAGCTATAGATCTCACTTCTTGTTGCTTTTACCTTGTCCTTCTAGGTGAAGGAGTGGTTGCCAGTGAGGGATCTCTTTTTCTAACAACTCTTTTAAAATTTGCTGGCATGTCACCTTCTGAAGAGGTACCTACTAGTGATAGGTGAGTTTCAGGTTGTGAAGCCACCAACTCATCCTCTGTTATGCCAATTTTCTTCAATACATCTTCCTTAATGGTCTTTGCTTGCTTGGATCCTTTCCTTACAAATGCCTCAACCTTCTTTACTCTTTTCTTTGATTGTATTTGGCTTTCTATAGTCTCAGCACTACCAAATACTTCTTCTTTAGGTTCATTGGGGGCTTCTAGAAGTGCTTTAGCATATGTTTCAACTATGTGGTCATCTATTTCATAGCCCATCTCGGTTACCCAAATTGTTCTTGGGATGACCGCT
This sequence comes from Cryptomeria japonica, assembly GCF_030272615.1. NCBI lineage: Eukaryota > Viridiplantae > Streptophyta > Pinopsida > Cupressales > Cupressaceae > Cryptomeria > Cryptomeria japonica. The sequence continues at coordinate 55,754,532 of NC_081410.1, read as the reverse complement.
TCCATCCAGATTTCATCTTTCTTAATAACAAAGCATATATCATCTTTGTATTTGTCTACTATTTTCTAAAATAACCTTATTTTTTGCTTCATTTTGGTCTTCAATGCTTGGAAAAAGTCATGAATATTGTTCTCCTTGTTCTCACCCATGTTATTGAACAGTTCTGTCAATTATTTTCCTACCGGTATGTCATATCCAAGTTCTTTATAACCTATACTAGGAACCTATTTTGTTATGTGTTGCATTAGGCATACTAATAGATTTCCAAATCTGAAAGTTCCTTTCTTGTCCTTCTTGATTTCTCCAAGGTTGCCAATTAGTTCATCCTTTAACCATTCACAGATGTCAATTTTTGCATTGTCTGTTACCATATCTTAAGCACTCTTAATGCATAAACTTGAAACTGAGTTAAGTCTATTAGCATGAGTGGCTTTGTAACCTAATATCATACTTATGAATCTCACATTGATATCTTTTACATCATTAACCCTTAAAGTGTTGGCATTATATGAACTGGCATGCAGACATAATGACATTGTATGTTGTCATTGATGTCAATATGTGATATGAAGTAAACTAGCATAAGTGATATGTGAGAAGAGGGAACCGACATATGTATGAACTGGTTTATATGTCAAAGTGAAGCAGTATATTTGTTCAAGGTGAATAGGCATGTCAAGGTGAACCAGCATGTAGTTATGGGAACCAACACATGGAAGCATTGTATGACTACTGGTTGGTAGGTAGCTTCCACTTCAAGATTTTTGGTTGGAGTACCTCAAGTCCATGTGACTCAATTGGTGATCTTCATGTGATGAGTTAGCAGTATAATGGAAAATAGATCGTGTTGCCATGTAAGCTTTGTGTGCGTGAAGGATCTAGCATGAAGAAGACTATTCCTATCTACCTCGGGAATGTGCGAAGTCTGTCAAATGGTGATAACGCGTGATGGGTTATTAGCCGCCATGAAATTGGTGGAAAATGGATGATGAAGAATGTCTTGAGATTGATTCAAGACTGTTGCATTTAATGCAGTATGACTCCACGGTCAGGATTGAACCACTTGAATTGCTTAACCTAATAGGTTTAGGGTTTAGGGTTTTTGCTACTGACCTGTCTATTTCCTATAAGGTCAATGTTGTGTTTCTTTCTAGGGTTGTTGGCAAAAGTTGTGAATGTGTATCCAAGGGAAGTGATACATGATTCTTGCTAGACCAAAGGAGAGAAGAGATACCTGCAAAGTGAATGTGCAGAAGGAGAAGAGGAGCCTAAATGGATCTGCATTAGCATTGAGTGTTGTTAACAGATCATTGTAATTCCTGTTGATCTCTAACCACTTCAACAGTTGTAAAATCCCCTAATAGGGTAGCCTTAATTGGCTTGATGCAAAATCCCCTAACAAGGTGGTCTTAACAGGCTTCATTCAAATCCCTTAACTAGGTAACTCAAGGTTAATGAGTTCTAAGAAGCTATAGAGCTATGGAGATCCTTTAGCTATTTAGTTCTTGAAATCCTCTAACAAGGTGACCCTACCGGGTTTAACCCTTAACCGGGTATTATAGCTATCCCTTAACTGGGTGATCCCTAACAGGATCGGTTCCTAGCAGAACCTATTGTAATGTCTTTAACCAGACAAGGCTCCTAACAGAGCAGACTTCAAAAGAGTTCAAAAGCAACTTGTGGGTATTCATCCCCACCATGGTTTTTCCTAGTTGGGTTTCCAAGTGAAAAATATGTGTGTCATGTGTGATGCTTTTATCTTGTGATGTTTTGTTATTACCTATTGAGCATATGATGGTTCTGTGTTTTATGCCTGTCTATAAAGCATACTGAACTAACTATTGTGACGATTAGAGGATAGTTTACCTATTCATGCATGAGGGTGAAATGGTAGTGTTGTTTTGAGTTAAATGAAAAGCTAAGTGTTCAACCGGTCAATGCTTGTTTTAGACACTCTTGGCTTTACCGGTTGCAGTCTGTGTTCAATAGGTATTCCTGTTTGCCAGTCATTTGGAGTATTTGCTATCAAACTGGTTTTGGATTGTATTTGTGTTTGTACTGATTCACCCCCTCTCTTAGTACTAGTTTGGTACTAGTGGTTCATCATTGAGTTATCAATTGGTATTAGAGTTCCTGCACGTCCTCTGTGTTGTAAGCTTAACCGCTTGAGGAAAAGATCCTAGTCAAATGATGAAAAGGGAAGGTACAAAGTTTAACAAGGAAAATTTTGGTATATGGAAAGAAAGGATGAAGATATTCATCAAAAGCATGGGTGTTCAACACTGGAGTTATGTTGAAAATGTATATGTTGTTCCTATCGGTACTCTCACCGATGACCAAAAGAGAGAGATGCAAGAAAATGGGCAAGTCATGGAAGCCCTCATCACTAGTCTATCTGACATTGAGTTTATTGATGTTTAGGACAAGGCAAATCCCAAAGAGGTATGGGATGCTCTTGAAAATATCTATGGTGGTGATGAGCATGTAAAACAGGCTAAGGAAGAAAGCCTGAGAGAGAAATTTGAAGACATGCGGATGGTTGAAGGAGAGACCATTCAGTAGTGTGGAATACGAATCAAAATGGTTGTCGGAGAAATCAAGAGCGCAAGTGGAAAAATAGAAGATTCCATAGTAGTAAGTAAAGTCCTGAGATCCCTATTACTGATCTATGCAATAAGGGTCACTGCTATTCAGGAGCTAAGATCAATAGACAAGTCTAAGGTGTCCTTGGATTCCATCATAGCCAAGTTGATAGCCTATGAGCTGAATAGTTTTGATGGTAGTGTTCAAAAGACAGAATCAGCATTTAGAGCCTCTAGTATACCATCTAGAAAAGGAAAAGAGGCTAGCACTAGTGGGGAACCTAATCAGAGCAGAGAAATGAATGATGAAGAGTTTTTGATGGAATATGAAGCTCTTCTTGCCAGGAAATTTTCAAAAGGAACTGGTAAATACAAAGGTAAGCTACCTTTGAAATGTTTTTCTTGTAACCGGATAGGAAATATTGCTATGAACTGTCCTAATAGCGACAACAAGGATAAACCAAAAAGGTTCAAGAAATTCAAAGGAGGAAACTGAAGAAACAATTTTGTGGCAGTTGATGAAGGTGTCACAGATGAGGAATCAGAAGATGAAGAGAATGAAGACATTGTGTTTGTTGTTGTAAAGGAAGATGTGGTAGACAAGAAGGCTCTTGTCTCTCGGTTTGATAATTCAAATGAGTGGATCATTGACAGTGGCTATTCTCATCATATGACTGGTGACCAAAGCAAGTTTCTATCCTTGGAGGTGTATGATGGTGGTGTGGTTCACTTTGGCAATGATGCACCATGCATGGTCAAAGGCAGATAGTCCATCTCTTTGAATGGAAAGAGTAGTGCTAACAATGTGTACTGGGTTGATGGTCTTAGACACAACCTTCTAAGTGTTGCCCAGCTAAATGATAGTGGCCTCACTCTACAATTCAAGAATGGAGTTTGCAGAATCAAAGGAAAAGATGGTAAATTGGTGGCCACTAGCATGCAGACCAAAGGTAACTTATTTTAGTTGAATGAAAATGTAAGTACCTATCTTATGGCTAAGCTTGATGATAGTTGGATATGGCATAGGAGACTCTGTCATATAAACTTTGATAACATTGTAAAGGCTAGTAAGATCAAGGTAGTTAGAGGGTTGTCGGTGCTAAACAAACCGGATAATACCTTGTGTAGAGAGTGTCAATTGGGGAAAATGTCTTCCTCAACTTTTAAAGTTAAATCTTTCATTGCTGACAACTTGCTTTATCTTGTACATACTGATTTGTGTGGTCCTATGAAAACTAGAAGTGTGCAGGGTGATACGTACTTCATGATCCTCACTGATGACTGCTCAAGAATGATGTGGGTCACATTCTTGAAAGACAAGTCTAAAGCTTTTGGGAAATTCAAAGCTTTCAAAGCATTAGTGGAGAAGGAAAGCGGTAAAAGGATCAAGTGTCTCAGAACTGATCAAGGAGGGGAGTTCACTTCTAGTGAATTCAACAAGTATTGTGAAGAATTTGGCATCAAGAGATAGCTGTCTGCCCCTCGGAATCCACAACAGAATGGCCTAGCAGAGAGGAATAACTAGATTGTGGTTGAAGCAGCTAGAACCATGTTGATTCAAGGAAAAGTAGCTCACACCTTTTGGAGAGAATCGGTGAGCACTGTAGTCTACACTATGAACCGAGTACTCATCAAAAAGGGTAAGGACAAAACTCCTTATGAGTATTGGACTAGTAAGACATCTGTGGTTAGCTACTTTAAGGTATTTGGTAGAAAATGTTACATCAAGAGGAGTGAACATCAGGGCAAATTTGAAGCTAAATGTGATGAGGGAATATTTCTAGGATATTCCACCAAGAGTAAAGCTATCAAGTGCTACAACAGTAGGACTCAGAGAATTATGGAAAGTATCAATGTAAGAGTTGATGAATCCCCTAAGAAAACTGAGGAAACCAGCGGTAAGCAAGTTGTAAATGAACTGGTTGCAACCTTCTAGGAACTGGTTGTTAACCAACCAAGTACCAGTAATAGTGTCCCTGAACTGGTGAATGCTGATACTAACGAAGATGAGGATGAAGAAGAAAAGCAAGAAGAACAAGTTAAGACCATTCCTTGGTATGTCAAGTTTAATCATGATCCTAAGCAGATCATAGGTGATAAGGATGCAGGAATCCTTACAAGAAGAAAGATCAGAGAAAACTCATGTATGATCTCTGAGTTTGAGCCTAAATCATTCAAAGAGGCTCATAAAGATGAAGACTGGATCAAGGCAATGGAAGAGGAACTTGATCAGATAGAGAAAAATGGTACATGATCCTTGGTACCCAGACCTGAGCATAAAAGTGTCATTGGCACCAAATGGGTGTTTAGAAATAAGTTGAATGAGGATGGCACAATGATTAGGAATAAAGCCAGATTGGTATGCAAAGGATATGCTCAAGAAGAAGGAGAAGACTATGGAGAAACCTTTGCTCCTATAGCCAGATTGGAAGGAGTTTGTATGCTTCTTGCATATGCAACTTTTAAAAGGTTCAAAGTATATCGAATGGATGTAAAATCTGCATTCCTAAATGGTGTACTTGAAGAGGAGGTATATATAGAGCAACCAGATGGGTTTTCCCTATCTAAAGACAGTGATATGGTGTGCATGCTACATAAAGAATTATATGGTCTAAAGCAAGCACCTAGGGCATGGTATGAGTGCCTACATTCCCATCTTGTGAAGATTGGATTTGAGAGAACAAGTGAAGATAGCAATATCTACTTGAAGTCTGAAGGAGACCAGACCCTGATCTATGAGGTTTTTGATGATGACATTATCATTGGAGGAGATGACAAGATGAGTCATGAGTTTGCTGATGAGATGAAGAAAGAGTTTGAGATGTCACTCATAGGGGAGATTAAGTTCTTGATTAGACTGCAGATCCAGCAGATGGAAGATGGAATCTTTATCACTCAGTCCAAATATGTCAAAGAGGTACTGAAGACCTTTGGCATGGAAGATAGCAAACTGGTTGGTACACCGATGGTGACCGTTTGCAAATTGAAAAAAGAGGATGATTCCGCACTGGTTAATGAGAAGGAATACCGATCAATGATTGGTAAGTTGCATTACATAGTGCATAGCAGACCGGATATTGCACATGTAGTTGGCATTACTACAAGGTTCTAGAAGAGTCCAAGAGAATCCCACTTGATTGCAGTCAAGCAGATTCTTAGGTATCTAAAGGGAATAGTTGACTATGGATTGTGGTACCCATACAACAATGATTTCAATCTGAAAGTGTTCATAGTTACTGATTGGGTAGGTAATGTGGATGACCAAAAAAGCACAACCGGTGATGCATTCTTTCTCAGTGGTAGACTGGTCTCATGGATGAGTAAAAAGAAGAGTTGTATCTCTCAGTCTATAGCAAAAGTGGAGTATGTTGCAGCTTTTATGAACTGCACTCAGACAATTTGGATGAAGCATGTATTGGAAGGCTTCAAGATCCCTGTATCTGAACTGGTAAGTATATTCTATGATAACACAATTGCTATCAATATATCAAAGAATCCGGTTTTACATTCTAGAACCAAGCATTTTGAGCTTAAGTATCATTTCTTGAGGGAAAAGGTTCAAAAAAAAGAGATTGCACTGGAGCATGTGTCCAGTAAGGAGCAATTAGCAGACATATTCACCAAGCCTCTCTCAAAGACTACATTTGTGCATTTAAGAGGTGAATTGGGGGTACTACCCCTTTAGGAGGTGAACTAAAAGTAATTGTTCCACATCAGTCAGGCATTACAAGGTCAAATTTTTGTTGATTGATGTGTTGAAGGATGCTACTCCTTAGGGGGAGAAGCATGATGGAGCAATGATGCTCTTACCTCCTTGGCATTGTTTTCAAAGGGGGAGAAGGAGTGAAGCGAAAAGATATCTGCGGAAAATGGGGAGAAGATGTGAAGCGGAGAAGATATCTTTGTATATTGCCATCAATGCCAAAGGAGGAGATTGTTTGCATTATGTGAACCAGCATGAAGACATAATGGCATTGTATGTTGTCATTGATGTCATTATGTGATATGAAGTAAACCAGAATAAGTGATATGTGAGAAGAGGGAACTGGCATATGTATGAACTGGTGAACCAACATGTAGTTATGGGAACCCTAACAAGATCGGTTCCCAGCAGAACCTATTGTACTATCTTTAACCGAACAAGGCTCCTAACAGAGCAGACTTCAAAAGAGTTCAAAAGAAACTTGTGGGTTTTCATCCCCACCATGGTTTTTTCCAGTTGGGTTTCCATGTGAAAAATATGTGTGTCATGTGTGATGCTTTGTTATTACCTGTTGAGCATATGATGATTCTATGTTTTATGCCTGTCTATAAAGCATATTGAACTAACTATTGTGATGATCAGAGGATAGTTTACCTATTCATGCATGAGGGTGAAATGGTAGTGTTGCTTTGAGTTAAATGAAAAGCTAAGTGTTCAACCGGTCAATGCTTGTTTTAGACACTCTTGGCTTTACCGGTTGCAGTCTGTGTTGAATAGGTATTCCCGTTTGCCAGTCATTTGGAGTATTTGATGTCAAATCAATTTTGGACTATATTTGTGTTTGTACTTGTGTAGGGGAAAAAGTGAGACTAGGCTAACATGTCCTAATCCTACCTTTTGACACACATTGTGGAATATGAAAGAGCCTAGAGGTATCACACAATTGGCTACTTCTTTTTGTGGAAGAGAGAGCCACGGGCTACCTATTAGGATTTCTATTCCTTTGTTGTAATTGAAAGATAAAATGATACAAGTTCAATTCCTAATCCCAAAGTGCAAGTATGAACTAATAACAAGATTGCAATATTGAGATTAAGTGATGAAAAGCTGTAAACACAAGGATAAAATGAGAATGTAGATGTGTACTTGGGGTTAAAATCTGAGTGGAAATGTTCAGGACAGGGGTGCATATGCCACTATCCTGATTCTGCTCCTGAAATTGCTATTTTACAACCTGGAAAACTGTCGGAAATGCTAAAAATTGCTGTCTGACAGAGGGACCAGGGTGCCCAGCGCCCCTATCCCAAGGACCAGGGCGCCTAGCACCCCTGTCTTGGTAGGACCAGGGCACCCCATTCCCCTTTCCTGGTCTTTTGCTCTGAAATTTGGTGTGAAGTTCAATCTCCGTCTGCTTCCATCAGATCTGCAACTTGCGGCGTCGTCCGAATCCCGAAACCTACACTTATATCTGAAAAGCTATGGTGGGTGGCTATATAGGGTTTTGCCTTAGTCAAACCCCCGCTTTGGTGATTTCCACCTCCATGAATAGCCAAGTTGTATTGTAAAAGTAGTGTGTGTGCAAGATCCTAAAATGCAAGTAAGCAAACTAGAGCAACCTAGAAAGTAAACCCTAATTACTTGTAAATGATAATGTAAATGCTCCAAATCAAGATGCAAAGTGATCTAAAGCATGAATACAAATGATATAATGAGGCTTATACAAAGACATGAAAACAACATGAAATCATACCCAACCCCAAGGGAGGGGTACATGCCAATCTTCAGTCGGTGATCCCTTATTGCTCTTCAATGCCTTCAAAGCCCTAAATGGATGAATGAAATTGATGAATGCTTGATGCATGGATGTTGAATGTTGTTGAAGTCTTCAAAGATCTACTCTTTCCCTGCATAGAAGGTCCCCTGAAACCAAAATTCTGATCCTTTCAAATGAAGAAAGAGAGCTCTTATATATGAAACCCTAGGTCTTAATTTCAACTTTTGGCCGACCTAGAGATTGAATCTCCCACCAATTTCTTGGGGTTAAGCTTTATTTTATGATTGGATTGTTCTCCTAAAATTTCGAGAAAAATGTCCGGGACCATGTGCACTCCGGGCGCCATGGTCCTGACAACTTTTCACCAAATTTTCAGGGCCATCAGATATGATGATTTTAGAGAGAATCCTGAAGTTATAGCTGATTTCGAGATGTTTTGACCCCCGAAATCAAGCCCCCAAGTTCAAAATAGGACCTAATTAGGGTTTTTGATTAAATTATGTATTGGAAGAATAAAATGAAAGGGGCACACTTTAATGAAAAGGGCCCAACTTTATGATATGGGAGCTGATAAAATAGAACCTTAGACCTAATTAATTTAATTAATTAAGTGCTAAAGGGGAAATGCAATGCAAAATGCAAAATGCGCCAAGGCGGGTGCTAAACTAGGTGTGAAATTGTACCACCCTAGCAAGTGCGTACAATTTATGATGCTACATTTAGCCCCCACTTTAGCGGTCATATGAACACTACGTGCATATGCAAGCTAAAGTACAGAAAAGTAAACATTATTTGAAAAAGGATATATCCATAACTCTGTCAAACGAAGCCCCCAGCGGTATCTGCAGTACACAGTTAGGAACCGCACCCTACAAAACATATGTTAGATCACAAAATCACCTAATGCTTACTAAGGAAGGTGATGAAAATTTGAGGGTAGCTATATGCCCCCCCCTGTTTCGACTTGCCAATTTTAGTGAGTTGAAACAGGGTATCATGTTTACCACTTCGAGTTGTTAAAGAATATTGATGACAAATGCTCACAAGAAGATTTTATATGAGATAAAAAACTAATGGAGAATCATTTGGCAAGAAAGAGGACTAAATCTCAATTCCAACACAACAAAGAGTGTGAGGATTTGAGAGTTCTCTAACACAAGATGAAGGATGTAAATGGAAACAAAATGTAAAGAGAAGAAAAGAAAGGAAAAAAGCATGAATACACACATTGGTGATCCATGAGAAGAATAGTGAGAGAGAAAACATGGACTTCTCGCCCCTAGATCTTGTCTAGGTGATCCATGGGAAAAAGGACATGGAAACTAGCCCCTAGAGTCTGTCTAGGTGATCCATGTAAGGGAGGAGAGTGAGAAAGTCTAGCCTTATGCCGCTAGTTCCACTCAACCTCATGCATGTGTGTGTAAGTGAGGTTAGAAGCACCTCATAGGAGTCTATGCCTGAGTATGCTACAACCTGTATATGTATAGTACAAAAGCGTGACATCTCGCTCTAAGAGTCTGTGCTCTGGTTTCAAGAATAATCACCTTGCATAAAAGAAAAATGGAGACATCTCGCTCTAAGATTCTGTGCTCTGGTTCCGAGAATGACCCATTGCTCAAAAAGTATAATGTTTATGTCATAAGCAAAGTATAACAAGGATACCTACCTTCATCACAAAAGAAGATACCCCAAAAATGCAACAATGTCATAGATCCAAGCAAGAGAGTTTTGCACTCTTTAAGCAAGCATAAGATAGTTGAAAAGGGATATCTTGTAGTATGTGTAAAGGAGATCCTTAGAGGAGAAGAGATCTTTGTACAAAAGATACCTATCCCCGAGAGGAATTGTCTTAGACAAATATAACATCTTCTAGAATAAGACAAAGAAGAGAATAAGAATGCAATACTTCCTTCTTTTGCGAGGTGAAAGTTATTCTTAATAAAGGATGACGCTCTTTTTAACCCAATTGGGAGAGTGGATTCATTATGGATGTATTTTACCAAGTGCAAAAGAGGTTGTAGTCAAGGACTTACACCTCTTGTAAGAGAGAATCCTTGAACAAACAACAACAAATGCATACAAAGAATAACATCAAGTAATAAAGTTCACACCATCCATGAAATAGGAAAAAGTGGATCCTTAGATAAAAATAAGGAAAGATCATTGCCTCCCAAGGATAAGGACAATGAGAAGGACTTACACAATCTTCTAGGGAGATATTTAGACATAAGAAAAATGTACTACATACTCACATGAGTTCATGCGAGCAAGACATTAGTGTATGTAAAATGCTCCTCACAAGAAGTGGGTGAAGTGGGTAGGATAAGAAAGAGAATACACATCTTCTCCCATATCTAGGAAAAGAGAATTCTAAAGCAAAGATGATCAATATTTCCACACTATTACCCCAAAGGGAAATTTTAACCATAAAAAGAAGAGATGTATGAAATCACTCTTGTCCCCATAGGAACAAGAGATAACATAGAAAATTAGGCTATTATGTTGCTTCAAAAATATGATTGCACTTGAAATTGTACCATCATGAATGACAATGAGCCCCCAGTAAATGAGCTACCATTGTCACATAATGATGAGCAACATAATAGCCATTAATGTTATTTAAAGACATGATAGATTGAATGAGGTATTTGAATATGACATGCTAAATGCTCAACTATAAGTGAGATCAAAAACATGTATAAAGTGATAAAAATTGAAGAAGGAAAGTTACGAGAAATCTTAGAAGAAAGATGAGTGTAATTTATTAGAGCCTTATCCCTAGAGGAAAGGACTTTATGATGAATAGGAGATAAAGATTCATAAGTGGATTTAGAAATTTGAGGGGAGTCATAAAGAGATTTGTTCATCGCCAAGATTTCCTTATGAGGGGAATGAGAGTTGATAGAAGTAGAAGATGATTAGTTGAAGTGAGATCATCATCACTACTAAATATAGCATTCACATTGAGAGATGGTCTTTTAGATGCTTTGGTGGGCTTAGAAAGATTATATCCAAGTCCAAATGAATATTCATGCATGTTATGTTCTAAAGGAACTTTAATTCCTTGTTCATTTGCGCCACAACCATTTCCATTATAGCCACTCTTAGCCAAAATATGAAAACCACGACCATAAAGATTAGCCATTTCAGAAAGAAAAGGTGGTTTTTCATAAGACAAAGAATCAAATTCTTCAGAATTAGAGGTGTGAGGAGAAGAAGTTTGAGAAGCAGCCACAAAATTATTGCTCATAGGTTCAGGTAAGACTGATTGATCTCTAGTTTCTTCCTTCTTTTTAACTTTAAACTCTCTAGGAGGAACCCTATACTCACCTACAAAGGTGGGATTAAAATTAAGAGATCCCCAATCATCTTCTGCGAGAACCTTCTCAGGGTCAAAAGCCTTTTCATGTGTAGACTCAAGTTGAGAAGAATCTTCTTCAGGAACTTCAGACTCATCCAAAGAATTTTGATTATCAAAGGGTGATGATTCATCCATAGGTATCTTGTTTAACGAGTCATCACTAGAAGAGGAAGGCTTAGAAGAACTCCCTTTGGAAGTAGATGTTTGCAAACAAGCTTGAAAATTAGTATCACCTATCAAGGTATATGTCTTATTATTATAAATAAATTTAACTTGTCTATGCAATGTAGAGGGGACAACTTGCATACTATGAATCCAAGGTCTCCCTAATAACAAGTTGTATGTTAGATTTCCCGACATAACATGGATAGGAGTAGGCAAAGTAATAGGTCCCACTATGATGGGTAAGGTGATAATACCTAATGAAGACTTAGCCACATTATCAAAGCCTCGAATGGGACGAGAGTCGGGCTCAATAAGGGATGTATCCACATTCATCTTATGCAATAGATTAATGCTACACACATTAAGGCCAGAACCATTATCTACCAGTGTTCATCTTATAGCAGTGTCATTTATGATAACCACAATCATCAAGGGATCATATTGATTTTGAATTTCACTAGTAGGCAACTCATCTTGAGTAAACACAATTTGAGCTTTAGGATTCATCACAGAGTTAACCAAAGACATTATATTACTAGATGTATTAGGTGGAGGAACATTCAAATATTTCAAGGCATCTTGTAACATTACATGATGAGCGGAAGAAGTTTGGATCAAATCCCAAAGGGATATCTTAGCAGGGGTATCTTTAATTTGTTCTATGAGATCATATTCCTTACCAAGAACTTGTGAAATATGAGGAGCTTGAGGAAGAATAGGTTGGGAATGAGGAAGTGAAGTTGGGATAACTGGAGGAGGATTAGGTTGCCTATTGTTTCTTGTGTTATAGGTATGAGCAACCACATTATAACTCTCTCTAGTCAGTTGCTTAGCATACTCATAAGGGCTCTTAGTAGAATAACCTCCTTGCACAGTAATAATAGGTTTCTTAGGAGTGCAAAAAGAATCATTAGCATAACCACCTTGAACCACTAAGATAGGCTTATTTAAAGCTTGATAATTTTGAGAAGGACAAGCACCTTGGACAATGAAGAGAGGTTTGTTAGGTGTTTCATTCACATGTATCAAATTGATTGAGGATGGTTTAGAGGAATGAACAAAAGTGTTAGAAGAATTGTTGATAATCTTCTCTTGCACTAAAATCTCATCACGGATTAAATCAATTTTAGGAGAGAGATGAGGGGTAGGCATTGATGTTCTAGTAGGAAGAGTAATACTAGGAAAGGTCATATCATCCTCTATCATCAAAGGATCTACATGGGGAATAAACTCTCTAGGAGAAGGATCAACATTACTCTCTAAAGTCTCACTTTTGAGAGGGAGATCTTTGAAAGAGATGTTAACCATCTTGCTTTGAACTAGGGTTTCCTTATGAGTAGAACCAAGTTGAGGAGAGGGAGATGCTTTATTTTTAGAAGGAGAATAATTGAGATTCAAGGAAGGTGAGAAACTATCAAGGGAGTTTTAAATCTTGATTTCATCCCCTTTGGCTAGGGTTCTCTCATGGGGAAGAGAATAATCTACGCCTTCTTCTAATGGTTCATCCCAAATAGTGAAGTGGTTGAAAGGAATGTTTGAAGTATTGTCAATTTCGGGAGAGGAGATAACATTGTTTATTAATTCCTCATCCTTAGGAGGGAGAGCATCAATAGATGTGTTAAACTCATCCTCTTTCCTCAAAATATGTTCAATATGATCTTTAGGGGAGAGAGAATTAAGGAAATTTCTTATTATGTCATCTTCTTTCTCTAAGGGATGCTTATGGGTAAGACAAACTTTAGGAGAAGGGTAAGCATTTATCATTAATTCATCATCTCTAGTTGGAATTTTGTTGGAAAAGGAAATGCCATCACTAGGGAATGTAGGGATCATGTCATCTTCTTGCACAAAAGGATCCTCATGAAGGGAGTGTTTTTTGGTAGGAACGTGAACATATTTCTCCAAAGATTCATGCTTAGGAAGAAGATCTTTGAAAGAAGTGTTCATAACCTCTTGTTGCACTAACATGCCCCCATTGGAAGGACCAACTTTAGGAGAAAATAAGTCAATGTCCATCAATTCCTTTTCACTTAGAGAGGCATCATGTAGGGAAGGTGAAGTAACATTAAGAAAGGTGTTTATGATATCATTCTCTTCCTCTAGGATAGCTAAATAGGAAGGGCACATTTTAGGAGAATTGTCAAGATCAATCTTAAAGTCTTCATCCTTAGAGCATGGGAGAGTCTCAAAGGGATTGGAAGCAAATATTTTAGGCACTAAAATGTTGTTATAGATGGGAGGAGGTTCTTTAGGAGAAGGAAAAATTGAAACAAGGGAAGCTAACCCATTATCACATCTACGAAATGAATGCATCATGACAACAATTTTCCTTTTTCAAATGATAACACATGCAAAATAGAAGGAAATGTTTAATTTTAACCAATGCAAGCACTTAGAATGTAGATTTAGAAAATGAAATTTATGATTCAAATGATTTCCTAAATCAGATTTGAAATTATTGATCCCAATTAAGCTATCCACAAGTTCAACTTTGAATTAAAAAATTAGGGTTTTAGCAAAAATTTCCTCTAAATTTTGGAATCTTGCACGAAATTAAAACTTGTAAATGCAAATTTGAATTTGAAATAGCATAAACACTCAAATTTGAAAACATAAATCAGAATTAGAGAAGATTGGAATTCACGTCGGGTTCACCAAAATGTGTACGGGAAAAAGCGAGACTAGGCTAACATGTCCTAATCCTACCTTTTGACACACATTGTGGAATACGAAAGAGCCTAGAGGTATCACACAATTGGCTACTTCTTTTTGTGGAAGAGAGAGCCATAGGCTACCTATTAGGATTTCTATTCCTTTGTTGTAATTGAAAGATAAAATGATACAAGTTCAATTCCTAATCCCAAAGTGCAAGTATGAACTAATAATAAGATTGCAAGATTGAGATTAAGTGATGAAAAGCTGTAAACACAAGGATAAAATGAGAATGCAGATGTGTACCTAGGGTTAAAATATGAGTGGAAATGTTTGGGACGGGGGTGCATACGCCACTATCCTGATTCTGCTCTTGAAACTGCTGTTTTACAACCTGGAAAACTATCGGAAATGCTAAAAATTGTTGTCTGACAGAGGGACCAGGGTGCCCAGCACCCCTGTCCCAAGGACCAGGGCACCTAGTTCCCTTGCCCTGGTAGGACCAAGGCACCCCACGCCCCTATGTTGGTCTTTTGCTCTGAAATTTGGTGTGAAGTTCAGTCTCCGTCTGCTTCCGTCTGATCTGCAACTTGCGACGTCGTCCAAATCCCGAAACCTGCACTTATATCGTAAAAGGTATGTTGGGCGGCTATATAGGGTTTTGCCTTAGTCAAACCCTCGCTTTGGTTTTTTCCACCTCCACGAATAGCCAAGTTGTATTGTAAAAGTAGTGTGTGTGTAGACCTTGTGTGTGTGCAAGATCCTAAAATGCAAGTAAGAAAACTAGAGCAACCTAGAAAGTAAACCCTAATTGCTTGTAAATGATAATGTAAATGCTCCAAATAAAGATGCAAAGTGATCTAAAGCATGAATACAAATGATATAATGAGGCTTATACAAAGACATGAAAACAACATGAAATCATACCCAACCCCAAGGGAGGGGTACATGCCAATCTTCAGTCGGTGATCCCTTATTGCTCTTCAATGCCTTCAAAGCCCTAAATGGATGAATGAAATTGATGAATGCTTGATGCATGGATGTTGAATGTTGTTGAAGTCTTCAAAGATCTGCTCTTTCGCTGCATAGAAGGTCCCCTGAAACCAAAATTCTGATCCTTTCAAATGAAGAAAGAGAGCTCTTATATATGAAACCCTAGGTCTTAATTTCAACTTTTGGCCGACCTAGAGATTGAATCTCCCGCCAATTTCTTGGGGTTAAGCTTTATTTTATGATTGGATTGCGCTCCTAAAATTTCAGGAAAAATGTTCGGGACCATGTGCACTCCGGGCGCCATGGTCCCTACAACTTTTCACCAAATTTTTAGGGCCGTCGAATATGATGATTTTAGAGAGAATCTCGAAGTTACAGCTGATTTCGAGATGTTTTGACCCCCAAAATCAAGCCCCCGAGTTCAAAATAGGACCTAATTAGGGTTTTTGATTAAATGATGTATTGGAAGAATAAAAGGAAAGGGGTACACTTTAATGAAAAGGGCCCAACTTTATGATATGGGAGATGATAAAATAGAACCTTAGACCTAATTAATTTAATTAATTAAGTGCTAAAGGGGAAATGCAATGCAAAATGCAAAATGCGCCAAGGCGGGTGCTAAACTAGGTGTGAAATTGTACCACCCTAGCAAGTGCGTACAATTTACAATGCTACAGTACTGATTCACCCCCCCCTCTCAGTATCGGTTTGGTACTAGTGGTTCATCATTGAGTTATCATAAAAATCTCTTATCGAATGTTGCGCCAGTTAGTTTTGTAACTAGGTCATTTGGAACCTTCTTGGTTTTATCTAGTCTCTTACCGGTGGTTAGTAACCCTATGACAGCTTTCACAGCTTTCTTGGTGTTCTTATGGATTGCATCTAACCAGAAAAATTCTCCATGAACTCTGCTTAAAACTATTGTAATCACATCCTTAGGAAATTCAAGAATGCTAAGGATTTATGTAAATCCTAGGGTTTCAATAACCTTGTGTTCATCTTTAACATTGCTGGTATTATCACATATTACGGTTTTATACATGGTTTTGATTTCCTCATCTCCTAACTCTTCAACATTGCAATGGATGTACATTCTAGGGTCTTTAGCATATACAACTCCTTTAGGGATTTAAGAAGAAGCACCAAGGTATCATCCTTCTTTGCTATCTCGAGAACTAACTGAAATACAGGCCTAGGTCTTTTAATTACTTCAACAAGAGTAGGGTTTGCTATGTATTCAATTGCAGAGGTGGATGCCATGATTAAATACCTTTTTTTGCCTTGGATGGATGATTGCTTGGAGTGTTCTTGCTTCTTGCTCGAAATGCCTTAGCTCAGAATCTTCGCGCTCTCTGAAAATTTGAAATCATGGTGAAATGAAATGGAGCCAAAACCTTATTTTTATAATGTCTTTTTGCCATCTACCACATTAATTGCATGTCGGTTAAGTATTCACTTAACATTGTCTACCGATAATAAGTAATTTTCAACTTCTTATCTCTAACCGAGGGAATAATTAGCACATGTGTCATTTGATTGCCAAACCCTCAAGGAAATTTTCTTAAATTAGATGAAGAACTTCTTGCCGGTGGAGCACTTCTCTGTCCTATCGGTGAAGTATCACTTTGTCCTACCGGTGAAGCACTGGTTGGTTCTACCGGTGGAGAAGTATTCCCAATATTTAGATCATCTTTTCTAATCCATTTCTTTGAGAATTCTTGCTTAACCTCTTCAACTTTTTCCTTACCTTTCAAGCTAGCACTTTTGTTGTCTGTCGGTGTTCCTTTACTTCTACAAAATTTAGCAATATGCCCAATCTTGTTACATGCATAACAAGTTACATTATTCTTCTGAATAGATTTCCCATAACCTATGCTGGTTTCTGTTCTGCATTGATTTGATAAATGTCCAAATCTTCCACAAACATAACATCTCACATTCATTCTACAGTTTTTAGAGTTGTGACCAACTTTGTTGCATTTTGAACATTGATTAGTGGGTGTATTGATATTCTGATAATTCCTAGATCTACATTCATTTGCTCTATGACCATACTTATTACAGTTAAAGCATTTTCCATTGAATTTATAAGCATTAGGTTGTCTTACCGGTTTTCTATGATCCTGAGTATTTGCAATACCGAAGCTTTCACCAACTTCAAAGCCAATTCCAGAAGTGTCACCTTTAGGTTTTTTATTCTTTAGCAAGGTACCAAGTTCCTTTGAGCTTTTCTTGAATTTTTCTTTGTGTTGATTTGCAGTTTTCAGTTCCTTTTCCAAGATTTCTTTTTGTCTCATCAGTTCATTTGAGTCATTCTGAGTATACATTAGATCTGTCTTCAACATGTCATTTTCATAGCTAAGTCTTGTGTTCTCATTTGTTGCATCACTTAGTCTTATGGTCAATTCTTCTTCATTTTTCTTCCTATCCTCAATCTCTTTGCAAAATCTCATAGTCATATCCTGCATTTCATTTTTTGTTGTCATGATCTCTTGTTTCAACTTGCTTATCATATCATTAAGTGATTCCTTCTCATCATTCTCATTTTGCTGTTTTTCACAAAGTTCTCTTCTCTTATTTCTTGTAACAGTAAAATTTTCTTGAAGTGCCTGAATGATATCCTGAGCTACTCTTAAATCATCTTCTAGTTTGATATTTTTCAATTTCTCTGCATCATAGTCTGTAAGAGCTCCTTCAAGTTGCTTCATCATATTTTCCATCTTTACCGGTGTCAAGATCTTCCTCAAGCTATTAGGCTTCTGAAAATAGAGGACCGGGCTCTGATACCAATTGTTAGGGGTCCCACAGATAGTGAGAGGGGGGGGTGAATCAGTATCTAACCGGTAATAAGATTTTCTTAAGTTAAAACATGCAGAACATAATATAACAGTGTATCGGTATGCAAGAAATAATGCAATAAACAGAATAAAGAATATCCACATGAGAAGTACACCATAACACAAGATGTTTAACGAGGAAACCTGGTGTGGGAAAAACCTCAGTGGGATTTGTGACCCACAATATTCACTCACTAGCCAATAAGAGAATATTACTTACAATAGGGGCCTGCACATGCAGGAAGGCCAACTGCCTAGAGCTCACTGCTCAATGGGAAGTCACACTGAATTACAATAAGGATTATACTAATACAATGACTTGTACTGCTTTACAATAGCATCTTCAATGCCAGATTCAGTACCGGTTTCTGCTTTGTTCTTTACATATACCCTTGACCTATATTTCGCACATTAGGTCTACCTAATATTTTCCTTAATGCTTCTCCCATCTCTTCTTCAAATGTCTATAATGATCTCCTTTATATATAAGAGTCATTTTACAATTTGCCAAGTCGGCTTACAATAATAAACAAAATATTACATAACAAAAATCCTGTCGGCCTCTGTACTGGTATACATCTTTTCTTTTCTGCCGGTGTCAGTGTCCTAAGTTATCTATTGATGTCGGTGCACTATCTTGCCAGTGTAATGCTTTGCCAGTATAATGTCTTGCCATTGCCATAGGATTGCAAGGTTGCCTTTGTAATGCTTTGTCGGTATAATGTATTGCCGATGCCATAGGATTGCAAGGTTGTCATCAATGACAAAACCTTCAATCACATACAATGTCTCATTGGAGTGTGCATATGGCAACAACAAAAGTCCTAATATCTCACATAAATACTAATGATTCTTGGATCATAGATAGTGGATGCTCACATCACATGATAGGTGATAAACACAAGTTTGTTATGTTAGAAGACTATGATGGAGGCTATGTAAGATTTGGTAATGATGCACCATGTCTGGTAAGAGGTAAAGAATCCATAACACTTCTTGACAATGCAAGATGCAATTATGTTTATTGGGTTGAAGGTTTAAAATACAATTTGTTGGGTGTAGCACAGCTAAACAATACAGGATACCGAATAGAATTTCAGAAAGGAATTGTCAAAGTTCATGACAAGCATGGAAAGTTAGTTGTTACCAAGACACAAACAAAAGGTAACACATTTCACCTTGACTCAACTCGGAATAAATGTCTATATGCAAAGATAGATGATACCTGGTTATGGCATAAAAGGTTTTGTCATGTAAATTTTGATAATCTGATCAAAATAAGAAAGAAGCACCGAGTAAGAGGTCTACCAAACCTTGAAAAACCTGAGAATGCTATGTGTCGAGGATGCCAGATGGGTAAAATGACAAGATCAATCTTTACAAGTAAGTCCTACACTTCTAAGGGAATTTTAGATCTTGTGCACACTGATCTTCGTGGTCCTATGAAAGTTCAAAGTTATTATGGTGATAAATATTTCATATTATTTGTGGATGATTACTCAAGGATGATGTCAGTAATGTTTTTAAAAGAAAAATCAGAAGCTTTTCAAATGTTTAAATGGTACAAGGAAAGAGTTGAAAATGAAACAGGAAGACAACTGAAACGTCTTAAAACAGATAGAGGAGGAGAGTTCACATCTGATGAGTTCAACTTATTTTGCAATGATCATGGTATGAAAAGACATGTCTCTGCACCGAGAACTCCATAGCGAAATGGAATTGCTGAGAGAAGAAACAAATTTATTGTGGATTGTGCCAGAACCCTAATGATTGAAAAGAAAGTGCCACAAACATTTTGGAGAGAAGAAATAAGCACTGAAGAAAGGTAATTTGAAGACACCTTATGAAATTTGGTATGACAAGAAAAGTGAAGAAGGAACATTTCTTGGTTATTCTTCTAGAAATAACCAAGTACAACTGAAGAAAGGTAATTTGAAGACACCCAAGTACAACTGAAGAAAGTACAACTGAAGAAAGGTAATTTGAAGACACCTTATGAAATTTGGTATGACAAGAAAAGTGAAGAAGGAACATTTCTTGGTTATTCTTCTAGAAATAAAGCATTTAAATGTTTAATAAAATCATCTGACAAAATAGTAGAAAGTGAAAATATGAAAATTGATTAATTTGCATAAAGAAATGATCAAGGAAATTCCAAGGAACTAGAAGATTATGATGAATTTGTCTATGTTCAACCGATAAGTCCTACCGAGAAAACTGCAGAAGGAAATGAAGAGAATATCCAGTTATCGAGTGATGAAGAAGAACATACAAAGCCTACCGAGCCTGTATTAGCCAAATATGTCAAAAGACATCATGCACCAAGTCAGATTATAGGAGATAAGGATGATCCAGTAATGACAAGGAACAAACTGAGATAGAACACATGTCTGATATCTGAATTTGAACTAAGAATAGTGAAAGAGGCATTTAATAGTGAATATTGGATAAATGCTATGATAGAAGAGATTGCTCAAATCAAGAAGAATGACACATGGACACTGGTACCAAGACCAAAGGACAAAAATGTAATCGGTACAAAATGGATTTTCAGAAACAAGCTAAATGAAAAAGGAGAGGTCATTCGAAATAAAGCAAGACTAGTTTGCAAAGGTTATGACCAAGAAGAAGGAATTGATTATGGTGAGACTTTTACACCTGTAGCAAGACTTGAAGGAGTAAGAACATTGTTGGCATATGCTGCTTACAATAATTTCAAGGTATATCAAATGGATGTCAAATCTGCATTTTTGAATGGTATATTAGAAGAAGAAGTTTTTATTGAACAACCTGAAGGATTTGATGAAGACAATAATAAAGATCAGGTATGTAAATTGAACAAAGCTTTATATGGTCTGAAACAAGCACCTAGAGCATGGTATGAAAGATTGCACTTTTATTTAATCAAGATTGGTTTTATAAGAACAAGTGAAAACAACAATATTTACATGAAGAATGATGAAAATGGAATACTGATCTTAGCCATATTTGTTGATGATATTATATTTTGTGGAAATGACTCTCTATGTAAGAAATTTGGAAATGAAATGAGCAAAGAATTTGAGATGTCATTAATTGGTGAGATAAAGTATATTATAGGTTTACAGATACTGTAAATGAAAGATGATATTTTCATTACTCAATCCAAGTACATAAAGGAAATCTTGAAGAAATTTGGAATGGAGGATTCAAAAAATTATCAAAGAATGATGAATCTGCATCTATTGATGAGACACTTTACCAATCCATGATTGGAAAGTTGCAATATGTTGTTCACAGCAGGGCAGACATAGCACATGCAGTAGGTATAGTTACAAGATTCTCTGCAGATCCTAAGGAAACACACATGACAACAATCAAGAGAATTTTTAGATACTTGAAAGGCACTGAAGATTATGGCTTAGTATATCAGAAAAGAAACGACTTTGATTTAAAAGTTTATACTGATGCTGATTGGGCAGGCAACATTGATGACAGAAAAAGCACAAGTGGAGGAGCTTTCTTTTTAGGAGAAAGAATAGTGAGTTGGCTTAGAAAGAAACAAGGATGTGTTTCATAGTCAACAGCAGAAGCTGAATATGTTGTTGCAGCATTGAACTGTACCAACATAGCATTGATCAAACAATTGTTGGAAGGTATAAATGAGAAAGTTACTAAGCCAGTAACTATATTTTGTGACAATACTACTGCCATTAACATTTCAATGAATCCTGTTATGCACTCTAAGACAAAGCACATCTCTACCAAATATCATTATCTTAGAGAAGAAGCTCAAGAGAAGAAAGTGGTGCTGGAGTATGTTAGCACAAAGGAACAAATTGCAGATATCTTCACCAAGCCACTACCAAGGGACACTTTTGAGTATCTCAGAAGTAAGTTAGGGGTCCTACCCCTATCTTCTACTCACTGACCGAGTTCGGTGAAAGCATCAATTTGATGAATCTACAGAATATCTTTTTAGGAGTTGATGTTGATTTACACACTTTAGGATGTTTTATAAAGGTGTGCAGGAAACAATACATGAAACAATATAGGGAACGGGAATTGAAGACAAAATCCTCTAACCGAGACTAAGTTGACACATAACAGCAGGAAATCACTTCATATAGGAAGAAATTATGTTTTAGTTCTTTACTTTTTGGCATTGTTGTCAAAGGGGGAGAAGACTGAAGAAGAGGAGAAGACTAATGTATGGGGGAGAATTCTGATGATAGGGGGAGAGCATTTCAGCATTTCAGAATCTCACAGCAATCCGAATCAATTAGCTCAAATCAATTGGTTTTTCCATCAATGCCAAAGGGGGAGATTGTTGGCATTTGGCATTATAACAGACAAGGGGAGATTGTTGGCATTTCAATAAGGATATTGAGAAGGTTGTTGATGATTATGGATAAAACTGATTAAGGATGTTTACTGTCTTAATATTATTATTTTGTCATTGATGTCAAGAAATTGATTTTCTAATTCAGTATGATGTTGCCATATCTTGAGAAGTATGATTTGATGAGTATAAAGATGTCGGTAAAAGACACAGATAGAATATGATGGATAAGGGGAGAAATAAGTTATTCAATGGGCAACTATTACTGAGCTAGACAATGATGAGATCATGATGATTAGATTTTTTGATATCCTACATATGTTATTGATTGAAAGGTTAATACTATACTATGTTACCGAGCAAAGAACCTAGTCAGTAAACCCTAAGGAACCTAGTCGGTAAACCCTAAGGTTATCACTATCGGTTAATGAAGGCAGAATGTCTATGGAGTGAAGTTTAGTATTTACCAAGTTGCAACCGAGTAATAACATAATATATTAAATGATTAAATGCATTATTTAATGAAGGAAGCTGATGAGCTGGCTATGATTAAATGATTGGTATGTCGTGAGTGAAGTTTGTTAAAGAATCTATGGCAAAGGAAAATCAGTAGGAATATCTACAACTTAGATTGAACCGCAATACCATAGCACAAGTTCCAAGAAATGTATGCAAGTTCCAAGGTAGGATAAAACATTTTCAGATCGAAGGATACATTGAACCTAGACAAAGTTTCAAGATTCAATGGCTATGATTGATCATGGGAAATGTGATCAAGGATATTAAGCAGTTGGCGAATTGTTTATAAATAGGGAATTGTTGATAAACAATGCATGTGGGCAAGTGTATGCACAGAGATGCTACATAGTGATTACCGAGCACAGAAGCTTGAAGACTTTTTTTGAATAATAGAGTATAGAGCCCAGTAGATGGACAAGATTAGTTCTATGTCTATATTGTATTGAGAAAATAAGAATCTGCTTTAGCATTTTAGATGTGAAGTTGCAGATAGATTTTTATTACAGTTATTTTGTGAAGTGACAGAAAATCTCTTAACCGAGTGGACTTAACAGTCTTATTTGTAAAACCCTCTAGCAAGGTGACATTCTGATTGAGTGTTTGAAATCCTTTGACAAGGTCACTTCTAGCAAGGTGAAGATCCTAACAGATCTAAGGGAAATCCCTTAACCGGGTCACATCTAGCAACGTGTTTGTAATCTTTAACAGGATTTGCTTTTAACCGAGCATACTCTAGAAGAGTATATTTCTTAGTGGGTCCGAAATCCCATAGTGGTTTTTCCCTATTTGGGTTTCCACATTAAATCTAGTGTTATGAGGTTTATGATGTTTATATGCTTTTGAGTTTGCATGTTTAGTAGTTTTGGTTATATTACTGAAGTATATGTTACCAAGATTGAATCTGATGTTTTTATGGAAGATTAAGTTTGTATGATTCACCCCCCCCACTCTCATCTTATTAGCTTGGCATCTGTACTTATCTTTAAGTATCAAAAATATCAATCAATGCCTTCTCCACGGCAACTCGAAGGATCCCTAGAGCGGACATCCTCACTGGTCCTGCTATGTCGGCGTTCAGCCCTCTAAGAAATGGTTGATGAGAAGTTTCTCGTCCTTTAGGTAGTCCACGTATGGAAAGAGCTCAAAGAATTTTCTCTTGTACTGGGTCACTGAGAGACCCTTTTGTTGGAGGTTATGGATCTCATCTATCCTACGCTGTTTGTAATGTTCTGACAAGCACCTCTCCCTAAACCTCTCTGTAAATTTCTCCCATGTGAGAGTATCAGGAACTAAACCACACTTGTATTCCTCCTGTCTCCACCATGTGGAGGTTGTTCCTCTCAACAGATGAACTGCTACACGTGCCTTTAGATTTCTCTCGTAAGAGCGCAATACAAAGCATCTCTCAAGGCTCAAAAGCTAAGTCTCAGCTTCTACCCCGTTGGTAGATCCCCGAAAAGATGGTGGTTGGAGGCACATAACCTCCCTGATAAGATCCCCTGGTTCTCGACGTGCTCTCCCATAATACATTGGCTCTACCACTAGAGGTGGTCCTAGTAGGTGCACAGACTCAGGCTCATTCCCATCCTAACTCTCTATGGGAATAGGAGGTGGACTCTTGCTCCATTCCCTATCTGCTGATCTATGGCTCCCTGAGTTCTGATTTTCAACATGATCATCCTCTACTGGAAACCTATCCTAGACTATACCAATCAGGTTCTGGAGTGCTTCTAAGATGTTTCGGTTTGGGTCAACTAGTTGTTCGGGAGGAGCCTCTGGGTTCACTTCCAAAACCAATTCCTCCCTATTGACCTCTTCGTGTGCCATGTGTACATGCCTAGGACCCCTTCCGCGCTTGCGAGCTTGTCGCATAGTCGAAGGCATCCTCAAGAGAAAAATAAAATAAAATAAATTAAATAACAAATTTCTTTGGAAAAATATTTAATTAATTAAATTTAAATATCCTAGAAAATTAATATAATAAAATTAATTAAATAATTAAAGTGAAACATAATGGAGAAAGGTTCCTAGTGTTGGAAACCTTGCTCTAATACCAAAATGTCATGCCCAAACTTTTGGGCACAAACGAGATAATTTTTTTTTTTAAATCACAACTTAAAACATTGAATTTGCTAACATGAAATGCACTAGCAAGTTTGTCTTAACTATGTGTGAGTTAACCCTAACCACTAACTCAAGTAAGTGATATTACTTTAAATCAAATGCGGAACATTAAAAGAATTATTTATTATCTCGTCGATTTTAATCAATAAATTAATTTAGTCAATTAATTCGCGTAGATAAAATTAATCTCCAATAGCCATTAATTGTTTTTTTTTTGGAACTAAATAAATTAATCCTAGCACTTAGTTTATAATGACTAAAATTTATTTTAATAATAATTAAAATATGATTACACTAAATCAACATAGGGTCAATTAAATTCATAATGAAAATTTGTTCTATAAGGTTTAATCTCCAAAATCTATATCAGATTAAACTACAAAAATAATAATAAAATTTTAAACATCATTTTAAAATACACCCTTATGTTTGTCAAAAAACATATATTTACCCATCTATTTATTATAAACATATATATAGATTAAAACCACTTAATAAAATATTGAATCTAAAATTTGCCCTATCCCTTCATATTCTAAACTCTATGTATATATATATATATATATATATATATATATATATATATATATATATATATATATATATATATATATATATATATATATATATATATATATATATATATATATATATGTTTTCACATTATTAATAAATAACCATGAAAACCCTAATTTTAAATATTATAATAATGCCCTTTCTTTTATTTTTTTATTTCATACTTTCATGCCTTTATACTTTTCAAATACCGTAACCCATACTGGGTTAGGGTTTTTTTGTATTTTTTTGATGCAGGGTCGAATGGCTAATGGCTGAGCATTTTTGGGGAGCGGCGGAGTGAAATGGAAGGTGAAGGCCATGGGGTGGGGCTCCCCATAGGAGTGGCCACTACTGAGCCTGCGGGTCGCGGCCCATGCAGGCGGCCTAGGTAGCTGCTGTGGGACGCGGCCCACAACCTGGCAGCACCGTCACTTTGGGGCGCCACCCATAGTGGGGGTCAAAGCCTCCCACTGTGGGTTGCGGCCCACAGTGGCAGCTGCGGCCGCCACTGGGCGGTTGCCGCCCACTGTTGCGGAGGGGGGAGCCACCCTACGGGAAAGTCTGCAAGGGTCGAGCCCCTTGCCATGGTATTTCAAATATATTTTTTTTTTAAATTTTGTTTTGTAATATATTTTTTTTAAGAATATAATTATATATATATAAAATTATATTATAAATAGAAATATATTTTAATATAAATATAAATAAATATATATATCTATATATATATATATTTATTTATATACATATATTTTAAATTTAAAAATAAATAAATATACATATCTATTTATATTTATTTATATACATATATTTTAGATACTCATTAGATTTAGGGCTAAGTTTTCTTTTAAGCAAATATATATATATATTTTTTTTCTTTTCACAAAAACATAGAACAGATTATTAATAATCCTCATATTTAACTCAAGGTCTTATTTTTTTATTTCTTTCTTTTAAATCCCAAGTTGCTAAAATCTGTGATAAATTATTTAACCTTAGATTTATTTTAAACCAATGACAGAATTCAATATTTAAACAGCATCTCAATAAAAAGGATATTAATTAAATTAGACATGTTGTTTAACTTTAGACTTTATATTCTGCAAATAAGTAAATGATTGACAGATATCCCATGAAATTAAACAACAACTATAGAATGTGATATTATTTAAATCAAATAGGCTATTTATCTCTAGATTTTATTTTCTGCAAATAAGTAAATGACAACATACAATAAATTTAACAACAACTATATAAATGTTATATTATTTAAATTTAGCTTTAGAGATAGGCATAGGAAATAAACTGAACATTTGTTTTCAAAGTAACATGCATGCAATCATTAAAACTTTAAGAACAATACAAAATGTAAACTCAACATAAATAATTCATTTTGCAACCATATAATACTTAATAAAACAATGTATTTCCTTAAAGTATATTTAAAATACATTATAGTCAATCTTACAAATGGATCTCTTATTTCTATTAAATGAGGACCTTAAAAATAATAGATACATTTCGTTTCGAAAATAGATACAACATAGTTTCCGTTTACATTGCTACAACTTAAAACATAAATATTCCATTTTTCAAATTTTTTCTACAAACAAATAAATCCAACAACTTCTACTTGTCTTTTTCCTTTCTTCCAACAACCTGCAATTAAATCATAGGCTATGACCATGGAGTGCTCACCTCCCAGCCTAGGCTAACTAGTAGCCACCCCCGAGCTTGGAGAACCAAGCCCTAGACAGGTTACACACATGCAAACACAACAAACAAGGGAAACATACATAACAACATATTCCCAAACAAGGCTACACTGCACCACAAAATGTGATGTCTATTCAAGGGTGGTAGTGGACCAAGTACCCTAAGGAGATTACAAGTATGGTAAAACACAAAGCCACCTCATGGAAAACAAAGATATATCATAAGTATAACAACCCCACATCCTTATGCCCCCCAAGACATTCATGCCTTATTTCCCTCCTTATGACCCCCAAATGCATAAACAACCCATGCAGCAAAGGTCACATAAATATCCCTTGAGATCACTCTCATAATGAGAGCCTCTCACTCGAGGGTTGTCAAACTTATACCACCCACAAGACCATCCTCTCTCCCAAGAGTAGGGGGCCTTGGCTACTCCCAAAACATAGAATGCATAAAAGAAATCAAAGAGATAACGTGTAATAATTTTCACAAAATAAAATGCAAGAGAATAACTTTTTCCCACACAAACAATCTTTCCAAAACAGCATGCAACATAAAGAAACAAGAAGAAGTTAAACCAACCTTCAAACTACCCAAAGGTATGCTAGATCTAGTTGAGGATGAGCAACCCAATTCCACAACCCTTGTTTCTCTACACTTAGCCCAATTCCTATACCAATTCCTTTCTTTTAAAAATTGCATTGTCTCCAAAAATGGAGAGTGGGTGATTACCCGCAAAATCTCTCATTCTTGCCTAAGAAGACCTTAGTGAGAGTTCTCACAGGTTTCTAAAATTGAAAAAGGAAAAGTCAGAAAAAGATCAAGAGGGATCTCTCATCAAAAAGGAAAGTTAACTAACCTAGATGATGCCTTCTAAATTCAATTTTTGCACATCTTAGAAAACTCACTTTTTAGGATAACTAAACAATCACATGGGAGTTGTCACATGCCTAAAAATACTCCTACCCTTAGGTATACCTTATGGGCTTTAGGAAACACCTTTAAACTACCCCTATGAGTCCATTTAACCTCTTTTAAACCCCTGTGAAGTTAACTTTGGGGTCAAACCTAAGTTGACCACCCCAAAGATTCTCTACCCAAGGAAAATATAGAACCACATTAAATAATTTGAAAAAGCTATGGTTAAAACAACTCCCTCCAAGAGACAATTCAAAAATCAAGACATAAATCAACACATGTGTCAAGTGACACAATAAAATACTTTACAACAAAACACATGAAATTTTGTCTCTTGTTGGATTTATACAAATTAATAAATTCAATTTAACACACATGCAACATACACTTTCACAAATTAAATACGATACAAACGGGGTGTTGTCTCTCCAAATAGACAAACCCTGGTTTTACAAACGTGCATAATTATAGGTTTGGTTCTCCATAATGTTTCCACGGTCAAATGGATAATTTTCCTGTGCATCTCAATTGCACATTAGTAATTCCAAATAACCTCATACAATATAAAACACATGAATAAGAATACACATCAAACACTCTGCATACAATATACATTTAAACAAATCAATACATCTTACATCCAAATAAATCCACATAAGCAATTATCATAATCCCCATAATTTTAATCCATACGTAAAACATGCATCCTATTTCTATCATCATAGTAAAGTCTTGCAAATCCAATAATGATATATATCATCTCAAATCTATCCTATTCTAGAATCATATAGAGTTCTATATCATAAGGCATATAAATGAAGCATCATTATTCATCAATGTTATCTAAATCATGGAATCATATAAGTTCTAAATTTATATGCATAAAAATAAAGCATACATAATAGTCGCAACATGAAAATCACTGAAATGCTAGGATGAGTTGGGGTAGGGCCTCACATTATCCATGAAACCAGTTTCTTTCCAAGAAAGAAAGCTCCACCAGAAGTGTTTTTCCTTTCATCAGTATCACCTTCCCAATCTGAGTCAGTATATGCACATAAAGTTAAATCATCATTTCTGGAATACCATAAGTCATATTCTGTTGTTCCTTGCAAATACCGAAATATCCTCTTTACTGCACATTCATGATTTTCTTTAGGATTACTTTGGTATCTTGAAACAATACTTACTGCATTCATAATATCAAGTTTATTCTGAGTTAGATATAACAGACCACCAATCATATATTTATACCTTGCCAGATTTACCAGTGAAGAAGTATCCTTGATAGATAATTTCTCACTTGTAGCCATAGGAGTACTTACTGGTTTGGAATTCTCCATACCAAACTTTTTCAATAATTCCCTCAGATACTTAGTTTGACAGATAAAAATTCCTTTGTCAGTTTGAGTAATCTGCAAACCTAAGAAAATTTGTATCTCACCAATCATGGACATTTCAAATTCAATTTTCATGTGGTTAGCAAATTCCATGCACATTTTATTTTCTCCTCCAAAAATGATATCATCAACAAAGAATTTAATAATCAGAATATTATTATTATCAGTGATCTTATAGTATAGATTACTATCAGCAATTCCTTTAGTAAAACCAAAATTCAAAATATATTTATCCAACCTTACATACCAAGCTCTAGGAGCCTGTTTCAAACCATATAAAGCTTTCTTCAATCTCCAAACCATGTCTTTGTCATCTGTTAGTGTAAATCCATTAGGTTTCTCAATGTAAACTTCTTCCTCAAGTTCACCATTCAAAAATGCACATTTGACATCCATTTGATAAACCTTATAGTTCTTATAAGCTGCATAGGCAAGAAATAGTCTAACAGCTTCAATTCTAGTTGCAGGTGCAAATGTCTCACCATAATCAATTCCTTCTATTTGAGAATATTCTTTACAAACCATTCTAGCCTTGTTCCTTATAATTTAAAATTCCTCATTCAGTTTATTTCTAAAAACCCACTTAGTTCCAATAAAATTCTTATTTTTAGGCCAAGAAACTAAAGACCAAGTTTCATTCTTCTCTATTTGATCTAATTCATCTTCCATAACCTTTAACCAATCTTTATCCTTACAAGCTTCAATAACAGTTGCCAGTTCAACTTGAGAAATAAGACATACCTCTTCATTTTCCAGTTTTCTTCTTGTCATTACTCCCTTGTTCCTATCTCCAACAATTTGATCTTTAGAATGATTTAATCTTGCATACCTTGGAGTCTTTTGAACTTTAGGTTCACCACTTTGATCATCATTCACAGTTGAATTTTCTAATTGTATCAGTATAACTGTTTCAGCTTCCTATACTGATTGAGGCATTACTAGTTTAGTTATGATCATTTCCACTATTGGTTCCTTGTCATATGATATAGAATGATTTTTGTACTATTAATCCACTTTCACATTAGCACTTTCCACAAGTTTCTGAAATCTTTTGTTATAACATTTATATACTTTGCTCTGAATTGAATAACCAAGAAATATCCCTTCATCACATCTAGGATCAAAATTTCCAATTGAATCATCTCTTTTGATATAGCATTTACTTTGAAAAATTTAGAAATACTTAACAGTAGGTGTATGTCAAACAATAGTTCGTAAGAGGTCTTACCAGTTTCACCTTTAATGTGAACTCTGTTGAATGTGTACGTTGTTGTACTCATTGCTTTTGTCTGTTAGGACTCGGAGGCAACTCAGAGGGGGGGGCTGAATCAGTTGTCTATTAATTTCAACCCAAATATAACTTAATCAAAATTGATGCATAATACTGGTAAACCAAACTTAATACCGGTTGACAGTTTAATAGTTAAAAATAGTACCGGTAAAGTTTAATGCACGAAACAGAAAGAAAAATAACATCCACAGCACATAACATAGATATTTGTACGTGTAAACCCTATAAGGGGAAAAACCATAGTGGGAAACCTTACCTACAATCAGATGATACTACTGTAGATAGTATGTGTGTACAAATGGGGTCTGCACATGCAGAAAGGCCAACTACCTAGAGCTCACTGCTCAATCACAAAATGAGAGTCACACTGACTACAATTGGATGGTTAAATCCATTGATAATGTACTGCACAAAATAACATCTTCATATGTTGGATTCAATACCGGTTAAGCTCTAATTGTCTTCTTCATAACCCTCCTTTAATATTTAAATGATGTTTGTGTGAGTAGCTCTGCTTATATTCGCATATACCTTATTAAATTCCTCTTCTCACCATTACATAATCTCATAAATGAGATCTTACATATATACCAAAACCTAAGACAAAATCTGTAGGTCGGCTCACTAAGAATATTACAATTAAATCAATTACAAATGAATCAATATGTGATGCATCATGTCAGCTTCATGCATTTACAATAATAACCAATCAATAAATCATCTCCAAAATGTTTCGTGATGATCTGGAATAGATAACGCTTGTTGGTCCATAACCTAGACCAATTTGCTAGTAACAACAAATATCCAAACTCGATTAGATCAATAACCAAATCACCAAAACCAAGTATCCAAACCATGTCTTTGACATAACCAAGTAATCTCCAGATGATAACAAGCCATCCTTTGTGCCAATGACCAATATAACCTGTCAGTGAACCAGCGAACCAGTGAACCAGATATCAGTGAATGTGCATAAGTCACTGAACATGTCGATGAACATAACCAAAGATCTCCAGTGTTGATAAGTGTTGACAAGTGTTGACATCAATGAAAAAACCAATGCAACACATCCATAATACCAACAATCTCCCCCTTTGGCATTGATGGCAACACAAGATGGAAAAACCATCTAAGTGCCAAAGCAAAAATGCCAAAAACCAAAAACCAACAATCTCCCAAAGAGATCAATTACCAAAAATCAAAATACATAATATCTCTTCCCCAATAAATAATCTCTCCCCAAATGATAATGTGCTTTTCCATAATTATCTCTCCCCCTTTGACATCAAATGCCAAAGCAATAAAAAAAACCAGATATAACTAGTTCATAAAACTAATTAAAAATACCAACTTATAACCAACTACTCCCCTTGAGAAGTAGCTCTCCTTCATCAAAGCTAGAAAAAGATTTCTTTGTTAATTTTGTCGGTCTAATGCCATTCTCCAACTCTCTAATTCTCTACCAGTGAGGGTATAAACCCAATCTACTCTCTAAGATATTTAAAAGGTTTCTTAGGCAAAGGCATAGTAAAGATATCTGCAATCTATTCTTTAGTATTCACATAAACCAATTTCATCTCTTTTGCTTCAACATTCTCTTTCAGAAAATTGAATTTGATAGAAACATGTTTAGTTTAAGAGTGAAATACTAGATTCTTGGATATATCAATTGCTCTGATATTATCATAGTAAATGATTATAGGTTCTTTGAATTTTACCTTTATGTCCTTCAACATTTGCTTAATCCATAATACCTGAGTACAATTAGTTGTTGTTGCAACATATTCTGATTCTGTTGTTGATAATGAAGTATAACTTTGTTTATTGCTCAACCATAACATTAATTTTCTACCAAGAAAGAATGCTCTACTAGTGGTTCTCTTTTTGTCATCTACATCTCCTACCCAATTAGCATCTGTGTATGCACATAAAGCAAAATTTTCATCTTTAGGATACCATAAACCAAGATTTGTTGTGCATTGTAGATACCAGAAAATCCTATTCACTGTTGATTCATGATTTTCTTTAGGATTACTCTGAAATATTGAAACAATACATGCTGCATTCATAATATCAGGTCTTGTTTGTGTCAAATACAGTAAACCTCCAATCATAGATTTATATCTTGTCGGATTAATAGGTGTTGATTCATCCTTCGATGATAGTTTATTAGTTGTAGTCATAGGAGTACTTACCGGTTTAGATTTTTCCATACCAAATTTCTTTAGTAGTTCCTTCAAGTACTTAGATTGACATATGAATATACCTTTATCAGTCTGTGAAATATGCAATCCTCAAAATAGTTTTATCTCCCCAATCATAGACATTTCAAATTCTTCCTGCATCTTATTAGAAAAGTCTTTACACAATTCATCTTCTCCTCCAAAAATTATATCATCAATAAAAACTTCAATAACCAAGATGTCATCATTAGTCACTTTGAAATATAAGTTGTTGTAAGCATTACCTTTAGTGTAACCAATCTTCAAAAGTTATTTGTCCAATCTAGCATACCAAGCTCTAGGAGATTGCTTCAATCCATATAAAGATTTCCTTAACCTGCAAACCATATCTTTGTCATTTGTCAAAGAAAATCCATCAGGTTATTCAATATAAACTTCCTCTTCAAGATCACCATTCAAAAATGCATATTTAACATCCATTTGATATACTTTATAGTTCTTGTGTGTTGCAAATGCTAGAAATAGTCTGACTGCCTCAATTCTAGCTACCGGTGCAAAGGTTTCATTGTAATCAATTCCCTCTTTCTGTGAATATCCCTTACACACTAATATTGTTTTGTTTTTTATTACCTTACCATCTTCATTAAGTTTATTTCTGAATACCCATTTAGTTCCAATTACATTTTTATTTTTAGGTCGGGGAACCAATGTCCATGTGTTATTCTTTTCAATTTATTCCAATTCATATTCCATAGCTTCAATCCAATGTTTATCTTCACATGCCTCATTAATTGATGTTGGTTCAATTTGAGAAATTAGACATACCTCTTCATTTGCCAGTCTTCCTCTAGTCATTACACCTTGATATTTATTCCCAATTATCTGACTTTCAAAGTGATTCAATCTTACATACCTAGGTGTATTCACTTGTTGTTGTTCTTCAGTCACTGTGGAATTCTCAGATGATGCTGGTGTGACTGGATCTATATTTTGTACTGGTGTATTCAATGAAGGTTTATTTTTTATTATCTCAACTGCCAGTTCAGAGTCCATAGACCTTGAATTACCTCTAAACTATTCATCAATCTTCACATTTGCACTCTCAATGATTTACTGCAATCTCTTATTAAACATCTATATGCCTTTCTTTTAGATGAATAACCAATAAATATTCCTTCATCACTTCTAGGATCAAATTTACCAATATAATCATCTCTCCTAATATAACATTTGCTTCCAAATATTCTGAAATATTTAAGAGTAGGAGTATTACCAAACCATAGTTCATGAGGGGTCTTACCGGGTTTGCCTTTCATGTGAACTTTATTGAATGTGTAAACCATTGTATTCATTGCTTCTCTCCAATACACATAAGGTAGGTTTGCTTCTGATATCATGCTTCTAGCTACATCCAAAATATTTTTGTTCTTCCTTTCCACAACTCCATTCTGTTGGGGTGTCTGAGGTGCTAATTGTAGTACCCCTACCATAATCAGTTTCTAATCTTGGTTTAATCTTGGTTAGTTTATTTTAATATAATGATTATAGTCAGATGTTTGATTTAATGCATAGCTGTTGATGTGATTTTCACACTAGTTGTATGCAAGTTGTTTAGTGTCCCTATTTCGTGGTATTAATATCGGGATAACGCTTTCATTAAGTTTATATATGTATGCATGTATGACTCTTGGTTGCACGAGATTTCAGGTACAACGCCGCATGAGTGCGAGGTTCCTCTTCACCTGAATTTGCAGGTTTGAGTGTACCTGTTTTAATCCTTAGAGTTGGATTAGGTGGTTGTAAGACCCTAGTTGACCTTAGTCATGCTCAAGTGAGCATCATCAGTCGTCGTCGGTAATCCCTTTTTGTTTGGGTTTGCGAGTCGTCTGTTTGGTTGACCTTCTCGGTTTGCGTGCTTGGTGTGTGGTTAAATTGATTAATTAGTCCTTAGTAAATATTTTGATTTTATATGTGTTTGTGCATTGAAGATTAATGGACTAGATTATTCGGGATTTCTTTATGTGGATTATCGTTGATATTGGATTGCTTGTCTTAAATTGGGAGTAAGTTCGATTAAATGACTGATTTTGAATATTAAATGCATTTTGTATATGCTGTTGAAAAAGAAAGTTTTGAATTTAATTGCAATAGATTTAATTGTATTCTGTTGGCTTTTGAAATTAAAAAGGTTAAATTGAATTAAATGAGGAAATCAATTTGGAATTGAAAAACAATTTAATTTGTTGATATAGTTAGAAAAGAATTAATTTTGAGAATTATTTTTTTTAAATAAAAATTTTAATTCCAAAAATGGAATTTTGGTCAACTCTCCCTTATAACCTAAATTTTTGGGGGATTTTGGGGATGGATCTTTTTTGGAAAATATTTTGGTTGGAGAAAGTTTTTTGGGATGAAATTTGGGGGTTTTGGGAAGGAGGAGATATTCTGGATCTGGCAGGTGGGCTCTCCTTCAGTTCTTCCAGGAATGCGTATGGAGGTAGGAATTACCTTCTTTGCCTCCCTTGTTGCCATGGAAATAGTCTGTTGTTGAATGAAATTGCTTGTTGTCAAAATCCAATGTTTTTAAAATTGTTATCAGATTGAAATTTGGAATTGGTGGGATTAGATCTATGCTTATTTTCTTCTGATCTTCAAGAAAACAATTTGGTTGCATCATTGTGGTAAAAATAGTTCCCTCTTTGGCCCATTATGAGTTTGGCTAGAAATTTTAATTGAGGTTTTGTTATTCCTCATTTCTTGCTTGGGTGGTTTGATATCCCATTTGTGGTTGGATAGAATGAAAACCCATCAAATATATTGATACCAAAACATAGTTCTTGTAAACCAAACTTATTATATCGAAATTTATTAACAAATTGAGTGTGGCGTATTTCTTGAGTTTTGAATTGTGTTTTTTTTTGTTTTTTTTTTAAAAAAATGGAAACTTGTGTTGGGGTTGGAGGGCGGGGAGCGGAGCTCTACCCGCCTCCTCCTCCCCCTTTCCCTTATCACCGCACCTGTGTGTTGCCCGCGGCGGTCGCAGGCACACTGCAATGGCCGCAGGGGCCGCGGTGGCCGCAGGGCGTCGCGGAACCTGCGTCCACTGTAGTGGCGCCGCCCGCGCGGGATCCGCAGCGGCTGGGGTTTGGCTCGCCCAACCCCCACGTTGGGAGGTGGGCCCGGCCTTCACCGCCCCCCTATGTTAAATGGTGTTTTCTTTTTAATTAGTTTTTTCAAAAAAAAAAAATGTTTTTTTAATGTATTTTTTTTAATTCAAAAAAAAATGCATATAATATTTTATTATTATTTAATGTTTAATTTTTTAATTAAGTTTTGATTATTTTAAATATTGGCATTTAAGTAAAAAAATTGAAGTATGATTGGTTATTAATTTATTGTATAATGTTTTTAAAAAGAAAAAAGAAAAAATATACAATAGTTAATATTCAAACTCATCTTGTTTTAATGCGTATTTGGTAATTAAATACTTAATCTGTCTCTTTTGTATTGATAATTAATTTGATTATATTTAATCAATCGCGGATTATTAAATATATCCATTTATTAATAGTTAATTTTTGTAATTTTCTGTATATGCTCAAGGAAACAATTTGTTAATCTGGGAATGGATTTTCTTTATTTGGCTTCCCTAGATATGTATAATTCCTTGATCTGTATAGTGTAAATTGGTTCTGGAAAAGACAAATGTGTAGGATTTATTCATCCAATACGTCAATGATGTTTTACTGGAAGATTAAATATCTTAATTTAATTGGTTAATAGGTGTTTAAATTATATTCTGGTGAAATTGGTTTAAGAACTCGTTATGGCGTATCTTTTGTATGTTCGATGCAATGAACCTTAGAGAGTTAGAAAATCAAGAACAACCTGTATTTTAATGAGGTAGATAACTGCAATCTCTTATAGCTCCTGTAGAAAGCTTGATCGAATTTTAATGTTTAGATCAATTCGGTAAGATTGTATCTGTTGAATGTTACCTATGCGAGTTTAACTCATGTATTCGCTTTTGCTTATTTAATGGCAAGTCATGCTTTGTTTGTTAGGACCCTATCATATGGAATGATTTGGGGTAGCTGTATCAGTCCTCGGTTCCGAGTTGACTGTTGTTTTGTGGTAGTGTCGTAATTGGTCATATCTGTTGTGTGGGTGTCGAATGTTGATTTGTGTTTGACCATATGGGGGATTCCTCCTTCTTGAACTCCATTCGTCTGACCATGTCTATTCCTTGGTTTTTGAGTTCGTCTGAGTTTAGTCTAGTGTCTTACAGGAAAGTGGCTTTCGATTGGGGGCCGCGCCCAAAGTGGCTGCTAGGTAACCCGTCGAAAGTGAATCTAATAAGTGATAACCTATCAGTAGATTAGAATGTAATCTCTAAGTAAGATAAATGTACCTCACATATGGGACAAGTGCTAACATAGACCCAGCATGCTGTGAGAAGGCTTGAAAAGGCAAACCATCATCCTTGTCTTCACGAGAAGATGTGTGGGTCCACATGAGGCTTGGATGGGCCGGAGGCTCGGATTAGGTTGCCAGGGTAACCCAGTGCATGGGGCCAGAACCTATGAAGACTTGCCATGGTAACCATACCAGGTTGTGTGATGACACTTGTCCCTACGTTCACTAGTGTGTTGTCGTTTTGTCCTGTTAGGAGCACGTTGTGGGTCATCCTATTGTCTATGCCTTTGTGAGTACTTGGTTTCATGTTAGACCTTGGGTGGTGATGGCTCAATTTTGTGGATGCTCTCCTGGACCTTTGTTTTAGCTTTGATTATGTTCAGCTGGATCCTTTCCTTTTCAAGGATCGTTTTTGTATTATTGACCGATGTGGTCGTGTGTATATTGTGTATTTTTCGCCTTGATGGCCAGATTGTAATGGTGTAACCTCTTGTACTCTTAACTTTATTATTTATCAGAGGGGTCTTGCAGTTGAGTAGACCCGGAGATGTAGCCCTTTAGGGGTGAACTCCAAGATCATTATGGTGTTATGTGATGTTATTCTCTTACGTTTCTTTTATTCAGCTTTATCATCTATGATTAGCTTATGTTAGAATGGATAAGTGGATAAATGGAATTAACTTTAAATGCTTGTATGTAGTCCTTTCTTGAATGCCATTTGATCGAATGCATAAGTGGATTAGATGAGGTTATTGTAGATGCATGTATGCAATCATCTTTTAAAATGTATTAAATTGGAATATGAAAGAATATAACTTAGAGTAATGGAATATATTCAGTTGTTGTTAAGGAAATTAAGTATGCTTGAAAAGATCTCATATGTTTATGATGAAATTCTAGTGTGTTAGAATATTAGATGTATGGCTTGTATTTTTATGAAAAGCTTGAATGAAGATTATGAATAGATCTTAATGGTTGAATCTTTGCTTGTGATTAATGTTTCCATCTTGTGAAAGAAATTATCCTGATTAAGATTTATCTCGTTGTTAAGATAATCAGCTTATTGGATTAATTGTGTGAGTTAAGTGAATTGCGAAATTTAAGTAATCTCGTTGGGAAACTCTTTAGGTGTTAGTTGATGTCTTCCGCTATGTAATCTGAATCTTTGATATCTTGTTGTATCTTAATGTGGTGTAACTTTAAAAAAAAAAAAAATTACTGCACTCTATTCTTGTGTTTTGGCTTAATCCCTTCGGGGTTTCCTGGCGGGGCATTACATTAGGTATCAAAGCCCATGTTGCAAAAACGGTGATCTCTGGTGTCGCATGTGCCCTCTTTTGGTGTGAGGTGTATCTACCTTATGTGTATGCTTGTCCTCCTTTTTGCATGTGAGTGATGGAGCAGACCGTAACTTGTGTGTAACGTGTGTGTTCACACCTTGTTCCCACCTTCTTGATGTTGGTGTTCGAGTGTTTATATGTTCATTGTTTTCTTATTTATGTCTGGGTCTACGATTACTCCTATTTTGAAAGAGAGTCGTATGTACCTTCCTTTTTGAGTGTTGTACTCTTTAGACTAATCCATTTGGGTTGGTTCGTGCTTGTCTTGAATCTGAAAGTGCGTATTGTGATTGTTTAAGATTATGATCTAGCTTAGTGTTGTCCACTTGAAGGACTAGTATGGCAAATATTGAATGCTTATTTTGTAGAAAATTAAATGATTATCTCCATTCCTCTCTCTCTTTCTGGAAATTAAAATGATTAGGATATGTGTAATTATCTCTGATTTGAGTTTTCTTGTTTGTGAGAGAAAGGCTGTGACTTCTTGAACCCTTGTGTGAACCCTATGATGCTTATGTGTTTAGATAATAAAAGGGCTTTGGGTTTAAAAAATTTATTTTGGTTATTGGGAGAAAACTGTATGTGTACGTTTAAAGAATTCTCCATGTGTA
The DNA here is from genome assembly GCF_030272615.1 of Cryptomeria japonica. Taxonomy (NCBI): domain Eukaryota; kingdom Viridiplantae; phylum Streptophyta; class Pinopsida; order Cupressales; family Cupressaceae; genus Cryptomeria; species Cryptomeria japonica. Next base: position 55,715,065 of record NC_081410.1, on the reverse strand, counting down.
TGTTGTAGGAGTAGCATGATTAAATTCTACCTTAGTAAGGTGCTTTGCAATGCGAATAGTTGAATTATGTGAAACTGCTTGGCTTGTAGAAGAAGTATTGAAAGGAGCATGTTATTGTAGCTTCGAGAAAGTATTAATGTGTTCCCCGAAAGATTGTTTTATGTGTTTCATTAAACCAGTTGATTGAAGATTTATTTTAGCAAATGCTCCATTGAACTCGCTTTTGGGTATATGTAATTACCTTAATGTGTTTAGAAAGTGCGAATGAAAAGCTTGTTCGATGTGCATGCATTAATATGTTTTAATTGGGTAATAGCTCCTCGCTTACCTTTTATCGTAATGTGATTTCCTTAATAGGTTGCAAATCATGACATGTGTCTGTTTTGTATTAAGTATAAGAGAGTGTTCTCAAGAGGTCTAGTATTATCGAAAAGATTGCCTGTCTTGATCTCTGCTTTGTTTGGAAAAATAGAACCTCCTGTTGCAACCATAATTATTGGAAGTGTTTTGTTAGGCTGATTGTCATCCTTCTTAACAGTAGCGAAATGAAAACCGCGTAATTAAAATGATAGGCTTATATTTGGAAATTTGATAATGTAGTGTGATCTGTTGATCTTGTGTCTTTGTAGGAAACAGTTTGATTATCAAAATCTCTTTCCCTTCTCCTTGCCTAATCATAAGATTTTTAGAAATGCTATTGAAGAATGTATTGATTTAAATAGAATGTTTATAAAACATGTGAAATTGTACTATTGCATTTTGGCTTCTTATTGAAAGATGAAAGTCTTGAGCTTTAGAAAAGAATTTGCTTAGCTAGTAACTTAGTTATGGATGCTTAGTGAAATTGGAAGAAGCTATATGAATGATGTTATTTCCTTATGTAATTGTGAATTGTTAATAATTCCAGTACTTGTATCTAGAGTAAATTTGATTCAGTTATTTATGTAGAAAGCATAATTAAAATCTTCCTTGTATAGATGTTAGCGTACTGGAAAGTACTCACCATAAATGTGACTAAACCAGTACTGGTGTTTTTGTGTGTATTGTAAGAAGCCAGTACTTATTATATGTGCCCATGGATTGGTGAAATAATCAACCATGGAGGATATGTTGCTTATGAGTATGGGAAACCATATTGTTTATGTGATGTTGCTTAATTGTTTCCCTACTGAGTACCAAACCTCGGGTTGTGGGTAACTCAGTATGTTAAGGGGTAGTATTCGAAGTAACCATTCCTTGAATAGTATGGATTGGCGTACGAGTAATGTCGGCGCGAAGCGACTTTAGCTTCTCTACTTCGAGGAATGATATAGTTGTACTATTAAACTATATCAAAGGTGTACTCAATACTTTCCCTTTTGATGAATCTATTTATAGGTTTATATGTGATAGCCTATTCCTCTCCTCTATTTGAGCATTTGGATGGTGATTCTTGTGTATAGTGATGGTGTAATTTGGAGGATCCTTTGCCTTGTCTTCATGAAAGGTAGGTTTATTCACATGTGCTGCTAGTTAGTATGCGTTGGTGGGCATGTGGGTGGACCCTAGTCATGTATACCTCTGACTTATAGCGAGTATCCTTCTAGATACGTCGCTATGCGGGATGTGACCTGCGCGTGCTTTTTTCGCGAGGTACACTACCATGCGGGATACGTCCATTACGTGTGTTCTCCGCTTGGGGTATTGCCATGCCGCGTGACGACGTGATGCGGGGTGATGTCAAGGTGCACACCGCCATGCCATGTGGGTAGTGTGACTATGTCGCACCACATGATGAGCTACTGCAATGGCTAGTCAATTGTTCCTTCCTTCCTCGTTGGTGGCTAGATGTTAGTCACATAGTGATGTTATGTGTAGTTGTGATATTCTTATTATTTCTTTGGGGATCAGCAATTTATTTTACGTTGACTTTGAAGGTTTAGCCACGATCTTGTGATCTTTTGCACTTTTGATTTGGTGTTGCAATTCCAGATTATTTTCTTGCCTTACTGTTGGAATTGATGATTTATTATCTTTATTCATCTGTACCTTGGTGGCTAAACTAGTTTATCCTTATTGTTTTCGTATGCTGATCTTGTGTTATAATGTGAAATTCCTCTCCAAGAACGTATGATACGGAATTGGTAGAGTGTGTGCGAGGAAGTTGATGTAGGGAACCTTGAGGATGGGGGTATGTGAGGTTGTGATGCAGCTAGGACCCACTACCTACCTACATGTGGTGACTATCTCTTGGAGGCTAACCACCTTGCTCAACAAGGGATATTCACAAAGGTCTTGTATGGAAGGTAGCACCGCTATGGTGTGCCTAGCACCATTGAGCCCTTGAGTGAGATATTGGATGTTTATGATCATATTGTGTTCTGAGATCAGGCATAGAGATGTTGATCATGCATGTTATCTTTGACCGAGCATTAGACATGCTCACATGTGGCCTTTTGTGTTATGCATTCCAGTTATGTGGATGGTTATTATTTGTAACATGGAGTAAATTGTGTTATCTTGTCACTATGTTATGGGACATAGTCTTTGGAAAGGTATTCTTATGCCTAGCAAGTGTAAACAATTGAGTTATTTATGTTGCCCTTATTTCATGAAAGTTAATTTGGTTGTAGAAATTGATACTTGAAGCTAGTTCTATTCAATAAAATGTTATGATAAAGATGTATTGGTAACAGAAATTGGTCATGATGCCATGTTTTCTTGTCATTTTTGGTAGATGATTATGGTAATTGTTGTTTACCTCCTTGTAATGCTTTAATTTGGTGTAATAAAAGGGAGAAAATTCTTGTTTATCTGCTATGATTGTGGATAATTTCTAGAATGTTATAAGAAATGTATGGTTTTAGATATATCTTGCCAAAGGATGATGGCGTTTGTAAAGGATTTAGCAGTAATATTTCATTTATTTATGGAAAGATTTCTATGTGCAATTTGATCTTTGTTGAATGAGTTTCAGGGCTGATGCGTACAACATGTTCTCCATCTAGCCTTACGACTTCCAGGAGTAAGTCGGAACCTAGGGGGGAAGAATGTAGTACACCTACCCTAATCAATTTCTAATCTTGGTTTAATCTTGGTTAGTTTATTTTAATATAATGATTATAGTCAGATGTTTGATTTAATGCATAACTATTGATGTGATTTTCACACTAGTTGTATGCAAGTTGTTTAGTGTCTCTATTTCGTGGTATTAATATCGGGATAACGCTTTCATTAAGTTTATATATGTATGCATGTATGACTCTTGGTTGCAGGAGATTTCAGGTACAACGCCGCATGAGTGCGAGGTTCGTCTTCACCTGAATTTGCAGGTTTGAGTGTACCTCTTTTAATCCTTAGAGTTGGATTAGGTGGTCGTAAGACCCTAGTTGACCTTAGTCGTGCTCAAGTGAGCATCGTCAGTCGTCGTCGGTAATCCCTTTTTGTTTGGGTTTGCGAGTCGTCTGTTTGGTTGACCTTCTCGATTTGCGTGCATGGTGTGTGGTTAAATTGATTAATTAGTCCTTAGTAATTATTTTGATTATATATGTGTTTGTGCATTGAAGATTAATGGACTAGATTATTCGGGATTTCTTTATGTGGATTATCGTTGATATTGGATTGCTTGTCTTAAATTGGGAGTAAGTTCGATTAAATGACTAATTTTGAATATTAAATGCATTTTGTATATGCTGTTGAAAAAGAAAGTTTTGTATTGTCCAAGGGGTTGAGCTCAACTGGTTAAAACACTGGGTTCTCACTGTGGAGACCCAAGTTCAATTCCCAATAGGGACATCTGAAGTGGAATTCTAAGTTGTGACTCTTGGCCTTCCATAGGATGGGGAAGGTCTTGGAGTCAATCTAATCAAACAGAATAATAATAATAATTCAAAGATATGTAATGGGGATGGGGCCCCCTACTGTGTCCCCACTGGTTCATAGCTCCAGTCAAAAGCTATTCAGGCTTCAGCCAATTACCGATCAAAAAAAAAAAAAAAAAAAAAGTTTTGTATTTAATTGCAATAGATTTAATTGTATTCTGTTGGCTTTTGAAATTAGAAAGGTTAAATTGAATTAAATGAGGAAATCAATTTGGAATTGAAAAACGATTTAATTTGTTGATATAGTTAGAAAAGAATTAATTTTGAGAATTATTTTTTTTTAAAAAAAAATTTAATTCCAAAAATGGAATTTTGGTCAACTCTCCCTTATAACCTAAATTTTTGGGGGATTTTGGGGATGGATCTTTTTTGGAAAATATTTTGGCTGGAGAAAGTTTTTTGGGATGAAATTTGGGGGTTTTGGGAAGGAGGAGATATTCTGGATCTGGCAGGTGGGCTCTCCTTCAGTTCTTCCAAGAATGCGTATGGAGGTAGGAATTACCTTCTTTGCCTCCCTTGTTGCCATGGAAATAGTTTGTTGTTGAATGAAATTGCTTGTTGTCAAAATCCAATCTTTTTAAAATTGTTATCAGATTGAAATTTGGAATTGGTGGGATTAGATCTATGCTTATTTGCTTATGATCTTCAAGAAAACAATTTGGTTGCATCATTGTGGTAAAAATAGTTCCCTCTTTGGCCCATTATGAGTTTGGCTGGAAATTTTAATTGAGGTTTTGTTATTCCTCATTTCTTGCTTGGGTGGTTTGATATCCCATTTGTGGTTGGATAGAATGAAAACCCATCAAATATATTGATACCAAAACATAGTTCTTGTAAACCGAACTTATTATATCGAAATTTATTAACAAATTGAGTGTGGCGTATTTCTTGAGTTTCGAACTGTGTTTTTTTCTTTTGTTTTTTTTTAAATATGGAAACATGTGTTGGGGTTGGAGGGCGGGGAGCGGAGCTCTACCCGCCTCCTCCTCCCCCTTTCCCTTATAACCGCACCTGTGTGCTGCCCGCGGCGGTCGCAGGCGCATTGCGGTGGCCGCAGGGCGCCGCGGAACCTGCGTCCACCGTAGTGGCGCCACCTGTGCGGGATCCGCAGCGGCTGGGGTTTGGCTTGCCCAACCCTCGCGTTGGGAGGTGGGCCCGGCCTTCACTGCCCCCCTATGTTAAATGGTGTTTTCTTTTTAATTAGTTTTTAAAAAAATATATATATGTTTTTTTAATGTATTTTTTTTTATTCAAAAAAAAATGCATATAATATTTTATTATTATTTAATGTTTAATTTTTTAATTAAGTTTTGATTATTTTAAATATTGGCATTTAAGTAAAAAAATTGAAGTATGATTGGTTATTAATTTATTGTATAATGTTTAAAAATATATATATATATACAATAGTTAATATTCAAAATCATCTTGTTTTAATGCGTATTTGGTAATTAAATACTTAATCTATCTCTTTTGTATTGATTATTAATTTGATTATATTTAATAAATCGCGGATTATTAAATATATCCATTTATTAATAGTTAATTTTTGTAATTTTCTGTATATGCTCAAGAAAACAATTTGTTAATCTGGGAATGGATTTTCTTTATTTGGCCTCCCTAGATATGTATAATTCCTTGATCTGTATAGTGTAAATTGGTTCTGGAAAAAACAAATGTGTAGGATTTATTCATCCAGTACGTCAATGATGTTTTACTGGAAGATTAAATATCTTAATTTAATTGGTTAATAGGTGTTTAAATTATATTCTGGTGAAATTGGTTTAAGAACTCGTTATGGCGTATCTTTTGTATGTTCGATGCAATGAACCTTAGAGAGTTAGAAAATGAAGAACAACCTATATTTTAATGAGGTAGATAACTGCAATCTCTTATAGCTCTTGTAGAAAGCTTGATCGACTTTTAATGTTTAGATCAATTCGGTAAGATTGTATCTGTTGAATGTTACCTATGCGAGTTTAACTCCTGTATTCGCTTTTACTTATGTAATGGCAAGTCATGCTTTGTTTGTTAGGACCCTGTCATATGGAATGATTTGGGGTACCTGTATCAGTCCTCGGTTCCGAGTTGACTGTTGTTTTGTGGTAGTGTCGTAATTGGTCATATCCGTTGTGTGGGTGTCGAATGTTGATTCGTGTTTGACCATATGGGGGATTCCTCCTTCTTGAACTCCGTTCGTCTGACCATGTCTATTCCTTGGTTTTTGAGTTCGTCTGAGTTTAGTCTAGTGTCATACGGGAAAGTGGCTTTCGATTGGGGGCCACGCCCAAAGTGGCTGCTAGGTAACCCGTCGAAAGTGAGTCTAATAAGTGATAACCTATCAGTAGATTAGAATGTAATCTCCAAGTAAGATAAATGTACCTCACACATGGGACGAGTGCTAACATAGACCCGGCATGCTGTGAGAAGGCCTGAAATGGCAAACCATCATCCTTGTCTTCACGAGAGGATGTGTGGGTCCACATGAGGCTTGGATGGGCCGGAGGCTCGGATTAGGTTGCTAGGGTAACCCAATGCATGGGGTCGGAACCTATGAAGACTTGCCATGGTAACCATACCAAGTTGTGTGATGACACTTGTCCCTACGTTCGCTAGTGTGTTGTCGTTTTGTCCTGTTAGGAGCACGTTGTCGGTCGTCCTATTGTCTATGCCTTTGTGAGTACTTGGTTTCATGTTAGACCTTGGGTGGTGATGGCTCAATTTTGTGGATGCTCTCCTGGACCTTTGTTTTAGCTTTGATTATGTTCAGCTGGATCCTTTCCTTTTCAAGGATCGTTTATGTATTATTGACTGATGTGGTCGTGTGTATATTGTGTATTTTTCGCCTTGATGGCCAGATTTTAATGGTGTAACCTCTTGTACTCTTAACTTTATTATTTATTAGAGGGGTCTTGCAGTTGAGCAGACTCGGAGATGTAGCCCTTTAGGGGTGAACTCCAAGATCATTATGGTTTTATGTGATGTTATTCTCTTATGTTTCCTTTATTCAGCTTTATCATCTATGATTAGCTTATGTTAGAATGGATAAGTGGATAAATGGAATTAACTTTAAATGCTTGTATGCAGTCCTTTCTTGAATGCCATTTGATCGAATGCATAAGTGGATTAGATGAGGTTATTGTAGATGCATGTATGCAATCATCTTTTAAAATGTATTAAATTGGAATATGAAAGAATATAACTTAGAGTAATGGAATATATTCAGTTGTTGTTAAGGAAATTAAGTATGCTTGAAAAGATCTCATATGTTTATGATGAAATTCTAGTGTGTTAGAATATTAGATGTATGGCTTGTATTTTTATGAAAAGCTTGAATGAAGATTATGAATAGATCTTAATGGTTGAATCTTTGCTTGTGATTAATGTTTCCATCTTGTGAAAGAAATTATCCTGATTAAGATTTATCTCGTTGTTAAGATAATCAGCTTATTGGATTAACTGTGAGTTAAGTGAATTGCGAAATTTAAGTAATCTCGTTGGGAAACTCTTTAGGTGTTAGTTGATGTCTTCCGCTATGTAATCTGAATCTTTGATATCTTGTTGTATCTTAATGTGGTGTAACTTCAAAAAAAAAAAAAATTATTGCACTCTATTGCACTCTATTCTTGTGTTTTGGCTTAATCCCTTCGGGGTTTCCTGGCGGGGCATTACACTGATAACTGTCTTCAGATTCCATTCACTTCATAAAATGTATTAAATTCCTTAGATGTGAATTCACCTCCTTGATCTGATCTTAAACATTTGATTTTCTTACCTGTTTCATTTTTTACCATTTCCTTGAATAGTTTGAATTTCCCAAAAGTTTCTGATTTCTCCCTGAGAAAAGTAACCCAACACATTCGAGAATAATCATCAATGATTAGCATAAAATATCTATCTCCTTGTAAAATTCTAGTTCTTGCCGGTCCACATAGATCAGTATGAATTAAAGCAAGAACATTATTGGATTTTTCTAGAATACTCTTAAAATTTTCTCTAACTTGTTTTCCAAATTGACATTCCTTACATACCGGATTGTGAGGTTTTACAATCTTATGTAAATCCCTTACTGCCTTAATTGTACTGATCTTCACAATGCAATCAAAATTTACATGACAAAGTCTCTTATGCCATAACCAACTTTCATCAATATGTGCAATCAAACATGTCTTCTCATTTTTAATCAAGTAAAAGATATTACCTCTAGTCTGATTACCGGTTGCAATTTCCAAACCAGTTCTATTCATGATTTTGCATTTACCATTCTTGAATTGTAACTAAAATACCTTTTCAACTAATTGACCAACATTTAAAAGATTATGCTTCAAACCTTCAACATAATAAACGTTGTCAGTATTGTGCTTACCATCAAAAGATATAGTGCCTTTTCCTCTAATCAAAGAAGCTTTATCATCCCCAGATCTTAGTAGACCTTCATTGTATTCCTAAAAGGTTAAGAATTTACTTTTATCACCAGTCATATGACGTGAACATCCAGAATCAATGATCCATTTATCATTTTCTTCAATTTTAGCTGCTAGGGTCTACTCTACCAGTTGTATAGTAGGTGTCGGTTGATCTTCTATTATTGCAACAAAATCCTACCCATTGTCTGCTAGTTCCTCATCAGAATCATTAGTAACTCCTTCATCAGCATAGTAACATGATTTGTCTCTATTCTTCTTAAATCTATCTCTCTGATATTAAGAGTTAGGCTTATATGTTCTTTTAGCTTCTTATTTCAATCTTGTATGTCTATCAGGACACCTAGATGCCATATGACCAATTTTATTGCAATTAAAACATCTATATAGTTCTTTACCTTTATACTTACTTCCAACTGGACCTTTAGGCATTTTCCTTGCAAATAGTGCTTCAAGTTCTTCCAATTCTTCATTCTCTCTTCTAATGTCTTCAAATTATCTTGCATAAAGTGCTTTCCAATCAGATTTCTCAGATGATGATGATGATGATGCTGAAGATGATGATGCTGCTGAAGGATAAATCTGTCTTAATTGTAGCAACATGACCAAATTCCTCAAGTTCAAAAGCTGAAAGTTTTCCAACCAAGGTATCTCTAGATACTGATGTATTAGGCATTGTTCTCAATTCAATTATAGCAGTTACTTTCATTTTGTATGTCTGTAGAAATTCTCTTAAAACTTTAGAAACAATTTCATCTTCACTTAAGGATCCTCCACAACATTGTATACCCAAAACAATTTCATTCTCTTTCCATAAAAGAAAAAAATCCTTTCATCTTCTTCCATTTTTAGATTTTCATACCTGACCCGGAAGCATTCTAGTTTTGCAATTTTGATAGTGGTATCACCTTCATTTAATGTCTCCATTTTTTCCCAAATAGCTTTAGCAGTAGATCGGTCTAATAATCCCATGATTTGCTGATCTAACAATGCGCTCGAAAGTGCTTCTCTTGCTTTGCAATCATTCTCTTGATCTTTAGCCAAGTTTGGTGGATTAGGTTGACTCTGAGTAGGACCAACATAGCCATTCTTTCTAGCATCCCATATGTCTCTTCTAATACAATTCAGATGTGTCTCCATTCTGATCTTCCATATACCATAGTTAGTTCCATCAAGCTTCAATCTATCCTTCCTGAAATAGTCAGTTGCTATAGAATCTCCTCAAGCTATTAAACTTCTGCAAAAAGAGGACTTGGCTCTGATACCAATTGTTAGGACCCAGAGGTAACTGAAAGGGGGGGAGGGGTGAATCAGTTGTCTATTAATTTCAACCCTAATATAACTTAATCAAACTTGATGCATAATACCAGTAAACCAAACTTAATGTCGGTTGACAATTTAATAGTTAATAACAATATCGGTAGTTTAATGCATGAAACAGAAAGACAAATAACATCCACAACACATAACATAGATATTTGTACATGGAAACTTTTTAAGGGGATAAACCATGGTGGGAAACCTTACCCACAATCAAATTATACTACTATGGATAGTATGTGTGTACAAACGGGGTCTACACATGCAGAAAGGCCAACTGCCTAGAGCTCACTACTCAATCACAAAATGAGAGTCACACTGACTACCATTGGATGGTTAAATCCAATTGTAATGTACTATGCAAAATAGCATCTTCATATGTTGGATTCAATACCGGTTAAGCTTTGATTGTCTTCTTCATAACCTTCCTTTAATCTTTAAATGATGTCTATGTGAGTAGCTCTTCTTATATTTGCATATACCTTATTACATTCCTCTTCTCACCATTACATAATCTCACAAATGAGATCTTACATATATACCAAAACCTAAGACCAAATGTGTAGGTTGGCTCACAAAGAATATTACAATTAAATCAATTACAAATGAATCAATATGTGATGCATCATGTCGGCTTAATGTATTTACAATAATAAGCAATCAATAAATAATCTCCATAACATGTCGTACTGATCCAGAATAGATAACACTTTCTGGTCTGTAACCTAGACCAATTTTTCAGTAACAACAAATATGCAAACTTGATTAGATCAATAACCAAATCACCAAAACCAAGTGTCCAAACCATGTCTTTGACATAACCAAGTAATCTCCAGATGATAACAAGTCATCCTCTATGGTAGTGAATAATATAACCTATCGGTGAACCAGATACCAGTGACTATGCATAAGTCACTGAACATGTCGGTGAACATAACTAAAGATCTCTAGTGCTAATAAGTGTTGACATCAATTAAAAAAACAAAGCAACACATCCATAATACTAACATTGTCCAGTAGATATGAGGCAATTTGGCTTCCATCATCATAGATCTAGCTGCATCCAAAATGGTTATATTTTTTCTTTCAACTACTCCATTTTGTTGAGGAGTCCTAGGTGCAAATAGTTGTCTCATGATTCCATTTGTCTAACAATAACTGTTAAATTCATGAGAAGTGAACTCATCGCCATGATCTGATCTTAGACATGTTTGATTTTAATTCTAGTTTTTGTTTCAACCTTCTCTTTAAAGATCTTGAATTTCTCAAAGCTTCAGACTTCTCCCTCAAAAAAGTCACCCACATTATTCTAGAACAATCATCAATAATCAACATAACTATCACCTTGAAATCTTCTAGTCCTTGTCAGACCACATAAGTCAGTGTGAATCGAATCAAGTATATCATTAGATTTATCATGTATTCTTTTAAAAGAACTTCTAATAAGTTTACCCAATTGACATTCCTTACATACCAGATTATGAGGCTTGATAATCTTAGGTATATCTCTGACTACCTTAGTTGAACTGATCTTAACAATACAATCAAAATTAAGATGACACAACCTCTTATTCCATAGCCAACTCTCATCAATATGAGCAATCAAAAATTTCTTATTACCAGTGTTCAAGTGAAAGATATTAGTTCTTGTCTAAATACTGGTTGCAATCTCCAAACTAGTTTTGTTAATAATTTTGCATTTTCTATCCTTAAACTAAAGTTGAAAACCCTTATCAACTAATTGACCAACACTCAAAAGATTATTCCTTAAACCTTCTACATAATAAACATTATCAGTATTATGCTTGCCATCCAAAGAAATAATACCTCTACCTTTGATCATACATGCCTTGTCATCTCCAAATCTAACTTGACCACCATTGTATTCTTGCAGCGATAGAAATTTCCTTTTGTCTCCAGTCATATGATGTGAGGATCCACTATCAATTACCCATTCATCCTTACCTTCAACTTTTTCTACCAGGGCGTTCTCTTCATTTTTGATAGTCGGTTCAGGTTCATCTTCCTTCAAAGCATAGAACACCCATTCCTTTCCATTTCCAGATCCACTAGTTGAGTCTTATGCCAGTTCATCTCCAAAGTCATCAATTACTCCTTCCGCATCTGCTATGTAGCAATGTTTGTTTTTCTTGAATCTATATCTATTTGGGTTAGGCTTAAAAGTTTTCTTAACTCTTTCCTCAAACCTTGCATTCCATTCAGGACATCTAGATGCAAAATGACCAATCTTATTACATGCAAAACATTTAAAAGGTGTTTTTTCTTCATACTTACTTCCAGTTGGACCTTTAGGTACTCTTCTAGAAAATAAGGCTTCAAGTTTCTCAATCTCTTCATCTTCTTTCCTCATGTCTTCCAATTCTTTTTCATATAGGGCTCTCCAATCACTTTTGTCGGTAGATGTTGATGGTGATGCATGAAAATGAGTTTCAAACTTTAAAACTCCACAAGATCCAAATTCTTCAAGCTCAAAAGCAGATAATTTCCCAATCAAAATGTCTCTATTGATTGAAGTGTTTGCCTTTATTATTAACTCATTAATTGCAATTGGCTTCATCTTGTAAGTCGATGGAAGGGCTCTCAAGACTTTGGAAACTATTTCATCTTCACTTAAAAATCCTCCACAACATTGAATTCCCATAACAATCTCATTTACTCTTTCCATAAACACAAGAATTCTTTCATTTTCTTCCATTTTCAAGTTTTCAAACCTTACCCGGTAACCATCAAGTTTATCAATTTTGACTGTAGGGTCACCTTCATTCAGAGTTTGCAATTTGTCCCATATAACCTTAGCTGATGATTTGTTAGGAAATCCCATGATATGTTGACCAGTAAGTGCACACAAGAGGGCTTCTCTAGCTCTACAATCATTTTCAATATTCTTGTCCAAGTCTACAGAAGCAAGATTGCCAGATGCTGGATCATAAAGTGTGTATCCTTTCTCAGTGATCTCCCAAATATCCTTGCCAAGAAATATAAGATGAGTCTCCATTTTAATTTTCCATATCCCATAATATGTTCCATCAAGCTTAGGGATTTCTCTTCTGAAAATAGTTGTCAGTGGATTAGAAGTGTTAGCTGCCATAGGATCTACCTCAAGCAGTTAAGATTTTGTAAAAGAGGACCAAAGCTCTAATACCAATTATTAGGATAACTAGTGAACAACTGAGACGGGGGGTGAATCATTTGTTAACAGATTATAAATTTTAATCCACAATACAACTTTAAACAAATCAAGTACTGGTACAGACAGATGCCGATAAGAATAGGTACCGATAAACAATACAACTTAACAATTAACCAGATAATCAATACCAAGCAACCATACCTCATAACACCATGATTTGATGTGGAAAACCTGGAAAGGGAAAAACCATAGTGTGAAGCCTACCCACAATCAGATGATACTTCTACAGAAAGTATGTGTTACAATAAGGGGCCTACACTTGCAGGAAGGCAAACTGCCTAGAGCATATTGCTCATTACAAAAAGAGTCTCATTGACTAGAAAGAGCCTACAACCTTCTCAAGATAAATGGACAACAATTCAATAGAGTGAACTACTAGAAATAGCATCAACTATGCCTGATTACAATCCCGATTAAGCTCAATGCCGAAGGAATAAATCCTCTTCTGAAATGAATCTGATCACCAATTGTCGATTAACTCCTCTGCCTGAATGATATTACAATATTTCCATATTACAATCCTTGACCATGACCTTTCCTATAACCATCATACTTTATAAAGAGTTACTACATCTTATTTATACAAACCCTAAGGCCTAAACCAATTAGGTCGGCCACCTAAAGATATTACAATAATATCATTACATAATTAATGATATGCCAAGTCGGCTTAAGTCCAAAACAATAATAAAAAAATCATAAAACATCTTGAATCATCCAGGTAATGTGTAGAGTACACGATAACATGATACCGGTCCATAACCTAGATAGGTACCAAACCTATTCTAGTTCTACCACACCAAAGAAATGTCTTCAAGCAATTAAAGCACGAATAAAGAACATCTTGAGCATCCTAAAATCCTCAAAGAAGCTGCACCAACACCAATTGTGAATCCTGTCATGATTCCTTAATGAAATCTCTTCCGGTAAAGCCTTAAATTAATGTCGGTAAGGATTTACCAGTGTGTATGATAACATCCACTTATCAACCCAATACCAACTAACAAAAAAGTTCTTACGGAGCATATAACACATGAAATACAATATGCTTTACTAATCCAAACATGTTGAAAGTGCCAACCCAATAATCTCTTCTGTTGGTAACACTAGATCTTATACTAGTAACCTATCTGTCGATAACCATCTATATTAGCTCGTGTAAATATGTCTGCCAGTAAGAGCTAGTGTTGACATAAATGACAAAAGATCAATGCTATACATAATCAATAAATCCATAATGCCAACACAAATGCCAACAATCTCCCCCTTTGGCATTGATGGCAACACTTAGGAAAATTTTTGTCAACTAATTGTGCAACACAAAAATGACTTCATGACATACACTCCCCCTTAGCAATTGCATGACATTACAAAAGTGAAATCATTATTCCCCCTTAACAGTACGTACAAAATTGTGACTCTTAAACTAATTCTACTCCCTCTTTGACAACAATGCCAAATTGAAAAGTAAAATACATATAGTACATCAAAATTGTCATAAAAAACTGTATATATAGACAGATATGAAAGTTTTGAAGTCTTTATAATGCAATTCTCAAGAAAATATCACTAAAATGAACTTTTAACTGCTTAAGGCCACTGTCCCATGTTTCTAATAGTGTCTCAATGATATCAACATGTGTCAAAATCTATGCAACAATTTCTTCCATAGAATCAACAGTTCTCATCTTTGGGGTAGCCAAAATTGCTTCAGACTCCTTGTATGCTCTCTGTAAGATTTCAACTTTTGGAATTAACTGATTCTTTAGCTCCTTCAAGGATCTTATCCACTTCACCTATTCAAAATCATAAATTTCTAATATGTGTTGTAGTGCATCAACTGATTTACCAAAAGTTATCGCGGAGTCTTGTACCGGTATGTAAGCATCGCTTATCCTTTATAGTTCCTTCTCTATATCTTCTCTCTTCTTCTTTAAGTTGGAACAAAATAATGATACTTTAGATATAGTGGCCAAAATTTTACCTCCAGTTTCTATTCTAATTTTCAAAATATCTTTGTTCACCATTAGAGCCACTTTGCCTTTATCTATCTCAACTATTAACTATTCTCCCCTTTTCTTCTTGTAATATCTTGCTACTAAAGCATGAGCTACCTCTTCAAGTGATTTTATTTGTTCACCGACATCAACAACTAATTTTCCAAGCTTTGTAATAGGGGTGGATAGATTATTTGTATTAGTCTTTGATAGGAGACTTGACAAAATTTCAACAACAGTTTGAATGGTCTCTACTTCCTTTTGTTGTTCCCTTAATCTTTTCCATTGTGCCCGGGATTGCATAGGTATAAATCTCCATTAATTCAAAAGAACTCAAATTGTCCATGTCTATTGGACCTTTTATGCTGATTGAGTCATCATCATCATCCTCAACTATTGTTTTCTTCTTCTCTTTTGTCTTTTCTTCCTTTGTTTGCTTCTCTGGTTTTTTTTCCCTATCATGTTCCTTTACCGGTGGTGGTTGCATTTCCACACTTTTTTTAGTAGCTAGTGCCTCCTCTGCCTTCTTTTCCTCACCCATATCCTTCTGGTTGTCTTTAATAGAATCATTTACATTTGTATCTATAGATGCATTTACCAATGGAGTTTGTGTTCCTATGGATTGATCATTCACTGAATTCTCACTTGAGCTCTTATTAGTTTCCTTCTCACCTTCATTATTTATATCTTGTTATTTCTCTTTGGGATCATCCATTTGTATGTCAAATTCAAAAACATCTACATTATCTGTAGTATTGTCAACATTATATGTGTTTTCATTAACTAAATTACCAGTGTCGTCATCATCTGGTATATCTATATGCTCAGTATCAACAGGGTCCAACTAAAAATTTGTAGGCTTAACACCCTTAGGAAAATATTCTTGCTTTAACTTAATAGGTGTATCACCCTTATCTTCTTCATATTTTTCTTCTTCTTCGGGGATGAGACCTACGGATTTCTTTATCAAAATTTCAGTCTCCTTTTGGACTAATTTAGTATCACCAACAAGCATTCTTGTTAATCTCTTATTTGATCTAAATAATGATTTTTCTTTTACCTTTATCTGTTCAATTTCCTCTTCAATTGTTTCCAGTTGCAAGTGTTTAAGTGTATAATCAATAAATTCTTTACCAAAGCTAATTTCCCCTTGCCACCTAGCATCAATCAAATTATATAAGGAATCTGAAATTTGCCCTTGTAATTCAATGAGGGATCTACTAAACTTGTTCATACTGAAGATGACTGGATCTTCAATCTCCCTTTGCTTACTTTCAAACAAATGAGTAAATAGTATGTTTAAACCTTTGTAAATAACATACTCCTTAATAATCTTAATCATTATAGTAAAAGAATCTTCAAGTGTCAATATTTTTGTAGTTTCTTTACATATTTGAGTAGTCTTCTACTTCTTAGCACTTGCCCTTAGTGTTTTCTTATCTTCTTCTGATTCTATTTCCTTTATATCTATCACGAGTTTGTGAGCTTTCTCCTTCTTTCTTTTTCTAGTTTGGGCAGGCACAATAGGAGGTTCAACAGTTTTACCTTTCCTTCAAAATTGTGTTTTATAGGGTTTCCCTCTTTAAGATTCAATATGCTCCACCTTAGTCTCTTTTGCTTTCTTCTTCTAAGCTGGTTTGGTTGCTCTGGTCTTACTGGTGGGGGTACCAATTGGTACACTGGAAGTTCCACCTTGTTGAGCCTTATATTTGGCTCTTGTTGTAGCTATTTGTTCTTTTGTGAAACCGGTCTGCTCAGGAAATTCATGTACCTATTTTCTTACTTTCTTTGCAATCACTAGTTTATGTAGTTTAGAGTGCACTTTTAGTAATTTCTCCTTGTAGGTTCCAAACCTTTCAACAATAGCATCTACCGGTTGGCCTAATAGATGCTTAGCATAGGCAATGAGTAGATCTTTATCTACTTCATGTCCCATGGGCATTACCCATGTGGTTCTTAGAATCACAACTTCCACCAGGCATGTATCTGTGTCAACCATGAAATAGACAAAATCCTCATATTTGTTTACAACTTCAGTTGGAATTCTCTCTCTTGCATGCATTTGTTTTTCAAATTTCTTGAAATATCCCTAAATGATATCATCAAACTTATCTTTGATCATTTGGATACTATTCTTTATTTGCAACAGTGATAAAGTACCAAATATCCATGGAATATCACCTATACCAGGGAAAAAGTTCTGAAAAATAGAAGAATAAGCCCATAATTAATTGACAAAATTTAAATCTTAGTTTCTTGTCCTTCCTGATAGCTTCCAAATTTTTCATAAATTGGCTTCTCATTGCTTCATAAAGATCATAGTCCACATCCTCCTTACTCATCTAGTAGGTAGTGTGAATAGCTATTGCCGGTATGCTATTCATTCTACTAGAGTAGAGAACTCTGTAACCAATTACTATTTACGCATATTAATAGAAGGATCATTAATCTCATTCATGATCATGGGTCTTTTATCCCATCTAGATCCAATTAACTTCACAACATCATCCTTAAGTATAGACCTAAGCAATGGTACTTCACCAGTTGAGCGGAAGCCTATTACAACACGGATTGCTTCCTTAGTGATTTTGTGAGGTCTATCCAACCACATAAACAAATCATGAATACGACTCAAAACAAATCTCACCAACCCATCACAAAAATTATCAATGAAATTGATTGTATGATGAAAACCGTTCTCGGATACACTTTTGAATTGTTCTTTCATTCTTCCCTATTCATTACACAAAGATCTGTATTTATCATAAATAACTACAACTCCAAAGTCTTCAAGTTTACAATGATAAAAGGATCTCACATCCTCTACATGCAAAACATCGTTTGGTACACTAGATAGGGCACCATCAAGGCCAGTTTCTTCCAACTTGTATGGATGTCGTTTGTATTCAGGTCTTTCTCTCTCGGTCACATTAACTAGATGCGGAATATCCATACTACAATATGCAAAAATTTAAAGCAAAGAGTAGATTCATTGATAAATACCTCTTCTACTTTGGTGCTGGGGTTTCCAACCATAAAAAAATTTCAATACTTGAACACCGAATCAAACTTTACTTCAATCGCCTCAGATGCTGGCAAATGATCTGAATGCTGCTTGCACAAACTTATCTCTACTCTTATCACTTCACCAAAAGTTCTCAAGATGAAAAGTGATAAATGAAATTCAAAAAGTTCTATTTATTTGTACTTTAACTACTACAATAAATGCATTTACCGACAAAACCCTAAAACCCTTAGCAAACTCCCAAGCATATTACTTGTAGCAAAAACTCAATGATATTTACCGGTTATGATCCAAAAACACATCAAAACATCAAAATGCATCAAAATATGCGGATTTAACTTACAATACATCATCCAGGGGTTCAACTCTAGATTTGACAATAAGCTCACCCGAAGTTGTAGAAACAACTTAGTTTGTCGGACAAATATTCTCCACATTAGGTGAAGAATATGATTCCTTAGATGGTTTGTCATCACTCTTTTTCTTCCAGATCTTATTCATCTCAGCTCTAGTTTCTTCAATATCAACCTTCTTCTCTCCTTTCCAATATTTAGGATGATTTACCGGTTGGTTCTTCTTTGTTCTGCAAAACTTGGCAATGTGTCCTTGTTTGTTGCAATGATAGCATACCATTCCAGATTCTCTCCAAGGTCCTAAGTTTCCTCTACCCATTCTTCTTCTATAGTTCATTTCCACATGTCCAAAATTGTTGCAGATTGAACAAGCCACATTGACTCTCTTTTCCATCTCATAAGGACTAGACCAGTTAACATAAGGTCTTTTCCAATTTGTGTTCCTCTAGTAAGTGAAATTACTTCTCCAATCACCAATAGGTCTTGGATTCATGTGATGTGCAAGATTGTTTGCTCCATATATGCATTCAACTGACCTATGCCCATACATGTTGCATGCATAACAATAACCTTCAAATGTCGTAGGAACATATCTAATATTAGGTCTATAACTGATATTAACATCAGATATGCTTCTACAAACATTAGCAATATGTCCTAGTTTATGACAGTTAAAGCAAACAGATTTGTAAGCTTTCTTATCAGTAGGCTTCTGAGCCTTAGGCGAATTTTTACCTTCATGCATGTCGCTCTTGGTACTGGAAGATTCTCCCTTCTCAGATATAATGTATCCTATCCTATATGTATCACCTTTCATTCTCTAATATTGGATCTATTCATCCAGCACAGTAGAACTCTTGTTGAATTTTACAAGCTTCTCATTAGCTTCTGGAAGCTCTTTAGTAAGATCTTCATTTTTCTTCATAAGAGTCTCTCTAAGAGACATTTCCATATAAAGATCTGCTTTGATTTCTTCTTTCTCTTCTTTCTCCTCATGCCAGTGTTCATACAAATTCACATTCTCCTACTTGATCTTAAAGATCTTGTGGTCTTTCTCTTTGATCTAGTCTTCAACTGCCCTCCTAGCTTCAATTTATTGACTCATGCGGATTGTAAGGGCTTCAATTTCTCTCCTTAGGTTAAGTTTCTCACCATTCAATTTCTCCACTTCCTCAACTAGTGAATCAATTTTCAACTCATCTAAAGAGTTGTTATCAGAGATATCTAATAATTTCTGTCAGTTCTTTCCTTTGCTTGTGAAGCCTTTGAATTTGCCTCTTAGGGTTTCTATATCATCCTAAGTTTCAGCAAGTTCTCTAGCCATCTCTTTATAGCTCATTCCTTCACCCATATTTACCTTAGGATTAGATATCCCTTCCAAGTGGTTAATCATTAAGGAAGTTAGGCTCTAGTACCAATTGATGAACATATAAGGCATTGAGAGTGGGCAGTGAACCAGTGATAGTAAAAACAATACAAATCTGAAAAATCAATTTCACCAACTTAAAACTCAATAGACATGTAAGAAACAACACCAAGTAACCAATCACTACATAAAGCATAAACCACATGACACAAGAGTTTATACATGGTAAACCTAAATGGGAAAAACCATGGTGGGAGTTAGAACCCATAAGATCCACTAACTGCATTATAGAGATCTGACCCGTTAAGGTCTATAACACCCAATTAGGGGCACACCCTGTTAGAAGTGTCTAATCTTGGTTAAGAGAATTAAAAAAAGACCTTTGAGGACCAGCCTTGTTAGGAGCTACCCAAGCAATTGGGATTTTCAAACACAAGCTAATGTGTCACCTGGTTAGAGGATTCAACGATCAGAACTGTTAGGATCTGACTGCACCCTGTTAGGAGTGACCTTGTAAGAGGATTTTCTTGTTGCAACTGTTAGGAAGACAACAAGTACAAATGATCTCGATATAACACCTTCTATGTCTAATAAGATCTACTTCAGAACATTACAACATCACAAATCCTTCATCTCTCAACTCCTTTGATCTTTGCACTATCAGAAATACAAAATTCGCTCATCATCTATCACACTAACAAGCTCATGTATATATATATATATATATATATATATATATATATATATATATATATCCTTTCATACCTCATCACACAATTAAAATTATCATAAGGTTGGCTAGAACCTTATTACAATTCCCTAGGTTTAATTCATCTAGACAATCATGCATTGTACGCTTTAGTTATGTCGCCCATCAACATAACAAATCTAATTATGTGTTGTGTTACCGATCTGAGTGATTTTCATCACTATCGGTTAATTGTGTTTATTGGTCTCTTCCTTGTTGATCAAATATTATTCATCTGATCAAATCTGTTTGTCTGGTCATGAAGTTATCTTCAATTTCTAGTCATCAACGTTGCTGCAAAACCACATTGCTTCATCCTTCATGGATTTCATGTACCGGTTGTCGGTGTGAGAGTCGGTCAGTCATTTTACTAGTTCTGATGGAATTGCCTCTGTTTACCAGTTGCACTGTATAGTATAGATAATAAGAAAATATAGTTGACATCAATGACAACATACAAAATAGTCATCATACATCAATTTAACCTATTTTCATCTATAGACAAGTACCGGTTGCATCTAACATTACATTAGTTTACTAGTTGACCAAATAATCAAAGACCAACAATCTCCAACTTCCAAAATAAATTAAATATTGTGTAGGTACACATATTTCCTAAACTTCTTCTATATTCTCTCCAACATCCCTATATTCCTGACTTGAGTCCACTTGTCCTCTCATTCCTACATCTTCTCAAACTATCCTATATCCTCTCAAGTCTTCAATTTAGTCAAGGTGAGATGAGTGACACTTGTCTTCTCCTTCCCCCTTTCTCTCAACCTTCAACTTATTTCTCATAGCCACCCAATTTGCAAGATTCAATCATGATAATTGATCTTTTCCACCTAATCTCATGCACTCAAAAATATATAAATAGAGGTCTCCTAAGCCATTTTGAAACTAATAGACTAATAGCTAATCATATAGTCATTATAGGAGTCTTCATCTTGAAGCAATTAGCAATTTTAGAATTCTTATAATATATTAATATCATGTTATCTTAAAATCATTTGCATATGGATATCATAGTATCAGTTAACTATCAGTCCATTCTTCATATGCCATCTTGGAAGCTACTAGTGCTTGTCTAAGAGCAAATCATCTACAAATAGGAACAATGGAGTTAGGACACAATGAGGTGTAAATCATGAAAGGTACAATATTGTTTGTTTCATTTACTTCATGTTACTTCATTGGTTGAAGTTAAGTTTCTTGTAGCTTTAATTTTTATATTGTATGATGGACTAACAAGTTTCAGGATATTTCTTTGAAGTTCAACTTTAACCTCAACATAGATAGAGATAGAGAGAGAGAGAGAGAGTGATAATAAGAGCTTAGTGATTACTGAAATTTGTTTATGTTTGAGAAATTATAAGATCTAAACATTGGGGAGAGAGGAAAGAGTGATATTGAGAGAGGTGAAGGGAGGATAAGAGCTCGATATGAAAATAGATAGGTCTAGAGCTTAGTGGAGAAAAAAAGCATGAGATAGAGAGATAGAAAGTGAATGATGATACAGGCCCACTGATTACTGAAATTGGACTAAAGTCTGAAAAATTATAAGATCTCCTAAAATATAGAATCTGCATTATGACTCATAGAGATCTGGAACCACTCTCAAACATCTTGACAATATTAGTACATATAATATAACTTAAATTATAAGAAAGATAAAAGACAAAGAGAAAATATAAATTATACTTATTTATGTTATATTTTATGTATATCTTGTTGAAAAAACTAAGGGAATTCTAAATGAATTTCATACAAGTCCATATTACCAATCTAACTTTATATAAGCAAAACACATATGTGTTTTTCTTACTAAACATGACAAGTATGCGTTTTGTATTTTCAAAAACCCGTAAGAGTTTTAAATTTTTTAAAATGCGAACAAGTTTTTTACTTGGATTTAGCCTCGATTATATGAGCCTTAATGTGAACGGGATATTTAAATTTAAAAATAAATTGTTCACATTAGTAGCTTTTAGATGCTTTTTTAGAGGGTGTCCACTTTTTTGCACACCATCTTGGTGCACATACCCAACTATAAGGATGTTTCTTTCATTATTTGCATATAAGAACTTTAAGGTATATCAAATGGATGTCCAGTCAATATTCTTGAATGGAGAACTTGAAGAAGAAGTGTATATTGAACAACTAGATGGGTTTTAGTTATTAACAGATCTAGATATGTTTTGCAAACTCAAAAAGGCACTCTATGGTCTCAAGAAAGCTCCTAGATCCTAGTATGGAAAATTGGACATATACTTGTTACAGAAAAATTTCAAGAAAGGTACAATAGATTGTAATCTTTATTTCAAATTTGAGGGTTATAAACTACTAAAAATTGTTTTGTATGTTGATGATATCATTTTTAGAGGATATGATAGTGTTTGTGAAATATTTGCAGAAGAAATATGGAAAGAATTTGAGATGTCAATGATTGGTGAGTTATCATTTTTCTTTAGTCTTCAAGTGACACAATGAGAAGATGGTATTTTCATTTCTCATACCAAGAATATCAAGGAGATGTTAAAGAAGTTTGGTATGGAGGATTATAAACTAGTTGGAACTCCTATGGCTACTAGTTGCAAGTTAAGTAAGGATGATGGATCTCCAAAAGATGATTAGAAATAATATAGGTCTATGATTGGAGGATTGTTGTATTTGACTACTTCAAGACCAGATATTAGGCATGCTATCTATTTGGTTGCTAGGTATCAAGCTAATCCAACACAATCACATGATCAAGCAGCAAAAAGGATATTTAGATATTTGAAAGGGACTCCATATTTTGGTTTGTGGTACAAGAAGAATGACGATTTCACTTTGAAGGCATACACAGATGCTAATTAGGATAAATGTGCTAATGATAGAAAAATTACGAGTGGTGGTACATTTTTCTTGGGAGACAAATTAGTCTTTTGGTTTAGAAAAAAATAGGATTTAGTGTTATTATCTACTACAAAGGTAGAATATTTTGTTGCAGCATCTTGTTGCGCTCAAGTCATGTGGAGGAAGCAAACTCTTAGAGATATCTTGGTGATGTATGATGAAGCAATTCCAATTGTGTGTGACAATACTGGTGCAATTAACATTTTAAATAATTTTGTAATGAATTTAAGGACTAAACAAATTTCTATCTAGTATAATTTCTTAATAGATAAGGTTGTAAAGAAGGAAGACATATTGGAATGTGTTCCTACAATGGAACAAATTGCAGATATCTTTACCAAGGCACTAGAAAATGATACCTTTGAGTATCTCTGACAAAAGTTGGCAATTATTGCCCCTCCTTTAAACTAGATGAAAAAAAGTGGTGCATCTTTCTAGGGGGGGAATCAAATTTTATCTTTTCTCTCTTAGAATGATGTGGTGGCTACTCTCAAGGGGGCAGTGAAGGTCATGATTTCTTGTTTACTAGAAAAAGGTCACCAAAGAGAGACACCCCTGCCAAGGGAGTGATGCAATTATTAGAGTTATTCTTGGAAGGAATATAGAGAGTGAGATTCACCATTGGGGAGATAGTTATAGAGGTCAATTATTGTTTATAGTATATTTCCCTTTGTCATTCATCTTAAAGGCTAAGAGAGATATAGTAAATGGGAGAGAAATAAGGTTGGAAGGATTTTATTATTGGTTGGTGGTAAAAGTGTTGTCATCAATGACAAAACGGGAGAATGTTGGAAACTTGAGTTGTGTTGCTTAAATGTTATCATTGATGTCAACCTATCTAGTGTTGTTATTGATGTCATAGTGTGTGGAAATGAAGTTGTTAAATTGTGCAGATATAGTAGATGGTCCAAAAATAAGTGTTTTGATGTTTTGATGTCTATTGGAGATATTGAGTATGTATGACATGTTTTTGGAAGGCTACAATAGTGGAAATTCCAATATGCAAGAAAGAGTATTTAATGTATTTATGGAAAAATTCTCTACATTCTTTTGGTTTTTTATATTGATAGTTTCTAGTTTTGGATATAATGTCTATGTTCTATGGATATTGCATTATCATATGTTTAGGTCCTCAGTTCCTAAAATGATGTAGTTGGTTGGGGTGATTTGCTAACAGTGAGGTTATTTATCAATACTACTCTAGATAATTCTTTGCATTGCTCCATTTGTTAGGTCCAACTAGGAAAGCTAATGTACTGAGAGGGGAGGGGTGAATCAGTACTTCAAAACTTTTCTTGAACAATAATTTTATGGTTAAACATAAACTGAATACTACTGATCTCATAATATATAATGCTGAAACATAATCA
Organism: Cryptomeria japonica; assembly: GCF_030272615.1. NCBI lineage: Eukaryota > Viridiplantae > Streptophyta > Pinopsida > Cupressales > Cupressaceae > Cryptomeria > Cryptomeria japonica. The sequence goes on along the minus strand of NC_081410.1, from coordinate 55,690,493 downwards.
TAGAAATAACATTCATAGAAATTTCACTCCATAACACAAGAATTTGGTTACACAGAAACTCTTGGTTAGAGAGAAAAACTGTGGTTGGGATGGCACCCACAACTTCACTACAACAATAATCAAGATTGCTCGGTTAGAGCAACATGTTTAGCTATTTCTGATAGCTTACCCTGTTAGGAGTACAAATATCTTTAGATCTACCTTGCTAAAGGATTTTACAAAAAATTTTACAAAAATGTTGTACCTGGTTAAAGGCTTTACAATTTATAGACTTTGTTAGAGTCTTTTACCCTGTTAAAGGTTTCTAACTCAACTCAAAATAATTCAATCAAAATCTTTACAAAATATCTGCAACTTTACATCTGAAATGTTATAGCAGACTCTGTGCTCAATATGAAATTACCTTGCTCATACCATTCCTCGGTAATTGATAAGTCAAATCGATGACCACTTCTGTATACTCTGTCACTTAAACTGTTCTCTGAAAACCTTCTCAGTGACCTCTTCTGTATACTCTGTTAATCTTCACATCTTATCTTCTCTCAAGATTTTAATATTCAACTCATCATTTTCCTCTTTATTGATACTCAAATCATTCTATATATATAGATCTCTGAGATGGTGATCTTATCATGCATCGATCATATGAACATGTTTTATCGAATGAATAAACATAGAAATTATTTCATTGGATAAACTTCCTCAAAATCATACAAAATCTTTAAAGGAAATTTCCTATATAATAATGGTTCCATGTTCTCGAATCTTGTAACACATTTCACAAGTGTTTCCAGGTTCATTGAATCTGGTAACACATTTTCACTCGGTTCAGATTGACTTGGTATACCTTCTTTGCTACTCGGTAGACATAAGAACTTTACTCGATAGATAGCTCGGTGTGACTCAACTCGGTGACTAGCCTTTCTCTATAACCAAAACCTTAGTAATTACTAACTAGATATTTCGATGGTATTAACCAACTAGAGTATATAGAATGACTTTGGGAATAAAACTAATGACAACTTAGTAAATAGCAACAATATCCCCTTTTGACATTAGTTTGCTATGTTTGACAAAACTCCTTTCAAAGTCATAATACAAAATCTATATACTTCCAAAATAAACTGAAATGATAGTATATACATTTGTTCAAATACATACTCAAATGCATACTCCCCTTATCAATATGTTGTATATAACTTGATGATCTATACTCTATATTTCATGCTCCCCCTATCAATTTCAACTGTACATTTGATATATATATTATAAACTCTGTACACTCAGATACTCTGTATACTCAGATACTCTATATACTCAGTACACTCCCCCTTTTTGACAAACATGAAAACTAGTTACCATTTGGTGGGGGAAATTGATCAAAAATAGATTTATACTTTGTACGAGCATCTTTGAGAGCGTTGGCAAGTGCATCCTTGACACTTTCCATCAGAGAATTATGAGCTTTGATATCAACGGATAGTGAGATCAAACCATCTAAAGTGCTTCCCTCTTCTTGAGTGGACAATTGGGTAGCTCGGTTGATTTGCTCTTGAACTTGATGATAAATGGGGAATAAATAATGTCTAAAGAGTCATGATATCCATCCTTATTTTGTGCTCTTAATTCTGAAGTTCTAACTGTTGAGCCATAAGAGTTTTTAGCTTTGTATAAAAATTTTGAATAGAATTTGGCTCGGTAGTCAATTTATTTGAGAGATTGGTAATCTCTTTTTCAATGACTTCGGTCTTATTCTTGGTATCTTTGATAAAGAATGAGAATGTGCATAAATTCTAAAATAAATAAATAATATGCTTGAGTTGAGGGGACAAATCAGCAATGAATCCAATAAGCTTAGTTTTACCTATAGCAATTGCTTTCTGCACTTCTTCAATCATCTTGGTAGTTAGCTCTTTTTCTTTCAATTTGCTAATGTATTCTGATTCATCTACTCCTGATGCTTCCAATTGAGTGAGCAGTTCATCCAGTTGCATATGGATGGATGCATCTTTATTTATGGTAGCTTTAGGTAGCATGTCTGTCAATAATGCTTTAACCTTCTGAAGTACTCGGTTCTTCTTCTGAATAGCTATATGTTTTTCCTACTCTTCTTTGGCTTTACAAAGCTCACCGAATTCTAGTGCTTGCCCTTTTAATTTTGCAATGTCAACATTCAGCAACACAATAGGTTTTGACAGATCTATCTTGAAACTATGCTTTCTTGCCTTCTTCTCCTTTGATGATGATGCCTTCACCGATTGAATGAGTACAATGGCTTTGGAGGCTTGTACTTCCTCGGTATGTTGCTTGGTGGAGGCAACACTTTTGATGGTTTCTGTAGCCTCTGTTGTATCCTTTGGTGTTTCTTTGCTTGGGGTCTTAGTGGCAATAGTTTCAGTGTTTGAAGGTGCTTGAGAAGTTTTCTCCCCAATGGCCTAAGAGGTAGATTCCCCTTGTGTAGACTTTTGATCCTTTTTACCTTGATCTATGTCCTAAGGTGTCTCAGTTGAAACTTGTTGGGTTACTGGAGGATAGGACTTGACTTGTTCCAAAACTGATTCACCTGATACCAGTTTGGCATAGGCATTCCCTTCTATCATTTCTTCTTCATGTGCCTCAGTATCCATGACATCCACATCTAACTGAATAGTTGAAGCAAGATCTTGCTCGGTGATGTCAACTATCTACACTTCACCTTGATGCTCATCAGTTTGAATTCTGAATAATTCCTGCTATTTTTCTTTTGTTTCATTTTCTACTTCAAGATAAAGGCCATTCATCATTTTCAAGGCCCTTTGCTTTACTTGAAAATTTGTCTGGTAGTTTTTCAAATGATCTTTTATATCATCTACTGACATATCTGGAAAGAGATGTACCAAAACTCTTTCTCTGATCTGCTTCTCTGAGTCCATAGCATATTTCCATCTATTGTCAATATGAGAGTACAATGCTTTTGGAAGAAAATCAGTTACTTCCAATGGAACTACTCAGAATTTGAGAAGTGTACACACTACGAACTCTTCTATTTTCCTCTTCTCTTCTTCTGTTCTAGAGTCATGCTTTACATATCTAAATGACCCAAATCCACCATATTGTTTTAAATTTGCACAAAAATTATCAACACCATGTACATCTTCCTTAGTGCTTTTTACAATCTGAAATTTATTTGCATCTTCAGATTTTGTATCACTTGACTCTTTATTCAAAATTAGTCTTCTGGTCGTCTTTTTATAAGTTTTAGTAACCTTAGGATTTTCAACATTTTTCTTCCTTTTACTAGGAGACACAGCAGATGATCTAGTGTTAGATCACTTTACTAGCGGGGTCGGTGATACCTTGGTTGTATCCTTTTTCTTCCTTTTCAAGATTTTTCCCTTTGGCAACTCGGTGCTCAGTGTAATAGCTGCTTATTGAGCTTCAGATTCTTCTTTGATAGACAGTTGATCATTTTTCCTACTTGCTAGCTTAGTTGGTGTGGAGGTAGAACCTTCTCCAAATTTTTTTGTTAAGTCCTTAATCATTTTGGTGGATTTTCTAGTAGCCTTTGGTACTACAATGCTCATTTTTACCTTTTCTTTTACCTCTTCATAGGTGCCATACCTGACCTTGATAGAATGCCTTAGAAGTGCTATGAAGGCATCTATCTGTTGTTGAGCAATGTCAAAATCAATCTCATAGCCCATAGGTGGTAAAGATTGAGTCTTGGGCTCTAGTGCGTTGAAATAACAGTAGTCAATATCCAAATCAAAACAAATGGAATCCTTATACTTTTCCACTAGCTACGGTGAGATCTTGTACCTGCTATGCATCTTTTTCTGAAAATTGTTGAAGTAATCATCCATTATCACATTGAAATTATCACCTAGCTGATTGATGAAATCATTTATCTGATGGGTGATTGGTCGGTGTAATTCCCAAACGATGTTACCGACAAATGGAAATAATTTTTGAAAATAGAAGAATAGACACACTAAGAGTGACCCAAACTTTAGTGTGTTAGCAGTATTATTCTTCTTTGGTCTCCTTATTGTGTTGAGATTTTCAAAAAGATTCTTCAACAACACTTCACATAAGTCAATTTTCATACCCCTTTTCACAATTTTATAGGCCAAATCTACAACTGCACACGGTACACTATTTTCTCTTGCCGATTGGAAGAAACAATAACCAATAACTCTAATTGCAAAATTAAGTTCTACATCAATTACATTGTTCAACTTAAGACCTCTGCAATCAGACTCAACTCCGGTTAATGTTATCAATTCCTTTTGTGAAATCATCTTATGTGCTCAGGCATGGTCAAATATAGGGTATCCAGTTATTATGTGAATAATCTCCTTGGTGATCTTGAAAGGTTGATCTTCTAACCACATAAAATTGTCATGCACTCTGCTCAAGACAAATTTAACCCATTTGTGTTTGAAGACTCGAGGATAGGTTAGGGCTTAAATCAATCCCTTAACTTTGATGTGCTCAAACTTGCTGTCTAGGATTCCATCCATGCACAATTCATCATACATATCCTTAATTTCAGTATGACCTAGCTCTTCAACACGGCACTTAGTATAAAATCTGACATCTTCTATCAACAGAACCCTATCTGAAATAAGAGAGAATGCAGTTTTCTCATTGGGTTCAGATGCTACTTTGGGAGGTAAGGTGTATTTCACTGACGACTTCTCAATGGGCTCAACTGCAACGGGTTTTTGCACCTTGGGAGCCATTTCAAACTTGGAATTCTACTTACGGAATAGCTTAGGGTTTCAAATAACCAAAAACACTTCCAACTTAGTAAATGCAATGCAAATATTCACAATTGATTTTGATCGGTTAACTTGCTTGAAAATGCATTTTAGATTATGTGAAATACCTTGAATTCGCTCTTGGAAATATTTGATCGCCTTTGATTCACTTAGCTCTGCTCTTTAAAAACTGGTAAGAGTAAAATGATCGCGCATAGTACTTTTAAATACATCCTTTACCTTATCGGGCTTCATGCAACTAGGTATAATAAGCATTAAATGCACTCGGTTCCACCAAACCGACTATCTCTCTTATACGCTTTTACTGACTAGACAAGCTTAATGTATTTACTGACTTCTCTAGTAAATCAAAAGACTAGATAAAAAAAAATTTAATGCATCTTAGCTATGTAGATTTTGGAATTATGTACATGATTAAATAGGAACTGTTAAGATCTAACCTTGTGAGAATGCAGTCCTTTCATACCTTTATTGATTAATTTGAGGTAGATGCACCTAACTTAGTAGGTAAAGTGCTTTCTTTGTTGGTTGACACATTTTCCTTCTTTTTCTAGAATTTCTGTAGTTTTCTTGTTCTCTCCTCAGCATCTCCTCTGGGTTGATCTCTGGAATCTTTAGCCAAGTGTCCAACTTTGTGACTGTAATGCCCATACCCTAGTCGGACTTTTAAAACCCGTTTAACCTTGATTGACTTCCTATGTGGCATTCTCGAATGGTAGATTAACCAATATGCAATGTGTAGTTTAGATAATATAAATAAACTGAGCATACTTATTATTGTGTTTTTGCATCGATTTTCATGTAAATGTAATTGTTTCCTAACCCTTGAGATAAATCTTGAGCTAACATCTTCATTGAATATGTATTTGTATATGCATGCTTGTATGAATTCATGGGTGCAGGAGATTGCAGGTACAACACCGCTTAGGGCAAGGTTCATCTCCTTTGGAATTTGCAAGGTTGAGTATGCTCGTTCATCTTTTGAATTCGGATTTAGTGGTCATATAACTCTCGTCTTGCCTTAGCCATGGTTAGGTGAGCATCGTGTGTGGATTCGTGGGCTTGCTCTTCAATGGGATGCGTGTGGAGTGATTTGGAGGACTTCCTCGATTTGCGTGCCATGCGCGAGGTAAGTGAGGTTTGTGATCCTAAGTATTAAATTTAAATTTATGAGTAGACGAGCGCATTAGAAATTTAGAAATTTAAATGGGTAGCTTCTTCTATATGATTAATCACTAATTTAAGAGATTGCTTTAAATTGTTATTGTAGCAAGCTTAAGGTATTTAACTGAGGTTAGTGTGCTCAGTTACGCATTTGTAACTTTTATGCATTTGTAGTTGAGAAATTTGAATAAACAAGACTCTTGCATTAGATTAGTCATTTATTTAAAAATGTCGCTTTATTAAGTTATAGCGAGTTAATTTAATAGTTAATTTTAATAACTACGATTTTAATAAATTATGCATTTTAGAAAGGAAAATTTTTAAAGTCGTTTGGGAGATAGTAATAAATTACTCATTTTCGCATTTTGGAAGAAAAGGGATAAATTATTATTATTTAAACGAAAATTATTTCCTTTTTACTTGTATAGTTGACATAGTATAAAAAGATTGATTTTTAGAAAATTAAAATTTAATCAAAATGCCTTACTCGGCCAATAGGTTCGAAATAAGAAGTAGGCTTAAAACTTGTAGTGAGAAATTAAAATTTAAAAGAACGCAATAGGAAAAGGAAGCTTTTTAATTTTAAAGGAAAAATGAATAAGAGGTTTCCATTTTTCATCTATTTTATTTTAAAAATAAATGCCTAATTTCGAAGTTAAAAATTAGGGCAAAATTAGGGCTTTTTCTTTTTAACTTAGTTTTGCAAGCATTTTGGGGGTGCTTGGCTTTTTTGGTCTTTCTTGGAAAAAGATGGTTCTTGCAAGGGAGATTGGGGATTTTGGAGAGGGAGGAGGAAAGAGAGCAGCTGATTTGGGAGCTCATCTTCATCAAAATCTCTCCCCGGAAAGCATTTGGAGGTAAGAAATTTTAATCTACCCCTTCTTGTTGCATGAGTGTTCTCTTTTAGTTTTAGTTTTCAGTTTGGTTGTTCTTGGTTCTAAGATTGGCCATGGTTTTCTGGGATATTTTGAGAAAGAGAAAATCTTCTCCATTCTTAGTTTAAACAATCTGGAAATTCATTTTATGGCTGTTAAAAAATGGGTATGGGGTTTTTACATTCTTTTTTGTCAATCATTTTGGTTTATTTCAAAATTTTGTTACAAAAAAAAAAGAACTGGCTGTGACTGTGTTTGTTTTCAAAATAAAGAGAGAGGGTTTGCTGGAAAATATTGCAAGGTAGTGTTTTCAAACTGTGTGATTGATGAGTCAAGCTTCCTTTTGAAATTTTTGCATATCTTGTTTTTTTTTTTTTAAAAAAATATACATATATATTTATGCAGAAAATTTTTGAGCTGTTCTGGGTCTGGTTTTATTTCTTTTACCAATGAATTCCTTTTTAAGTTAAAACCAGAGGTTTCTGTTAAAAACGAAATAAAACAAAAAAATATATATATAAAAAGAATAACATTTTATGCCTTCCCCCCCATCGCTGGGAGGAGGCAATGCTACCATGGTAGCTACTGCTACCAGCTGGTAGCAGCGCTACCAAGGGTAGCGGCCTGCTACCAAGTGGTAGCAGCACTACCAATGGTAGCGTGGCTACCAAGGGGGCCCACGTGGTATTCCACGTGGGTAACCCCAGTTCTATATGCATTTTTTTTAAAAACAAAAACTTTTGTTATTAATTAGTTATTTTGTTTATTTATTTTCAACTGTTTTAAAAGAAATAAACAATAAAATAATAAATTCCGGATATGTTTAATAAATTAATAAAACAAAAAAATAAGGGAGAAATTATATTGGTTTTATATGGAGTTCCTTTTATTATCTAAGTTTGGACTTTTCTCCTTACTTAGTTAATATTATTTAAGCTGAGTAATGATTAACATATGGAGTTTAGGATACTGGAAGCTCGAAAACTCATATAGAGATACATGCTTTCTTTTTGTCACAGTCTGATTTATATATCTGGCATTGATAATTACTAATCATAAACTATGGTTAAATGTGGATATTTAATAAATGATATCTTAGGAATTTCTTATATCAACATATAATATTAACCATATGTGGCTTTTGGCCCCTTCGTAACGAATATATATCCCATGAATTACCCCTTAGTGTTCAGGCGATAATTTTAATCGGATAGATATAAATTGAGATTTACATATACTTGTTTTATATATATGCAAGGGAATTTAAAAATTGTTGGGGGGGTGCTAGTGTATAGTTCCAGACCAACATGTCAGTGATGTGTATCTAAGGATTAAGTAAAATACCCGAATGAGAAATGCTTACACTTATGTGAACTTAGTTGGAAAACTTGTAGAGTTGTATTTACTGACTGAAATTGTCATTGTAGTTGGTTGTGATCGCCTAAAAGGCAAGATTGTAAAGACATGTAAATATGTAACCTTAACTATATATAATACCAAAGGGGTCTTGCAGTTGAGCAGACCCGGAGATGTAGCCCATCCGGGGTGAACTCCGAGATCATATCTGTGTTATGCGATGTTTATAGCGTGCTTTGTTTTATGCTTGAAATTATCATGAAAGGATGTAATCTTGCATGAGTGTATGGTGGAAGTTTAATGAATTTCGAATTTAAATGCATAACATTATTCATATGGATAAACGTAGTTATTTAAGTTCATAAAACGTTGTGAATTATGAATATGGCATGGTATTTAAATATTGCAAAATTAAAGTGTGGAAATGGAAATTTGGTAATGTTAATTTAAGTTGTAATGGTGGAAAGAATCTTGTAGAATACTTTATTGGATTAACTTGTTATTAAGTATATAAATGGAATGGATGTAAAAAGGAGATGAAGTTAAAATTTACATCACAATTCTTAGATTGAAAACTAAAGAATGAACATCATATAAATATCTATCTTTTTACCTTAGAAAATGAATCACGCCATGTCAATTATGTTTCATTACATTGGATGAATTTGTTAAGCTATGTCACATTTTAATCTTAACAAAAATACTCATCAGATTAGCTTGATAACCGTGTGGACTTAATTAGGTATTCATGTTGTATAATGGAAGAATATACTTAGTAATTCATGTTGTAATTAAATCAATAATCCTCACTAAATTAACTTTATAATTGTGTGAACTCAAATAGATATCCATTTTTTTAATCTTTATAAAAAGGAATCCCTCATGTTTGCTAAGATTGAACTAGAATGGGGAACGTCATGATAATTATGTTTCATTATATTGGATATAGTTGTTTGGTCAATTACGTTTAACCTTAACAAATCAACCTTACCGAAAGTTAACTTGATAATTGATGAAACTCAACTAGTCCATCCTAATTATAACCCCAACAAATGAATTTCTTTATGATTGTTAAAGATGAACTGAAAAAGAAGGGATTCAATTAGATGTTGATACATTAAACCTAATAAAAGAATCTCTCTCACCTTATATTCATTTAACAATAAAAAAAAAGTGATTTGCAACAAGATAATTGTAATTCAATCCTAATGAAAGAGCATCCCTGGGAATTTATACTCTAATCTTGGAATGTAAGATATTATCTAGCTAACTACATCTTAAAGGTAAAGGATGAACTCTTGTGGCTCGATACATTTTCAACGTAATGATTCTAGCCAATCTAGTAGTATTATTTTAAAACTTCAAATGACTCCTATGGCTACTCACATTTTATTTTTCATTTAAGAGCTGCAACTCATTAGTTGGCTACGCATGAAATCGAATAAAGGGGTTTCACTCTATTAATTGGGGTCAATCCTTAAGAAACGAAAATTCTCCTTATTAACCATACTGTTTAATATTTTAAAAGGATATCAAATGTGGGTGAACACTTTGAAATCAAATGAAGGAATCCTCACTTTACTAATCATAGTTTAGCCTTAACTGAATGAATCTCATTAAGCACATTTATAGCATTAAAGGGGGATGTCAAGTGTGGATGGTTATTTTAAAACTCTAATGAATGAACTTTGTTATATTTCAAACGCTTGAACCCAATTGGAGACCTCCTAATGTAATTATGAATTAAAGTGCAATGGATAAATAACTTCTCAATGGCCCCTAACCGCCTAAAGTAAATGATCTCTTCCTAAAATTATAAGACGTCAAACCATCGAACACATTTGTAATTAAGATCTATGCATTATCCCGTAATAAAGATATCCAGTTTAAAGGATCTAAGGACGCAAGTTGAGTTAGGTGTAAAGTTGTGTAATCGCGTTGGGAAACTCCTTAGGATCGTTTTAGCCTTCCGCTGTGTTATCTAGATAGAGATAACTTGAGATCACTTCAATCTATCTTAATATTGCAACCCTTTCATTAACGCTCTTAATTATTATAAAAAAAAAAAAAAATTTGCACTCTAATTGAGTGTTTTTAACTTAAACCCTTAGGGGTTTCCTAGCGGGGCATTACATTTGGTATCAGAGCCCGTGTTGCAACACTGGGATCTCTGGTTTCACTTATGCTCTTAGTTGGTGTGTGTGGGTCTACCTTAGGTTGTATGCTTGCCCACCTCGATGTGAGGGTGTGATTTATCAAACCGTACTTGTGTGTAACGTGTGTGTTCACACTTTGTTTTCACCTCAATGATGTGGGTGTTTTGGGAATAATTATAAGAGTTTTGTCTGCTTAATGAGGACTTGGTCTACGATTTCTCTTCTTCAAAAGGGAGTCGTATGTACCTTCATTTTTGATTTATTTTCCTCTTTGACTAATCCATCTAAGTTGGTTGTTAATATCTTGAATCTAAAAGTACGAAATGTGTTGTTTGTGGTTTTGGCTCTACTTTAATGATTGTCCACTTTAAAAACTAGTATGGCAAATGTTAATGCTTATCATGTAGTACATTGAGTGATTATGACTCATCTTCTCTTCTCTTTCTCTAAGTAAATTAAAATGAATTGATACGTGTAGTTACCTCTTAGTTAAGTTTTCTAATTGCAAGAGAAAGGATGATATTTCTTGAGCCTTGTGTGAGCTTCATAACGTTTTTGTGCTTTAGATTGTGAAAAGGATTGATTTAGGAGTTAATTTTTGGTTAAAGATAGAAAATTATATGGTTGCATTAAAGGGTGCTCCATGTGCTTGGTAGGAGTAATATAAATAAATTTCATCTCAAGTAAGGTGCTTTAATATGCGTATAGTTGATTTTTTGCAAATTGATTGATGTGAAAGGAAAACCAAAAGAGGACATACTGTAGTAGCTTCAAGAGTAAATTGATGTGCTTCTCAAAAGATTGTTTTATGTGCTTATTCAATTAGTGTGATTAGGACCTATTAAATGACGCACCATTTAACTTGTTTTGGAAATTAGTTAATTGCCTTATTATGTTTCGAAAGGAGTAAATAAAAGACTTGTGGAATTGTATGCACTAAATGTGTAAAATCTAGTAGATAGCTCTCTATTTACCTCCTTATCATATTATGGAGTTTCAATGTTAAATTTGAGGTATTATTGTATTGTAACGTATTATGAATAGTGATTGTGCTTTAGAAGACTTGTATTACAAAAAAGAAAATTTGGTTATTTGAATTCTTGTTCGGAAAAACTAGAACATTATAGTGCAGCAATAATGATTAGGAATGTCATGTGGGATGTTTTGGAACCTTCCTAAAAGATAGAAAAATGAAGACCGTGCAACTCAAATGATAAACTTATATCCGAGCATATGGTGTGATTTTGAAATCCTTGTGTATTCGTAGGAAATGGTTGATTTTCCAACTCTTTTCCTCCTCTTGTCTAAAATATAGGAATTGTTGTTTTTGAAACATTATTTAGAATGCAGTGATTTAAAGAAATTCTTATAATGCATATGAAATTTTATGTTGCTTTGGGCTTCTAATTAAAAGGGGAACATTTTTGCATCTTAAAAAAAAGAGAAATTGCATAGTTAGTAATATGAGTGAAAAAGCTCAGGGAAGATTGAGAAAGATATCAGAATGATGCTATTACTTTGTGTAAATTTGAATTGTTGAAAATATCAGTACGTGGATCTAGAGTAAACTTTGTTTGGTGATTCATGTGTAAAGCATAATTAAAATTTCCCTTAAGTATATGTTAGCATAATGTAAAGCACTCCCCGTAAATGTGACTAAACCAGTAATAGTGCTATTCTGTGTGTGTTGTGAGAAAACCCGTACTTGCTTTGTGTGCCCATGGGATGGTGAAGTAATCAACCATGGGGAATGTGTTTGTTTATGAGTATGGGAACCCATACCTATCTATGTGATGTTGCTTGTTGTTTCCCTTACTGAGTGCCAACCCACGGGTTGTTGATAAGTCAGTATGTGAAGGGGTAGTAGTAGTAGTCACCGTTCCTTGAAATAGAATGAATAGCGTACGAGTAATGTCGACGCGAAGCGACTTTAGCTTCCCTATTTCGAGGAAAAGCATGGTTTTGTAATGAAACTATAACATAGGTGTACTCAATACTTCCCCTTATGATGAACCGATTTATGAGGTTCATGTGTGCCAGCCTTATTCCTATCCTTTATCTTGAGCATATAGATGACAGTTTTTCAGCATATTGTTGGATTCCATATTGGAGCATTTGTTGCCTTGTCTTCATGAGAGGCGTGGTACTTTCTTACATATTGGAGCATTTGTTGCCTTGTCTTCATGAGAGGTGTGGTACTTTCTTACATATTGGAGCATTTGTTGCCTTGTCTTCATGAGAGGCGTGGTACTTTCTTACATATTGGAGCATTTGTTGCCTTGTCTTCATGAGAGGCGTGTTATTGTTCTACATAAGTTACCAACTGGCTAGTGTTGGTAGACTTATGGGTAGACCTTAGCCATGTATACCTCTGGCTTATGGCGAGTATCCTGAGAGGAACATCGCTATGCGGAGTGTGACCAGCGTGTGCCTTATCCGCGGGGTACACTGCCATGTGGGATACATCCATTGCGTGCTTTGTCCGCTTGGAGTATTGCCATGCCGTGCTGAGACACGATGCGGGATGTAGTAGACATTTCCATGCGGTCTACCGCTATGTATTGGGTAGAGCCATGCCACGTGACGACGTGATGCGGGGTGATGCCGAGGTGCACACTGCCATGCCATGTGGATGTGTGACTTGGTCACACCACATGATGAGCTACTAGGATAGCTAGACGATTGTTCCTTCCTTCCTCGTTGGTGGCTAGCTACTAGTCACGTAGTGATGTAATGTGCAATTATGATTTTCTTGTAATTATTTATTTATTTCCTTGTGGGCCAGCAATTTATTTTACCTTGACCTTGACAGTTTAGCCACGATCTTGCGATCTTGATTTTACTTGATTTGATGTTGCAAATCCGGAAATTATTTTCTTGTTTTATTGTTGGAATTGACAATTATTATCTTTAATCTATTGTACTTTAGTGGCTAAACCGGTTTATCCTTGTTGTTTTCGTATGTTGGTCTTGTGTTGTAATGTGAATTCCTCTCCAAGAACGTAGGAGATGGGCTTGGATGAGTGTATACGAGGAAGTAGACGCAAGGAACCTTGAGGATGGAGGTATGTGAGGCTGTGAAAACAGCTAAGATCCACTACCTACCTATGAGTGGTGACTATCTCTTGGAGGCTAAACACCTTACACAACAAGGGATATTCACGGGGGACTTGTATGGAAGGTGGCACCGCTATGGTGTACCCTAGCACCATCAAGCCCTTGAGTGAGATGATGGATATTTGTTGATCATGTATGTATTCTGAGAGCAGACATAGAGATGTGGATCATATATGTTACCTTTGACCGAGCATTAGACATGCTCACATGTGGCCTATTGTGTTGTGCAAACCAGTCTTGTGGATGGATATTATGTGTAATCATGGATCAAATGGTACTAACTTGTCACTATGTTATGGGGCATAGTCATTGGAAAGGTTCTTGTATGTCTGAAAAGTGTAAACAATTGAGTTCTTACGTCGTTCTTATTTGTTGAAAAGTTAACTTGGTCATAGAAATTGTTCTATTGAGGCTAGTTTTATGTGATAAAATATTGTGAAAGAGATGATTTGGTGAAAGAAGTTGACCTTGAGAGCATGTTTTCTTGTCATGTTTGATAAATGAGTATGATAACTATGCTTATATATTTTAATTGCTTTAAATTTGGTGAAATAAAAAGGGAAAAGTCTCGTATCCTTGCTATGATTGAGTGTAGATTATAGAATGTTTGAAGGTGTGAATGATGTTAGATGCATTTTTATTGGTGAATAATGTTTTAAATTGTTGAAAAAAAAAAAAAAAAAAAATAGTTGTCTGTGCAAATTGATAATTGTTAATTGAGTTTAGGGACTAATAAGTGTTGCAGGACTTCCTTTTAACTTTGCGACTTCCAGGAGTAAGTCGGAACCTAGGGGGGGAGAATGTAATGCCCATACCCTAGTCGGACTTTTAAAACCCGTTTAACCTTGATTGACTTCCTATGTGGCATTCTCGAATGGTAGATTAACCGATATGCAATGTGTAGTTTAGATAATATAAATAAACTGAGCATACTTATTATTGTGTTTTTGCATCGATTTTCATGTAAATGTAATTGTTTCCTAACCCTTGAGATAAATCTTGAGCTAACATCTTCATTGAATATGTATTTGTATATGCATGCTTGTATGAATTCATGGGTGCAGGAGATTGCAGGTACAACACCGCTTAGGGCAAGGTTCATCTCCTTTGGAATTTGCAAGGTTGAGTATGCTCGTTCATCTTTTGAATTCGGATTTAGTGGTCATATAACTCTCGTCTTGCCTTAGCCATGGTTAGGTGAGCATCGTGTGTGGATTCGTGGGCTTGCTCTTCAATGGGATGCGTGTGGAGTGATTTGGAGGACTTCCTCGATTTGCATGCCATGCGCGAGGTAAGTGAGGTTTGTGATCCTAAGTATTAAATTTAAATTTATGAGTAGACGAGCGCATTAGAAATTTAGAAATTTAAATGGGTAGCTTCTTCTATATGATTAATCACTAATTTAAGAGATTGCTTTAAATTGTTATTGTAGCAAGCTTAAGGTATTTAACTGAGGTTAGTGTGCTCAGTTACGCATTTGTAACTTTTATGCATTTGTAGTTGAGAAATTTGAATAAACAAGACTCTTGCATTAGATTAGTCATTTATTTAAAAATGTCGCTTTATTAAGTTATAGCGAGTTAATTTAATAGTTAATTTTAATAACTACGATTTTAATAAATTATGCATTTTAGAAAGGAAAATTTTTAAAGTCGTTTGGGAGATAGTAATAAATTACTCATTTTCGCATTTTGGAAGAAAAGGGATAAATTATTATTATTTAAACGAAAATTATTTCCTTTTTACTTGTATAGTTGACATAGTATAAAAAGATTGATTTTTAGAAAATTAAAATTTAATCAAAATGCCTTACTCGGCCAATAGGTTCGAAATAAGAAGTAGGCTTAAAACTTGTAGTGAGAAATTAAAATTTAAAAGAACGCAATAGGAAAAGGAAGCTTTTTAATTTTAAAGGAAAAATGAATAAGAGGTTTCCATTTTTCATCTATTTTATTTTAAAAATAAATGCCTAATTTCGAAGTTAAAAATTAGGGCAAAATTAGGGCTTTTTCTTTTTAACTTAGTTTTGCAAGCATTTTGGGGGTGCTTGGCTTTTTTGGTCTTTCTTGGAAAAAGATGGTTCTTGCAAGGGAGATTGGGGATTTTGGAGAGGGAGGAGGAAAGAGAGCAGCTGATTTGGGAGCTCATCTTCATCAAAATCTCTCCCCGGAAAGCATTTGGAGGTAAGAAATTTTAATCTACCCCTTCTTGTTGCATGAGTGTTCTCTTTTAGTTTTAGTTTTCAGTTTGGTTGTTCTTGGTTCTAAGATTGGCCATGGTTTTCTGGGATATTTTGAGAAAGAGAAAATCTTCTCCATTCTTAGTTTAAACAATCTGGAAATTCATTTTATGGCTATTAAAAAATGGGTATGGGGTTTTTACATTCTTTTTTGTCAATCATTTTGGTTTATTTCAAAATTTTGTTACAAAAAAAAAAGAACTGGCTGTGACTGTGTTTGTTTTCAAAATAAAGAGAGAGGGTTTGCTGGAAAATATTGCAAGGTAGTGTTTTCAAACTGTGTGATTGATGAGTCAAGCTTCCTTTTGAAATTTTTGCATATCTTGTTTTTTTTTTTTAAAAAAAATATACATATATATTTATGCAGAAAATTTTTGAGCTGTTCTGGGTCTGGTTTTATTTCTTTTACCAATGAATTCCTTTTTAAGTTAAAACCAGAGGTTTCTGTTAAAAACGAAATAAAACCTCTGTTAAAAACGAAATAAAACAAAAAAATATATATATAAAAAGAATAACATTTTATGCCTTCCCCCCCATCGCTGGGAGGAGGCAATGCTACCATGGTAGCTACTGCTACCAGCTGGTAGCAGTGCTACCAAGGGTAGCGGCCTGCTACCAAGTGGTAGCAGCACTACCAATGGTAGCGTGGCTACCAAGGGGGCCCACGTGGTATTCCACGTGGGTAACCCCAGTTCTATATGCATTTTTTTTAAAAACAAAAACTTTTGTTATTAATTAGTTATTTTGTTTATTTATTTTCAACTGTTTTAAAAGAAATAAACAATAAAATAATAAATTCCGGATATGTTTAATAAATTAATAAAACAAAAAAATAAGGGAGAAATTATATTGGTTTTATATGGAGTTCCTTTTATTATCTAAGTTTGGACTTTTCTCCTTACTTAGTTAATATTATTTAAGCTGAGTAATGATTAACATATGGAGTTTAGGATACTGGAAGCTCGAAAACTCATATAGAGATACATGCTTTCTTTTTGTCACAGTCTGATTTATATATCTGGCATTGATAATTACTAATCATAAACTATGGTTAAATGTGGATATTTAATAAATGATATCTTAGGAATTTCTTATATCAACATATAATATTAACCATATGTGGCTTTTGGCCCCTTCGTAACGAATATATATCCCATGAATTACCCCTTAGTGTTCAGGCGATAATTTTAATCGGATAGATATAAATTGAGATTTACATATACTTGTTTTATATATATGCAAGGGAATTTAAAAATTGTTGGGGGGGTGCTAGTGTATAGTTCCAGACCAACATGTCAGTGATGTGTATCTAAGGATTAAGTAAAATACCCGAATGAGAAATGCTTACACTTATGTGAACTTAGTTGGAAAACTTGTAGAGTTGTATTTACTGACTGAAATTGTCATTGTAGTTGGTTGTGATCGCCTAAAAGGCAAGATTGTAAAGACATGTAAATATGTAACCTTAACTATATATAATACCAAAGGGGTCTTGCAGTTGAGCAGACCCGGAGATGTAGCCCATCCGGGGTGAACTCCGAGATCATATCTGTGTTATGCGATGTTTATAGCGTGCTTTGTTTTATGCTTGAAATTATCATGAAAGGATGTAATCTTGCATGAGTGTATGGTGGAAGTTTAATGAATTTCGAATTTAAATGCATAACATTATTCATATGGATAAACGTAGTTATTTAAGTTCATAAAACGTTGTGAATTATGAATATGGCATGGTATTTAAATATTGCAAAATTAAAGTGTGGAAATGGAAATTTGGTAATGTTAATTTAAGTTGTAATGGTGGAAAGAATCTTGTAGAATACTTTATTGGATTAACTTGTTATTAAGTATATAAATGGAATGGATGTAAAAAGGAGATGAAGTTAAAATTTACATCACAATTCTTAGATTGAAAACTAAAGAATGAACATCATATAAATATCTATCTTTTTACCTTAGAAAATGAATCACGCCATGTCAATTATGTTTCATTACATTGGATGAATTTGTTAAGCTATGTCACATTTTAATCTTAACAAAAATACTCATCAGATTAGCTTGATAACCGTGTGGACTTAATTAGGTATTCATGTTGTATAATGGAAGAATATACTTAGTAATTCATGTTGTAATTAAATCAATAATCCTCACTAAATTAACTTTATAATTGTGTGAACTCAAATAGATATCCATTTTTTTAATCTTTATAAAAAGGAATCCCTCATGTTTGCTAAGATTGAACTAGAATGGGGAACGTCATGATAATTATGTTTCATTATATTGGATATAGTTGTTTGGTCAATTACGTTTAACCTTAACAAATCAACCTTACCGAAAGTTAACTTGATAATTGATGAAACTCAACTAGTCCATCCTAATTATAACCCCAACAAATGAATTTCTTTATGATTGTTAAAGATGAACTGAAAAAGAAGGGATTCAATTAGATGTTGATACATTAAACCTAATAAAAGAATCTCTCTCACCTTATATTCATTTAACAATAAAAAAAAAGTGATTTGCAACAAGATAATTGTAATTCAATCCTAATGAAAGAGCATCCCTGGGAATTTATACTCTAATCTTGGAATGTAAGATATTATCTAGCTAACTACATCTTAAAGGTAAAGGATGAACTCTTGTGGCTCGATACATTTTCAACGTAATGATTCTAGCCAATCTAGTAGTATTATTTTAAAACTTCAAATGACTCCTATGGCTACTCACATTTTATTTTTCATTTAAGAGCTGCAACTCATTAGTTGGCTACGCATGAAATCGAATAAAGGGGTTTCACTCTATTAATTGGGGTCAATCCTTAAGAAACGAAAATTCTCCTTATTAACCATACTGTTTAATATTTTAAAAGGATATCAAATGTGGGTGAACACTTTGAAATCAAATGAAGGAATCCTCACTTTACTAATCATAGTTTAGCCTTAACTGAATGAATCTCATTAAGCACATTTATAGCATTAAAGGGGGATGTCAAGTGTGGATGGTTATTTTAAAACTCTAATGAATGAACTTTGTTATATTTCAAACGCTTGAACCCAATTGGAGACCTCCTAATGTAATTATGAATTAAAGTGCAATGGATAAATAACTTCTCAATGGCCCCTAACCGCCTAAAGTAAATGATCTCTTCCTAAAATTATAAGACGTCAAACCATCGAACACATTTGTAATTAAGATCTATGCATTATCCCGTAATAAAGATATCCAGTTTAAAGGATCTAAGGACGCAAGTTGAGTTAGGTGTAAAGTTGTGTAATCGCGTTGGGAAACTCCTTAGGATCGTTTTAGCCTTCCGCTGTGTTATCTAGATAGAGATAACTTGAGATCACTTCAATCTATCTTAATATTGCAACCCTTTCATTAACGCTCTTAATTATTATAAAAAAAAAAAAAAAAATTTGCACTCTAATTGAGTGTTTTTAACTTAAACCCTTAGGGGTTTCCTAGCGGGGCATTACATTTGGTATCAGAGCCCGTGTTGCAACACTGGGATCTCTGGTTTCACTTATGCTCTTAGTTGGTGTGTGTGGGTCTACCTTAGGTTGTATGCTTGCCCACCTCGATGTGAGGGTGTGATTTATCAAACCGTACTTGTGTGTAACGTGTGTGTTCACACTTTGTTTTCACCTCAATGATGTGGGTGTTTTGGGAATAATTATAAGAGTTTTGTCTGCTTAATGAGGACTTGGTCTACGATTTCTCTTCTTCAAAAGGGAGTCGTATGTACCTTCATTTTTGATTTATTTTCCTCTTTGACTAATCCATCTAAGTTGGTTGTTAATATCTTGAATCTAAAAGTACGAAATGTGTTGTTTGTGGTTTTGGCTCTACTTTAATGATTGTCCACTTTAAAAACTAGTATGGCAAATGTTAATGCTTATCATGTAGTACATTGAGTGATTATGACTCATCTTCTCTTCTCTTTCTCTAAGTAAATTAAAATGAATTGATACGTGTAGTTACCTCTTAGTTAAGTTTTCTAATTGCAAGAGAAAGGATGATATTTCTTGAGCCTTGTGTGAGCTTCATAACGTTTTTGTGCTTTAGATTGTGAAAAGGATTGATTTAGGAGTTAATTTTTGGTTAAAGATAGAAAATTATATGGTTGCATTAAAGGGTTCTCCATGTGCTTGGTAGGAGTAATATAAATAAATTTCATCTCAAGTAAGGTGCTTTAATATGCGTATAGTTGATTTTTTGCAAATTGATTGATGTGAAAGGAAAACCAAAAGAGGACATACTGTAGTAGCTTCAAGAGTAAATTGATGTGCTTCTCAAAAGATTGTTTTATGTGCTTATTCAATTAGTGTGATTAGGACCTATTAAATGACGCACCATTTAACTTGTTTTGGAAATTAGTTAATTGCCTTATTATGTTTCGAAAGGAGTAAATAAAAGACTTGTGGAATTGTATGCACTAAATGTGTAAAATCTAGTAGATAGCTCTCTATTTACCTCCTTATCATATTATGGAGTTTCAATGTTAAATTTGAGGTATTATTGTATTGTAACGTATTATGAATAGTGATTGTGCTTTAGAAGACTTGTATTACAAAAAAGAAAATTTGGTTATTTGAATTCTTGTTCGGAAAAACTAGAACATTATAGTGCAGCAATAATGATTAGGAATGTCATGTGGGATGTTTTGGAACCTTCCTAAAAGATAGAAAAATGAAGACCGTGCAACTCAAATGATAAACTTATATCCGAGCATATGGTGTGATTTTGAAATCCTTGTGTATTCGTAGGAAATGGTTGATTTTCCAACTCTTTTCCTCCTCTTGTCTAAAATATAGGAATTGTTGTTTTTGAAACATTATTTAGAATGCAGTGATTTAAAGAAATTCTTATAATGCATATGAAATTTTATGTTGCTTTGGGCTTCTAATTAAAAGGGGAACATTTTTGCATCTTAAAAAAAAGAGAAATTGCATAGTTAGTAATATGAGTGAAAAAGCTCAGGGAAGATTGAGAAAGATATCAGAATGATGCTATTACTTTGTGTAAATTTGAATTGTTGAAAATATCAGTACGTGGATCTAGAGTAAACTTTGTTTGGTGATTGATGTGTAAAGCATAATTAAAATTTCCCTTAAGTATATGTTAGCATAATGTAAAGCACTCCCCGTAAATGTGACTAAACCAGTAATAGTGCTATTCTGTGTGTGTTGTGAGAAAACCCGTACTTGCTTTGTGTGCCCATGGGATGGTGAAGTAATCAACCATGGGGAATGTGTTTGTTTATGAGTATGGGAACCCATACCTATCTATGTGATGTTGCTTGTTGTTTCCCTTACTGAGTGCCAACCCACGGGTTGTTGATAAGTCAGTATGTGAAGGGGTAGTAGTAGTAGTCACCGTTCCTTGAAATAGAATGAACAGCGTACGAGTAATGTCGACGCGAAGCGACTTTAGCTTCCCTATTTCGAGGAAAAGCATGGTTTTGTAATGAAACTATAACATAGGTGTACTCAATACTTCCCCTTATGATGAACCGATTTATGAGGTTCATGTGTGCCAGCCTTATTCCTATCCTTTATCTTGAGCATATAGATGACAGTTTTTCAGCATATTGTTGGATTCCATATTGGAGCATTTGTTGCCTTGTCTTCATGAGAGGCGTGGTACTTTCTTACATATTGGAGCATTTGTTGCCTTGTCTTCATGAGAGGTGTGGTACTTTCTTACATATTGGAGCATTTGTTGCCTTGTCTTCATGAGAGGCGTGGTACTTTCTTACATATTGGAGCATTTGTTGCCTTGTCTTCATGAGAGGCGTGTTATTGTTCTACATAAGTTACCAACTGGCTAGTGTTGGTAGACTTATGGGTAGACCTTAGCCATGTATACCTCTGGCTTATGGCGAGTATCCTGAGAGGAACATCGCTATGCGGAGTGTGACCAGCGTGTGCCTTATCCGCGGGGTACACTGCCATGTGGGATACATCCATTGCGTGCTTTGTCCGCTTGGAGTATTGCCATGCCGTGCTGAGACACGATGCGGGATGTAGTAGACATTTCCATGCGGTCTACCGCTATGTATTGGGTAGAGCCATGCCACGTGACGATGTGATGCGGGGTGATGCCGAGGTGCACACTGCCATGCCATGTGGATGTGTGACTTGGTCACACCACATGATGAGCTACTAGGATAGCTAGACGATTGTTCCTTCCTTCCTCGTTGGTGGCTAGCTACTAGTCACGTAGTGATGTAATGTGCAATTATGATTTTCTTGTAATTATTTATTTATTTCCTTGTGGGCCAGCAATTTATTTTACCTTGACCTTGACAGTTTAGCCACGATCTTGCGATCTTGATTTTACTTGATTTGATGTTGCAAATCCGGAAATTATTTTCTTGTTTTATTGTTGGAATTGACAATTATTATCTTTAATCTATTGTACTTTAGTGGCTAAACCGTTTTATCCTTGTTGTTTTCGTATGTTGGTCTTGTGTTGTAATGTGAATTCCTCTCCAAGAACGTAGGAGATGGGCTTGGATGAGTGTATACGAGGAAGTAGACGCAAGGAACCTTGAGGATGGAGGTATGTGAGGCTGTGAAAACAGCTAAGATCCACTACCTACCTATGAGTGGTGACTATCTCTTGGAGGCTAAACACCTTACACAACAAGGGATATTCACGGGGGACTTGTATGGAAGGTGGCACCGCTATGGTGTACCCTAGCACCATCAAGCCCTTGAGTGAGATGATGGATATTTGTTGATCATGTATGTATTCTGAGAGCAGACATAGAGATGTGGATAAATTATTATTATTTAAACTCTAACGAATGAACTTTGTTATATTTCAAACGCTTGAACCCAATTGGAGACCTCCTAATGTAATTATGAATTAAAGCGTAATGGATAAATAACTTCTCAATGGCCCCTAACCGCCTAAAGTAAATGATCTCTTCCTAAAATTATAAGACGTCAAACCATCGAACACATTTGTAATTAAGATCTATGCAGTATCCCGTAATAAAGATATCCAGTTTAAAGGATCTAAGGACGCAAGTTGAGTTAGGTGTAAAATTGTGTAATCGCGTTGGGAAACTCCTTAGGATCATTTTAGCCTTCTGCTGTGTTATCTAGATAGAGATAACTTGAGATCACTTCAATCTATCTTAATATTGCAACCCTTTCATTAACACTCTTAATTATTATAAAAAAAAAAAAAAAAAATTTGCACTCTAATTGAGTGTTTTTAACTTAAACCCTTAGGGGTTTCCTAGCGGGGCATTACAGTGACAATGAAAGCATGCCATTCCAGGATTTCTCCATGATCTTCAGTTGTTCATTCCAAACCTTATCATACAATTAGCACTTATATGTTTGTATCTTCCATAGAATTTACACCATATTCTTGTGTTGTAATCCCATGGTACTAAAGTATATTGTCGATTGAGATTTGTGTGAGTTCAGTAGCTTCTAGTATTAGCTCGGTGTGGAGACCACATATTGTTTTTCTGCTTAAACCAACACTTTTCGGTATCGTGTCCATATCTATTGCAATTTTTGCAAAACCCCTTGAATTTTGCCTTTTGATAATTGTTAACAGACTTTGTCCTACATTGCTTATATGTGTGACCATACTTATTACAATTGTAACAATAATCATTAGACCTAGTTACATTCAGTTGCTTACCTTTTCTGCTCTGAAAAACGTTGGCAGTATGTCCTTATTTTCCATATTAGTTGCAAATAGGCTTCTTGTCTTTCATCTCATCTTTGTTTCCAGCCTTCTTTGATGATTCTCTTTTCTCGGTGGTGTTGAACCCTTTCTCGATAGAGTTATTTCTTTTATAACCGAGTCTGGCAGATTTGTTAGGTAATCTTAAGTTTAGTTGCTCATCCAACATTCTTGACGCTTCATAACTTTTCTTGAGTGTTTCTTTTGACTTCTTTTCTTCTTCTAGTTCATCAGTCAATCTTGATAATTCAAGTTTCAATGCTTGGTTCTCATTTTCTTTTAGAGTTGCTTCATGATGTGCATAACCTAATTGCTCAGATAGATTATGTTGAACTCCAGTCATCCTTGATATTTCATCATCCCTTTCAGACACCATTGCTTCTAGTTGTTGTTTTTCTCTTTCTACATTTTGCATATTATCTTCATTTGTTCTCAATGCATCAAGATTTTCAGTCATTTGTGTGTTAAAATACTCATGTTTCCTTCTCATTGCTTTTAGTTGTTCATTCAATGCTTTGTTCTTTTCTTTCAGTTCTACAATCATTTCTTCAGACTCTTCTGATATGCTGTTCTCAAATGATGTCTCAATTTGTTCCACAAACTCTTGTGAGTCCTATAAGTCATCAGACAACCTTCTTCTGACCTTTAGTGATCTTTGCATTTGTCACTACATATCTGCAATCACTTGATTAGCATGATCCAATTCTTCTTGAAGATTCACAATTCCGCGAGATTGTTTATAGCCTTCCATTGATAGGATCTTTCTCTTTAGGTTGTTAAACCCTTTACCAAGAGTAGAGCTCTGATACCAATTGTTAGGTCCAACTAGGAAAGCTAATGTACTGAGAGGAGAGGGGTGAATCAGTACTTCAAAACTTTTCTTGAACAACAATTTTACTATTAAAAATTAACTGAATACTATTGATCTCATAATATATAATGCTAAAACATAATCACAGAAATAACATTCATAGAAATTTCACTCCATAAAACAAGATTTTGGTTATGCAGAAACTCTTGGTTAGAGAGAAAAATTGCAGTGGGGATGGCACCCACAACTTCACTACTACAATAATCAAGATTGCTCGATTAGAGCTACATGTTTATCTATTTCTGATAGCTTACCCTATTAGGAGTACAAAGATCTTTAGATCTACCTTGCTAAAGGATTTTACAAACACTTTTACAAAAATGTTGTACCTGGTTAAAGGCTTTACAATTTATAGACTTTGTTAGAGTCTTTTACCCTATTAAAGGTTTCTAACTCAACTCAAAATAATTTAATCAAAATCTTTACAAAATATCTACAAATTTACATCTGAAATGTTATAGCAGACTCTATGTGCTCAATATGAAATTACCTTTCTCATATCATTCCTCGGTAATTGATAAGTCAACTCGGTGACCACTTCTTTATACTCTGTCACTTAAACTATTCTCTGAAAACCTTCTCGGTGACCTCTTCTGTATACTCTGTTAATCTTCACATCTTATCTTCTCTCAAGATTTAATATTCAACTCATCATTTTCCTCTTTGTTGATACTCAAATCATTTTGTATATATAGATCTCTAAGACGGTGATCTTATCATGCATCAATCATACAAACATGTTTTATTGAATGAATAAACATAGAAATTATTTCATTGGATAAACTTCCTCAAAATCATACAAAATATTTAAATACAATTTCCTATGTAATAATGGTTCCATGTTCTCAAATCTTGTAACACATTTCACATGTGTGTCCAAGTTCATTGAATCTGGTAACATGTTTTCACTCTGTTCAGATTGACTTGGTATACCTTCTTTGCTGCTTGGTAGACATAAGAACTTTACTCGATAGACAGCTCGTTGTGACTCAACTCGATGACTAGCCTATCTTTGTAACCGACACCTTAGTAATTACCGACTGGACATTTCGATGATATTAACCGACTAGAGTCTATAGAATGACTTTGGGCATAAAACTAATGACAGCTTAGTAAATAGCAACACCATTGTGTTGGTTCAAGCATTGTGGCTTGGATTAAATGTTCATATGGTTCATGCAGTGTTCAATTTCAAATTTATAGTGTTCATTTGATCATTGAGAAAATACATGTTTCTATGTGTTCATCGCTATTAGTTGTATTGGTCTCTGATTGACTTAGTTTCTTTCTCTTATTTGGATCATAATATTTTAGTCTGGATGTGCATTGGAGGTTGAGTTATAATTTTGATATTGGTCTCATCATGGCATGTGTAGATATGCATTGAGTAATTTTCCTTGGATGATGTTTTTTGTGCCAACTAGTTAACATGCTTCAATATTTTCTACACGTTACATTTGATGTAAACTTTGGAAGATGTTATAGCATGTGTGGTTCATTAGAATTGAATTAGAAAGATTTTTTAAGGTATATTTACATCCTCTTTATCTCCTAGAGTGGACCCCATTGATTATTTTTTGGTTTGGGTGACTGAATCGATGTAATTCATGTATATTTTATCTGTGGCAGACCTAGTTGAGGGTTTCAATGTATAAACTTGTATAAATGAAAGTATGGATGTACGATTTGGAGTGTAGATTGAATGTGAATGATATGTAAGCCCGAGTGAAGAAGAAAAAGTATGAATTTCAATTTGTGTTGAGATTTGATGATCATATCTTTAGTATGATAATGTTTTGAGATGGTGAATTAAGTGAGGTAAGTTTGCAATGATATTGTTCAGTTGACAAAGTGGTTCAAGGATAGTTTTATGATCAAGAGATCTTGTTCATTACAATTCATTATTTTCTTATATTTGTTAGATGATAGCGAGTCCTTTGGCATCCTATGTAGTTCTTTGTATCTTGCAATGATATTATGAATCTTAGTATTTCAAGTCACTTGTATCTTTCCCTAAGGTTATGTGCCTTAGTTTTGAAAGTCCAATTAGGTACAGTGATCTTCTTGGCCTTGAGCCTAAAACATTATAATTAGCTATTCATATTGTGAGTGTGATTATCATTGTGTTTTTTCCCTTCTTAGGTTTTCCATGTAAATCTAGTATTTTTGTGTGTGTTGTGCTTTGTAGTTTCATGTTTCATAATTGTAGAGATAAGTTAGTTATGGTTTGAAGTTTAAAGGATTATAAGTTATTTTAAGGTTCAAACTTATTGAACCATCCTCACTATCAATTCTATAGTGTGTTCAACAAACATTCCTTGAAATATTATGTTTGGTTAGAAAAACTTCTCCCCTTCCAAAAAAAAATATTGATAACCACAAAATGTAAAGATAGGCTTGAGAAAAATGAAATAGAATTACCTAGACTATTGGCAATAGAAAATTTGAGTGAGAAATTTCTCCTAAGGGACCTAAGGGGGAACATTTTGATAGATGAGATGATTCCATACATCAAGAAATGGATTGAATAGCTAAAGTGGGAGGGAATTTTGATCAAAGAATGAATTGTTAAAATGAGGGAATTGCAATAGTAAAAATTAGATCTAACGTTCAACAAAATAACTATTATTGAAAAGATAACATTTTTGTGCTCTAGTCCTAATGTCATTGTAGAAAAATTTATAAATATTTCCAATGAAACCCTTGGAAACAAAGCTAAAAATTTGGTGAAGAATTAATGAATCAGGCTACAAAACTCTAAATTAAATGAATAAGTATCAAAGAAAGACAAGGATGAGAAATATAATATATACAAAAAAAAAATTATGCTTACAAAACCTATAGATATATATATGGAATTTCATGCAAGGTCAAGACAAACTCATAATGAATAAAGTCCTAATTTACTTTCGAGACTATAGAAAACAAGGATCCTTGAAAGAAGGTGAAATAACAATTAAGATGGATAGTGAAGAAGAGAAGTGAATATTTGTAACAAATATTAAATTTTGTGGAATTTTGACCTCCAACTTCCCTTATGGGAGTTTTGCATCAATCTTGCCTTTTGTCAAATATTTGTAGAACATTTGTGTTCATCTAGCATATGTGGAATTTTGGTGTCAAGGTGAATCTTCACCAACTATAAACTAAATATGCTAGTGGATATTTTCATATTTTTAAAGTTACAACCATATATTTTTAGGATGTAATCTCATCCATGAATTTGCAATGAAGTTTGGTATCTTGCATCTGTTAAAGTACCACCATTCCTCTAAATTGAATGCATAATGTTTGATATACTTGCAAGTTTGTAATGGTGATATCAATTGAGTTATCTTCTTTGTAAAAACTTCAAGTGACTTGTAATTATTTTCAATTCTAGATAAAATATTATGGCATTGCACCATTGTTTAGGTATTCATAATCTATTTTATAAATTAAAAATTTTCCTTTAAATTATACAAATGTTTGTATGTAGTGAACAATTATAATGAAATAAAAACTAGTTATGATATTCAATTGCAAGTTTCTTGTGTATTTGTGTAGTATTACTAAAAAATATTCATAACCCTCTCTTCTCTCTTTCCTTTTAATTTTCTTTAATTCTTTTAAGAGATTTTTCATAGCACTATTAGCTTTGAAAGTATCACTAAACAACCGTTGATTCATACATTAAGGGTAAAATTCTATTAATTCCTCATCAATATTTAATAAATTTATCTTGATCTTAAACTTTGAACCATAAATATCCTTTATATAATAATACAAAAAAAACCTTTCAGTAATCGTGTGCATCAAGATGTGATAATCAAAGCATTGGGATAACTAAATTATGATGTGAGAGTGTCATGATCTTTCAAAAGAGGTAAAGATCATTGTAAATTTTATCTAAGTTGAATGTGACTATAAAGCGTTCAATGGGTGGTAGAGCCATAATATAGAAATTTATTAATTTGGTTAATATTATGAATTCTCTCACTAATCCAAGTAGCTCATTAAATTTTAGCTTGTGCTTGAAGAGACTATTAGTCTTATCTCTTCTAGAGTTTGATTTAATTTTCAATTTCATATTATGTCTTGTAATGTAAATGTAAAATGGGAGAATGTTAGGATTAGGTGAGTCAATTATCTTGTAATTCCTAAGTCTTATAATTATAGTTTCATTATGTCAATGATAAATAATGTCAAAACTACAAACATCATGAAAAATGATGTAGGACCATCCCCGGTCTATGAGAAATCTTGCATCAACCAAAAATACTTCCTTTCAGTTTAGTTCTTGTTCAGTACAGTGTGCAGTTTTTTGTGTTCTTACCAGGTAGTTGTTTGCTTTTCATTGTAGATCCTATTTTCCATTTCCGGGCTAGTTCATGTGCTTAACTCCAGATTTTTAATCCATTTGGATTCTTTTCTAGCTAGTTATCACTCCCAGTTTGACTGTTTTTGGGTTTCGGGACAGTTCTAGTGCTTACCGGTTAGTCTTCCTTCTTTACCGGAGCAGTTCTTGACATGTGGATCTATTTGGGGTCTTGTCCAATGTTCTTTGGCATGTGCCCTATTAGGTCCTAGAGACAACTGAGAGGGGGGGGTGAATCAGTTGTCTAATAAATTCAAACCAAAAACTAATTAACCAACTTAATGCTTAATACCGGTAAACCAGTTAAGTATGCCGGTAGATAGTGTTAACAGTAAATCACTATACCAGTAAGGATTAATGCATGAAACATAAACATAAAGTCATCCACAACACATGACACCAATATTTGTACATGGAAACCCTGTAACGGGAAAAACCACGGTGGGAAAACTTACCCATAATCAAATGATACTACTGCAGATAGTAAGTGTACAAAAGGGGTCTGCACATGTAGAAAGGCCAACAGCCTAGAGCTCATTTCTCAATCACAAATGGGAGTCACACTGACTATAGTTGGATGGTTAAATCCAATAAGAATGTACTGCACAAAATAGCATCTTCATATGCTAGATTCAGTATCGGTGTAATGCTAATATGCTTCTACAAAAACCTAACTTCACCTTCAAATGATGTCTTCGTGTATGCCTCTTCTTGATCTCACATATACCTTCACTTAATTCTTTTTCGCATTTCACACTTGATCTTACAAATAAGATCTTACATTTATACCATACCCTAAGACCAATTTTAGTAGGTCGGCTCTACAAGATATTACAATAAAAACATTTTACAAATAATATAATATCCGATGCAATAACCGATTAAACATGTTGGCTTAATGCATTTACAAAAATAATAAATCATCTCCATAGCGTGCCATGCTGATCTGGAAAAGATAAACCTGTCGGTGTAACCCTAGATAACCTGGACCTATTTGTCGGTAAAAGCAAATATGCAAATATGAATATACCAATGATTATTACTTCAAAATAAAGTGTCCACACAATGTCTTCAACATTACCAAGTGTCTTCCATGTCATTCCAGGTACCGGTGAACAATATATCATGCCAATGAATCATATACCAGTAACTGTTGCACAGATTACTGGTTGGCGGTGAATGTTTATTGGATCTCCAAAGTAGGTGTATTCAGTAGGTGTTGACATCAATGACAAAACCATACCAAAATACCAACAATCTCCCCCTTTGGCATTGATGGCAACACAAGATGGAAAAACCATCACAGTGCCAAAACAAAAATGCCAAGTAAAAAAACCAACAATCTCTATTTCTCCCCCTGGGAGTAACAATACCAATCTTTCATGTGTTTTTCAAAATCTCTCCCCTAAAATATGTTTTTCTTATCAAAAGATAATGTGTTTTTCCATAGATATCTCTCCTCCTTTGACATCAAATGCCAAAGTCACAAAAAATCAAGTTCATACAAAATACCAACCAATTGAATATACCAACTACTCCCCCTGAGAAGTAGTTTCCTCATCAAATACCGGAATAAAAGATTTGTCCATTTAATTCTATCGATTGATGACAATCATCAGCTATCTAAGTCTCTACCGGTGGTGGTATGACTCCAAGCTGATCTCTGAGATACTCAAAAGTTTCCTTAGGCAAAGGTTTTGTAAAAATATTTGCAAGTTGTTCTTTAGTATTCACATAAACCAATTTTATCTCTTTTTCTTCAACTTTTTCCCTTAGAAAATTTAGTTTGATAGAAACATGTTTTGTTTTAGAATGTAATATCGGATTTTTAGATATATCAATTGCCACAGTGTTATCACAATATATAGTAATAGGTTCCTTGCATTTTACCTTTATGTCTTTCAATATTTGCTTAAGCCAAAGTACCTGTGTATAGTTTGTTGCTACTACAACATATTCTGATTCTGTTGTTGATAAAGATGTACAACTCTGTTTCTTGCTCAGCCAAGAAACTAATCTCTTTCCAAGAAAGAATGCTCCTCCAGTGGTGCTTTTTCTATCATCCACATCTCCTGCCCAATTTGCATCTATATATGCACATAGATCAAAATTTTCATCTTTAGGATACCATAATCCAAGATTTGTTATGCCTTGTAAGTACCAGAAAATCCTTTTCACTACTCATTCATGATTTTCCCTAGGATTACTCTGAAATCTAGAAACAATACATATTGCATTCATAATATCAGGCCTGGTTTGTGTCAAATACAGTAAACCTCCTATCATAGATTTGTATCTAGCTGGATTAACAGGGGTAGATTCATCCCTTTGAGATAATTTGTCATTTGTAGTCATAGGTGTGCTTACCAATTTAGAGTTTTCCATCCCAAATTTCTTAAGTAGTTCTTTCAAGTACTTAGATTGACTCAAAAATATACCTTTATCAGTCTGTAAAATCTGTAATCCTAAAAAGAATTTTATTTCTCCAATCATAGACATTTTAAATTCTTACTGCATTTCAAGAGAAAATTCTTTACATAATCCATCTTCTCCTCCAAAGATTATATCATCAACAAATACTTCAATAATCAAGATGTCATCATAGTTACTTTGTAATATAAATTGTTATCTACATTTCCTTTAGTAAAACCAATCTTTAAAAGATACTTATCAAATCTTGCATACCAAGCTCTTGGGGCTTGTTTCAATCCATACAGAGTTTTTCATAACCTGCAAACCATATCATTGTTATCTATTAAATAAAATCCATCAGGTTGTCCAATATAAACTTCCTCTTCAAGATCTCCATTCAAAAATGCACATTTAATATCCATTTGATAAACTTTGTGTAGTCACATAAATCTGTCCAGCTTAATTAAAAAAATATTCGCTATTTATTTGATTAAAAATCCACTAGCCATCAATTAATTAAATTAATATTTAATTAATTCATCCCCAAACATTCTTCTATTAATTAAATAAATTATTCAATTTATTTTAATTAATTCATTAAATCAAATTCACAATCAATTAAATAAATAAAATCTATTTATTTAATTAGAATCCCCTTTTCCTCTTTTAAATAAATTAAATAAAACATTTATTTAAATCATTATCCCCACCCCACTTGCATTTTCCTACAAATGCAACTTGCACACATTTATTGGAATAAATGAATTTTTATTTTAATAAAATCCTATTTTCCCTCACCCACCAAATCCACTTGCAAAATCTAATCCCCTTCTAGAATCTTCTAAACACTTCTAATTAACCTAACCCTCCTCTAAATTTTGTCACATCCCTAAGTAAAGGGAAGTCACTTCTCAAAAACCTTAAAGTCTTTGATAACCATTAAAGGTTTTCAACCTTCAACCACCAGAACCCTTAAAGTCTTTGAAAACCATTGAAGGCTTTCAACCTTCAACCACTTAATCCCCAAAGTCTCCAATAACCATTAATGGTTAATTCAAACCCTCCCACATGGTTAAAACATTTGTTTTGACTCAACCTCTATCCAACCCAAAGGTCTCATTAGGCCATTAATGCTTTAACCATGATTATCTCTTAAACATTTGCACAAAGGTTTATCCTTGGATTAACTCTTAATCCAGTGGGTAAGCTTAATTTAGACTTGACCCTTAGCCTTTAGATAACCATGTGGTCTTCTCAGGCCTTTAATGCCTCCAACCTCTTTTCTCAACCCAACCCTATGTTGACACTTGTCACCATTTCATTGGTGCCAATTGTACACATGGATCCCCAACTTTCAGACTCAACCCTTGATTGAATCTTTCAATCTCAACCATCCATTGCTCCATTTTTCCTATAAATAGAGCCCATTTCTTCATAATCCAGATCCTGAAAACTTGTATGCATCTAAGCTATAGACATTTTAGAGAGAATTCTTAGCATAATCATCTAATATCTTGTTATTTTGGTTAAAATATATCATTTTAGCATCAATAGCATAGCATTAGCTTTTTATTTCACATTCAAAGCTCAATACTACAATCTCAATCCTCCATAAGCATCCATAGTGCAAAAAGCTGCTGAGAGCTACACTATTTTGGAACTTGGAGAGGAGAGGAACAAGGGAGAAGAAGCCAAGAGCATGTTAGGAGGCATTTGGAGATGCCTCATCGTATTTACCTTCCTAGTTAGACATTCTATCATGCTTTTGTTATCTCTTTTGATATGCTTGTGTAGGAAAGTGTTTGGTTTATGATTTCTAACACTAACAACTTGGCTTTTCTTCTTATTTGTGTTGTGTTATCATTGACTAACCTGATCCTTTTTGCAGAGCATCACTTTGTAATCCTTGTGAGCTACAAAAGCCAAGAATAATCTAACTGCCTCAATTCTAGTTACAGGTGCAAAGGTTTCATTGTAATCAACTCCTTCTTTCTAAGAATATCCCTTACACACTAGTCTTGCTTTATTTCTGACAACCTTACCATCTTCATTAAGTTTGTTTCTAAATACCCATTTGGTTCCAATTACATTTTTATTTTTAGGTTGGGGAACTAATGTCCAAGTATTGTTTTTCTCAATTTGTCCTAATTCTTCTTCCATAGCTTTAATCCAAAATTTATCTTCACATGCCTCATTAATAGATGATGGTTCAATTTGAGAAATAAGACATACCTCTTCATTTGCCAATCTTCCTCTTGTCATAACTCCTTTAAATTTGTTTCCAATTATCTGATCTTCAAAATGATTCAGTCTTACATACCGGGGTGTCTTAGTTTGTTGTTGTTCTTCAATTACTGTGGAATCCTCTGATGATATCGGGGTAACTGGATCTTCATTCTATACCGGTGGATTCAGTGTAGGTTCATTTGTCATGACTTCTGTTGCCGGTTCAGAGTCTATATACCTTGAAGTTCCTCTGAATTGCTCATCAATCTTTACATTTGTACTCTCAACAATTTTCTGCAATCTTTTATTAAAACATCTATATGTCTTTCTCTTAGATGAGTAACCAAGAAATATTCCTTCATCACTTCTAGGATCAAATTTGCCAATATACTCATCTCTTCTAATATAACATTTACTTTCAAAAATTCTAAAATACTTAAGAGTAGGAATATTACCAAACCATAGTTCATGAGGGGTCTTACCGGTTTCACTTTTGATGTGAACTTTGTTGAATGTATAGACAGCAGTGCTTACTGCCTCTCTTCAGTACACATGTGGTAGATTTTCTTCTGATAACATACTTCTTGTTGCATCCAAGATAGTTTTGTTTTTCCTTTCAACAACTCCATTCTATTGTGGTGTCTGAGGTGTTGATAACTGTCTTTTGATTCCATTCACTTCACAGAATGTATTAAAATCCTTAGATGTGAATTCTCCTCCTTGATCTGATCTTAAACATTTGATTTTCTTACCGGTTTCATTTTCAACCATTGCCTTGAATAGTTTGAACTTCCCAAGTGCTTCTGATTTTTCTCTAAGAAAAGTAACCCAGCACATTCTAGAATAATCATCAATAATTAGCGTGAAATATCTATCACCTTGTAAGCTTTTAGTTCTAGCTGGACCACAAAAATCAGTGTGAATTAAATCAAGAGCATTATTAGATTTTTCTGGAATACTTTTGAAACTAGCTCTAACTTGTTTTCCAAATTGACATTCCTTGCAAATTGTGTTCTGAGGTTTCACAATTTTAGGTAGATCTCTAACTGCCTTAGAAGTACTAATTTTTACCATACAATCAAAATTTACATGACATAGTCTCTTATGCCATAACCAACTTTCATCTATATGTGCAATTAAGCATGCCTTTTCACTGTTATTCAAATGAAATATATTACCTCTAGTCTGATTACCGGTTGCAATTTCCAAACTAGTTCTATTCATGATTTTGCATTTTCCATTTTTAAATTGTAACTGAAAACCCTTCTCAACTAATTGACCAACACTTAAAAGATTATGCTTTAATCCTTCAACATAGTAGACATTGTCAGTGTTATGTTTACCATCAAGAAATATTGAACCCTTACCTTTGATTGAACAGGCTTTGTCATCTCCAAATCTTGCTAAACCTCCATTGTATTCTTGAAAGTTCAAGAATTTACCTTTGTCTCTAGTCACATGATGTGAGCATCCCAAGTCAATAATCCATTCTTTTGATTCAACTTTAGCTGCTAGGGCTTGTTCTACCAGTTGAGCAATAGGTGTCAGTTGATCTTCTGTTATAGCAACAAAAACCCATCCATTGTCTGTTGGATCCTCATCAGAATCATCAGTCACACCTTCATCAGCAATGTAACAAGATTTATCTTTGTTCTTCTTAAATCTGTATCTCTGATATTCAGGATTAGGCTTGTATGTTCTTCTAGCTTCTTCTCTTAGTCTAGCATGTCTATCAGGGCATCTTGAAGCCATATGACCAATCTTATTGCAGTTAAAACATTTAAAGGGTTCTTTACCTTCATACTTACTTCCAATTGGACCTTTTGGCATTTTCCTTGCAAATAGTGCTTCAAATTCTTCAAGCTCTTCATTCTCCTTTCTAGTTTCTTCAAGTTCTCTTGCATAAAAGGCTCTCCAGTCTGATTTATCAAATGATGGAGCAGATGATGTTGATGCTTTAAAGGCCAAATCGGTCTTTATAGTAGCAACAGAACCAAACTCCTCAATTTCAAAAGCTAAAAGTTTTCCAATCAATGTATCCCTAGTTACTGATGTATTAGGCATTGTTCTCAACTCAATTATAGCAGTAACCTTCATTTTATATGCCGGTGGCAAACCTCTTAAGATTTTTGAAACAATCTCATCCTCACTCAAGGTTCCTCCACAACATTTGATACCCAAAACAATTTCATTTACTCTTTCCATAAAAGCAGAAATCCTTTCATCTTCTTCCATTTTCAGATGTTCATACCTGACTCAGAAGCTTTCAAGTTCTGAAATTTTGACTGTGGAGTCTCCTTCATTCAGTGTTTCCAAATGATCCCAAATAGCTTTAGCAGTAGACCTATCTAATAATCCCATGATTTGTTGATCTGATAATGCGCTCAAGAGTGCTTCTATTGCTTTGCAATCATTTTCTTCATCTTTGGCTAAGGTAGCTGGAGCAGTCTGACCAGCTACAGCAACAGTATAACCATTCTTAGTAACTTCCCAGATGTCTTTACTGATGCAATTCAGATGTGTCTCCATTCTGATCTTCCATATCCCATAGTTGGTTCCATCAAGTTTAGGACTGTCCTTCCTAAAATAATTAGTAGACATTAGATCTCCTCAAGTTGTTAAACTTCTGCAAAAAGAGGACTAGGCTCTGATAATGATTGTTAGGTCCCAGAGACAACTGAGGGGGGGGGGGAGGGGGGGGGGTGAATCAGTTGTCTAATAAATTCAAACCAAAAACTAATTAACCAACTTAATGCTTAATACCGGTAAACCAGTTAAGTATGCCAGTAGACAGTGTTAATAGTAAATCGCTATACCGATAAGGATTAATGCATGAAACATAAACATAAAGTCATCCACAACACATGACACCAATATTTGTACATGGAAACCCTGTAACGGGAAAAACCACAGTGGGAAACCTTACCCACAATCAGATGATACTACTGCAGATAGTAAGTGTACAAAAGGGGTCTGCACATGCAGAAAGGCCAACAGCCTAGAGCTCACTACTTAATTACTAATGGGAGTCACACTAACTACAGTTGGATGGTTAAATCCAATAAGAATGTACTGCACAAAATAGCATCTTCATATGCTGGATTTAGTACCGGTGTAATGCTGATATACTTCTACAAAAACCTAACTTCACCTTCAAATGATGTCTTCATGTATGCCTCTGCTTGATCTCGCATATACCTTCACTTAATTCTTTTTCGCATTCCACACTTGATCTTACAAATAAGATCTTACATTTATACCATACCCTAAGACCAATTTTAGTAGGTCAGCTCTACAAGATATTACAATAAAAATATTTAACAAATAATATAATATTTGATGCAATAACCGATTAAACATGTCGGCTTAATGCATTTACAACAATAATAAATCATCTCCATAGCGTGCCATGCTGATCTGGAAAAGATAAACCTGTCGGTGTAACCTTAGATAACCTAGACCTATTTGCGGGTAAAAGCAAATATGCAAATATGAATATACCAATGATTATTACTTCAAAATAAAGTGTCCACACGATGTCTTCGACATTACCAAGTGTCTTCCATGTCATTCCAGGTACCGGTGAACAATATATCCTGTCGGTGAATCATATACTAGTAACTGTTGCACAGATTACTGCTTGCTGGTGAATGTTTTTTGGATCTCCAAAGTAGATGTATTCAGTAGGTGTTGACATCAATGACAAAACCATACCAAAATACCAATAGACCGACCTTCCTAGTGATCCGCACTTCTTGGTTGTTATTTTTCAGAAGAATTTTTTTCATTCATGGGGCCGACCTAGTTACACATTTCATTTTCTTGCATTGGTAAATGTAATCTTTTGAGGCTGACCTGGATATGTTCCGAAGGGTATATATCTGGTACTATGTAATCATTTGTAGGGTAGAGGAAGTAGAAATGAGAATAAGGATTGAGATTGGTAATTAGTGATCCGGT
Organism: Cryptomeria japonica; assembly: GCF_030272615.1. NCBI lineage: Eukaryota > Viridiplantae > Streptophyta > Pinopsida > Cupressales > Cupressaceae > Cryptomeria > Cryptomeria japonica. The sequence goes on along the minus strand of NC_081410.1, from coordinate 55,653,284 downwards.
TGATTCTGAGAGTCCCGGTTGGATTGTATCTGGCTTGTAGCTTGCATGTAACTAGTTAACTATCGGATGTTCTATGATGATTGTATGATGATAGCCGGTTGGGTGCCAGAAGTTCTAAGGTAATAATATGATTTGTTTCTATGATCTTGTTATGCTATATTGTTGCTTTTATTGTGTTACTCTTGTTGCATAAGCTGGTTGATCCTCTTTTGAGGGTTTTATCGGTTATGGCTGCATAAAAAAAGAATCAAGGTCAACACCAATGTAGGAAGCAAATTTATTTATTATCTAGTATAGTTGAGATATTGTGTAAAAATATATTTAATGGGGAGGTTACATAGAATTAATCAAGATCATAGGAGCTCTAAATAGATCTCATATATTTGGTGCTATGACAAAACAATCAATGTACTCATGGATGCCTTGGATTAAATCATGGTCAAGTTAACAATGATGATAGAATTTATGATGTCTATGACACATAAAAAGTCTATAAGAGGTGTAAGAAGAATTTTAGACTATTTTGAAATGCTTGATCATGACCATAGAGCCATTGAATTTTCACCATGGCTCATAGTTTTGACTCGTGATTTTTTATACCACTTGACAATTTATTATTTTCAATTTTCCTATATATTGGAGGCATGAGAGACAAAATGGATTGTATTATTGTACTATATTATTTCGAATAATACAAACTTAGATTTCTTTGAGGAAGAATTTTTCTTTTCTTGCAATGATATATATATATATATATATATATATATATATATATTTGTTTATATGATTTATATTTTAATATTACTTTTCCATTATTTCAAAGCTTATTGACTTGATCAGACCAATAATTCTTATTGGTCTACCCTATTATTTTTAAAAACAATAGTCAAATAATATTATTTGAAGATTGAAGAAAAATATATTTTTATCTTTAATTACAATCTTCAGAATATAGCAGGTAGGACTATATACGTACGGGCTTACCATGGTTAAGTTGATTGTCCAAACGTAATATTAAAATAATGAAACTAATAGACAAGGAGAACAAATATCACCAGAAAAAGAAAGAGAATAGAGGAAGAGAATATAAGTAATCCCAGAAATATAATATTTATATCAGAGTATTGTGTTTCTTGTTGTACATGTGAAAGAAGAAATTGGAAGAAATTGGACAAAAGAAGAAATCACTGTATTCTATTTCCTTCAATTTTTCAACACATGAAATCTCATTGACATAAATAGCAAATGCAGCTGGGAATTTATATAATCATGTTAATTTCATTTTCATCTCAGGGTTATTTTCCGTGAAAGCTAATCTATAAAAATATATAGATCACCAACCACTTCTTTCTTCTTCAAATTTATCAAATACCAATATTTTCATCTTTAAACAATGGTGGAGAGCCCACTATTAATATGTAATCTAATATTAATAATGTTGTCTATGACAATATAATATCAATACTCATGTTTACTCTAAAAAATTCATGCTTCACGTGATTATCGGTGGCTAGAATTAACGTGCAGTGACAGACAACAGCAAGATTTGTTCTATATATAGGAAGCCATTGAAGGGCTACGCAAGTAAGTTTACCAGCTGAATACCCAAAATGGTTAGAAGTCCTTGCTGCTCAAAAATGGGCCTCAATCAAGGAGCTTGGACAGCCAAGGAGGACTTGATTTTGAGTCAGTACATAAAAACTCATGGAAATGGTGGTTGGAGATCTCTTCCCAAAAAAGCAGGTAAGTTTCAGTCTCAAATTATGTTTGCAGTAATAATTGTATTTCTAATTTTCCATTGACCAGTTAGGAGTTTTCATAGAAAGTGTCCATTTTTGGGTATTGGCCCATTCAATATAGCCACACAAGGTGTTAAAAGTTTCTATATTGGTACTGGTATCATGTACTGGTATCATGTATATTTTCATGGACCAAGTTCACACAGGTCTTAGATTAGTACTTACATCGATTGAAAACAAATTTAGAAAATAAAAATAAATAAACATAGTCAAATTCAGAAACTTTCAGGACGAGAAATTTTATAAATAAAAGAACAGTCTAATTTAGAAATAGTAAAGTAAACGGACTGGAAATTTTATATTTTTAATTATTAGAGTTTCAAAGAATATACATACTTTCAGACGGTTTAAGCTCTTAGATTGGCACTGATATGTATTTACTGAGAAAATCTTATGGATGATAGAAGAAGAAAGTACACAGACTAAACCAGATATATTCAAGTTAAGGGACTAAAAAAAAATTATATCTTTAATGATTAGGATACAAACGTCCAGATAGTTTAAGCTTTTAGATTGGCACTGATATAGATTGAGGAGATATTCAAGTTAATGGACTGTAAGTTCTTAGATTGTTACTGATATAGATTGAAGAAATCTTATGAATAATAGAACAAAAAAATACAGTCTAATTTTAGAATATTCAATTTAACGGTTTGCAAGCTCTTAGATTGAAACTGATATGAATTGAGAAAAACCTTATATATATAGAAAAGCAATACACAGTCTAATTCAGAAATATTCAAATTAACGGACTGCAAAAAATAACTATTAGAATTCCAAAAAGACATACAAATGTGCAGGCAGTTTAACAGTTTAAGCTCTTAATATTATGTTAATTTTATTGTGGGAAATATACTATTGATCTACTCTTCTTCTAACAGTACTTAGGATCTCTTATACACTGTTGTAAATGTACCAGTAATCTACAGACAGTTTAAGCTCTTAATATGATGTTAATTTTATTGTGGAAATATACTATTGATCTTTTCCTCTTCTAACAGTACTTAGGATCTCTCATATACTGCTGTAAATGTACCAGTAATCTACAGACAGTTTAAGCTCTTAATTTGATGTTATTTTTATTTTGGGAAGAATACTATTGATCTACTCCTCTTCTAACAGTACTTAGGATCTCTCGTATACTCCTGTAAATGTACCAGTAAACTACTGGTCTTCTTTGTGGTAGAACGTGTGATATTTTCCAACAGTATTCTAAAACCCTAGAAAAATGATGGTTGCAGGTCTAAATCGGTGTGGAAAGAGCTGCAGATTGCGCTGGTTGAACTATCTCCGGCCAGATATTAAGCGTGGAAACATCTCAAGTGATGAAGAGGAACTTATAATCAGATTACATCGTCTCCTTGGCAACCGGTTTGTTGATGAATTGTTATGGAGTTTTTATTCAACAAAATTCATTTCCATTCTAAAGCCAGCATATCAGTCATTTTATTTGTGTGTTTTACATGTCTCTATGCAGGTGGTCTCTGATTGCAGGAAGGCTACCTGGGCGAACAGATAATGAAATAAAGAATTACTGGAACACCCACCTAAGAAAGAAGCATGAAACTGCCAAAAAATATGAAAATGTCAAGACTGCCATTAGAAGAGGAACAGTTGGTTCTAGTGGAGAAGATAATGATGATATTGTTAAACCTAAGCCTGTGAGAGGTTCTCAAATAGCAATACCCAATCACAGTGTCATGAATAACTGTGTGAATAATGGTATTCCAGATTATGGCTCCAAATCACTTTGCAAGCTTCTTCTGGGTGATTCAGATCCTAGTGCCTTTCAATTAATCCAACAGAACTCTGAGATTTTCGAGGGGAGTAATAATAACATTGCAGAAGACAATTCATTGAATCTAAATGAGCTGCCAAATACACACTGCAATATGTTTTCTGTTCCATCTGATTTCAGATTTGAAGATTATGGGGAAGGAATGTCAGAGATTTATAATGGCCCGCAACAGATAGATTGGATAAATGAACTGGAATACATGTGAGAAAATTGTAGGGAAGGATCAAATATGCTTCCATGATATTAAGAGTCAATAGAAATTGTATCCAATTTATCAGAATGATATGTTGTACTAAATGGGTATTATTCCACTTTAACTTGGAAACAAATTGTATTCTTGGCAACATGGCTATAAAATATTCAGTAGAGATATCAAGCTTCATAAACGCCAAGAGAACAGAACTAAATGCACGGAAAGAATTGTTAAAATTCTATGGAACATAAAACAAGGCATATGCCGTTGATAGATATTTCATATAATAAGATGTTTTCTCAATCAAAGCCCATGTCTCGTTACAGACCTTTCCACGAGTAAACTCGTATCCCAAGACAATCTTGACTTGCTTCACCTCGAGAAAAGGGCTATAGGGTTTTATTAGTCTCTTCTAACATGCAACTTTCATTTTCATATATATATATATAATATTGTCAATTTCATATAGGCATACATGCCATTTTTATACAGTAATATATAACAACAGTCACACCAACATATTCATAATACAAAAGTATTTATGAATGCACTGTTTAAAGAGTTTTTGAAAGACTATAGGGGAAGAGTATTGTTCTAATTAGGATTCATTTTTTGTCTATCCAATCTTTCAATTATTAATTTTAAGGAAATAAAAAAAATGATAACTAAAAGTTCATTAATAAATTTCACATATATCAATAGCTGCTCACTTTTTAGTTTTTTTGTTCCATAACATATCTTATAGCATGCATTGTTACTACCTAGAAGACAAAACAATAGCTTTAAGCAATTAACTGGCATAAGGAGACAACCAAAAGATGTTTGAAGTTGCCATTTAAGTTGCTATTCTATTTGGTTAAAATTAATTTTGTAAATAAATCATGTGTTTCAATGGAAAAGATTGGTAAAAGCATGAAAATAAGAAAATATAATGTGTAAAAAAGATATTTTGAAAGAACTAGTTAAATTTAAAATTTTAAAATGAAGAATTGAAAGAAAAATTGAGGTGGTTTTATAAACAATTTAAAATCTTATAAAAAAATTGTTCTAAAAAGAATGAAATATCATAATAATTAGTAAGATCAATTACACTAAGTATACCTAAGAGAAAAGGGGCAACTAAAGCCTAACTCTTCACTATGAAACATGTTGGCCATTTGGAGGAATTGATCATGCGTTGCATTGATGTTTAGTCATTGATGTCAACACTAGTTGTTTTGGCTGCTTTACTCGTATCCTTTTGGTCTCGGTAAGTTGTTTGGTTTCTGGTTGAAATAGATCATGATGATCCGGTATGCTTTGACTTTTCGAATTGACTTAGATCTACTATTCATGCTACTTAGATTCATGTTTAGTTAGTTGGTTTTGATTTGGTGATCGGATACTATCTTATATGCTGGTAAGCCTGGTTTCTTGATCCGGCGGGGGTTTCACCGGCAGAGCTTTGCTGAAGATCTTTTGATATTATGCATAAGTGGTGTTGGTGCGACTTCTAGTAGAGATTCGGGATGTTGATGGTGATCATGTTCAAGACTTGGCTGATTGGGATCATTGCTTTAGCGTGTGTGGACCTAAATTGGGTTCGGTACTATCTAGGTTATGGACCGGCTTAATGTAACATGTTGTTTGGTCTTCTCAATGTGTTTCTGGGATGTCTTATGGGTTGGATATTATTTGTTTGGTCTCAGGCCGACATGTTTTGGAATTATGTAAGTGCTTTATTGTCTGGTGGCCGACCTTATTGTTTATGGTCGAGGGTTTGTATATATATGATGTAAAATCTCATTATAGATAATGATGATGGGATATGATAAAGATGGTATAGGAGCGAATAATGTAATAATCATTCATGTAGAGGATTTAGTCAATCATTGGTGATCGAGTTGGGTTTATGTAAAACGAATAAGTCCTTCGATATTGAGCTTAACCAGAATTGTATTCAGGCATAGGAGATGCTATCATTGCAGTTCATTCTTTCTTCCGAATTGTAGTCTAGATTTTTATGTAGTCACTGAGACTCCTTTTGTAATGAGTAGTGTGTTGTAGGTTGTTGGTCTTCTTGCAAGTGAAGGCCCCTCAATTTTTAATCACATACTTACTGTAGAAGTACTATCTGACTGTGGGTAGGCTTCCCATCATGGTTTTTCCCTTTAGCAGGTTTTCCATGTAAAAATCTTGGTGTCATGTGGATGGTATTTATTCTCTAATTGTTGCTTGTTCTTAATTGGTATATCTACTATTTTGGTAATTGGTTTATGCATTCTAGTATTAATCTTATGTGTTCCGGTATTAAAGTTTTAATTGCTTAAGGTTCTGGTAATCTGGTGACAACTTATTCACCCCCCCTCTCAGTTGTCTTCCGGTTATTTGAACTGTCTAACAATTGGTACCAACAAAAAATAATCATGTACTTCTTTATCTATTGTTGAAGCTGAGTATGTTGTTGTTGCTACTAACTGTACACAAGTTCTATGGATGAAGCAAATGTTGAAGGAAATAAAAGTGCATTACAATGGACTGGTAGTTATTCATTGTGATAACTTTGTTGCTATTGACATATCAAAGAATCTGGTATTTTACTCTAAGCCAAAGAACATATCTATCAAGTATAAATTTTTGAAGGAGAAAGTTAGATTGGTTTATGTGAACACTAAAGAGTAGATTGCAGACATCTTCACTAAACCTTTGCCTAAAGAACCATTTCAGTACCTAAGAGACACATTAGGGGCTTTTGCCCCTCTAACAAAAAATTGATTGATGCTATTTGGCATCAGTCCGGTATACATTGTCAGATATATTATTCATTCTGGATTGATGTGGTGATGCTACTACTCAAAGGAGTAGTTAGTCTTGTGATTCAGTAGTTTATGTTTTTGCTTTGATATTTATGTCAGATTTTTGGCATTGATGTCAAAGGGGGAGAGATATTCATGTGAAAAACTTAAAGAGATATATACATTAAAGGGAGAAATTTGCAGAACTTAACTATGATATCATCTACAGGGAGAGTATGGATCAGAACTTCATTGCTATATTATTGTTTGGGAGATTTGTTTGGCTTTTCTTGGCACTTGGATTTTTTCACATCTACTATTGTCGTCAATGCCAAAGGGGGAGATTGTTGGCCATTTGGAGGAATTGATTATGTGTTGCATTGATGTTTTGTCATTGATATCAACACTAGTTGTTTTGGTTGCTTTATCGGTATCCTTTTGGTCCCGGTAAGTTGTTTGGTTTCTAGTTGGATTAGATCATGTTGATCCAGTATACTCCTGTATACTTTGGATTTTGGAATTGGCTTAGATCTTCTATTCGTGCTAATCAGATTAATGTTCAATTAGTTGGTTTTGATTTGGTGATCAGATGCTATCTTATATGTTGGTAAGCCTAGTTTGTTGATCCAACGAGTGTTTCACCGACAAAGCTTTGTTGAAGATCTTTTGATGTTATGCATAAGTGGTGTTGGTGCGACTTCTAGTAGAGATTCAAGATGTTGATGGTGATCATGTTCAAAACTTGGTTGATTGGGATCATTGTTTTAGCATGTGTGGACCTAAATTGGGTCTGGTACTATCTAGGTTATGGACCGACTTAATGTAACATGTTATTTGGTCTTCTCAATGTGTTTATGAGATGTCTTATGGGTTCGATATTATTTGTTTGGTCTCGGGCCGACATATTTTGTAATTACGTAATTGCTTTATTGTCTGATGGCCGACCCTATTATTTATGGTCGAGGGTTTGTATATATATGATGTAAGATCTCATTGTAGATCATGATGATGGGATATGATCAAGATGGTATAGGAGTGAATAATGTAATAATCATTCGTGTAGAGGATTTGGTCGATCATTGGTGATCGAGTTGGGTTTATGTTAGAGGATTAAGTCCTTCGGTATTAAGCTTAACTGGAACTATATTCAGGCATAGGAGATGATATCATTGCATTTCATTCTTTCTTTTGGATTGTAGTTTGGATTTTTATGTAGTCAGTGAGACTCTTTTTCTAATGAGCAGTGTGCTCTAGGCTCTTGGCCTTCCTGCAAGTGCAGGCCCCTAAGTTTGTAACCACATACTTACTATAAAAGTATTATTTGACCGTGGGTAGGCTTCCCACCATGGTTTTTTTTTTTTACCAAATCTTTTCACGTACAAATCTTGGTGTCATGTGGATGGTATTTATTCTCTAATTGTTGCTTATGCTTAATTGGTATATCTACTATTTTGGTAATTGGTTTATGCATTCCGGTATTGATCTTATGTGTTCTGGTATTAAATTTTTAATTTCTTAAGGTTCTAGTAATTTGGTGACAACTGATTTAGCCCCCCCCCCCCCTCAGTTGTCTTCCAGTTGTTTGAACTGTCTAACAAAATGTCTTATGTGAAACAAATTGTTTGTGTTTTTATATGAAGAACTACTTGATACATGTGATATATAGATAATTCTTTTTCTAAATAGAAATGTAAGGTTGAATATAACAATGTGTTTGAATTTATAGAGTTTTCTTGTGGTTGTGATGATAATAATAAATGATATTTTAAAAATAATGATGGATTTTATATTATGAAAAAAATTGTGTTATGATGGAAAAGGTTTGGGAAAGTATAGATAGAGAATTAGAGAGCCCCTTAAACCAAGTGTGAATATAAGAAATGAATTTATTAAATATATTGTAGGTGTTAAAATTATAAAAATAATAGTTCAATAAATGCAATCATTTCATTGTAAAAGGCTAGGACATAAAAAGGAAGCATGTTGGTATCTTCATCTTTATAATATTTGTGGACTGAACAGTCATTCTATTTTTTTTGTTATAATAGATAGTAGAATATATAGTTATAGACACTTAATATTTTCCTAGCTCATGCTTCTCTGAATTGACTACATATTACATTTCTAGTTAGATATGCTACATCTAATTAGAGGATTATATTATATTTAATTCATTCATTCTCCTTCTCACATAAAAAAAATTTTATTATTTAATTTAAAATATTTTCCACCTCACATGGCTCAAATAATTAAGTAATATTATTATTTAGTTATTATTAAATTCTCTCGACAAACTTCCAAGATTAAAGGGGGTGCTAAATACATTTTTCCCTCATATCCCTCATGGTTGTAACAACTTATTTTTATGGTGAGTGCATCACAACATTTCACATTCCAAAAAATACCATCGTGGTCCTTATTCTCTCCTCAATTCCAAGGAGGTCCTTGTTTTTTAATTTATAACCTAGTGGTATCCCTACATCCCAACCCAATGCCCAACAACCCGTATCTTGGGTACCTGAGATGAGCTAAGGTGAGACTAGTCCACTGGAGGTGACCAAACTTAATGATAGCCCTGTCACGAGGCAAATCCGGTAGACGTCTTGCAACATGAGTTGAACCCGAGATGATGAGGGAGAAAACAACGCACCCAAGCCAACCACGTTGTCATTCAGGGCTCAAGGAGCTCCTTGTTGCAAGGTGTGTGCCCTTGGTCTCCTTGTGTTGTGTAACACGATGCTCAGTTTTGCAACATGGCTTAACCACCTCGCATGGATTCATTGTCTTGTAGTTATATCGAGCATTAATAGGTTGATCTTTTGGTGCAACAGAAACCATGTTTTCAACAAGTAATATCAAAGCTTGGGTCACGGGTTCAAACCCATCACTTGCGTTGGGGGGATTGTTGCAAGGTGTGGTCCCTTGGTCTCATTTTGTTGTGCGGTGCAATGCTTAGGTTTGCAACATGCTTTAACCACCTCCCATAAATTCATTAAGTCTTGAGGTTGTATCAGGCATTAACAAGTCAATCTTTTGGTGCAACAACAACCATGTTTCCAATAATCCTTACATTCATCGCCCACTATTTAATTTCAAATCATATCTCCATCATCCATTTCCTCTCCCAAAATCTATAAATTGAAGAATCATTCTATCTATTTCATACATTCTATTTGTGCTAACTATATACTATCAAAATAGGTAATATTTTGTGCAACACTTGGGCATCCACATTTCAACAATCACTTTGATTGAATAAAATTTACAATGGAATTCAATTATAATCATGTTTTAATTTTTAATGATTTAATTTTGTTTTGAATTCCTATGTATGCTTTATCTAAGGCTTGTTTTAGTTTAAAATATAAGTTTTCATTTGATGTGTTTCCAATTTGATTTTCAAATTAGAGCTTACAATAGTATATTAAAATGTATATAGATGAACTATGGATGAATTGATGTATCTAATTAGTAAAATGTCATAAATATGTTGAAATGTGTACACAAGAATCATGTAGATTCCCATGTCAAATAAAATTGTGGTCAAGTAATTTATTTGAATATTTTAGCTGGGTGACTATAATTATTTGTTAAGGCTCAAAATAAGCTATTATCTTGTTATGTTTCATTTGAGAAAGATTTCATCAAATTTGGAAGACTAAGTGTCTTCACTATTGACTGTATTAGATAAAAGATGGAAAATATTGTGATCTCTCAAGACAGAGAGAAATAAGTGATTGTAAATGGGTATAAAAATTTTAAATGAAAAGAAGTGCATTGGTAATAAGTGGATCTGTAAGACTAAGTACAATATCATGGTGGTGTTGAAAGACACAAGGGAAAATTATTAACAAAAGTAAACATGCGCAATGATTATGATTATATAGTTTGGATGATGAAATATCTACATTTGATGATTATTTTTGCTAGGATTAGTTACAATTGTTGAATTTTACAACTCAAACGTGCAAGATCAAATAGAAAACAAGAACAACTTCTACAAACAAGAGAAACAAGAAAATAATTGTTATATTCCTAAAAAGAAAACATTACACTATAATTAAAAATAAATGAAAGAATGCTTATGAAAATATCAATATGTAACCCTAGATGCAAAATTGTAAAGAAAGATTAAAATTAGCTAGTGAGAAGTGTCACAATCATAATGAATGAGACATCTTAAGCTATTATTAACCTCATCTAATAAAATTTAAAAAGAACCTAAGTTTAGCTTGAGTGGATAAAGTGATAAGAGTGCGATTTTAATTAATTAGATAATTTCTTAATTAATCCAACACCCTCCCACTTAAGATGAATTTATGGAGTAGCAAAAAATCTAATATGAAAGTATGCATGAATGGGTCTTGGTAGCAAGGCCTGATTAGGTACCCATATACAAAAAGAAAAAGAAAACATCTCACAACTGCAAAAAAGGATAACAACCTAGTGGGAGAAAACTCCTATCCAAAAGAGATAAAATGGAATGAAGTACTAAGAAGCCTTCAAATAAATGTCCCAAAACAAATACAAATATTAATAGCGTCATTTGAAGAATGAAGACGCTATAGAAAACTACCATTTAAAATGATTGTTATAGTTTTGAATAAAGAACCTCTTCTATAGACAATAATTTGCATTAGTGCCCCTAATGATACCACTCGAACAATGATCAGATGAAAAAAATATATAAATAATTTGATAGTTGAAGATGTAAATAGCACATGAGTCTACATGAGTGACCCCAACAACACTAATCAACCATGCAAGAGTAAATTGTTACTTGAAAATACAAGTACTAATAGTCTAAGGAATGTTGATCAAGACCAAGAATACAACAATCTATATGAGTGCCCCCAACAACACTAGTCAAACAATGACTAGATTGAAAATAAAGGTAAGCATCTATTAATCAAAGATACAAATGATAATAATCTACATGAGTACACATAATGACACTACTTGATGCAGAAGCATCCCCGGTTCATAGAAATCTTGCATCAAGCAAAAACATTTTCCTTTCTATTTTGTTTTTTGTTTGTAGTTTCAATTTTCCTTTCTGTGTGTCCCAGTTTTGGCTCATCAGATCCTAGGGAGTTGGATTCTACTTGAAGACTTGATCATCTTTCTTGATTCCAGACCACATTGCATTTGCATAATTTTCTAGCAAGATATCGTTGTTAGTTTCCATGATAGTTTCCTATTACCGGTTGAAAGTCCTTTGTTACTAGTTGCCTGGACCCATTTTGCCGATATATCGAAACCCCTTCCAAAGCTTGCGGAGCCTTGGGCATTGATTCTGATGTTCCTTGGCATCTGGTAAAACTTGTACCATGATCTACATTTCATCCTTTGTATTTTCTAGAGGAATCTCTTGGTGGAGGTCGACCTTGTTTATTTTTGCATGTGAGGTCTTGTTCTTCGGGTTTTGATCCCTTTGGGCCAACTACATCCTTTGGATCAATATATATAAATGTAATTGTATATTAGAATGTAATCAATCAGAGAATCAAATAGCTAGATTGTGCATAGAAGATATAACTCACGATTCAAGGTCTTGATTGTGACCTATTTTGTATGTTATACTAGGCCTATAAGTCGGTATGTTGTAACCTAGTTGTTACCGATTCGATGTAATTGAATTTCATGCAATAAAAACATTTGTTCTACATCGCCTCCATCATATCTTTTTTTTTATGTTGTGTTTACTCTTGTTGACCAATCAGGATTTATCTCTTTGAGGTCCCTCCTCACCGGTGATTGCTTCAAGTGGTATCAGAGCAAAGTTTTATTCTGGAGGTTACGTATCTTGAAATTTTGTTGTAGGATGGCGAATTGCGGATCCGACATGCAGATATAGAGGACTATCATGAAATATGGCACAAACAAGAGCTAGGAATGGTGGGGCTTGTAGGAACGGGTGGAAGCCATGGAGATAGCCCAGAGAAGAGGCTGACATATTAAAGATGTAAGTGAAGATGAAGGAGAAGAAGCCCTGGTAGAACAAGCAAACCTACCGGCAGTTGATCCAGATGAGGAAAGGTTTTGAAGGGTTTTGAGTAGGGCGAATACTAAAACCCCACTAAAATATGATAGGAATTTATATTTGGATGACTTTTCTAGATTGGATCTCGGAGATGGAGAAGTATTTTGATTTTGAAAACACTCCAGAAGAGAGGAAGGTGAAATGTGTCTGTACCTGGTTGAAAAGTCATGCATCTCTTTGGTAGGAGCATTTGGAAGTTGATAGACAAAGAAGAGGTAAAGAGAAGATTAAGAAATGGGATCGGATGGTTGCTAATTTGAAGTCAAAGTTTGTGTCACCGAATTATCAAGTGGATTTGTTCTAAAAATTGCAAAATTTGAGACAGAAGGAATCTAGTGTGAAGGAGTACACTGAAGTATTTTCCAAGTTGAATATCAAATCTAGAGATGTTGATGATGAAGTTGAACAAGTTGTAATATATTTGAATGGATTGCGAATGTCTATACAAGATGAACTCAGTGTGATCAAATTGGAGAGTGTTGAAGAGGCTTACCAATATGCCCTAAAGGTAAAAGAGAAGTTACACAAAATACATGAGCAGAGGCAGAGAGGCAGAAGTGGAAGGTTTACTGGAGGAAGATTTGAAGGAGGAAGAAGATATAACGGAGGAAAAGGAACTAGTATAGATCAAAGCAAGAGAAAGGAAGTGAACAAAGAAGGTAATTCATACTAGAAAGATGATAGTAATTTCTACCGGAGGAGATAATCAGATAGTTGCTGAAATGAGAATTTTGGAAGAAAAGACAAGAGGACATTTAGAGGAACCTTCTTTAAGTTTGGAGGAGAAGGACATCATGAATTCGAGTGTAAGAAGACAAAAACTACTAGAAGAGAAATAGTGGTGGAAGAAAACCCCACCAAATTAGACAATAAGCCAAAAGATGGAGAATTATTGGTGATGAGGAGAGATTTGTATCATACCAGAGGAGATGAAGAGCCCTTACAGAGGAAGAATTTGTTCAATACCAGATGTAAGGTATCTGGTAAGTGTTGTGAAGTTGTTATTAATAGTGGTAGTTTAGATAATCTTGTTTCAGAAGGAATGATGAATAAGTTGAAATTGGAGAGATTGAAACATCCTAAGACTTATCAGATAGCATGGATTTAGGATGAACATAAGTTGTTAGTAAGTGAAAAATGTTTGGTGAAATTAAAATTTAGGAATTATCATGATGAAGTCTTGTGTGATATTATGCCTATGGATATTTGTCATCTTTGACTGATGAAAAAATAATGGTTATGCTTTGACTGATGCAAAAATAATGGTGTGTAAATTGCACAAGGCACTATATGGTTTGAAGCAAGCACCAAGAGCATGGTATGAAACACTACATTCACACCTAATGAAGATAAGTTTTCAGAGAACCAGTGAAGACATCAATATATATCTCAAATATGAAGGAGATAAGATATTGGTTAGTGAAGTGTTTGTGGCTGATATCATATTTGGAGGCAATGATGACATGAGTGATGACTTTGCAAATGAAATGAAAAGTGGATTTGAAATGTCTCTAGTAGGAGAGATAAAATTCTTCATAGGTTTGCAAATCCAAGATAAAGAGTGGTATTTTTATCACATAGTCTAAGTATGTGAAAGAGGTATTGAAGACATTTGGAATGAGTGACTGTAAACTAGTTGGGACACCAATGGTTACAGGTTGTAAATTGTCTAAGGAGGATGATGCCACATCTATTGATGAAAAGGAGTAAAGGTCAATGATAGGGAAATTGCATTATGTTGTTCACAATAGACTGGATATTTCTCATGTAGTTGGTTTAGTTTCTAGATTTCAAAAGAATCCAAAAGTGACACATTTGATAGCAACCAAGAGGATATTCAGATATTTGAAAGGTACTATTGACTATGGATTATGGTTTCCATATGAAAGTAACTTTGATTTAAGGTTTATACGGATGCAGACTGAGAAGGTAATGTTGATGATAGGAAGAGCACAACTGATGGTGCATTCTTTCTTGGAGGAAGCCTTATTTCATGGAGCAATAAGAAGGAAAGTTGTATATCACAGTCCACTGCTGAAGCTAAGTATGTTGCAACATATATAAATTGTACCCAAGCAATCTGGATGAAACACATTCTGGAAGGATTCAAGTTGACGATTACAGATCCAGTAAGGATTTTATTTGACAACACTAGTGCATTAAATATTTCAAAGAACCCGGTTTTGCATGCTATAACCAAGCATATTGAGCTGAAATATCATTTCTTGAGAGAGAAAGTGCAAAGTAAAGATGTGTTATTGGATCATGTATCTACCAAGGAGAAGCTAGCAGATATCTTTACTAAACCTTTGCCTATGACTACTTTTGAGTATCTTAGAGTTCGTTTAGGGGTTGTGCCCCTACATGAGGTCAATTGAGCATGATGCGGAAAACATTAGTCCCGAAGCTAATTGAAGAATCTTGAAGCAGGATTGGAGTAAAGTGGAGTTATTCCACAGGGGGAGCATCAAGTTGTAGGTTGATGTTGCAGAATAGTGAAGTGTGACACTGCATTTTTACTTACACTTTGGCATTGTTGTCAAAGAGGGAGAAGAACTATATGATTGGGGAGAAAAATTGTATGATTGACAGAGAAAAGATATATAGCCAATTACTGATTGACAGAGAGAATATCTATAACCAGTTACCAACTGAAGACATGGAGACTCGGTTGAAGGAGAATACATGGTGAAATTTAAACCAAGATTCCTATTCACAATCATAGAAATGAAGGGTATTGATACTTGTATTGCCATCAATACCAAAGGGGGAGATTGTTGGCATTTGCATGAAGATTGCATTGATGAGATTTTATGTTGTCATTGATCTCGATTATAACCGGTAATGATGTTGTATTAATGTTGTCTTGCAACCAGTAGGAGAGCTTGTGAAAGAAACTGGTATTGCTAGAAAGAAGTGAGTTCAATCAGTAAACCCTACCTATTGATATGCTAAACCCTAGCCAATGGATTTTGGTGAATCAGTTGTATTGGTTTATGATCAAATGATGAGCAGTAATAATTATGACGCGTATGCATGTTGTATGAGAAGAGTTTCAAATGTTTTTTGGCATGTAGAGATAACGGTTTTTGTCTTGGGAATGAGCAAGTTAATTGCATGTAATGGAAACCACATGATGAGTTATAGTGTTCAATGAAGTGGTGATCAAGGAGCAGTCGAGGTTTTCTTGAATGTTGTGTAGTGATTTCTATGTAATCCAATGGTCATACTTGAACCAATTTGTTTGTAATCTCTATGAGATCTTAGGTTTGTGATGTGTTACAGACCTATTGTCTTGTTGTAGGGTTGGAAATTTTGGTTGAATCTAAGAGTGATTGGTTGTCAAACTAGATGATGTATCTGCAATATGTGTAAAGGTAGATAGGAGCATGAAAAGGATCTGATCAAGCAGAGTAGTGTTATTCATCAGATCAACAAACCCTTGTTGTTCTCTAACAATTACAATAGTCAAATCCCTTAACCGGGTAAGCTCTAACAAGCTTAGTGTTATCTAAATCCTCTAACCAAGTGATCCATTAGCTTGGATTTCAAAACCTCTACCGTGCTTACTCCTAACAGGGTATTTCTCCTAATAGGCCATTATAGTCAATCCCTTAACCGGGTGGTCCCTAACAAGATTTATTCTTAACATGACTTATTGTTAAGCTTTAACAGGCTTAGCTCCTAATAGGGCAAACTTCAGAAGAGTTCAGAATACTTGTGGGTATTCATCCCCACCATGTTTTTTCCCATTTGGGTTTCCATGTCAAAATCATTGTGTCAAGTGGTGAATGTTTTTGTGGTTATATTTGATATGGTTAATTTGCTTAACTTCTAAATCCACTTAGATATGATATATGATGAGTGATAGAAATCTGAAATGAGATTTTACTTTGGTTAGTAAAGTATTTGGATGTTTTGGTTAAAAGGTTTGATAGTTTCAGAGTCATTTTACTATTATTTTGTTATGACAGTCAACTAGTTTACTTGATAGTGATATTGCAATTTGTAGGTCAGTGTTTAAACCAGATAGTTCTGAGTTTGATTTGAGGGGTTGTTTTTGTTTAGTGAAATGTTTATGTTAGTTTTCTATCTACTGATTTACCCCCCCCCCCTTCTCAGTAGTTTATCGAATCCTTATTGACTCATCATACCATCACCCATGGATGCTTGTCATATACTCCTAGGACGTCCATGGAAATATGACCTTAATTCTTAACATGATGGGTAGAAAAATACTTACACCATAACCAAGAATGGTGAGTCTTTTACCTTGAACCCTTTGCCAGATGAGAGTGTGGATAGGAAAGTTGGCTCTAGTGTCATGGTGGTAGGTGAGGATTTTTTGGGAACCTTGAAAGAAGAGGGTGGACAAGGTTTATCTTTGATCTTGAAGCCAAAAGGTGGATCAGATTTGCTAACAAGTAAGGGGAAAGACACTCCTAAAGAGGTGTTACATTTGTTGGAGAAATACAAAGGTATACTAGCTGAAGAAATTCCTAACATCATGCCTCCAATCAGAGATATAAGCCATCATATATAGACCATATTCCTAGTGACACACTACCTAATAAGGCTACCTATAAGATGCCACCTTCTCAAATTGAAGAAATTGCAAGGCAAGTACAAGAGTTGCTAGATAAGGTTTTGGTGAGGAAGAGTTTGAGCCCATGTGCAATCCCCACCACCCTAGCACTTAAAAGGGATGGTAAATGGAGAATTTATATAGATTCAAGAGCCATTAATAGGATCACAATCAGGTATAGGTTCCCAATGCCACAGATTGAAGACCTAATGAACTGCTTGGGGGGAGCATGCTACTTTCCAAAGATTGATCTCAAGAGTGGTTATCATCAAATAAGGATTAGAGAGGAGGATGAGTGGAAGACTTATTTTAAGACTAATGAAGGCCTATATGAATTGATGGTGATGCCCTTTGGGCTATCAAATGCTCCTAGCACCTTTATGTGCCTAGTGAATGAGGTGTTGAAACCCTTTATTGGTAAGTTTGTTTTTGTTTATCTTGATGACATTCTTGTGTTTAGCAGGTCAAAGGAAAAACACTTGCATCTTTTGAAAATGGTTCTCAGGAGGCTACATGAGGAGAAACTCATGATCAAATTGTAGAAATGTGATTTCATGAAGGAAGAACTAGTGTACCTTGGTTTTATCATTTCCAAGGGAAGTCTGAAAATGGATCCCTCCAAGGTAGATGCCATTCTTAATTGGCCAACCCCAAGGTCATTTGGTGATGTTAGAAGTTTCCATGGGCTTGCTAGTTTCTATAGGAAGTTCATAAAGAATTTGTCAGATTTGTGCACCCATGATAGATAGTATTAAGGGTGGAAGTAAATGTAAGTTTTCTTGGACTAATGAGGTTGATAGGGGTTTTGAGTATTTGAAGAAAAGGGTGGCACAATAGCCAATACATTTTCTCCCCGATTTTAATAGCTATTGAATGTGATTCTAGAAATTAGGCCATAGGGGCAGTGCTAAGCCAAGAGGGCAGACTAGTGGTGCCATTCTTCTTAGAGAAACTCAATGATGAAAAAAGGAAGTACTCTTCATATGAATTGGAATTGTATTCCATGGTGTAGGCTCTAAAGAAATGGAAGCATTATTTATTGCCTAAGAAATTTATTGTTTATATTGACAATCATGCATTGAGTTTTCTGAATGGCCAAGATAAGTTAAATCACAAGCATATGAAGTGGGTGGAATATCTCTAAGCCTACACTTTCACCATCAAGCACAAGAGAGCACAATCCAACAATGTGGTAGATGCTCTTAGTAGGAGGGCACTAATGGTGCAAGAAATACAACTACAAAGCATAGGGGTAGATGTAATCAAGGGCATGTTTCATGATGATGCATATCTCAAAGAGATCATGAGGTTTGTGATCAATATTTAAATACCTTCCATAGTGAGTATTTTGATTTTTTACTTCAAAATGTTTTTCTCTTCAAGGGGAGTCGGTTATACATACCTAGATGCTCATCGAGGGACAATATCATAAAAGAGAAACATAATGGAAGTTTGGGAGGTCATTTTGGGCTTGACATAAATTCGGGTTTGGTTAGAAGTTTCTATTTTTGGCAAAAAATGTAGGTTGATGTTAGAAGGTATGTTAAAGGGTGTTCTCTGTGTCAAAAGGCAAAAGGTACTTCCTAAAATATAGGGCTTTATCAACCTCTACCACTTCCCAATAGGCTTTGGGAGAGTGTGAGTATGGATTTTGTGTTGGGGCTGCTTAAAACTCCAATTGGTTTTGACAGTGCTTTTGTGGTTGTTGATTGGTTTAGTAAGATGGTACACTTTCTTCCATGTAAATATACTAATGATGCATCTCAGATTGTAGGTTTTTCTTCAAATAAGTGGTCAGAATTCATGGTTTACCATTGAATATTATCTCTGATGGGGATTCTAAGTTTATAGGTCACTTTTAGAGGACCTTATGGAAGAAACTTGGCACAAAATTGTCTTATAGCTCAACCTACCATCCACAAATGGATGGCCAAATAGAATTTGTTAATAGGTCATTGGGAAATCTCTTGAGCTGTCTTACCAAAGAACATGGAAAGGCTTGGGATCTAATCCTACCTCAGGCGGAGTATGCTTATAATGATTCCATGAATAGAAGAATTAGAAGAATCCCATTTGAGATTGTTTATGGGATGCACCCTAGAGGTGTATATGAATTATAAGATCTACAAGGGATTCATAGGAAGAGTGCTCAAGGAGAAGATTTTGTTATAGCAATCATGGACATTCATTAGCAAGTAAGAGAAACCATTCAAAACAATGTGGAAAAGTACAAAGAAAGGGCAGATTTGAAGAGGAGAGACCTACAATTCAAGGTTGGTGATTTGGTGTTGGCACATTTGAAGAAGGAAAGACTTTCCAAAGGAAAATACACCAAGATTGTGATGAAAAAGATAGGACCATGTAGGGCAGTTCACAAATTTGGTCCCAATTCTTATGAGATTGAGTTACCCCCAGGGGTAGCCATATCTCCCATTTTTAATGTGTCTTATTTATATCCATATAAGAGATTTATGGTTGCAGGTTCTAATGCAGGTATAGTAGCAACTAAGGATTATGATTGGGTGAAGGAATTACCCCAAAGACAACCAATGAAGCTTGAGTGTATTCTTGACACAAAGGAAGTGAATAAAACTAGGAGGAAGACATACAAAGAATATTTGATCAAGTGACAAGAACTCCCTAAAGAAGATTCTACCTGGATGACTAAGAATGATATCATACAACATGGTGTCTCTATTGAATACCTCATCTCAAGAGGGACATGAGATTCGTCTTTCCCTAGGAACATGGTGCAAGGGCACCAATGGGTCCATGGGGCCTATTCAGTGTGTTTGTATTTGATTTCATTTTTTTTTGTTCATGTTTGATTTAATAAGGTCTCAAGGACCATATTCAAACTTTTGGAGTCATTTGGAGTCATTTTGTAAGGCCTTAGTGCCAATTGATTACATGTACTCAAATAGGACTCTCTTGGTCAACTAGGGTCAACACCTCCCAAAGTGTGGTATGTGAGTGTTTTTTATGTATTTTATGTTCATGTGTCCTATTTGACATGTTTTCAAGGTTCATATGGGGCATTTATGTCATTTGTGCAAAATGAGTAATTTTTGTAAAAGTTTCTTGACAACTTTTCAACGTTGTCAAGCCACTTAACACACAAAGTGCTAATTATACAGAAAACCAATTCAAATGGTGGTTATATACATTGGTTTTGGTATATATATATAATCCTTCAGATTTTGGAGAGGGGTTGGTTGATTAAATTGTATAGAGAACTCAAGTTTGAAGGAAATTCAATGAACATTTTCTCTGCAATTTTCTGTAAAATGGTGCACTTTGATTCATAACTCTCTTGTTTGGATGAATTAGAATTCAAGGATGGACTTTTTAGAAATTAATTTGAGTTACCTTTCATTTTACACCAGTTTGGTTTGATTCCATTGAGTTTTGTGCATTTTAAAAGCAGGTTTGTCTAAACTGGTCTGAAACCCTAGGTTTGGAGGGTTTTAGATCAAGAATAATGCACATCCAATCATTCCACTAATGGATTGACTCAATACTTGGTGTAATGGTGGGTATGAGGGTAATATAGATGGTTTTTAATAATTTTTTGCAGAGGAGGAGTTCAAGAGGATTTTTGAGCAATTGAGAGCTTAATATCTCCATGTATTAAGCCATTTTGACAAGGTTGGAAGAAACATTGATGTTTTTGGTACCAAAAAAACCAAGGAGTTCATAAAAGATGTGAAATAAATTTATTTTTTACATTCCCTTAGCTTCCAATTTGGTTGTGCAGATCATTGGAGTGTCTAAGAGGTGTCTATAGTGTAGTTGGAGACCAAATAGGGCCTTTGAAGGGCTGCAACAGTTAGATTTTGAGCACTTTGGTCCAAAGTACCCCATCTGGATTTTAACATATGATTTGTAACTCCCAAAAGGGTATCTATAATTGGTTTAATTTTTTTTTCCTTGTGTTAGTGAGTCAAAATATATGGCAGAAATTATCTCTGAGTAGGGCTACTAGGGACTAAGCCTCATAGAATGCAAATGGTGTGGGGTGACTTAGAAAGGCTTTCTCCAAAGGTGAGTTTCACTATTTTGAGTCCAAATAGGTAAGAGGTCATGTTGGAATTCCTTCCCCAAGTCCTTCTTGTGTGTTTTTCCAAGTTGTCTCATTAGGGCCCTTTGTGAAGCATTGTCAAGGCTAGAATCTTTGATTGAGTAACCATTGTGCAAACTGAATTTGAGATTGAAAACCTGAATCAATAACTCAAACATTGAATCATGAGTCCATAAAAACTCATCCTAATCAATCATGAGTCCATCCAGTTCATGCTTCTAATCGCCTTCCAAATCTATCCCAGTTGTGACAGTTTTGATACCCTGCATTCTATTATTAACATCTTCCGAACCAGACATTAGTTTGAAAATCGCTCAAGTGGAAACATAGATAATTATTCTTTCTAAAACATATTCAAACATTGTAAATATCCAATGGTTCATTAGATATTTATGCCCTCTGCATCGAGACCATTTTGACTGTCATAGAAAAAACAAGAAATGTGCATGCCTAGTCCACCTAGGGCATCAAATATCTTCCAAAATACAAATCCATTTGATATGAAATAAAATCCATATGAAAGCCCCTTTAATCTACTCTCAGAATAACTAAGATTTAGATTTTTCCCATGGTTAAAAGTTGCAATATGGTCAAACCCTTGCACACACCTCTGTAAATGAGGGTTTACAAAGTGTTTTTACAAAAACTAACATAACTCATTCATTCCTTCTTTAAAAAAACACCAAACCAAAGCCAAAAGAAAGTTAACTCATTTCCCTAACTTTTCATAATAATTATACACCATTTCCAGGCCTTACATGGCCGTGCAAGGCCTGGAAAGAGAGAAGATAATTGTTTTAGGACTGCAAAACAAAGGTTTTTGAATTCCCAATTTCAATCAAAATGTACTCCTTCTTTCTCTTCGGTTTTGATCAACATTACATCATTTAAATAGTGATTCCCATCCTTGGTAACTCTCATAACTACCCTTTAAACAATTTAGAACTCCTCATTTATGCATTTTACATCCTTATTACCCTTATTTGGGTCTTTTAACACATTTTGGAACATTTCAACCTCATGAGGACCTTTTTGGATAATTTATGAAAAATGGCTTACATAGCCTTACATTATGATTTACAATGACTCAAGTAGACCTTATAAGCTCAAAAATTATTTAAATTACTAATGAAATCACTCTTGACCTCATGGAACCTCTTGAAACTAGGTGCTCCTGCACCAGATAAGCTAATCCCCCTCTTCCTATTTGAAATGGAAAGGAATTGATTGAACTATGTAGTGAAAATGTGACAAAGAACTAATTATAAATTAGACCAAAGTATGGGATGAAGATGTGCACCTGGATCTGGTAGTAATATGTCAAGACGAAGACAAATTTGAGGAAAAGTCGCCTGAACCATGGCGGCAATGTACACAGTCCTTCGAAAAATCTGTGAAATGAAAAGGGTTTTTTCACCTTTGCAAATGGAGCCTGAATCCAAAAGTACAGTTGTGCACCTACAACCTACACATGGAAAAGATAGGAAAATGGGTTGGGATTGGGGGCTTGCCTTTATGTCAAACCCCACTTTTGGAATTAGCCAAGTAATGAAAGAAAGTACTTGCAATTAAATGAAAGACTGCAATGCAAATCACCTCAAGGGAGGTTGTGATAGAAATATTGATAAAAATGCTTGTGTGGAATTGAATGTTGGAATCAATCTCCTCTTTAATGGTTGAATCCTTGACTTGAATGCAACACCTATCCTTGAAGGGAGACTTGAGAATGCTCAATGTTGGAAAAGAATGCTTGAATTCTCTTGAACGCTTGATCGTAATTTTATCCAACTTTACCAACTTACCTAAATGAGAGGGAAAATTCAACTTAAATACATCTCAATTAGGGTTAATGAAACTGATTTTTGTCATAGGTCGACATCAGGGAAGTTTCCCGCTCACTGCACAACCTGCAATGCATGCTTTAGTAAAGGTCCTACCCCAAAATAGGGCAAGGACAGAGGCAGCACACCCCTGTCCTAAGGGGGACAGGGGTACCATGCCCCTATCCTACCCCTTTCCCTAGGGCAGAGTGAAGACAGGGTGGTACAGAGGCCAAGGGAGAAGAAGATTCTGAGGGTTGAGCAGTCTCTAGTCTCCGATCAGGCTAGAGGATTCGATCTCACATATGTGAGGACCCTAATGCAATAAAAAATTCATAGGTTCGCAATTTTATGACACTATAGATAAAATAACTAATTCAATTCAAAAATATATTATATAAATTCTTACTTTGATATCTCTTGGCATTTTTTAGATAGATGTATTTAAGATATCTATACTAGTTATAATTAATTAGATAATGTCCTAATTAGTTTAACAACTATGAGCTCAAAGAAATAAAATTTAAATTTTGAAGTTCATTAGTCGATATGTTTAACATCAAAGGGAGATATGATGGATAAATGATGCGAAGAAAAAACTATTTTTAGAAGAATGTATTTAACAATTTTTTAGTTAACTTTTTTATGATTATATTTAGTTTCTTTTTATTTTATTTAAGAATTATTTAAGACTATATAGTCCTCTATGTTGTTGTTCATTTTTAATCATGGATCAATTCAATATGTAATAGATATCAAATTGTTATGTGATGATTGTGAGCATTGTATTCTTTCATAATTCTCTTGTTACAAGTTTTATATCTATTAATGTTTAGATTCATCTTGTTATTTTCTTTTTGTTGCTACTCTTAAATTAAGTTTATATAATTATTTAGTGAAACATTAATTTAATTTTTCTCAATGATATCTTAGAAATATGAATTTAATAAAGATGTTTTATAAAATGTTAAAATTATATAAAAAATAATATTTAATTAGTATATATTTAATAAATTATTGTTATTTGATTTTTTTGTTCTTAAATTATTTTATATACTATAGCTCATTATTATATTCTTTAATATTTAAAATTAAATAAGAAAAAAAAAAAGAAATAATTGAAAATTTGTCAACAATTTTAAAATTAGTATTTTATAAATTAATGATCTTCATATATAATAAATATGAAAATTTTCTTTTTTTATCTTTTGAATATGAAAAATATTAAAGATTGGGTGTATATATTTTAAAATTACAAAAAAATATAATTTTTCATATATACGGATTTGAAAAACAGTCATTCTTATCACTTTTGAAAATTGATTCTTTCTCCACTATTTCTTATATTTTACCTTGAGAAAATCATTATCAAATGTTATAATATTTTTAAAATAATATCTTTTTTCTAAATTTAATTTCTTAAATTTAGGAAGAGTTGAATGGCTATAGCAATCTTGGCTCCAAAATGTACTGTCATACGATGACTTACTGTCATGTTATGGGGACAGTGGAAGACATAGAAAATAATAGATCTCGATAGAATAGTTGCATCTGTTGTCTTCCACTATCCATATAACACAATAGAGACATAGAAAATAATAGATCTCGGTAGAATAGTTGCATCTGTTGTCTTCCACTATCCATATAACACAATAGAGACATAGAAAATAATAGATCTCGGTAGAATAGTTGCATCTATTGTCTTCCACTATCCATATAACACAATAGTAAGTCGTTGTACCAAAATGCATTTTTAAGTCAGAATAGCTACGTCCAAATTGAATCACCACTATTTACACAATTTATTTTATAAGCCTTCATATTTCATTTATTTCAAATTGAACGTTCTACAATTTGAAACTACTATCTTAGATGGATTGCAAGAAAAAGTTACAACCTATTGTGAAGTCAATTACCAATTTTGTGAATATCCTATATATTATTTAACTTAGCATTCTTTTGTTAATAATTAAATTAGTTGATTAGCTATTAGTTTAGTGCATCATTCAATTAAATGTCATTGCTTCAACCAACTATATCAAATTTGTAAGTTCTAAATATTTATTGTGAGATCTCATGTTTATGAAAAGAAAAGAAAATCTTTCCTTGTTTGTTGATCTTTACAAACAACTTATATTATCCCTCATGACGTACTAATCAATTAAATTTCACAATTACATTATATTATGAGTTTTAATTAAATAATAAATGTAGACACTTAAAATTGTACCATTTCTACAAGCACTAATTTTATTAATTTTTCTTCTTTAATTAATTAACTAATTCAGTGTCATTCTTCTCATTTAATTCAATTCTTCAAATTCAAATTCAAACTTCAAAATTTCCATCTTTTCTCATAATTAAATAATATTTTTAATTATCTAATTTTCTTTCAATGTTAATTAACTAATTTTATTATTTAATTAATTATTTCACCACATCTCTTTAATTAAATATTTTTTATATTTAATTAAATTTAATTTCTATCTTAGATCAAATAATTATTTCACATTATTTAATTAGCTCATCATTTCACTTTATATTCAAATTAATTTCATTTCCCTTTAATTTCAATTTTACATTTTTGAAAACCAAATTCCCTCCAAATTAACCAAAATGCTAATTTCATCTCAATTTCTTACATCAACTGTTGAAAATGAATAATTCCCTCCAAAATAATTCCCTCCAAATTAACCAAAATTCTAATTTCATCTTAATTTCTTACTTCAACTGTTGAAAATGAATAACTGACACTAACTCTAGTTGCCACTAACTCTTAGTTATCAGACTCTTTTCAAAATCACATTTTTTTTTTACTAATCAATCAATTCCCCTAACTAATCAATCAAATCAATCAAAGTTAGTTACACTAAGTAATTATCTCCCATCAACTTGTCTAATGAATCCTCAATTGTTGATCAACTTTGTTCTCAAATCAATCTCAACCATGAATCTAAATCTGAAAAATCTATAAAATCAGCATCAATTCTCACTCCTAACAACCACTGTCTTCTTATTCTTGTGCATCAATATTGTAGGTTTATATTGTAGGTTTTCATATTATCTTTAACAATCCATTAGAATTAAACTAACATAATTTTGAATCTTCAAGAATAGTTTTTAATATAAATTTAATTTAAGTATTCAATTTTTAGAATCGATACCAGCTACATGAGCTACAATAACTATAGGCTTATTAGCAACTGGATTTATTTTGATAGGCCTGGTAAATCAATGTGCGTCTTACAAATCAAATAAACCCCACGAAACTAAAGTAGGAACTATTTGAATATTGTAAATAAATCTTGAACTTTAGATATTATATATATATAAATTACTCGCTTGGTTGGAATTGATAGAAATCGATATCTATCTAACCATTTGAATGTTATCTGTGTAGTTGAATAAAATATGTATTCAAATCTAATTTATCCACATCCACCTGAATTAAACAGTAAACACGTAACAAGCAAACAGAGAATTTATACCTGTTACTTGGAATTTGTGTTCTTCGTAATTTAATAACCCTCTTTCCTTGTGCTCTTACACATGAACATTTCAACCACACACATTTTTCAGATTTATTAATTGTTTGGGTGAGTGGGACTGAAAGCACAATACCCACCAGTTCTTTTGATTGCAGAAATCTCCAGAGAAGTTAAAAACAAATTTGCCAATAGAACTTTTACAGATGGTTAACCACTCTAGAAGAATGCAGGAAAAAGTAACATGTAGATTGTACACTATTACATGAAATCAGATTTACTACATTAATAATTACTTCAACCACTTCAAGCATATATTCCAATGTAAGTAATCGAAAATGAACTTGACAGATGTATAAGTCAAAAAACTTACGTTGGCATTCGAGAAGGTCTAGGAGAGAATGGTTTTCTTACCACATAAAAAAAAAGTATGGTGTAAACGCAATGGGTTTAGATTGGAATAAGCAGCGTAGGTGAAGCCTACCCCAATGAAATTGCAAGGAGTTATGACTCTTAGAAATATTATATTCCTGCAAGATTTGAATATTTTAATAATTTGGCTCCGACTGCTTTGGAGTAAGTAGGATTTGATGGATTCCATCTCGACAACGTCGATAACTGTGAAATCAAATGTCGCATAAATAAATCAATGATCAACAACTTTGAAAGCTTGATGGGTTCCATCGAGGTGACCTCTATTATTATTTTATATCCAAAACGTTTTGAACATGATTCATATATTTTATAATAATTAATCATGCTTTTGGATATACTCAAAATTAAGTTCTGGTGCAAAAACTAACATAAGTATTTTCATTGGAGACGATTCTATATATTAACCATAAAGTATTGTATTGGAAGTCAGTGAAGTAGATGAGGTTTACGAATAGTCTTGTGAATTCTACACTTCACAATCTAGGGAATAAGTACACCTCATTCTAGGCTATCATAGAGCTATTCTAATGGGTCCAATAAGTTTTATCACAAGGAAATGTAGATCAACTCTATTAGAGCATAGGAGGCAAAGCGAAGTGGCTTCTATAAAGGCTCTAAATTTTTGCACCAATAAAAGGATTGATCTTAATATGCCATCAAGAGGAACTTGGATCATAGTGCATGGGATACTTCTTAGGGGATAAATAAATCACATAAATGCTGAGATTGAATAGCAACCTTCTTATTCTAGACCTAAAATTTGTTAGTGGATAGAAGAAACCACACTCACTCACTCATTCAAAGAGAAGTTATCGCAAATAGTCTCTTCGTTAAAATGGTACTATTTCAAGATTTTCAAAGTTGAAAAAGAATAATAGCTTTGGATAGATTTTGGATTCTAACAATACAATCAAGTTAGTGGGTTTATCCCTAAATAGAGAATTATCTTTAAGAATAAGTCCCAATGGAATTATGAGAGAATAAACTATGAATTCATTTCTAAATCATGTAAGAATGTGGACAAGTCCAAAAGATACATTTGAAAGTTTCAAGTTGTTAACAAGTAGAAAACCTTGGGTGTAAATTCTTTATAACCTTGATTGTATCTAGGCACTAAAGGAAATAAACAATGTTAGGTTCAAACCCATCTTACCTTGATACTTGAATATTCAAAAATACAAGCGCGGGGTAGAAAATGAAGAGCCCAATAATTAGGATGTAATGCTCTATATAATAAATCTAGAGTATAATTTTGGAAGGTGGTATCACAATTATACTACTAGTTCTTCTTGCAATGAGTAGAGGTTAAATCCCAATGAGATACAAAGTAAATTCAAAGTAACAAGGTGAAATTTATATTACAAGGAAATCATGAGATCTAATCTCTAGAAGAGACAAGAACTCATATTCTGTGGATGAATTTGTGAAATTGTATAATCTATAATTAATCCCAAGAGTCTTCACAAGAAGTAACCTAGATGTTTGGATAATTACAGACCACCACATTTATGGTCGTTGAAGGACAACCTATTTCTATTGTTTCACTATTCCAGAACATTTCCATGTGTTGAGAAATAAATGAACCATGAATCTTGACAAGAGAATTGGTGATGAGAAGAAAATAGAAGTCATTGTTCTTCCTACACTAGTTATCATAAGGAGCACACACTTTGATACAATGATTGGGGATAATTTTGCAAGCTTAAGATTCATTAATGGCATGAATAACCCAATTATCACAAAGTGCAATTCTTTTCCTATGAACATCAATAATTCCCATGCCATTTTTATCTTGAGGGAGGAAACTTATCCCAAAAAAAGCCTATGGAAAACCATGGGTCTACTTACTATGAACCCAAAGAAAATCCTATAGAAGCTTCACCAACATACCATATGTATCTCTAAAAAGGGTTGAGTAGGAAGAATAATAAACATCGGTAGGTATTAATTTCATATAAATCTAAATTTTCCTATTAAATTGAGCATTTGATAGAGATATAGAAAAATGTTTTGTTTTGTACCCATTAAATGAAATACATCCACAAGCTCAAAAACAAACTCTTGAAGGAAAAATGAAGAAAGCCAAGGAATTTGAACATTTCTCTTCTAGATCAATCCATTTCCATTGAAAGTGATTCAACCAAGAAGGAATGGGGAAAGGGTTATGCCTTAGCCGTAAGTCTTATTCCACTAAATGTTGGATCTTGAAGAGGGAAAAAAATTCTAAACAAGATATGGAGCTTTCTGGGAAGACTGATATTTCTAAACAATGTAATAAAAGATCAATCTAAAGTTTTTTGGTGATGAGTTGCTAAGAGGAGAATAGAAGGGAAATACCTTCATCATGTTGAGCAAGGAGCCAAAGGATACTAAGATGATTTAATAACAAGAATATAAAGAATCAAAGACAAGAGGTCAACCTTACCTAATGGAGTAGAAGAAGATAAAACTTTCAAATGATATTTCACTAATAGAAAGGTAAACCTATTTATCATTCATATTCATAAATTCCTATCCATTCTATCCCTTATAATACCTATGTTATTCCTAATTTGTGCAGGGTTTTCCTTCATTTGGTTATTCTTGTTACTTTCTTATCTTGTTTTCTAATCCACTCATCACCTATATTGTTCATAACATGGGAATAATGTAATGTTAGCTTTATTCTTTTATCTCTTCTTCCAATATGAAAGCAATCATGAACCTTGGTCATAATCCTATCTCCATAGAGATTATCACTTTCCCACACATGTATGTGGCCCCTCATTTTGAAATGTATAATTGTAAATGGATTTCTAGGACATGTATACATGACCATTCAATGCTATATGTGTTGACCTCATTAGAGTATGCTTGTGAAGCTTTTCTCATGCAATGTAAAGGATAGGGATTTATAATGGTTTTATTCTTTCCTACATATCTCTAAACATATTCATTTGATGACCTTACTCATTCATTTGTGCAACACTTTTAGATAAAATTAATCTATAAATAATATTTAAATTATACAAAATGCACTCTAGAGAGGGAACTAAAGAATGTATGACAAATTTTATGCTTCAATTGTTGGCATTGTGTTGCCATTGTTGTCAACCAGTATAGAAGGACAACTAGTATGGGAGTATTGTTGACATGAAGCCATTGATGTCAACTAGTGTTTCAGGTCATCGGTAAAGAAGAGAACGTCATTCAAAGGAATGGCCATTGGAGTTACCGGTACACAAGTAAATGTTTGACTTGTGTGGATGATATGGACAGGTTACCAGTATAATTTATCACCAGTAAGGAGAATATGTCAACTGATAAGTGATGTGTTGACATGGAGAAGATAAATCAACTAAGTGAGTGGTTGTCAACCGGAAAGCTTATGACCAGTGTACAAGCAGGATGAGTAAGATGTTGAGTTGTTGATTGTCATGAAGAGACAGAGTATTATCTAAATCACATCAACATAGGAGGAGAAGGATGTATAGGTCATTGATATGTTGTGTGGATGCAGAACAACATGACTCCCACCAGATAGAGATGCAGTCACCATGTGAAGTAATGACTTACAATGAATGTGCCCAATCGGATCACATGTGTCTATTTTAAGATATGCTGCACAAACAGGGAAGCCACATGACTGCATTACAGGATGCAGATGATAGGGATCCACTCCCACTAGTAAGTGGAGCTTATCTCCTATTATGCAAAGTATGCATCTTAGTTATGTGAGATAAGATAGAAATAGAAGGCGGGTGAATGAAGGCTTACACTAGATCTATCAGTGATACAAAAGGATGCCTCAAGTGCATGAAATCAGAGATATGCATTGGACCGATAGATAAGGCATGTTGAGTTGTCGGGACAGATGAAGTGTGATGGACTTTGACAAACCGGTTGAGATATGGTCTGGGATGATGAAGAAGAAGGCAAGGCTAAGTAGCTGCAGGCAGAGGACAATAGTCGAATTGAAGAAGGAGTCAGTTGAAGGTTGATGACATGGTGTCATCAAGGTTTAATCGATAAGTATGTCCACCGGTAATGCTGACAAAGTGCATATACAGAAGGATCCCATTTGATGAAGGGGATCATGAGGTAGTTTGGCATATGTACTAACTAGTTTTGGTGCTTCACTCGAAGAGAAGCAAAGTGCAAGTTTGAAGGTAGACCAGTTAGGGTATAACTGGCAAGGTTAGAGAACCGACATAAAAGAAGGACTGGTTGTGTATTGATTGTCGGTGACTGAGTCTAGCCAACACAAAGATCTTTGATGAAGTAGATATCGACAAGGATGCCACATGGAGTTGAAGTGGCAAGATCACAGAGGTCGATGAAGTGTCATGTCGGGGAGGTAGCTAGCGGTTGGTTGATATTAAATGTTGACTATGACAATCACAGAAGTGTTGTAGAGGGTTTGTAGCTCGATGCAAACCAAAGATCTAAGTGATGCCATGATTGATGAAAGATATTCTACTGCAGATCAGATTTGGTTAAGGTAACTATGATATCACTGATGGTATGATGAAAGAATAAGTATCTGGTAGAATACTGAGAGGGGGGGTGAATTAGTATATTGAAAAATTGATACAAACTTCCCAATCTCAAAATCAAACTCACAAAGTAAACTTTCACTTATCAAGATCAATACTCAACATCAACCGGTTAACTGTTATAACAACTTAACAGTAAACAACTTCAATCTTGTAAACATCAAAATGCTTATTCATATCTCAACATATTCAATCTTTCAATACTTTTGGTTATCATGCCTTATCAAAAATTAATCAAATCAACAAATAAGATCATAACCACAAAAACATTCACCACTTGACACAAATGTTTATACATGGAAAACCCAAATAGGTAAAAACCACGGTGAGATCAGACTCACAAGGATAGCTATCTGAACTCTTCTGAAGTTCACCCTATTAGGAGCCAAGCCTGTTAAATCTTTTTACAATAAGTCCTGTTAAGAATTGATTCTGTTAGGTATCACCCAGTTAAGGGATTTACAAAATGCCTTGATGAAAAAGAAAAATACCCTATTAGGAGTAACCTCATTAGAGGGTTTTAGAATCCAAGTTAATGGACCACCTTGTTGGAGGATTTAATAAGTAACCAAGCTTGCTAAAGCTTACCCAGTTAGGGGATTTCAATTCTGCTATAATTGTTAGAAAACAATAGGTTTTCTTGATATGTCTAAATAGCACTACATTTGCTTGATCAAATCCTTTTAAGCTTCAATCTGCCTTTACACAAATTGCAGATCCACTCTCCGGTTAGGCAACCACACACTCAACTATTTTTCAGCCAACACTTTGCCAGCACTTTTACAAACAACTTCATCGACCTTAAATACAAATCAATTATGTCAGTAACACAACAAAAACCTAATTCTCTCATAGAGATTACAAACAAGTCAGTTCAATCTTGACCGTTAGAAATCATAACAATCTCTTCACATTCTTCAAGAAAATTCCAACCGCTCCATGATCACCATTTCATCAAACTTTGTAACTCATCACGCACTATGCATTAGATGCAATCCACTTTTCTCATTCCCTAGACAACAAACAAACAAACAACGTGCCAAAAATAATCTAAACTTATCCTCATTCAATGATCAAATGTGTCTCCATCATTACCGCTCATCATTAGATCTTAAACCAACAAACTTGATCAGTTGGGATTTAACAAAAAACAACTGGTAGGATTTACCAGTTACATTGCATAGAAAAGGGTTTAATCTTATACATTGGTTTACTGGTGTAACTCAAAAACTTAACATACCAGTTTACAACATCTTCCACAAAGCTCTTCCTGCCGGTTACAAGCCAATATCAATAATAGCAACAATATCAGCAATATCATAAATACCATTATCGGTTCAATTGACATCAATGACAACATAACTTATCATTAATGCAATCTTTATGCAAATGCCAGCAATCTCCCCCTTTGGCATTGATGGCAATACAAATATCAACGCCTATGATTGTTGTTGTGATTGGTGAATAGGAATCCTGGTTTACATTACCAAGTATTCACCATGCTCTATCTGTCATCAGCTTGTCGCTGCTTTCCCTTTTCCAGTCACATAATTCTTCTCCTCAATCACATAATTCTTCTCCCCAATCACATAATTCATCTCCCCCTTTGACAGCAATGCCAAATTTTCACTGTGCATCAACAACATACTGCAACTTGATGCTCCCCATGTGGAATACATCCACTTCTTTATCATTCCATGTAAAATTTTACAATTAATTTAGGGACTGATGCAATCAACATCATGCTCAACTAACTTCATGAAGAGGGACAACCCCCAACTGACTTCTAAGATACTCAAAAGTATTCTTAGATAGAGGTTTGGTAAAGATATCTACAAGCTACTCCTGGGTAGAAACGTGCTCTAAGATAACATCTTTACTTTGAACTTTTTCCCTCAAAAAGTGATGCTTCAATTCAATGTGCTTGGTGTGAGTGTGCAAAACCAGATTCTTAAAAATATTAATGGTACTTGTATTATCACATAAAATCTTGATAAGTTCTATGATCTTCATCTTAAAACCTTTTAAAATGTGCCTCATCCAAATAGCTTATGTGCAATTCATATAAGTTGCAATGTACTCTGCTTCAATAGTAGATTGTGAAGTACAACTCTCCTTTTTTCTACTCCATGAAACTAGCCTTCCTCCTAGAAAGAATGCTCCACCGGTAGTACTTTTCCGGTCATCAATATTTTCTGCCCAACCAACATCAGTGTATGCCTTCAAATAAAAGTTTTCTCCATATGGATACCATAATCCATAGTCAACTATGCCTTTCAGATATCTAAAAGTTCTCTTTGTTTCTATTAGGTGTGCTTCCTTTAGATTCTTCTGAAATATTACAACTATACCAACCGCATGGGCAATATCCAGTCTACTGTGAACAATATAGTGTAATTTGCCAACCATTGACCTGTATTCCTTTTCATCAATAGACTTAGATGCATCAGCCTTGGATAATTTACAACCTGTAACCATTGTTGTTCCAACTGGTTTATAGTCAATCATGCCAAAAGTCTTCAAAACCTCTTTCACATACTTAGATTGAGTAATGAAAATACCATTCTTCATTTGTTGTATTTGCAAGCCTATGAAAATTTTTATTTCCCCTACTAAAGACATTTCAAATTTATTTTTCATTTCATCTACAAAATTGTTGCTCATGACATCATTACCTCCAAAAATAGTATCATCAACAAATACTT
The DNA here is from genome assembly GCF_030272615.1 of Cryptomeria japonica. Taxonomy (NCBI): domain Eukaryota; kingdom Viridiplantae; phylum Streptophyta; class Pinopsida; order Cupressales; family Cupressaceae; genus Cryptomeria; species Cryptomeria japonica. The sequence continues at coordinate 55,619,031 of NC_081410.1, read as the reverse complement.
CACTAACCAGTATTTCATCTTCTTCAAACTTGAGATAAATATTACTATCATCACTGGTTCTTGCAAAGCCTATCTTCATCAGATGTGTATGAAGTCATTCATACCATGCTCTGGGTGTCTACTTCAATCCATACAAAGCTTTATGTAATCTGCATACCATGTCTTTCTCATAAGTCAATGCATAACCATCAGGTTTCTCTATGTATACCTCTTCTTCCAATATCACATTCAAAAATGTAGACTTAACATCCATCTGGTATACCTTGAACTTCTTATGGGCTGCAAATGCAAGTAAAGTTCTAACACCTTCCAGTCTTTCTACTGGTGTAAAAGTTTCCCCATAATCTTCTCCTTCTTCTTGAGCATAACCCTTGCAAACTAATCTTGCCTTGTTGTGAACTACAACACCATCTTCATTTAACTTATTTATGAATACCCATTTGGTACCTATAACATTCTTGTTTACCGGTTAGATATTTCTAGGAGAGGAATTGGGTCAGGTGATCTCCCATACCAATATTCATAAGGGTTCTTGTCCTTATCTCTTTTCATCATAACTCGGTTCATTGTATAGACAATTGTATTTACAGCTTCTTTCCAAAACAAAATTGCTACATTTCCTTGTATCAACATTGTCCTAGCAGCTTCAACCATTGACCGGTTTTTCCTCTCTACTATACCATTTTGTTGTGGTATCCTTGGTGTATAAAGATGTCTCTTGATACCATTCTCATCATAGTACTTAGTGAATCCTCATAAGTAAATTCACCGCCTTGATCTGTTCTCAAATATTTTATCTTTTTGTCACTCTCTTTCTCAACTAAGGCCCTGAATGCCTTGAACTTACCAAAGCTTCATTCTTATCCTTCAAGAATGTGACCCACATCATCCTTGAATAATCATCTATGAAGATCATGAAAAATCTATTACCTTGAATGCTTCTTGTTCTTATTGGTCCACATAGATCTATATGAACCAAATGTAACAAGTTCTCTGTTGAGAAGGACTTACTCTTGAAAGTTGAAGAAGTCATATTTCCTAACTGACATTCTTGACAAAGAGAATTAACCAGTTTGTCTAGCTGAGGTAGACCTCTTACTATCTTAGACTTGCTCTAAAAATGTTATAAATGTTTATATGACAAAATATCCTATGCCAAAGCCATCTATCATATATTATTGCATTCAAACAGTTGCTAACTTTAGGATTAAGATGAAATAGATTACCTCTGGTTTTTTTCTCAGTTGCAATCAATTCACCTTTGTTGTCAAATATTTTGCACATACCATTTCGAAACTCCAGTGGGTATCCTCTATCATTAAGTTGTACCACACTCAGAAGATTGTGTTTTAGGTCTTCAACCCAATAGACATCGTCAGCACTGCTCTTTCCAATAAGAGAAATAACTCCCTTAGCTTTGACCATATAGGGTGAGTCATTGCCAAATCTGACAACACCACCATCAAATTCCTTCAAGGAAAGAAATTTGCTCTGATCATCGGTCATGTGATGTGAACAACCACTATCAATGATCCAATCATCAGAGTTATCCATCCTGGGTCCACTAGTGCGTTTTGATTTGATATCTCTTCCTTAATAGCTACAAACACAATATCTTCACTAGCATCATCATTAGATTCTTCATTAGTAATACCAATGTCAACAGCAATAAGACAATCTCTCTTGACTTTGCCCTTATACTTCTTGAATTTGTCTCTTATATTCATTTTCACCATTAGGATAGTTAGCTTCTATATGACCAATCTTGTTGCATGCAAAATACTTTAAAGGTAGTTTACCTCTATATTTCGCAGTGCCTCTAGGCAATCGTTTTGCCAACAATGCTTCAAGTTCCACTAAGTTGTCTTCATCGTTAGCATCTCTGCTAGATCTAGATTCATAGCTATGGCCGGTATCTCTACTTCTTCTCATAGATGGGTTAGATATAGAAGCTTTGAATGCATATTCTGATTTTTGTATACTACCATCATAGTCATTTAATTCAAAAGCAGTAAGTTTGCCAATGATAGAGTCAAGAGTTACCTTTGTTTTGTCAATGGACTTCAGCTCCTGAATAGCTGCAACTCAGATAGCATAGACCAATATCAGGGTTCTCACTACCTTATTGATCACTATGGCATCTTCCACTTTCTCTCCTACACTCTTTATTACACCAACTATCTCTTTTATCCTTTGACCATACTGCTGGATATTCTCACCTTCAAACATTCTCATGTCATCAAACTTTCCTCTTAGTCTCTCCTCTTTAGAAATCTTAACATGTTCATCATTGGTATAGATCTATTCAATTTTTTTCCATACTTCATATGTAGTTTCAAGACCATGAACATCTACATATTTAGCATCAGATAGGGAATTGATAATAGCCTCCAATGCTTGATGATTTTCTTGTTGTTCTTTCTTCTGATCATCAATCAGGGTTCCAGTAGGTGCAATATAATTAGTTTCTACATGATCCCAATACTGACTAGCAAGACTCTTAATGTAAATCTTCATTCTGTCACTCCATATCCTATAGTTATCTTTGTTGAACTTCAGACCTTCATTCTTCATCATGATCTATAAGATCTTTTCCTCAAGTTGTTAGTCTTTTAGGTTAAAAAGGACCTGAGAGGCTCTAATACCAATTGATGGTATGATGAAAGAATAAGTATCTGGTAGAATACTGAGAGAGGGGGTGAATCAGTATACTAAAAAATTGATACAAACTTCCCAATCTCAAAATCAAACTCACAAAGTAAACTTTCACTTATCAAGATCAATACTTAACATCAATCGGTTAACTATTATAACAACTTAACAGTAAACAAATTCATTCTTGTAAACATCAAAATGCTTAATAATATCTCAACATATTCAATCTCTCAATACTTTCAGTTATCATACCTTATGAGAAATTAATCAAATCAACAAATAAGATCATAACCACAAATAAATCACCACTTCACACAAATGTTTATACATGGAATACACAAATAGGTAAAAAGAACGGTGAGATGAGACTCACAAGGATAGCTATCTAAACTCTTCTGAATTTCACCTTATTAGGATCCAAGCTTGTTAAAGATTTTACAATAAGTCATGTTAAGAACTAATTCTGTTAGGAATCACCCAGTTAAGGGATTTACAAAATGCCTTGATGAAAAAGAAAAATACCCTGTTAGGAGTAACCTTGGTAGAGGGTTTTAGAATCCAAGTTAATGGACCACCTTGTTAAAGGATTTAATAAGTAACCAAGCTTGCTAGAGCTTACCCGGTTAGGGGATTTCAATTCTATTGTAATTGTTAGAAAACAACAGGTTTTCTTAATCTGCCTGAATAACACTACATTTGCTTGATCAGATCCTTTTAAGCTTTTGTTGGTATTATGGATGAATTTTTCATGTGTTGCATTGGTTTTGTCATTGATGTCAACACTTGTCTTCTTGGAGTTTTGCATTATTGTTCATCGGTATGGTTAGTGACTTATGCATAGTCATCAATATATGCTCACCAATAGGTTATATTGTTCACCGGCAGCGATCATAACTTGGAGATCATTTGATTATGTCAAAGACATGGATTGGAAGTTTGGATTTGGTGTTTTTCTTATTGGTCTAATTGGGTTGACAAATTTTCTTTTACCAACAGATAGGTCTAGGTTATTGACCGGTACATGTTATCTATTCCAGATCAGCATGGCACATCATGGAGATTGTTTATCGATTGGATATTGTGGTAAAAGTATTGAGCCGACATGTTGTATTGCATCAAGACTTATTTGTAATTGATTTAATTGTAATATCTTTAGTAAGCTGACCTATTCATTTGGTCTTAGGTTTTGTATAAATGATTGTTAGATCTTATTGAAGATCATGGTAATCATGAGCGAGTGTGGATATTGAAGAGCGAAAATAAGTAGATCCTTGTGCAAATCACGCAGACATTATTTGAAGGTTGAAGGAAAGTTATGAAGGTTTTTTTGACACTCATGTTCAGAGCTTAACCAGTACTGAATCCAGCATTGGAGATGCTATTTTGAGTAATAAATTATCATTAGATTTAACCATCCAATTGTGTAGTCAGTGTAACTCCTAATTTGTGATTGAGCAGTGAGCTCTAGGCAGTTCGCCTTTCTGCATGTGTAGACCCCATTTGTATACACATACTATCTGCAGTAGTATCATCTGGTTGTGGGTAAGGTTTCCCACCGTAGTTTTTCCCTTACCAGGTATCCATGTCAAAATATTTGTGTTATGTGTTGTGGATTTTGTTTCTTTTTATGTTTCATGCATTAAGTTAAACCGGTACTACTATATCTGTTAATTTGTTTTACCGGGACTTAAGTTTGGTTTACCGGCATTAAGGTTAAATGGGAATAACTTTCATTTGGATTACAATTTATTGACAACTGGTTCACAATCGATTCACCCCCCCCCCTCTCAATTGTCCTTCTCAAGACCTAACAATTGGTATTAGACATAGTCCTCTTTTTGCAGAGGCCTAACAACTTGAGGAGATCCTATGGCAACAAATATTTTCAGGAAGGATAGTCTGAAGCTTGATGGAACTACCTATGGCATATGGAAGATCAGAATGGAAACATATCTGAACTACATTGGAAGAGATATATGGGATGTTATAAAAATTGGCTATGTTGCTCCTATTCGGAATCAACCTCATCCACCAACATTGGCTAAAGACATGGACAATGATTGCAAAGAAAGAGAAGCACTTTTGAGCACATTATTAGATCAAAAAATCATGGAATTATCAAACCGATCTACTGCTAAAGCTATTTGGGATAAACTAGAAATACTGAATGAAGGAGATACCACTGTCAAAATTGCAAAATTAAAATGTTACCGAGTCAGGTATGAAAATCTAAAAATGGAAGAATATGAAAGAATTTATGCATTTATGGAAAGAGTTAATGAAATTTTTTTAGGAATACAATGTTGTGGAGGATCCTTAAGTGAAGATAAAATTGTATCTAAAGTTTGAAGAGAATTGCCATCATCTTACAAAATGAAAGTAACTGCTATTAATGAAATGAGAACAATGCCTAATACTTCAGTTTCTAGAGATACTTTGTTTGGAAAACTTTCAACATTTGAACTTGAAGAGTTTGGTCTTGTTGCTACTATAAAGATTGATGTAGCTTTCAAAGCATCATCATCATCATCAACATCATCATCATCTGACAAAACTGATTGGAAAGCACTTTATGCAAAAGAACTTAAAGATATGAGGAGAGAAAATGAAGAACTTAAAGAACTTGAAGCACTATTTGCAAGGAAAATACCTAAAGGTCTAGTAGAAAGTAAGTATGAAGGTAAAGCACCTTTCCAATGTTTTAATTGAAATAAAGTTGGTCATATGGCATCTAGATATCCTGATAGACATGCAAGATTAAGGGAAGAAGCTAAAAGATCATATAAACCTAACCCTGAATATCAGAGATATAGATTCAATAAAAAGAGAGATAAGTCATGTTACTATGCAGATGAAGGTGTTACAAATGACTCAGATGAAGATCTAGCAGATAACGGATGGACTTTTGTTGCAATAAAGGAAGATCAACTGACACCTATTGTCAAACTGGTAGACCAGGCACTAGCAGCAAAAAATGAAGAAAAAGATGAATGGATTATAGATTCTGGATGCTCACATCATATGACTGGTGATAAAAGCAAATTCTTATCTTTTCAAGAAATTCATGGAGGTCTAGTAAGGTTTGGAGATGATAAAGCTTGTTTAATCAAAGGAAAAGGCATTATATCTTTGGATGGTAAGCACAATACTGACAATATTTATTATGTAGAATATTTAAATCATAATCTTTTGAGTGTTTGTCAGTTAGTGGAAAAAGGATTTCAGTTACAGTTCAAGAATGGGAAATGCAAAATCATAAACAAAACTGGATTGGAGATTGCAACTAGTAATCAGACTAAAGGTAATATCTTTTACTTGAATACCAGTGATAAAATATGTTTGATTTCACACATTGATAAAAGTTGGTTACGGCATAAAAGACTCTGTCATGTGAATTTTGATTGCATTTTAAAGACCAGTTCAACTAAGGCAGTAAGGGATTTACCTAAGATTGTGAAACCTCATAATCTGGTATGTAAGGAATGTCAAATGGGAATGCAAGTTAGAAAAACATTTAAGAGCATTACTGAGAAATCGAGTAATATTATTGATTTAATTCATACTGATTTGTGTGGTCCTACAAGAACAAGAAGTCTACAAGGAGATAAATACTTTATGCTAATAATTGCTGATTATTCTAGAATGTGTTGGGTTACCTTTCTCAAGGAAAAATCAAAAGCTTTTGGAAGATTCAAGATATTCAAGGCAATGGTAGAGAATGAAACTGGCAATAAAATCAAATGTTTAAGATCAAATCAAGGAGGAGAACTTACATCAAGAGAATTTAATGCATCATGTGAAGTGAATGGAATCAAAATACAACTATCAGCACCCTGGACACCCCAGCGGAATGGAGTTGTGGAAAGGAAGAACATAACTATTATGGATGCAACAAGAACAATGTTAATGGAAGAAAATCTACCTCATGTGTACTGGAGAGAAGTAGTGAATACAATGGTTTAAACTTTCAACAGAGTTCACATCAAAAGTGAAACCTGTAAGACCCCTTATGAACTATGGTTTGGTCATATTCCTACTCTTAAATACTTCTGAATATTTGGAAGAAAATGTTATATTAGAAGAGATGAGTATATTGGCAAATTTGATCCTAGAAGTGATGAAGGAATATTTGTTGGTTATTCATCTAAAAGCAAGGCATATAGATGTTATAATAAAAGGTTACAAAAAATATTTGAGAGTACTAATGTGAAGATAGATGAACACTTTAGAGGAAATTCAAAATCTATAGAACCAGTAGTTGAAATTATTATAAATGAACCGACACATACTCCACCAGTACAGAATGAAGACCTAGTCACATTGGCATCATCAGAAAGCTCAATAGTAACTAAAGAACAGCAGCCTATGAATTAATCAGAACAAACCCAAGTATGTAAGATTGAATCATTCAGAGAATCAGATAATTGAAAAACAAGAATCAAGGTGTTATGACTAGAGGAAGACTGGCAAATGAAGAGGTATGTTTAATTTCTCAAATTGAATCAGCATCTGTTATTGAAGCATGTAAGGATGAACATTGGATAAAAATAATGGAAGATGAATTAGAACAAATTGAAAAGAATAATACTTGGACATTGGTTCCCCAGCCTAAAGACAAAAATGTAATTGGAACTAAATGGGTATATAGGAATAAAATTAATGAAGATGGAGAAGTAATCAAAAACAAAGCAAGATTAGTTTGTAAAGGTTATTGATAGAAAGAAGGAATTGATTATAATGAAACCTTTGCACTAGTAGCCAAAATTGAGGCAATTAGACTATTTCTTGCATTTGTAGCTTATAAGAACTATAAAGTTTATCAAATGGATGTAAAATGTTCATTTTTGAATGGAGATCTTGAGGAGGAAGTTTACATTGAACAACTTGATGGATTTTCTTTGACAGATAATAAGGATATGGTTTGCAGGTTAAGGAAAGATTTATATGGAATGAAGCAAGCTCCCAGAGCTTGGTATGCTAGATTGGATAAATATCTTTTGAAGCTTGGTTACACAAAAGGTAATGCTGGCAGCAACTTGTATTACAAGGTTACCAATGATTATATCTTGGTTATTGAAGTCTTTGTAGATGATATCATTTTTGGAGGTGAAGATGGATTGTGTAAGGACTTTTCTAATCAGGTCCAAAAAGAATTTGAAATGTCTATGATTGGAGAGATAAAATTCTTTTTAGGTTTGCAGATTTCACAAATAGATATAGGTATATTCATATGTTAAACAAAGTACTTGAAGGAACTTTTGAATAAATTCGGTATGGAAAATTCCAAACCGGTAAGTACTCCTATGACTACAACTGATAAATTGACATTGAAGGATGATTCAACTCCTATTAATCCGATAAAGTACAAATCTATGATTGGAGGTGTATTGTATTTAACACAAACAAGACCTGATAGAATGAATGTGTTGGCATTTGGAGTTTGTTGGCATTTTTCAAAGAGATTTCATTAATGATATGTTGTCATTGATGTCAATTGAACCGATAATGGTATTCATGTTATTGTTGATTTTGCTGGTTTTTTATATTGGCTAGTAACCGGTAAGAAGAGATTTGTGGAAGATGTTGTAAACTGGTATGTAGAGTTTGTGAGTTGAACCAGTGAACTGATGTAAAGGGTTAAGCCTTTCTATGTAATGTAATCGGTAAACCGTATCAACTATTAAACCCTAACCGATCAAGTTTGTTGGTTTATTATCTAATAACTGGTAATGATGGAGACACGTGTGATCATTGTATGAGGATATGTTCAAATTGTTTTGGCGCATTTGTTTTTTGTCTAGGGAAGGAGCAAAGTGGATTGCATCTAATGCACAATGTGTGATGAGTTATAAAGTTTGATGAAGTGCTGATCATAGAGCGGTTAGAATTTTCTTGAAAAATGTGAAGAGATTGTCATGATTTGTAACAGTCAAGATTGTACCAACTTTTTTGTAATCTCAATGATGAGAATTAGGGTTTTTGTTGTGTTACCAACCTAATTGATTTGTATTTAAGGTCGATGAAGTTGTTTGTAAAGATTGTTGACAAGATTGATTGAAATTAATTGTGTGTGTAGTTTCCTAACCAATGAATGGATTTGCACTTTGAGTGAAGGAAAATTGAAGCTTAGAAGAATCTGATCAAGGAAATATAGTGCTAATCAGACAAATCAAGGAAACCTATTATTTTCTAACAATTACAGTAGAAGTAAAATCCATTAACCGAGTAAGCTCTAACAAGCTTGGTTACTCATTAAAATCCTCTAACAAGGTGGTCCATTAGCTTGGATTCCTAAATCTTCTAGCGAGGTTACTCCTAACATGGTATTGTGTTTTTTATTGAGGCATATTTGTAAATCCCTTAACCAGGTGATTCCTAACCGCAATTAGTTATTAACAAGACTTATTGTAAAGATTTAACAGGCTTGGCTCCTAACAAGGCGAACTTCAAAAGATTTTAGATACCTATCCTTATGAGTCTCATCTCACTGTGGTTTTTACCTATTTGGGTTTTCCACGTATAAACATTTGTGTCAAGTGGTGAATTCTTTTGTGGTTATGATCTTATTTGTTGATTTTTTTAACTTCTGATAAAGGCATGTTAAGTAGAAGCATTGAGAGATGAATATGTTGAGTTATGATTAAGCATTGTTGATGTTTACAAGATTGAAGTTGTTTACTATTAAAGTTGTCATAACAGTTAAACCGGTTGATGTCAAGTATTCTTATAAATATTGATCTTGACTAAGATATGTTTACTTTGTTTGATTGAGTTTGAGTTTGGGAACTTTGTATCAGTTTTTCAATATACTGATTCACCCCCTCTCCCTCTCAGTATTCTACTGGATACTTATTCTTTCATTATACCATCAATTGATATCAGAGCATCTCAGGTTCTCTTAATCTAAAAGCCTAACAACGTGAGGAAAAGATCTTGTAGATCATGATGAAGAAAGAAGGTCTAAACTTCAATAAAGATAACTATAGAATATAGAGTGACAGAATGAATATTTACATTAAAAGTCTTGGTAGTTAGTATTGAGATCATATATAAAACAAGTATACTACACCTACTAGACCCCTGACTGATTATCAAAAGAAAGAACAACAAGAAAATCAGCAAGCATTAGAGGCTATTATCAGTTCCCTGTCTAATGTTGAATATGTAGATGTTCATGTTCTTGAAACTGCATATGAAGTATGGAAGAAATTAGAAGAGATTTATAGCAGTGATGAACATGTTAAGATTGCCAAAGAAGAGAGTTTAAGAGGAAAATTTGATGATATGAGAATGTCTGAAGGTGAGAATATCTAGCAGTATGGTCAAAGGATTAAAGAGATATTTGGTGAGATAAAGAGTGGAGGAGGGAAACTGGAAGATGTCACAGTAATCAGTAAGGTACTAAGAACCCTTCTACTAGTCTATGCTATCTGAATTGCAGCTATTCAGGAGCTGAAATCCATTGACAAGACAAAGGTAACTCTTGACTCTATTATTGGCAAACTTACCGCTTTTGAACTAAATGTCTATGATGGTAGTGTATAGAAATCAAAATCTGCATTCAGAGCTTCTGTCTCTAACCCATCTGTGAGAATAAGTAGAAACATCGGCCATAGCTATGAATCTAGATCTAGCAGAGCTATTGAAGATGAATACAACTTAGTGGAACTTGAAGCATTGTTGGCAAAATAACTGCCTAGAGGCATTGGTAAATATAGAGGTAAGCTACCTTTAAAATGTTTTGCATGCAAAAAGATTGGTCATGTAGCAGCAAATTTCCCTAATGGTGAAAATGAATACAAGAGAGACAAATTCAAGAAGTATAAGGGTAAAGGAAAGAGAGATTGTCTTGTAGCTATTGACAATGGTATTACTGATGAAGAATCTGATGATGATGCTAGTGAAGATATTGTGTTTGTAGCTATTAAGGAAGAAATATCATATCAGAAGGCACTAGTATTCAGAATGGATAACTCTGATGATTGGATCATTGATAGTGGTTGTTCACCTCACATGACTAGTGATCAGAGAAAATTTCTTTCCCTGAAGGAATTTGATGGTGGTCGTGTCAGATTTGGCAATGAATCACCATGTATGGTTAAAGGTAAGGGAATTATTTGTCTTAATGGGAAGAGCAATGTTGATGATGTCTATTGGGTTGAAGGCCTGAAGCACAATCTTTTAAGTGTGGCACAACTTAATGACAGAGGATACCCACTGGAGTTTAGAAATGGAATGTGCAAAATCTTTGACGACAAAGGTGAATTGATTACGACTGGTAAATAGACTAGAGGTAATTTATTTCATCTCAATCTTAAAGTTAGCAACTATTTGATTGAAAAAATAGATGATAGCTAGCTTTGGCATAGGAGATTTTGTCATATAAATTTTGACAATATTGTTATAGTAAGAAATTCTAAGACTGTAAGAGGTCCACCTCAGCTAGACAAACCAATTAATGCTCTTTGTAAAGAATGTCAGCTAGGAAAGATGACTTCTTCAACTTTAAAGAGAAAGTCCTTCTCAGCAGAGCACTTGTTAGATCTGGTTCATACAGATCTATGTGGACCAATAGGAACAAGAAGCATTCATGGTGATAGATACTTCATGATCTTCATTGATGATTGTTCAAGGATGATGTGGGTCACATTCTTGAAGGATAAGAATGAATCTTTCGGTAAATTCAAGGCATTCAGAGCCTTAGTGTAAAGCGGAAAAATCGAACCCTTGTTGTTCTCCCCTCCCCAACTCCAAGGAGAGAGAAGGGAGAGTCACTAGGGTTGATGGTTTTCACTTAGGAGAGACTTTACATTCAAAAGAGGGGTTGAAACCCACAAGATCAATTCCCACGCAATGCAAGATTGGATTCTATATGAGTTTCAAGGGTTAAGACATCAAGGATACCCTCTTTTGTAAAGAATGTAGATAGAAAGATTGAACTAGGAATGCATGTAAAGTAGGAAAGATTCGCTTATAAACAGAGATAGGGATATGGGATGAAGCTGCGGACCTAGAATTAGCAGTAAAATGTCGAGACGGTGCTGTTCTGCAAATTTGAGTGAAAGTTGACGGGACGATGGCACCCAGCGTGCACACGGTCCTCCGAAAAATCCGCGAAACGAAGGCGGATATGTTCGTCTCTGCACAAGGATTCCAGATCTTCAATTACAGCCGCGTACCTGCAACCTACACACAGAAAAGAGAGGACGATTGGGGGGTTAGGGATGAGGGGTTTGCCTTTAGGTCAAACCCCGGTTTTGGAATTAACCAAGAAATGAGAATGTTGTAAATGTAAATGTTTGTAATGTAAACAAGTACTGATACCTTGTTGTAAGAATGTTTGTATTCTTACATGCGAAGGTGTAATGTATGTAGTATGTTGTATGTTGTATGTCATCTCCTCTTCAATGGTTGAATCCTTGTCTTGAATGCAACACTTAGCCTTGAATGGAGACTTAGAATGCTCAATTACTTGAAGGAATGCTTGAATGCTTGAATGTTTGAATATTGCTTCCGCGTCTTGTACACATATGTCCTTCTTTTTTCAACTTCCTCAAATGGGAGGGGAAATGTAGTTTATATACTTGTCAATTAGGGTTGATAGACTGATTTTCCCGACCTTAGGCCGACCAGGAAACATTATTTTCCAATTTGCAAACTTAAAGACCCGAAGCCCCATAAGAGACCGGGCCCAAAATAGGGCCAGGGACCAGGGTGCTGGGCGCCATGGTCCTGGGGGACCAGGGCGCTAGGCGCCATGGGCCTGGGGGACCAGGGCACTGGGCGCCATGGTCCCACCTCCAGGGACAGTAGGGTGCAAGGAGGATCAGGCCAGGGTGCTGAAAAATGTAGTTTTTGATGTCATGAACAAGTTTCGGGGTCTCCATTCAGGTTCCGTGTTCCATCACCATCGTGAAGACCCAAATGTAGTCAAAATTGCAAGTGTCACAATTTTAGGATGCTACATTTAGCCCCCACTTTAGCGGGAGTATAAGCGTACACTCATACTTTCGGTAAAGTACAAGGAAACAACATTGAAAAACTTTCACCACGTCAAGGAGGCAAGATACACCAAGCCCCCAGTGGACTAAGGATCTTACGACTTCGATTGACAAAGTAAAAGGGAAGATCACGAGGGAGAACCATGACTGTCAGTAGTAAGGTTCCCTCACTATGAGTCATGTAAGAAAGATATCAAAAAATTTCAAGGCAAAGCTAAATTTGTCAAGAAATTTTCAAGTATCTTGAAAAGATATGAACAGGATGTATGCCCCCCTATGTTAAAGCGATCACACACACCTCACCAGGGGTGATTGCTTTAAGGTAGTGATACATATAAGAAATGAGAAAGGAGCGCGTTATCACAAGGATTTAGCCCCCAAGTGTGAGATAAGCCCAAGGATAATAGACACAAAACACAAAGCACGAGGTTACTTCGCTTTCCTCGGGGTCAGTATGCTATATGATAATTCATGTATATCATATGTATGTATGCATAATTATTCTTCATTCCCCAATCAAGGAAGGTCACCTAGAAGAAGGGAACACATGTGTCTTTTGAGTCAACATGAGAGAGACCAAAAGAGATCTCAATGTTTTGCATCATCCTCAAGTAGACAACACTAAGGACAACAAATAGAAGAATGAGAATAACACATAGAAGAAGTAACAAAAGAGAGGAGGAGAGAGTCTGCTATGCTAATGAACTAGTCTAGCACGTCATCTACCCCCCGATCTTGCTGATCAATATTTCGGGAAGGTAGGAAACATGCTAGAGGAGGAACATCCAACACAGCAAATGGAGCTATCACAAGATCCAAACAAGGGCTATGTTCATACCCCAAGCCACGATGTTCTTTTCTAGGAGCTAGGATAAGTGCTTTAGAAAATTCGTTAGATAGATGGTTATCAACATCAACATATTCATATTCATTATCAGAATGAAGAGGAGTAACATTTTCATCATGAATAACATTTTCATCTATATCATCATCAAGATTTATAAAAATAGGATCTTTAACTCGCATAGGATCAAGACCATCATGCATCTTATGTTTAGGAGATTTCGTCTCAATCGTCGGCTGAGGAGAAAATGGAATAATACTAGCTGAAGGTGTTTTTGGGTATTGCAAAGTTTGAGAAGCAGCTGCCTGAGCTCTAAGACGACGCTTTCATCGGCGTTCACGTGCAGAACGATTCTGTCTAGTCTTAGTAGGAAGTTGAGAAGATTGAGGAGGAGGAATGTTCTCATCCTTTTCACTTGGGTGTTTAGGTTGTGGTCTCTTAGGTTGAACAATAGGAGAAGAGGAAGGTCTCTTCTCTCCATAAGAGGAAGGAGGAGGAACTGCTCCATATAAGGGAGGAATATTTGGTTTAGGAAGGAGACCAAGTCCATCATGACGAGGAGGGATAGGTCTACTTTTAGGAAGTTTATTAATCATAGGCATAGTCACATCCATAGGGATGGGTTGGGAATCTTCTTGAGGAAAGACATTAGTTTTATCTTTCAAAGGAAGAACTTCCTTCTCAAGAACGATAGGAATGTCAAGTTTGGGTGTTCTAGGTTCACTTAGAGATAGGATCATATCTTTTTTCCATCTTTGATAAGATTTGAAAAGATGATCACTTCGCGAAGGAAGAGATTGGAATTGTTTAGGCCAAAAGTAATCAATAGGAACGCTAGAAGTTCTTTCAGCTGGTTTAAAGAGACTATGATTGACAGCAACAATTTCACCATTATGGGGAAATTTCAAACACTTGTGAATAGGAGAAGCAATAGCTTTCATGGAAGATAGCCAAGGATAGCCTAGCTTCACACATAATTGTTCGGATGATGGAATAATAGCAAAGTCCACATCAAGGGATTTTTTATGGACCTCAATAGGTAATGTAATAGAACCAATTGTAGGAGAATAAAATGCATCAAATAGTTTCACAACCACATTTGTTTCATCATAGATCACTTGATTCAATTGCAAAGTAAAAAGAAATTCTTCAGTAATGATATTAACCATACAAGAAGGATCAATAAGCACTCCACGGCAAGGTGTATTCTTGACTTTTGCAACTATATATAAAGGACCATCAGGTGCCCTGATAGTTTCACTGGAATCAAATATGATGGAAGGTTCTTTAGGGATTTTCTGTTGCTCTACAAAGTTAATCACATTCAGAGTCATAGACACAAGATCATCAAGTGAGACAGAGGAATCATTAGTATCAATCGCATTAAAGGTATGAGAAGGTAATGGATCAGTAAAAATCTGAAGATTTTGGTTAGGAGGAGCTACAGATGTATTGCCTTTATCATTCACACCAGAAATAGAGATAGTATTATTATCAATCAAATCTTGAATTTTACCCTTTAAAGCAAAACATTTTTCAGTATCATGCCCAGGTTGACGATGAAATTGACAAAAAGATTTGTTATCAAAATAGGGTGAATTAATCTTTGCAGGATCTATTTTCCTTATAGGAGGAAGAGTAAGCACATTTTGTTCCAATAACTTATTCATAATACTATGCAATGATTCATTCAAAGGAGTGAACTTTCCTTCTTTCTTGAAAAACTTAGAAATAGGAGGCACACCTGATGCCGCATTCACATTGTTGTTGATGATGTTTTCATTGAATTTAATGGACTCTCTGTTCGGTTTAAACTTCCCAAATGGTTGTTGACTACTATCACCCTTATCACTTGGAGCCATAGGATTTGCTTGTTCCATTTGACTCACAGTCAGTTGATAATTGTGAAGAGTTGCACACAACTGTTGGAAAGAAGTAAACTCAGAAAACAGAAGTTTTTCTCTAATATCTTTTTGTAAATTAGAAATAAAGATTCTTTGAATATCATTGTTAGCCACTGGAAAAGAAATTTGAGCATACAAATGCTTATATCTACCAATGAAATCAGTCACTTTTTCTTTAACACCTTGTTTACAATGCATTAAATCAATCAAAGTAACTTTAGGACTTATATTGTTTTGAAATTGTTGAATAAAAGCATTTGCAAGTTGTTGGAAAGAAGTAATAGAATAAGAAGGCAACGAGAAATACCATTGTAGGGCTTTATCTCTTAATGTTCTAGTAAACAGTTTTGCAAGCAACCTTTGGTCATAAGCAAAATCAATACATATTGTTTGAAAGGTCTTAACATGTGTTAGAGGATCACCCTTACCATTATAAAGCTCCAAATGTGGAATTTCAACATGTTTAGGGGGAATAGCTTGAACAATGTCAAGAGAAAGTGGGCTCGCAACATCAAATGTAGGCACACTAAACTTAGATTGATTCATAGAGGCAATTTGTTGCTGTAAAGAAGAGACAGTTTGTGTAAGATTGTTAATGGTCACTTCAGTCGAAGAGTTCATATTAGACGTGTTAGATTGTGATGGCGATGTTATGTTATTGAAAGAAGGTAGAGAGTAGGGTGGTGGGACACTATGATAGTTAGTCATAGGAGATGATTGGAAAGGAGGAACACTACAAGGAGGAATGGAAGGGTTAAATGAATTGCCCCCTTGCGTCATGTTCATTTGTGGAGATATAAGAGGAACACTCATTGAAGGAATGAATGAAGAAGTTGGATTGAATGAAGGAAGAGGGTTGATTGAAGAAGAGGGATTGCCCCCATGACTAGTGATCATAGGAGGAATGTCTTGTATTGAAGTAGTCATTATGTTTGATGTAAAAGTAGGTATACTAGCAATAGGAGTTGTCAAAGGAATAGAATGATTAACTTGAGTAGGAGGTTGTGTATAACCTAAGGTTTCGGCACAACTCTTCATTGGCATCACATTCGAATCCACAATGTGTGCAATACCATGCAAAATATCAATTCCATTCTTATCACTTTGAACCATACGTTTTAGACCCTCAATTAAAGGAAGAGCTTGACTATCAGGGTATTCTTGAGACATCCATTGTCGAAAATCATCAAATTGGTTATCCAATTTTGAAAGTTGTTCTATAGAAACCTCATGGAGAGCTTCTTCATCATTAAGAGGATTAGAGGAATTACCCATGTCCTCGTTAAAAAGGCCATTCAAATTAGGTTCCATCTCCTCAGTAATTAAACTTTGGAAAGACTTAATTGTAAGGCTTCGTCTAACGGGAATAGTGTAAGTAGGGCTTATTGTTGTCAAACTCATGCACTAAAGAGAGAGAGAAGATTTTGAATTTTAGAGGTAGCAAATTTCAATAAAATCAGCCAATCTCCTAGATTTAAGCTGTTAAATGCAATCAGGAAAAAAATGTCCGGGACCGTGGCGAACGGAGTGCACACGGTCCTCGCAACTTTTTTCGAAATTTTCAGAGATGAAAGTTATGATGATTTTAAAGCCAACCTAAAAAAATTGAGTGATTTTATGATCTGTAGATAGGCCAAATTAAAGTTGCAATCTCAAAATTGAACCCTACCAAGATTGTTGAAAAATACAAATTTTGAATTTTGAAAAAGAGAGGGAAACTGAAATTTTGAATTTTATGATTTTAGAGGGAATGCTGAAAGCAATGCAGGCTTTGAAATTTAAAAATTGACTCAATTTCATGCAAAATTCAAATTTGAAAGCAGAAATCAGAGTTGTTGCAATTAAACACTTAATTTCAAAAGTCACAAACTGTAAAAATTTGAATAAAACACTGAAATTTCGAATGAATGCTAACACATTTTTTAGATTTAGGACTGTAAGAAACACAATTTTGATACAAATTTCAATTTAACAGTTTTTGAATGATTAGAAGCCTCAATCCAAGCAATCGCTAGACCAACTTTGACTTTAATTTTGAAAGTGTTAGAATTGATAAAATCAGCCAAAATTCTGGATTTTAGCAGAAAAATACAGTAAGATCTAGCTCCCGAAATTTCGGAAAAAATGTCGGGGACGATGGCGCTCGGGGTGCACACGGTCCTTGCAACTTTTTTCCAAATTTTCAGGGATGAAAGATATTGTGATTTTATTGCGGAATCCAAAGTTACAGCCGATTTGGAAGTGTTTTGATTAGTGAAATTATCAGTCAAAGGTTGAATCAAGAAGGTTTTAAAAATTAGGGTTTTGACATTTAACCACTTAATTTTCAGAATTAAAGCACAAATATGAATTGAAAATTTGCAATAGAAGGGTAGATCTGCAACAAGCATGAACAATTAAACATTCCACAAGTTTAATTACTAAAAAGAAAATTTTAGGGTTTTTATGCAATTAGCCTCTAAAATTTGCAAAAGATCAAACATGGAAATGTAATTAAGGAAGCAAATTTTTCAGATCTAACCATGAATAATCAGAATGAGGATGTTCATGTTGGGTTCACCAAAATGTAAAGCAGAAAAATCGAACCCTAGTTGTTCTCCCCTCCCCAACTCCAAGGAGAGAGAAGGGAGAGTCACTAGGGTTGATGGTTTTCACTTAGGGGAGACTTTACATTCAAAAGAGGGGTTGAAACCCACAAGATCCAATCCCACGCAATGCAAGATTGGATTCTAAATGAGTTTCAAGGGTTAAGACATCAAGGATACCCTCTTTTGTAAAGAATGTAGATAGAAAGATTGAACTAGGAATGCATGTAAAGTAGGAAAGATTCGCTTATAAATAGAGATAGGGATATGGGATGAAGCTGCAGACCTAGAATTAGCAGTAAAATGTCGAGATGGTGTTGTTCTGCAAATTTGAGTGAAAGTTGATGAGACGATGGCGCCCAGCGTGCACACGATCCTCCGAAAAATCTGCGAAATGAAGGGGGATCTGTTCGTCTCTGCACAAGGATTCCAGATCTTCAATTACAGCCGCATACCTGCAACCTACACACAGAAAAGAGAGGACGATTGGGGGGTTAGGGATGAGGGGTTTGCCTTTAGGTCAAACCCCGGTTTTGGAATTAACCAAGAAATGAGAATGTTGTAAATGTAAATGTTTGTAATGTAAACAAGTACTGATACCTTGTTGTAAGAATGTTTGTATTCTTACATGCGAAGGTGTAATGTATGTAGTATGTTGTATGTTGTATGTCATCTCCTCTTCAATGGTTGAATCCTTGTCTTGAATGCAACACTTAGCCTTGAATGGAGACTTAGAATGCTCAATTACTTGAAGGAATGCTTGAATGCTTGAATGTTTGAATATTGCTTCCACGTCTTGTACACATATGTCCTTCTTTTTTCAACTTCCTCAAATGGGAGGGGAAATGTAGTTTATATACTTGTCAATTAGGGTTGATAGACTAATTTTCCTGACCTTAGGTCGACCAGGAAACATTATTTTCCAATTTGCAAACTTAAAGACCCGAAGCCCCATAAGAGACCGGGCCCAAAATAGGACCAGGGCACTGGGCGCCATGGTCCAGGGGGACCAGGGCATTGGGCACCCTAGTCCTGAAGGACCAGGGCACTAGGCACCATGGTCCCACCTCCAAGGACAGCAGGGTGCAAGGAGGATCAGGCCAGGGTGCTGAAAAATGCAGTTTTTGATGTCATGAACAAGTTTCGAGGTCTCCATTCAGGTTCTGTATTGCATCGCCATCGTGAAGACCCAAATGCAGTCAAAATTGCAAGTGTCACAATTTTAGGATGCTACACTTAGCTGAGAAAGAGAGTGGCAAAAGGATAGAATATCTAAGAACATATCAAGGCGGTGAATTCACTTATGTGGAGTTCACTAAGTATTATGATGATAATGGTATCAAGCGGCAACTTTCTGCACCAAGGACACCACAACAGAATGGTATAGTAGAGAGAAACAACTGGTCAGTGGTTGAAGCTTCTAGGACTATGTTGATACAAGGAGGTGTAGTAAAAAAAATTTGGAAAGAAGCTGTAAGTACAGCTATCTACACAATGAACCGAGTTCTGGTGAAAAGAGGTAAGGACAAGACCCCATATGAGTACTGGTATGGGAGATCACCTGATGTTAGCTATTTTAAGATATTTGGAAGGAAATGTTTTATTAAAAGAGGTGATTACATAAGCAAGTTTGAAGCTAAGAGTGATGAGGGCATATTTCTTGGCTATTCCACCAAGAGTAAGGCCTATAAATGCCTCAACAACCAGACATAAAAAATTGTTGAAAGTGTTTATGTTCATGTAGATGAATGTCCTAAAGTTTTAGAAGGGACCAGTTCTGAGAAGAAGGATGAAAATCCTTGCATTTTTCTTTTGGAACCTAAAAATGTTAAATCAAAAACTGGTAAAGAAAATCTTGATGTACTTGTTCAACCAAAACAAATGAATTCAAAGGAAGATGATAATGAAGAAGCTGAACCTGAAGAGAATGATCATGTTATTCCTAGGTATGTGAGACTAAATCACAGTCCTGAATAGATAATTAGGGATAAAGATGTCGGTGTACTAACTAGAAGGAAAATAAGAGAGAACTCTTGCATGATCTCCACCTTTAAACCTAGAAGTGCTAAGGAGGCATTTGGTGATGACCATTGGGTGAAAGCTATGGAGGAGGAGTTGGATCAAATTGAGAAAAATAACACTTAGACCCTGGTACCCTGATCAGTAAACAAGAATGTTATAGGTACTAAATGGGTGTTCAGAAACAAATTAAATGAAGATGGTGTTGTATTTCACAATAAGGCAAGATTAGTATGCAAAGCTTATGTGCAAGAAGAAGGAGAAGACTATGGAGAAACTTTTGCACTAGTAGAAAGATTGGAAGGTGTAAGAACATTACTTTCATTAGCAGTTCATAATAAGTTTAAGGTATACTAGATGGATGTTAAGTTTGCATTCTTGAATGTGATACTGGAAGAAGAGGTTTATATAGAGCAACTTGATGGTTATGCATTGACAGATAAGGAAGAGATGGTATGCAAATTGCATAAAGCTTTGTATGGATTAAAGAAGGTACCCAGAGCATGGTATGAACGGCTTCATACTCATGTGATGAAGATAAGCTTTGCCAGAACCAATGATGACAGCAATATTTATCTCAAGTCAGAAGGAGATGAAATACTGGTCAACGAAGTATTTGTAGATGACATTATATTTGGAGGTAATGATGACATGAGTAATTGTTTTGCAGATGAAATGAAGAATGACTTTGAGATGCCATTAGTAGGGGAAATAAAAAAATTCATAGGCTTACAGATACAACAGATGAAGAATGGTATTTTCATTACTCAATCCAAGTATGTGAAAGAGGTTTTGAAGACTTTTGGTATGAGTGACTGTAAATCAGTTGGAACCCCAATGGTTACAAGCTTTAAATTGTCCAAGGAAGATGCATCTAAGTCTGTAGATGAAAAGGAATATAGTTCAATGATTGGCAAATTACACTATGTTGTTCATAGTCGATCGGATATTGCCCATGCAGTTGGTATTGTTGCTAGATTTCAGAAGAATCCAAAGGAGGCACATCTGATGGAAACCAAGAGAATTTTTAGATATCTGAAAGGTACTGTTGACTATGGGTTATGGTATCCATATGGTAGAAATTTTGATCTAAGAGCATACACAGATGTTGATTGGGAAGGAAATATTGATGACTAGAAGAGTACTACCAATGGAGCATTATTTCTAGGAGAAAGGCTAGTTTCATGGACTAGTAAAAAGTAGAGGTTCACTTCATAATCTACTGTTGAAGCTGAGTATGTAGTAGCTTATATGAATTGCACACAAGCTATGTGGATGAGGAACATTTTGGAAGGTTTGAAGATAGAAATCTCATAACCAATAAATATTTTGTGTGATAATACAAGTGCAATAAACATTTCTAAAAATCCTATTTTGCACACAAGGACTAAGCACATTGAATTGAAATATCACTTCTTGAGGGAAAAATTTCAAAGTAAAGATGTTATCTTGGAGCATGTTTCTACCAAGGAGCAGCTTGCAGATATCTTTACCAAACCTTTTCCTAAGACCACTTTCGAGTATCTTAGAAGTCAATTGGGGGTTGTCCCTCTTCAGGAAGTTAATTGAGCATGATGCTGATTGCATCAGTCCCTGAACCACTTGCAAAATTTTACATGGATTGATGAAGAAATGGATGTATTCCACAAGGGGAGCATCAAGTTGCAAAATGATGTTGATGCATAGTGAGAGAAGAATTACATGTTTTACTTTCACTTTGGCATTGTTGTCAAAGGGGGAGAAGAATTATGTGATTAAGGAAAAGAATTATGTGTCAGATTAGGTGAACCAATGACAAGATGAAGACAGACAACAACAAGGTGAATACTTGGTAATGTAAACCAAATTCTTATTCCCCAATCTCAGCAACAATCAAAGGCATTGATATTTGTATTTCCATCAATGCCAAACGAGGAGATTGTTGGCATTTTATATAGAGTTTGCATTAATGATATGTTGTCATTGATGTCAATTGAACCGGTAATGATATTCATGTTATTGTTGATATTGTTGTTTTTTATATTGGCTAGTAACTGGTAAGAAGATATTTGTGGAAGATGTTGTAAACCAGTATGTAGAGTTTGTGAGTTGAACTAGTGAACCGGTGTAAGGGGTTAAACCTTTCTATGTAATGTAACTGGTAAACCCTATCAGCTATTAAACCCTAACCAATCAAGTTTGTTGGTTTATTATCTGATAAGCGGTAATGATGGATACACGTGTGATCATTGTATGAGGATATGTTCAAATTGTTTTGGCATGTTTTTTTTTGTCAAGGGAAGGAGCAAATTGGATTGCATCTAATGCACAGTGCGTGATGAGTTACAAAGTCTGATGAAGCAGTGATCATAGAGTAGTTGGAATTTTCTTGAAGAATGTGAAGAGATTGTCATGATTTGTAACAGTCAAGATTGTACCGGCTTGTTTGTAATCTCGATTATGAGAATTAGGTTTTTGAAGTGTTACTGACCTAATTGATTTGTATTTAAGGTTGATGAAGTTGTTCGTAAATATTGACGACAGATTGAAGCTTAGAAGGATCTCATCAAGAAAATGTAGTGCTACTCAGACAGATCAATACAACCTGTTGTTTTCTAACAATTACATCAGAAGTGAAATCCCTTAACCGGGTAAGCTCTAACAAGCTTGGTTACTCATTAAAATCCTCTAACAAGGTGGTCCATTAGCTTGGCTTCTTAAATCCTCCAGGGAGGTTACTCCTAACAGGTATTGTGATTTTCAAGGCATATTTGTAAATCCCTTAACTGGGTGATTCCTAACTAGAATTAGTTATTAACGGGACATATTTTAAAGCTTTAACAGACTTGGCTCCTAACAGGGAGAACTTCAGAAGAGTTAAGATAGATATCCTTGTGAGTCTCATCTCACCGTGGTTTTTACCTATTTAGGTTTTCCAGGTATAAACATTTGTGTCAAGTGGTGAATGCTTTTGTGGTTATGATCTTATTTGTTGATTTGGTTAACTTCTAATAAAGGCATGTTAATTAGATGCATTAAGAGATGAATATGTTGATTTATGATTAAGCATTGTTGATGTTTACAAGATTGAAGTTGTTTACTATTAAAGTCATCAAAACAGTTAAATCGGTTGATGTTAAGTATTCTAATATTGATCTTGACTGAGATATGTTTACTTTGTTTGACTGAGTTTGAGTTTGGGAACTTTGTATCAGTTTTTTAATATACTGATTCTCCCCCCCTCTTAGTATTCTATTAGATACTTATTCTTTCATCATACCAGCAAAATGTAGTATGTATTGTTTCAAGATTTCAAAGAAATCCTAAAGAAAATCATGAATCAGCAATTAAAAGGATTTTTCGGTACCTACAAGGCACAACAAATCTTGGTTTATGGTATCCTAAAGATAAAAATTTTGATTTATGTGCATACACCGATGAAAATTGGGCAGGTGATGTAGATGAAAGAAAGAGTACCACTGGTGGTGCATTCTTTCTTGATAGAAGATTGATTTCATGGATAAGTAAGAAGTAGACTTGTACATCATTATCAACGTCAGAATCAGAATATGTTGCAGCAGCAACTAATAGTACTCAAGTACTATGTATTAAGAAAATGTTGAAGGATATAAAGGTAAAATACAAAGAACCAATGATCATTTATTGTGATAATTCAGCAGCAATTGATATATCAAAGAATCTGGTATTTCACTCTAAGACAAAGCATGTTTATATTAAGTACAATTTTTTGAAAGAAAATGTTGAAGCAAATGAAGTGAAATTGGTTTATGTGAATACTAAAGAGAAAATTGTAGATATCTTTATAAAGCCTTTGCCTAAGGAAACATTTGAATATCTCAGAGAGCAGCTTGGGGTAATTTCCCCACCGGTAGAGACTTAGATGTTGAAGATTGGCATCAAACCGGCAGGAACTAACAGAAAAATATTTTTTTGGCTTTGATGGAGGAGAGATACTTCTCAAGGGGAGTAATTGGTTGAATATTAAGTTTTGAATTCTTAACTTCTTTAGCATTTGATGTCAAAGGGGGAGAGATATCTATGGAAAAACATTATTCATTAGGGGAGAGATTATTCATTAAGGGAGAGATATACTCTTTGGATATATGTATTTTGGTTTTGGTTTCTATTTCTTTTACAGAACTTTTAGTTGAACTATCTTTAGCAGATTGTTTGGTTTACTGGTTTTGGCATTTTGTTTTTGGCACTTAGATGTTTTTCCATCTAGTGTTGCCATCAATGCCAAAGGGGGAGATTGTTGGTATTATGGATGACTTTGTCATGTGTTGCATTGGTTTTTTCATTGATGTCAACACTTGCCTTCTTGGAGGTTTACATTACGGTTCACCGGTATGGTTAGTGACTTATGCATAGCCACTGGTATATGTTCACCAACAGGTTATATTGTTCACTAGCAGCGATGATAACTTGGAGATAATTTGTTTATGTCAAAGACATGGATTGGAAGTTTGGATTTGGTGTTTTTCTTATTGGTCTAATCGGGTTGATAGATTTTCCTTTACTGGCAGATAGGTCTAGGTTATGGACCGGTACATGTTATCTATTCCAAATTAGCAAGGAATGTCATGGAGAGTGTTTATCGATTGGATATTGTGGTAAATGTATTGAGTTGATATGTTGTATTACATCAAGACTTATTTGTAATTGATTTAATTGCAATATCTTTAGTAAATCGACCTATTCATTTGGTCTTAGGTTTTGTATAAATGATTGTAAGATCTTATTGAAGATCATAGTAATCATGAGTGAGTGTGGATATTGAAGAGCGAAAATAAGTAGATCCTTGTGTGAATCATGCAGACATTATTTGAAGGCTGAAGGAAGGTTATGAAAGTGTTTTTGACACTCATGTTCAGAGCTTAACCGGTACTAAATCTAGTATTGGAGATGCTATTTTGAGCAGTACATTATCATTGGATTTAACCATCCAATTGTGTAGTCAGTGTGACTCCTAATTTGTGATTGAGTAGTGAGCTCTAGGCAGTTGGCCTTTCTGCATGTGTAGACCCCATTTGTATACACATACTATCTGCAATAGTATCATCTGATTGTAGGTAAGATTTCCCACCATGGTTT
Source organism: Cryptomeria japonica (assembly GCF_030272615.1). Classification (NCBI taxonomy): domain Eukaryota; kingdom Viridiplantae; phylum Streptophyta; class Pinopsida; order Cupressales; family Cupressaceae; genus Cryptomeria; species Cryptomeria japonica. The sequence continues at coordinate 55,593,929 of NC_081410.1, read as the reverse complement.
TTCCTTTACCGGGTTTCCATGTCAAAATCTGTGTTATGTGTTGTGGATTTTGTTTCTCTTTATGTTTCATGCATTAAGTTAAACCGGACTGATATATTTGTTAATCTATTTTACCGACACTTAAGTTTGGTTTACCGATATTAAGGTTAAATTGGAATAACTTTCATTTGGATTATAATTTATTGGCAGCTAGTTCACAACTGATTCAACCTCCCACTCTCAGTTGTCCTTCCTGGGACCTAACATCTTCAATCTTCCTTTACACAAACTGTAGATCCATTCTTCAGTTAGGCAACCACACACTCAACTAGTTTTCAGCCAATACTTTGCCAACACTTTTACAAACAACTTCATCGATCTTAAATACAAATAAATTAGGTTGGTAACACAACAAAAACCTAATTCTCTCATAGAGATTACAAACCAGATGGTTCAATCTTAACCGTTATAAATCATAACAATCTCTTCACATTCTTCAAGAAAATTCCAATCGCTCCATAATCACTGCTTTATCGGACTTTGTAACTGATCACGCACTATGCATTAGATGCAATCCACTTTGCTCATTCCCTAGACAACAAAAAAACAAACAACGTGCCAAAAAAAAATCTGAACTTATCCTCATTCAGTGATCACATGTGTCTCCATCATTACCACTCATCATTAGATATTAAACCAACAAACTTGATCGGTTAGGGTTTAACAAAAAAAAACTAGTAGGGTTTACCGGTTACATTGCATAGATAAGGGTTTAACCTTATACATCGGTTTACCAGTTCAACTCACAAACTTAACATACCAGTTTACAACATCTTCCACAAAGCTCTTCTGACCGGTTACAAGCCAATATCAATAATAACAACAATATCAGCAATATCATAAATACCATTATCGATTCAATTGACATCAATGACAACATAACATATCATTAATGCAATCTTCATGCAAATACCAACAATCACTAAATGTGATTGATAGAATAGGTCGAGGAACATGGACGTGTTTGCTAAACAAAGAAAATGTGTATTGGAAGGCATGTTAATGGTGGTGATGTGTTGGTAGTTGTCTTGGAGATTAGATTGAATGAGATCCAATTGGATTCAATGTGCCTCTTGATCAGTGGAAGAAACCCTAAAAGTGCCAATTTCAAACTCATGTTGTAGCGGAAAATATCGATATATGTATGTGAGCTAAAGATAATATCTACGTTGTTGAATGAGAGAGTGTTGCTGCATGTGAGAAGAAATTAGTCAAGTACTCAATGAGTATCAGAAGAGAGATTGACTATGAGAGAGACTAGGGTTGAAGAGTTCAACCAACAACAGTGAGGTAACCGATGGTGACCAAACCGACAGTGAAGAGTTGCAGAAGAGTGCAGAGTAGGCAAGCAAAGAACTAGTAGAAGATAGTATTGGTGGAGAGCAGCAGAGCAGTTAAGAGAAGAGACAACCAATAGAGAGAATCGACAAAGAGAAAATTGGTAGAGAAGGAGAAGAGGTTGAACTGATAAGGTTGCGATAGGAGATAAGGTTGCAGCAGTGAGAGGGTGAGGTGGAGAGCTGACAGTGAACTGGACAAGAGATCCAGCAAAGATATTTGCAGAAGTGTTACAAAATCCATTTGTAACAAGGTTATTAATTTATAAATGATTATGTTTTGTATACACTAAGTTGTAGCTTGATTCAAGGGTTGTAGCTCCTTGGGTTGGTGTGTGAAATTAGGGGTTGTAGCTCCTTGGGTTGGTGCCCTAAATCAGGGGTTGTAGATCCTTGGGTTGGTGCCCTAAATCAAGGGTTGTAGCTTCTTGGGTTGGTGCCCTAAATTAGAGGTTGGTACTCCTTGGGTTGCTAAATCAGGTTTGGTGCTCCTTGGGTTTGTGCCCTAAAATTTGTAATCAGATCTTTTCATTGTGGGGCTAGACTAGAGTAGTAGCCTCCAGTAGCATTTCTCACTGAGGTTTTTCCCATCTTGGCTTTTCCTCATATATGTTGGTGTTATGGGATGTCCCCTTTATGTGTTAATGCATTTGTATTGGTCTCCCCTCTAACTGGTAAGTCTACATTGAGTTAGATCTGATAACCGATATACACACATAGGGTAGTTAAAAGGAAAAGTTTAAGAACCACTGATTTACCCCCCTCTCAGTGGTGCATTGTGTCTAACAATTGGTATAAGAGCCTAGGTTCCCATTTAAATGAGCTTTCTCTAGCTTGGGTAGATTCTGGCTTAAGGACACAATGGTCTGTTTAGTGTAAATCCCATCTCCAATGTTTAATGGGTCTAACTATTTCATTTAGAGTTGTAGAATAGAAGTTCACTTATCCTCTCTAGGGTATGATGTTTGGATGTCTGTTGTAAATGTCTGCCCTAGTAAAGTCTATCCTCCCACCAATTCAGATGTAGAAAGAAGAAACCAATACAATGAATCAGAAATGAAGGTCATATTCAGTGGACTATCTAGTGATGTTACTTCACAGGTGGATAAGTGCAGATTTGCAAAAAGTTTGTGGGATCAATTAAAGAAGTTATATGGGAATGAGCCTACAACTGCAGAATTAGTTTGTGAAGACAAGAAAATCAATTCAACAAACACATGTAGGTGTTGAAGGGAGATTAGTCAGTTGTTGCAATAGTGATGATGAGGAAACTCATCTCCTCATGGCTCAAAAATCAGAAGATGAGAGGCACACATCTAAGAATGATCATGCAGATCACTCCTACCAGTAAGATATGTTTGGCAGTGATAGTGAAGGTGAAGAAGAAGAGGAAGAAGAAGTTGATCTTGAAGGAGAGCTAGTAAATGCACTTTAAGAACTCAAAAGAGTAAGAAATGAATAAAAGCTACTCAAGAATGCTGCTATTGTGGAGCAAAACCGGTTGAAAAAATGCCTTGAAGAATCTAATAAATGTATCTAAGAGTTGAAAGACATCAAGGAATGCAGGTGTAATGATCTAGCATCTGAGGTAGAGGCCAAGAAGAAGGAATATCAACAGCTAGTCGGAGAAATGGATATTCTCCTAAATGACCATGAGAAATGTCAGGATGAGCTCAAGGTAAGAATCCGATTTGATGGCAGTAGTGATGCCTTGGACAAAATGTTGAAAAAGAAAATTCATGTCAAGGACATTGAAGGATTAGGAAGCGATGTCGGTGAATTCTCCACCAGCAAGAATGTCCCCCACAATGATATTTTGTTTGTCTCCTCAAATGGAGAGAACAAGGGACAAACCTTCACTGTTTGGAATACTCCTTGAAAGAAGGTTGATCTTACCACAACTGGTGAAGACTTGCAGACAAGGATGAGGATTGGTGCTGCAATAAGAAGGAACACTATAGATCCCAAAGGAAAAAGGAAGATGGGAGAAGACCGCTTCACCGGAAACAAGAAAATGAGAAGACAACAAAGAAGACCTTCTACCCATAGAAGAAAAGGAAATGCCACCACCCATAGGCCAAAGCAAGTATGGGAGAAGAAGAGATCAAATAGAAGAGTTGTAGAGAATGGACAACCTAAGATCCATTCCCGGAGAAGAATAAATGGAGATGCTAAATCGATAAGATCCCCCCATGCATGGTAGAATAAGTTTGTAAGTTATAAACCTTCCTTCTCTAGTTATTGCTTTGCATGTAATGGTCATGGTCATAGGGAAGAAGAATGTAGAAAGAGATCTAGATGGAATAATCTTGTATCTCATAGATATCAGGCATATGAAAAAAATGTATCCAGGAGTAGATACATGCATATCACCTCTCCCAGTTATGCAAATATAGTTTGGTATAACTGGAATGGAATTGACCATAGAAGTTATGAATGCAGGAAGAAGGACTTGCAGTCATATGAAAGCCGGTATAGCAGTTATTCTCAACTTAGTAATGGATACAAAGCATAAGGAAGTCAGAGGCCTACATGGAACCAAAAGAGAAACGTTCCTGCAAGATCAAGAGGTCCACCAGTTTTGGTCGCCTGTCTCAGCAACATGACCAAAAGAAGTTTGTCAAACCAATATGTTAAGAGATTCCCCAATCATAAAGTTGGGATGGATGTTGTATGCTACTATAGCATTACTTCCAGTTGTGATGTAGAGTCCCGAAATGTAAGGACCCATCAGAAAAAAAAGGTAAGACCCTATCCCATGACAGAATGGGAAGAAGAATGAGACCAAGCAGATGTGGAGGAAGAATACCATGGACCGGCAATGTGCATTCAATGCATAGGTAATATCTCCTAATGCTTAAAGGAGATGTAAGACATTAGGGGGAGTAGTACACTGACCATATCATTTCCCCCCTTAGTACAAGAGGAAAAACTGAAGAACAAGTTGTTATCAGTGTGAAGGATGGATATGAGAAGATAAGTATGTGTAGAGGCTACCTTGTCTACACACCTACAGATGAAAGGTGGATTGCTATTATTGTGTTAATGGATGGAGATTAAAAATTGAAATTAGATGCAAGGTGACACAAAATGATAGGAGTTATAGGAAGGTGCTCTGGTAGTGATGATGGACCGGTATAGGAAACTGGTATGTGTAGGATGTTACCGATATGATGCTAACAAGTACTTGCAGGTTATGTAAGACAATGAGGCTAGAGATTATTGCATTAGCCCAGGTAGCATGGAATGTGGGGTTTATGTCTCAAGTGGTATTGGAAAAGACTTGAAAGACATATGATGGCCCAGTTGTTGATCATATAGGAATGCACGTTTTGGGCTAATCAGTTTAACTCTTGGCATGATGATGACATTGTATGGCATTGTGTACATCCAGGATCATGTCGTAGGTTGTGGCGGATATAATAGATCTGAAAGATCATCATATGATCACATTTGTGTTGGCCATTTGGATGAATTGATTATGTGTTGCATTGATGTTTTGTCATTGATGTCAACACTAGCTATTTAGATCCTTTACTATCACCCATCTGGTCTTGGTAGGTTGAGTATTTTCTGGTTGGTTTGGATCCGGCATGATCTGGTATGCTCTGGAATGGTTTGGTTATGGAATTGGCTTATTCATGTTACTCATGTTCATATTCAGTAAGTTGGTTTTGATCTGGTAATCAGATGCTATCCTGCTTGCTTGGAAGCTTGGCTTGTGGTTCCGACGAGGGTTTCACCATCAAAGATTTTGATGAAGATCTTTGATGATATGCATAAGTGGTGTTGGTGCATCTTATGGTGGAGATTTGGGATGTTTTTGGTGATCATGTTTAAGACTTGGTATATGGAGATCATTGCTTTTGCGTGTGGACCTATATTGGATCTCGGTTGATCTAGGTTATGGACCGGCTTAATGTAATGTGTGGATTGGACCTCTCGATGTGTTTTTGGGATGTTTGATGTGTTGGATATTATTTGTTTGGTCTAAGGCTGACATTTTTTGTAATTATGTATTTGGTTTATTGTTTGTTGGCCGACCTGATTGTTTATGGTTGAGGGTTTGTGTATATGTGATGTAAGATCTCTTTATAGATCATATGTGAGGATATGTAATGTGCGAATAATGTAATATCATTTAGGCAGATGATTTGGTCGATCATTGGAGATCGAATTGGTTTTATGTAAGAGGATTTAGTCCTCTGATATTGAGCTTAACTGGAACTATACTTAGGCATAGGAGATGTTATCTTTACAGTTCATCACTTCTTCCAGATTGTAGTATAGATTTCTATGTAGTCAATGGGGATCCTTTTGTGATGAGCAATGCACTCTAGGTTGTTGGCCTTCCTGCATGTGCAGGCCCCTCAATTGTAATTCACATACTTAGTGCAAATGTATTATCTAACTCTGGGTAGGCTTCCCATCATGGTTTTTCCCTTTACCAGGTTTTCCATGTATAAATCTTGGTGTCATGTGGATGGTATTTATTTTGTGATTGTTGTTCATGCTTAATTGGTTTAACTGCTATTCGATTATTTGGTTTAAGCATTCCAGTATTAATATTTTGGGTTCTAGTATTAAAATTTTAATTTCTTAAGGTTCTGGTAATCTATGACAACTGATTCAGCCCCCCTCTCAGTTGTCTTCTAGTTATTTGAACTGTCTAACAATTGGTATCAGAGTATTGGTCCTCTTTGCACAAAGCTTAACCGCTTGAGGAAGATCCTATGGCATCTAACAGTTCAAGCTCATCTAGTTCATCTAGAGCTATTGTTCAGAGGGATATCTCTAGGCTTGATGGAACAAATTACACAGTATTGAAGATTCGGATGGAGACCCATCTGAGATGTCTTGGCAAGGAGATTTGGGAGATCACACAGAATGGTGTCACACCTCATAATCTAGCACATGGAAATTCTCCTTCGGCAAACCTGGATAAGGAGCTTGAGAATGATTGTAGAGAAAGAGAAGCCCTCTTGTGTGCACTTTCTGATCAACAAATAATGGGATTAACCAACAAATCATCTAGAAAGGCTATATGGGATAAGTTAGAGACTCTTAATGAAGGTGACCCTATAGTAAAGATTACTAAACTTGATGGTTACTGGGTGAGATATGAAAACCTGAAGATGGAAGAAGATGAAAGGATTACTGCATTCATGGAAAGGGTAAATGAGATTGTTATGGGAATTCAATGTTGTGGTGGAACTCTGAGTGAAGATGAATTTTTTTCTAAAGTTTTGAGAGCCCTACCACAGGCTTACAAAATGAAGGCTACTACTATTAATGAGTTGATAACAATGGCTAATACATCTGTCAACAGAGATACCTTGGTTGGGAAATTATCTTCTTTTGAGCTTGAAGAATTTGGACCTTCTGGAGCTGTGAAGTCTAAAACCTTCTTTTCATGCATCTGCATCAGCAACCGGTAAGAAAGATTGGAAAGCTTTGTATGCAAAGGAACTGGATGATATGAAGAGAGAAGATGATGAGTTTGAGCAACTTGAAGCACTATTTGCTAGAATAGTACCTAAACGACTGGTAGGAAGTAAGTATGAAGGAAAAGAACCTTTTAAATGTTTGGCATGTAATAATATTGGTCATTTTGCATCTAGATGTCCTGAAAGGAATTCAAGAATTGAAGAAAGAGTTAAAAGGTATTTTAAGCCTAACACTGGATATCAAAACAAGTATAAGTAAATGAAAAACAGATACAAATCATGCTACATAGCAGATGAGGAAGACAGTACTGATTCTGATGATGAACCAACATAAGACTCTACTAGTAGTTCCGGCAATGGGAAGGAATGGGTGTTCTTGGCTATCAAGGAAGATGTTCCAGCACTGGAAGAGAATGTACCTGAAGAGAAGGCACTTGCTTCTAAAATTGAAGAAAAGGATTAATGGGTAATTGACAGTGGTTTTTCACATCATATGAGTGGAGTTAAAGGGAAGTTTCTATCTTTGCAAGAATTTGATGGTGGTCTGGTTATATTTGGAGATGACAAAGCATCTATGATCAAAGGAAAAGGAACTATATCATTGGATGGTAAGAACAATACTGACAATGTTTATTATGTTGAAGGTTTAAGGCATAGTCTTTTGAGTGTAGGAAAATTGGTGGATAAGGGATTTCAATTATAGTTCAAGGATGGAAAATGCAAAATCATTAACAGATCTGGTTTGGAGATTGCAACTAGTACACAGAAAAAAGGTATTATATTTCATTTGAATTCGGGTGAGAAGACAAGTTTGATTACAAAAATTAATGAGAGTTGGTTATGGCATAAAAGGATGTGTCATGTGAATTTTGATTGCATTGTGAAGATCAGTTCAACTAAGGCTATTAGAGATATACCTAAGATTCTAAGGCCCTATAATCCGGTATGTAAAGAATGTCAAATGGGTAAACAGGTCAAACCTCTTTTAGGAGTATACAAGACAAATCTAATGATGTTCTTGATCTTATTCATACTAATTTGTGTGGCCCTTCTAGAGTTAAAAGTTTTCAAGGTGATAGATATTTCATGCTAATCATTGATGATTATTCTAGAATTATGTGGGTTACTTTTGTAAAGGAAAAATCTGAAGCATTTGAAAAGTTTAAAATCTTTAAGGCTAAAGTGGAAACTAAGATAGGATTGAAGATTAAATGTTTGAATTCAGATCATGGTGGAGAACTCACATTTGATGAGTTTAATAACTTATGTGAGAAGCATGGTATAAGAAGAAAATTTTCTACTCCCCAAACACCTCAGCAGAATGGAGTTGTGGAAAGGAAGAACAGAACTATCTTGGATGCTGCTAGAACAATGATGACGGAAGCTAGTCTACCTCATATCTATTGGAGAGAAGAAATGAGCACATTGGTTTATACATTCAACAGAGTACATATCAAAGGAGAAACCAGTAAGACACCTTATGAATTATGGTTTGGAAATACATGTACAGTTAAGTATTTCAGAATCTTTGGTAGTAAATGTATATCAAGAGAGATGATATCATTCAAAAATTTGATCCTAGATGTGATGAAGGCATATTTCTTGATTATTCTAATGAAAAATAGGCATATGAATGTTATAACAAGATATTGTAGAGAATTGTGGAAAGTGCTAATGTCAAAGCGGATGAGTTGAATAGAGATCAAATCAGAGTTTATAAGAAGGAATCGGCAGTGGAAATGAATATATCTAAACCGGTAGCACCTTTACCAAAATAGAGTGTTGAACCAGTTACTTAGGTAGTATAAGAAAATTCTACAGTAACTAAAGAACCGAGAAGAGGAACAGAGAGTCAAAAGACTCCTAGGTATGTAAGATTGAATCATTCAGAAGATTAGATCATTGGGGATAAGAACAATGGAGTAATGACAAGAAAAAGATAGACATCTAATGAGGTGTGTTTAATTTCACAAGTTGAACTGGTATCAGTAATTGAAGCATGTAAAGATGAATATGGGTTGAAAGCTATGGAAGAATAATTAGATTAAATTGAGAAAAAAAACACATGCACTTTGGTTCCCTGGCCTAAAAATAAGAGTGTTATTGGAACTAAATGGGTTTTTATGAATCAATTGAATGAGGATGGTCAAGTTGTAAGGAATAAGGCAAGATTGGTTTGTAAAGGATATTCTCAGAAGGAAGGAATTGATTATGGTGAGACTTTTGCACCGATAGCTAGGATTGAAATTGTAAGATTATTTCTTTCTTATGTTTCTCATAAGAATTACAAGGTTTATTAGATGGATGTTAAGTGTGCATTTTTTAATGGGGATCTTGATGAGGAAGTTTATATTGATAAACTTGATGTTTTTTCACTATCAGATGATACAAACATAGTTTACAGGTTAAGGAAATCTTTATATGGATTAAAACAAGCACCTAGAGCTTGGTATGCAAGGTTGGATAAATATCTTTTGAAGCTTGGTTTTACTAAAGGTAATGCTGACAGTAATTTATATTATTAAATCAATTATGATGATATATCAATTATTGAAGTATTTGTTGATGACATCATTTTTGGAGGTGAAGATAAGTTATGCATCAAATTTTCCAAGAATATGAAGAAAGAATTTGAAATGTCTATGATTGGGGAAATGAAATTTTTCTTAGGTTTGCAGATTACTTAAACTGATAAAGGTATTTTCATCTATCAAACTAAGTATGCTAGGGAATTGTTGAATAAATTTGGTATGGGAGATTCTAAAGTGCTAAGTACTCCTATGGTTACAAGTGAAAAATTGACAAGAAAAGATGTTTCTGCACCGGTAAATCCTACAAGATACAAATCTATGATTGGAGGTTGCTTTATTTGACTCAGACTAGACCTGACATAATGAATGTTGTTTGTATTATATCAAAATTTCAGAGTGATCCTAGAGAAAATTGTGAGAGTGCAGTGAAAAGGATTTTTAGATACTTACAAGGTACATCAGAATATGGTTTGTGGTACCCTAAGGATGATGACTTTACTTTATGTGCATATATAGATGTAAATTGGGCTGGAGATGTTGATGACTGAAAAAGTACATCCGGTGGAGATTTCTTTCTTGGAAAGAAGTTGGTTTCATGGATCAGCAAGAAACAATCATGTACTTCTTTATCTACTGTTGAAGCTAAGTATGTTGCCCGTGCTACTAACTATACACAAGTTTATTGGATGAAGAAAATGTTGAAGGATATAAAGGTGGATTGTGATGCACCGATTGTTATTCACTGTGATAACTCTGCTTCTATTGATATATCAAAGAATCTGGTATTTCATTCTAGGACAAATCACATATCTTTCAAGTACAAATTTTTGAAGGAAAATGTGGAAGCAAATGAAGTCTGACTAGTTTATGTGAATACACAAGAGTAGATTGCAGATATCTTCACTAAACCTTTGCCTAAGAAATAATTTTGAGTACCTCAGAGATAGATTAGGGGTTTCTGCCCCTCCGATAGAGACTTGATTGATGCAGTTTGGCATCAGTTTGGTATGCATTATCAGAGATATTTTTCATTTCAGCATTGATGTGGGGATGCTACTACTCAAGGGGAGTAGTCAACTTTTAGATTCAATGGTTTATGTTTTTTCTTTGATATTTTTGTCAAATTTCTAGCATTGATGTCAAAGGGGGAGAGATATTCATGTGAAAAAGAAAAACGTAAGGAGTTGTATACATTAGGGGGAGAGATATATGTATAATACAGAGCTCTACAGAGATATCATTCATAGGGGGATTTTGGTCTTTGTTTCAGAAACTTCATTGCTATATCTTTGAGTGGAAGATTCCTAGATGTCTTCCATTGGCAGAGACTTCTTTGGAATTTCTTGGTACTTAGATGTTTTTCACATCTAGTGTTTCCATCAATGCCAAAGGGGAAGATTGTTGGCCATTTGGATGAATTAATTATGTGTTGCATTGATGTTTTTTCATTGATGTCAACACTAGTTGTTTGGATGCTTTACCAACACCCTTCTGGTCTCTGTAGGTTGATTAGTTTCTAGTTGGTTTGGATCTAGTATGATCTAGTAGGCTCTAGTATGGTTTGGTTATGGAATTGGCTTATTCATGTTACTTATATTCATATTAAGTAAGTTGGTTTTGGTCTAGTGATTGGATGCTATCCTGCTTGCTTGAAAGTTTGGCTTGTGGTCTGGGCGAGGGTTTCACCGATAGAGCTTTTGATGAAGATCTTTGATGATATGCATAAGTGGTGTTGGTGTAGCTTTTGGTGGAGATTCAAGATGTTGTTAGTGATCATGTTTGAGACTTGGTAGATGGAGATCATTGCTTTAGAGTGTAGACCTATATTGGATCATGATTGATCTAGGTTATGGACCGACTTAATGTAACGTGTGGATTGGACTTCTCGATGTGTTTCCGGGATGTCTTATGTGTTGGATATTATTTGTTTGGTCTAGGGATGACATGTTTTGTAATTATGTATTTGGTTTATTGTCTGGTGGTCGACCTGATTGTTTATAGTCAAGGGTTTGTATATATATGATGTAAGATCTCATTGTAAGTCATATGTGAGGATATGTAATGTGCGAATAATGTAATATCATTCAAGCAGAGGATTTGGTTGATCATTGGAGATCGAATTGGGTTTATGTAAGATGATTTGGTCCTATAGTATTGAGCTTAACTGGAACTATACTCAAGCATAGGAGATGATATCTTTGCAGTTCAACGCTTCTTCCAGATTCTAGTCTGGATTTCTATGTAGTCAGTGAGGCTCCTTTTGTGATGAGCAGTGCGCTCTGGGTTGTTGGCCATTTTGCAAGTACAAGACCCTCAATTGTAATTCACATACTTACTACAGAAGTATTATCTAACTGTGGGTAGGCTTCCCACCATGGGTTTTTCCCTTTACCGGGTTTTACACATATAAATCTTGGTGTCATGTGGATGGTACTTATTCTGTGATTGTTGTTCATGCTTAATAGGTTTAACTTCTATTCCGGTATTTGGTTTAAGCATTTTGGTATTAATGTTTTGGGTTCTAGTATTAGAGTTTTAATTTCTTAAGGTTATGTTAATATGTGCAACTGATTCACCCCCCCCCCCCTGTCTTAGTTGTCTTTTGGCTATTTGAATAGGCACTGTAGATCAGGAATTTGAGAAAACATCAAAACAAATAGATATTAGCTAACCACAAAGCCAAATTGCAATGAAATAAATCCTAATTACACTCAATAGAAGAATTGAAAATAAGACATTCAAAATACATAAAAATCCATCACCAATGCCTCTTTCAATTGACCTCCATTGTCCTTCTTTCTCCTCCAAATAGCGGATTTGTGTGGATCTCACCTACAAGTGCAAAAGCATGAAGCAAGATTGGTTTTGATAGCACGAGGATACTAGAAGCGTGGTTGATTTTGATAGCATGAGGATGCTAGAAGCATGGTTGATTTTTTCAATTGAAAAAAATCATCCAATTTATATACAAATTGGAGAGAGGACAAGATTAGTATGAAGAGATTTGAATGGAAATTTCAAATCAAGGATGACAAATATGACAAATTATGACAAAATTGACATTTTCTATACAAGATTGATTGATTGACAAAAATTATGACAAAATTGACATGCCATTCCCATGACAAAAGGGAAGAGAGAAAATAGCCTCCATGATTGCAACAAATGGAAGCATAAACATAGGAGAAAATTAGGGGAAAAATTAGAAAAATTGAAGAAAATAAGAGAAAAAGAAATTAGGAATTAGGAGAAATTAGTAAATTGGAAAATTGAGGAAAAAGATGAAATAGAAATTAGGTGAATTAATTAATAGGTTTTCATCCATTAATTAATTCATGAAAGAGACCTAGGACTAAATAAATAGATTTATTTAACCCACCAAGAAGAAGAAAAGGATTAAATGAACAAATCATAAAACCCTAGAAATAAGAGGACAAGGAACTAGGTCAAGACAACAAGCAATTAATGTAGGTTCGATCATGATTCTAATTGAAACAGGACCAATGTTGATAAATGATTGAGACTAGTTGACAAAAATCAATGACAAGTTGACCAAGATTGACAAGGAGATCAAATTGATAGGTGCCAATTGACGAGGAACAATGACTAATTGATCCAAATTGACATGATTGAAAAGGACAAGGATCGATGACAAATTGATCACAAAATGACAAAATTGACAAGGACAAGGATCGTTGACGAATCGATCGCAAAATGATGAGATTGACAAGGATAAGGATCGCTGACGAATCGATCGCAAAAATTATGAGATTGACAAGGACAAGGATCGATAACGAATCGATCACAAAAATGACGCGATTGACAAGGACAAGGATCGATGATGAATCAATCACAAAATGATGAGATTGACAAGAGAACAAAACCCTAATTCTATCATCGATTAGGATTGACGATGTCCAAAATGATGATAAATGAGCACGCACAAAAATGACGAGATTGACAAGGACAAGGATTGATGACAAATCGATCGCAAAATGATGAGATTGACAAGAGGACAAAACCCTAATTCTATCATCGATTAGGATTGATGATGTCCAAAATGATGATAAATGAGCATGCACCATGATGTGATAGGATAAGATCGACCAAAATCATGACTGAAGATTGTTATCGACAAGACCTAATTTGAAAGTGAGAAACATGAGGAATGCAGAAGAAGGACTCGATGCTCACAAATGATAAAGACCAAGTGCAGAACATAGAAGACATGTTAATGTGATGCAAGAACCTTTAAATAAGGCAATGCATAAATGTTAAAGTATGACTCCACAAGCGTTGACCATTTTTAGATGTCTACATTTTGCCCCTCTTTGAGACAATGTGATTTTAAGCATTGTTTCAAAGAACAATAATGAAAATTCCCCAGACAATAACAATGACATATGCATGCCCCCTCGAGGAATTGGCCGAAAAAATCCAGAAAAGAGGCCAATTGATCGATAAGAATTACAGAAGATGATAGGTTCAAACAGATTAAAAATCGGAGGTCGAATGCAAAAAGGACAAGCAGTGGAAGGCATAAAAGACCGCGACCAGACTAATGGAAGAAACGTTAGTAAGAAGAAATTAGACAGAGGGCAGTTAGAGATGAAGGAAAACTTGCTTTCTCAAATGCACATAAGTAGGTGAGAACCTTTATTTATTGTAGCAAAGTGGATGCCGAGCATCATGGCATTGAAGGCCAAAGCTGGAACGCAACCCCTTTGGCAAAAGATAGACACATCGCACATAAGGAATGAGTGAAGCATCCTAGGGTGCATACATCAAGGGTCAAGGTATGTGCGGCATTCACAAAGTGAACGTACTTATCATAGACACCCAATGATATAGCTGCCCCAGTTTGTGACAAACATTCCACAAACAACAAACAAGGAAAGGGGACCATGAACCATCCTGGTCACTCTAAATCACTCAATGACATCATTGAGCAACATAGGAACATGATTGAAGCCAAAGATAAATCAGTAGAAAGATAAGACGCACAACTACAACCCAATCAAACAAACAGTTTGATCATCATTGTCAAAGGTGGAAAACAAGAATGATCATGTTGTCTGGTTTCAAAGAATGCGGTACCCCGTCTAAGACAGGACATAGTCTGGTTTCGAGTATACCACACCCTGTATAAGACCCATGATAATAGTGACAAGGACAAATGATATTGATGTTGAGTGATTGATATGACAATTTTTGATCAATTTGAATGTCTGGTTTGATTGAAAAGTTCATTTGTTAATGCGTGATTTCATTAAAGCACAATGTTTGATTGATTGTTGTTGGATGTATGCTCAATGATCTATCTATGCACAAAGGGGACCATTTACTGACAAAATGCCAAAGGCCAAAGAAATTGTTTTTGGATTTTGATGTTTTGAAATTTTTTTGTTCATTTTTCAGGACTTTATTTGACTTTTTAGGGATTTTTTCAGGACATTATTTGATTTTTAGGGATTTTTTCAGGACATTATTTGATTTTTAGGGATTTTTTCAGGACATTATTTGATTTTTTTTGGATTTATTTCAGGACATTATTTGATTTTTTGGGAATTTTTTCAGGTCATTATTTGATTTTTATGATTTTGCCCCCAATGTCTAGCAAGGCAAGGAATATGACAGGTGAATAAATAGGCTTTCTGAAATGTTGGTGGATAGAGGGAAGACAAAGGCCTTTTATCATGGAGATAATACAGATGCAATTTTCAAGGGCTATTGCATGATGGGACAAGAGATTGGATATGACAATGTAAAGCAGTGACATGGCATGAGGGACATGTCAAGAGGTTTTTGAAACCATGTTTAAATTTTGCATCCTTATGTCAGATCAAGATCAAGGAATGAAAAAGAGTGTATGGATAGTGATAAGATATGGATAGGATAAGCAAGACCAAGAATGGATAAGGGACATGGACTGAAGGTCAAGGTAGGCTAAGGGATAGTGGCAGAAAGTTGCAATAAGACCGGGAACATGGATGAAAGGTTATAATAAGAAAATGGATAAAGACCAAAAGCTATGATGGACTAAAAGTTGCAAACAAGATGCATGATGCTCATGGCGATCCTCAGCCTTGTCAAGATCAAAGGTGGAAAGGAATCTGGACATGAAGGACAATAGGATATGAAGGGTAATCACAGGGGTTCGATAGGATAATGGAACAATGAAGGACAAAAGGATATGATAGGATAAAACTTATCTCCAAGTACGGTATGCAAGAAGTTCATAGATTATGCATGATGCTTGTTTGCCAGGTTTTCATCACGGTACTTGCCCAAGGCACCTATTTGTCAGGTTTTCACCAGTGGATGAATTATTTTTGCTTTACTTTTTTTTCTTTTTTTTTTTCTCACCTTTTTTTTTATTATTTTGACATTTTCAATAGAAGTTGGACACACGATAGGGGATGGAAGAAGGATTCAAGCATCTTTTTTTTTGGATAGTAGCCTTTAAAAAAATGGACCATGACCTTTAAAAGTATGCTCAAGAATGTTGGTAGGATAAGGACATGGAAAAAGAGACGAAATTAAGGGAAGGATTTATGCAAAGGATGGGATCAAAGGGATCGATGAATGGAAAATATGCATTAGATAATGGATAGAGTATTGGAAGAATTGGGCTTAACTGGATGGAAATGAAAGCAAGATCAACATTGGAACACACCTTGACGGGTGGTGGACTGATGGAGGAAAAATGAATCTCAAATTGTGAGATTTGGATGGAGGAATAGCTTGGGATTTTGGGAAATAAGGTCCCAAAATGGATGAAGAAGGTGATGGAGGAACAAATTTGAGAGGTTTCGATGGAGGAATAGCAATTTTGGATGCCAAGTTGGATGTTTCTTTAGGCTTTTGTGCTTCAAGGAGTTTCTTAGGGATCCACATGGTTTTTGATTTTTCATGCTTTTGTGGTTCCTTGGAGTGCATTGCTTGCACAAGGGATTTAGGAACCCATATATATTTTGACTTTGCTTTATTTTTCTTAGTGGGCCTTTGTGGCCTTTTGGATATATTTTTTTCTTTATAGATCATATTGTTCTTTGTTTTGACATGTAGATTATATTGGACATGTTGATCCTTGAATACATGTGCATTTCTAGACTTATGACTTTTATACTTGGCATCCAAATTGCTTGGAGGGGGAAAGGAATGCATGGATGGATATGAATGAAATGGACTTCATTTGGCTGGATGAAATTTACTCAAGGATGTGTGCCTTTTCTGACCTTGCATCAAGGATGAAGGGATATAAGGACCTAAGATGGATGGAAAGTATGAAGGGGAAGGGATATGTTTGGATTTTGAAGGGATGTTGGATTTAGTAGGGGTACCCACATCTTGAGGAATTTCACTGAGGCCATGACCCTTAATATTTTCTTTAACATGAAGGGATTCTTGCTTATGGAGATCTACTCCTTTGCCTTTATGAGTATCTTGACTTGTAGGATACTCTTTTCTTTGGGAAGAAGATGCGAGTCCATTATGAGGTGGATATGATATGAGAGAAATAATGAGATCTTGAAGTGGATCGGATTGCACCAAAGTGGAAGAACCCATTATGCATGTCGAGGGTTCATGAACATCTTGCACTGACACGTTAGAATCATGAGGGGGATTAGGATCATGAGGGGGAATAGGATTGTGTAGTGGACATGGTTCAATGACAGGCTCTTCAAGAGATGGAATGGGAGAAATAATAGGATCATCAAAAGAAAAGCGATCTTGGAGTGTATATGGAGCATTAAGACATGGAGATGGAGGAACAAGTGGATCTTGTGGAGGATCTGAAGGAATTATTTGATCTTAACAAGGAGGAAGATCATTGGAATCCTCTTTAAAGGTGCTTTTCTCTTGAATTTTAATGGGATCATCGGAAAAGATGGAAAGGATATCTTGATCTTTCTTAGGAAGTGGAATGTCAATGGGATTTGAAAGGACATTTTTTTCATGAAATGGAAGGGGATCGTTTGGGATTGGATGGACTGGGATATCTTGATCTTCAGGGAATGGAGTGTCAATAGGACTTTGGATAGGATGGACAAGAATAGGGGAATCATCATCAGTGTCTAGGAAGATGGGGTCCTGGTCAATAATTGGATGGGATGATAAGGTTTCAAGATCTTGATCTTGATCTATTTTAAGACACGTTTCTTCATGCTCTAAATTATCCTCTTGACATGGGGTTGGACTTCGATATGCATGGGGGATTTTGGCAAGGGATTAATGCTCTGGCACGAAGGGAATGCACTGTGAACATTTGTGATGGATTCTGGCAAGGAATCAATGCTTGAACATGAGGAAGAGGGACTTCAAATGGGGTCCTCTAAAACAGGTAATGGCAATAAAGTGCATGGTGGCATTGGGTCTTGTATTTCAGAAACATGACAAGGATGTGCATCATGCATTAGATTATCTTAGCAATCAATTATGGATAGCCCTTGGATAATTTCATCCTTGGGTGTATTGTTTGATGAGGACAATATGGAAGGTTCTTGTGAAACTTCTAAAGGTGTAGGGATAGATGCCACTGGAGAGTCAATTTGTTTGTGGGGGGATGAGGCATTGCTAGACATAAGTGTATTATCTTGATCTTCCTCAAAGAACTCACTTGGTAATTTCCTTAAGATCCTTGCAATAAGGCCACCTTTCTTTCGAGGTTTTGACATGGTTGTATCTGGAATTTGAACTTGTTTGGAAAGGAGTTGGTTCAGGTCTGATGTCATGTTTTGATTTTGAACTAGATGTTGATCAAATTGGTTTGACATGTTCAAAATTTGGCTTGGTGCATGTTGCAAGTTTTGTTTTTGAATTTGTGATTGTGGTTGTTGACATTGATATGTTGATTGAACTTGTTGATATTCCACCATTGGTTGAACTATTTGTGGACATTGTATAGTTGGTTGGACATATTGTTGAAATTGGACCATTGGTTGTGTTGGTTGTATATGTTCTTGATTCGAGATTTGATTGAATGAAATTTGACCAAATGAATTTTGATTTGGGACTTGATTGAAATTTGTGCTTGTTTTTTGAAATTGTTTCATCATCTCTATTTGAGAGATGAGAGCTGGTATGTCTGATCGTTCGATAAGAGCTTTTACATCAATTGGCTCAAATTTTGGGTTTGGACCTTGAAATTTTTTAAATGTTTTGGACATTTGGGATCTATTCTTCTCAATGTTTTTCACTTTTTGTTCCAAAATCTCCTTTTCTTGAGCTAGTTTCTCCTCTAGTTTTTGTATTTGGAGCCCTGTTTCATCATAAAAAGTTTGACTGATATTGCCTTGTTGTTGGGTTGGATATAATTGTGATTGCCTTGGATTAAAATTCGATTGCATTTCCAGTTGATACATTAAACTTTGTTGCATCATTTGTGCTTGCAACCTTGTTTCAATAAACATGTCACTATGCAATGTTTTTGGGATTTTTGATTTTAAAAGGATGATGTATGATATGCAACTAAATGCAACCTAAATAGATGAAAATGCAATCTATGGCAAGAATGCAACCTATGTTTTTGTTGTTTTTCAAGATTTGGACAAACTTTTTGGAATGCAAACCTAAAGACTCAACCTTGGGAAGTTGGAATGAAGCCAAGACCTTAAAGGACAAAGGACCAAATGACAATAGGACAAATTGACAATGTCTCACCTATATGCTTGGATACTAAGCTAGGTTTGACAAAAGTGATATTAATGAAAGGACAAATTTTAGACAAGGTCAAGACTCCCTAACAACAACTTAGGGTATCATCCAAAGTTTTGATTTTTCAAGTTTGGCAAACCAAATTTTTGAGACTAAATGCAAGAAGGCAATGATTATGACAATGACTTAGGATATGACATGAAAATGATCTAAGGATATGATATGACAAGATGAAGCCAAGACAAGATGACAATACAATGATAAGGATATGTGAAGACCAATGACTTGGAATATGCAAAATGCAACCTAGGCAAGACCTAATTTTAGCATGACAAGGATAATGCACAAATGTCACCTAAATGGAAATCTAGCTTAGATATGACAATGAAATGCAAACACAGGGAAATGATTTTGAACCTAAGTGCAAAATGAGGACGCTTGCAATGAAAAGGACTAAAATGAAGGGAGATGACAATATGTCCTAGGACCTAAGCTGGACTATGCAAAACCGAGCCTAAAGTGACATGAATTTTGAAACAAAGATATTCAATGTTTTGACAAGCCATGTTCAAATGTTGGATGAATACTTGGACAAACTTGGACTCTTGTTTGAATTTGTGTTTTTGAATTGAAGGTTGTTGATTTTGAAAACCCAAGTTGATTATGAGCACTTTTGAAAGTTTGTTTTTGATTTAACTTTTGACAATCATGGAAGACAAAAATGTTTGTTGGACTTTGACTCAAGACAATCAAGCACATTGACAACAAATCCTATGGCTGGCAAGGGAAATATTTGTTGAATCCTCTAACCAAAATACAACACTTAGCCAGATAGCTAGACGCTTGGTAGCACTGGCTCCCCCTTACAGTGCACTCACTTCTCGGGCATACCAAGCTTCGAGTTCAAGGGGCATCACTTCCCAATAACTTGCTATCTCTAACTAAGGAGTACATGAGAGGTGTCTTTGGCATGTGCGTATCACAACGCCTGAGCCAACAGATAGAAGGATTTTGGCATCTAAAAACAAGAGATTCTAGTAAGGGCATCCATTCGGGTGGGTATTGATCCGGTGAATAAATCATCGCAATACCATTCCAGCACCCATTGTCTACAACTTTCGTTGCATCCACAGTTATTTAGAGTGGTTCGGAAGAGCTTGGCTTTAGCCTGTCACCACTTTGGGTCATTCCCTCTCACCAATGCCTATGCAAAGTGCCAGGCAGATCAGGAGGCAGGCCCAATTCTAAGGGTTAAAGCATGCAATCAAAATAAAAGAAAACAAAGCATGCATGGTGTTCATTAACCTTTAAGAAATTAAATGTGCAACTACTTTAAAAATCACAAACAAGATGTTTTAGTGAAAGTCTTTGACTACATCCTGCATAAGATTTGCTAGTAGTTGTATTTTTTTTTTAGTCTTCATCACACAACGCCAAGATGTTGCATAGAGAATTAGTACCAAAGAAAAACCAGAATATAAGAATAGAATGAAAACAAAGTAATTTGCAAGTAAAAACACTGGTTTCACCTCTATTTCTGGCCTTACACAGGCACAGAATGTCTCAACACAGGCACAGAATGCCTTGACACAGGCACAGAATGGCTTGACATAGGCACAAATCCAATCAACACAGGTGCAAATCTCATCAACACAGGCGCAGAATGCCTTGACATAGGCGTAGAATGCCTCAACACAGGCGTAGAAGGGTCCAGAAAGCTCTGAGTCGCCCTGTTTCTTGAGTTTTTCACTTGCAAATTAGCTCAAAAGCACTCAAAAACATGGTTAGAGGGGTTAATTCACGTCGGGTTCACCAGAAAATGTAGATAGGAAAATGGAATGCATCAAAGCAATATTAAACTAGCTCAACCACAAGAACTAGACTGCAATGATAAGAAATCCTAAAAACATTCAATAAAGGCATGAAGATGAAATACTAAAACAAAATGCAAACCAAATCATGTATCTCCTTCATTGTTCCTCCATTGTTCTTCTTTCTCCTTCAAATTACTTTGTTTGTGGATCTCACCTACAAGTGCAAAATGCAAGTAGAAAGCAAGTAAGATTGACAAGATGAAAATTATAGCATAAGGATACTAGAAGCGTGGTTGATTTTTTCAATTGAAGAAAATCATCCAATTTATATACAAATTGGAGAGAGGACAACATTAGTATGAAGAGATTTGAATGGAAATTTCAAATCAAGGATGACAAATATGACAAATTATGACAAAATTGACATTTTCTATGCAAGATTGATTGATTGACAAAAATTATGACAAATTATGACAAAATTGACATGCCATTCCCATGACAAAAGGGAAGAGAGAAAATAGCCTCCATGATTGCAACAAATGGAAGCATAAACATAGGAGAAAATTAGGGGAAAAATTAGAAAAATTGAAGAAAATAGGAGAAATAGAAATTAGGAATTAGGAGAAATTAGTAAATTGGAAAATTGAGGAAAAAGATGAAATAGAAATTAGGTGAATTAATTAATAGGTTTTCATCCATTAATTAATTCATGAAAGAGACCTAGGACTAAATAAATAGATTTATTTAGCCCACCAAGAAGAAGAAAAGGATTAAATGAACAAATCATAAAACCCTTGAAATAAGAGGACAATGAATTAGGTCAAGACAACAAGCAATTAATGTAGGTTCGATCATGATTCTGATTAACAAAGTACCAATGTTGATAAATGATTGAGACTGGTTGACAAAAATCAATGACAAGTTGACCAAGATTGACAAGGAGATCAAATTGATAGGCACCAATTGATGAGGAACAATGACTAATTGATCCAAATTGATATGATTGAAAAGGACAAGGATCAATGACAAATCGATTGTAAAATGACAAAATTGATAAGGACAAGGATCGATGATGAATCGATCGCAAAATGACGAGATTGACAAGGACAAGGATCGATGACAAATCGATCGCAAAATGACGAGATTGACAAGGACAAGGATCGATGACGAATCGATCGCAAAAATGACAAGATTGACAAGGACAAGGATCGATGACGAATCGATCGCAAAAATGATAAGATTGACAAGGACAAGGATCAATGACGAATCGATTGCAAAATGATGAGATTGACAAGAGGACAAAACCCTAATTCTATCATCAATTAAGATTGATGATGTCCAAAATGATGATAAATGAGCATGCACAAAAATGATGAGATTGACAAGGACAAGGATCGATGATGAATCGATCACAAAATGCGAGATTGACAAGAGGACAAAACCCTAATTCTATCATCGATTAGGATTGATGATGTCCAAAATGATGATAAATGAGCACGCACCATGATATGACAGGATAAGATCGACCAAAATCATGACTAAAGATTGTTATCAACAAGACCTAATTTGAAAGCGAGAAACATGAGGAATGCAGAAGAAGGACTCGATGCTCGCAAATGATAAAGACCAAGTGCAGAACATAGAAGAAATGTTAATGCGATGCAAGAACCCTAAAATAAGGCAATGCAAAAATGTTAAAGTATGACTCCACAATCGTTGACCATTTTTAGACGTCTACAGGCACAACTCAACCCATATATAGAGAAGTTTGGAGCTTCAGTTTTGGACCTAACCAACAATGTTTGTTGGTATTATGGATGTATTTGTCATGTGTTGCATTGGTTTTGTCATTGATGTCAATGCTTATCTTTTTGGAGGTCTATATTGTTGATTTGGCACTCTATTTATATTGGTTTATTGTTGAACCAACACATTGTGGTCCCGACATGGATATTGGCTTATGCACAACCACTGGTATATGTTTCACAGGCATCTCAAGAAATTGATGATGACTTGTTATCATCTGGAGATAATTTGGTTATGTCAAAGACATGGATTGGATGTTTGGAATTGGTGTTTTTCTTATTGGACTAATTGGGTACACATATTTGCCTTTACCAGTAGATAGGTCTAGGTTATGGATCGGTACAAGATATCATATTCTAGATCAGCACGACATGTTTTAGAAATGGTTTATTGATTGGATAATGTGCAAATATATTGAGCCAACATATTGTATCACATCAAGACTTATTTGTAATTGATTTAAATGTAATATCTTAGTGAGCCAGGCTCATCATAAGGTCTTATGGTTTTTTATAAATAATTTTAACATCTTATTGAAGATCATATTATGAGTGTGTACGAATATTGAAGATCAATATAGAGCAAAAATAAGGAGATCCTTGTGCGAATCACACAGACATTTTCTAAAGGTTGAAGGAAAGGTTGTAAAGGTATTTGGCACTCATGGTCAGAGCTTAAACCAGTACTAAATCCAACATTGCAGATGCTATACTAAAGCAGTACATTGTTATTGGATTTAACCATCCAATTGTAGTCAGTGTGACTCCTATTTTGTGATTGAGTAGTGAGCTCTAGGTGGTTGGCCTTTCTGCATGTGCAGACTCCATTATCATATTCACTTACTATCTCCAGTAGTATCATCTAATTGTTGGTAAGGTTTCCCACCACGGTTTTTCCCCTTACAGGGTTTCCACGTCAAAATATTTGTGTCATGTGTTGTGGATGTTGTTTCTCTTTCTGTTTCATGCATTAAGTTATACTGGTACTGCTATAACTATTAATCTATTTTACTGGCATTAATTTTGTTTTACTGACACTAAGTTTTAAGTTGGATTAATTGGTTTTGGGTTGTAATTTATTGACAACTGATTCACCCCCCTCCCTCTCAATTTTCCTTCCCAGTTCCTAACAATGTTGACCTGAGACACATGACTCGGGGGGAGTTGACAGCCATTTTTTCTGATTTATATCATACTTACTGGACATAGAGGGTGTGCAAGTGTCTATGGTTGTACCAGTGTGATGGTGTTTTTGAAAGTATCTAGGGTTGTGAGATATTTCAATGCATATTCAATTGAAATCACAACTGATTCATGAGGAGTGTTGTCTGAAAAAAGGGAAGGTTACCTACACAAGAGAACATGCATTTGGTATCAAAAGATATACAATTGGTATCTATGTTAGCCTCAACACTTGATATCAGCAATTTGAGGTCAGAAAGGCTTCTGCATATCAAAGGGGAGATGATGCAGTCTGGCCGGCAGGTAATTAGTAATCACTGACACATCCTTTTGAAATTGAGTTCTTTAACAAATGGTATCAAATTTTCATAGTCAATTGGTGTTAGTTAGTGGTTGATTTCTCCATCTCAAGTGTTGTACCTTGAGAAGATGTAACAAGTGATATCAAAAGAGGAGATACAACCACTAAAGATAAAGGGGGAGAAAAAAATTTGTCAATGCCTAGTAAATACAAGGAGGAATGATATCCTGATAGTGCCCTTTGCAATTGTTTTTAAAGGGGGAGAAAGATTTTGTAGTATACCGCATACTACATGTGTGAGATTCCATGGATTATATAAAGAAGAAGAGTTGGATCACACAAAGGAGGAGATAGATTATGTAGTATGTCAGATACTACATGAGTTGACATCAATACCAAAGGAGGAGATTGTTGGAATTGTGTGGTTATTGATATCAACCGGTATAGAAGGACAACTGGTATGGGATTATCGTTGACATGAAGTTATTGATGTCAATTAGTGTTGTAGGTCACCAATAAAGAAGAGAATGTCATTCAAAGGAATGACCATTGGATTCATTGGTACAAAAGTGAATGTTTGACTTGTGTGGATGATATGGATAGGTTACCCATATAGTCTATCACCCATAAGAAGAATATGTCAACTGGTAAGTAATGTGTTGTCATGAAGATAAATCAACCAAGTGAGTGGTTGTCAACCTGCAAGCTTATGACCAATATACAAGCAGGATGCGCAAGATGTTGAGTTGTTGATTATGATTAAGAGATGGAGTATTATCTAAATCACATCAACATAGGAGGAGAAGCATGTATAGGTCACTGATATGTTGTGTGGATGCAGAATAATGGGACTCCCACTGGATAGAGATACAGTCACCATGTGAAGTGATAACTAACTATGAGTGTGCCCAATCGAATCACATGTGCCTATTTTAAGATATATTGCACAAATAGGGAAGCCACATGAGTGCATTGTAGGATGTAGATGATAGGGATCCACTCCCACTGGTAAGTGGAGCTTATCTCCTATTATGCAAATTATGCATCTTAGTTTTGTGAGATAAGATAAAAGTATAAGGTAGGTGAATGAAGGCTCACATAGGATCTATCGGTGAAACAAAAGGATGCCTCAAGTGCATGAAATTAGGGATATTCATTGGACCAACAGAGAAGGCATCTTGAGTTGCTAGGACAGATGAAGTGTGATGGGTTTGTCACTTTGACAAACTGGTTGAGATATTGTTTGGGCTCATGAAGATGAAGGCAAGGCTGAGCAGCTGCAAACAGAGGACAATGGTTGGATTTAAGATGGAGTCAGTTGAAAGTTGATGATATGGTTTGATCAAGGTGTTTACCGATAAGTATGTCCACTGGTAATGCTGACAAAGTGTAGATGTAGAAGGATCCCATTTGATGAAGGGGATCATGAGGTAGGTTGGCATATGTTCTAACTAGCTTTGGTGTTTCACTGGAAGAGAAGTAGAGTGTGATTTTGAAGGCAAACCGGTTAGGGTATAACCAACAAGGTTAGAGAATCGGCAGAAAAGAAGGACCGGTTGTGTGTTGATTGTCGGTGACTGAGTCTAGCCGACATAGAGATCTTTGCTAAAGTGGATATTGACAAGGATGCCACATGGAATTGAAGTGGCAAGCTCACAAAGGTTAGTGAAGTTTCATTTCGGGGAGGTAGCTGGCGGTTGGTCGACATTAAATGTTGATTGTGACAATCACAGAGTTGTTGCAGAGGGTTTGTGGCTCAATGCAAACCAAAGATCTGAGTGATGCCATGATTGATGAAAGATATTCTACTACAGATCAAATTTGGTTAAGGCAACTACGAGATCACTAAATGTGATTGACAGAGTAGGTCAAGGAACGGGACCGTGTTTACTAAACAGAGAAAACATGTATGGGAAGGTACGTTAATGGCGGTGATGTGCTAGTAGTTGTCTTGGAGATCAGATTGAATGAGATTTGATTGGATTTAATATGCCTCATGATCAGTGGAAGAAACCCTAAAGGCACCAAGTTCAAACTCACGTCTTGGCAGGAAATCTAGATATATGAATGCGAGCCAAAGATATTGTCTATGCTGCTGAATGAGAGAGTTTTGTTGCATGTAAGAATAAATCAGTCAATTACTCAATGAGTATTAGAAGAGAGACTGAGTGTGAAAGAGACTAGGGTTGAAGAGTTCAACCAGCAATAGTGAGGTAACCGGTGGTGACCAAACTGGCAATGAAGAGATGCAGAAGAGCGCAGAGTAGGAAAGCAAAGAACCGGAAGAAGATAGTACTAGTATAGAGAAGTAGAGAAGTTGAGAGAAGAGACAACTAGTAGAGAGAAGCAACAGAGAGAGGACTAGCAGAGAAGGAGAAGAGGCTGAACCGATGAGGTTGCAGCAGGAGATAAGGTTGTAGCAGTGAGAGGGTGAGGTAGAGAACTGGCAGTGAAATGGACAAGAGATCCAGCAAAGAGATTGACAGAAGTGTTACAAAATCCATTTGTAACAAGGTTATTAATTTGTAAATGATTATGTTTTGTATACACTGAGTTGTAGCTCGATGCAAGGGTTGTAGCTCCTTGGGTTGGTTCCCTAAATGAGGGGTTGTAGCTCCTTGGGTTGGTGCCCTAAAATTTTTAATCAAATCTTTTCATTTTGGGGATGGATTGGAGTAGTAGCCTCCAATAGCATTTCTCACCAAGGTTTTTCCCATCTTGGGTTTTCCTCATATATGTTGGTGTTATGGGATGTCCCCTTTATGTTTGAATGCATTTGTGTTGGTCTCCCCTCTAACCGGTAAGTCTACATTGAGTTAGATCTAATAACTAGTATACACACAAAGGGTAGTTAAAGGGAAAAGTTTGAGAACCACTGATTCACCCCCCTCTTAGTGGTGCATTTTGTCTAACATCAATATCATATCATTTTTCCTCAAAAAAATTACCCTTTTAAAAAGATAATGATATCCAATATAGTAAATTCATAGAAAATATTCTCATGGATGTGTATTATTAATTCTCTTTATGAAATGGACATGAATACCATACACTAGACATTATTTCATGTATAATGAAAATGAGGAAATACCACTTGAGACAAGGAAAACAAAATTAGGTGTGTGGAACCCTATTCATAACAACCAACAAAAGTGAAGATAATATAACAAGATGTCATCAATATTTCATGACATCATGAAAGAAAAAGATCATGAGTATTTTCCCTCTAAGATTCTTAAGCTGAGGTAATATATCTTTCATAACCTACGATAACTTTGACCAATAAATTTTAAGAGTAAAAAAAAATTAACATAATTTAATAATATATTTAATTAGACATGTAGCATTATTTTAGTACTTTTTAAACTGTATTTTTATTAAAACTGATAAAGTATTTGACCTAAATTTTGATATAAATTTAAGAAGCAAATAGATAGTTGTGGACTACATAATTGAATCAAATTATAGTTATGATTACTTTTATAGTTTATCTCTTATTAGTTAATCTTGCAATTAGAACATAAATGATAACACATAAAAAATAATTCAATATACATTCATGTCACTTAAGCAACAAAATAAGAGAGTAGTTAGCTATAAAATATACAACTAACTAACCATAATGATAATAAGAGAAACCCATCATTTAACCACCAATATTATTTTACATAATTTAAAATCCTAAACCAAGGAATTTTTTATTTCTTTTTAGAAAAGAGGGTAAAAATTTATTTGAGAAAAATCCAAGAATACAAAGTAGAGGGCTAGATGCCCAAATAGAGAGCCAAATAGCAGAAAAAAAGAAGGTCCTAAAGGACCTTCCTAGAAAATCTTACAATATCTTATCATCCTTAATTAACTTGTCTAGAATATCAAACTATTTTGGAGACAGGAATCCCCAATCTTCAATATTCCATCCCCTTGAGTTCTCCGTGGCCCATTTGTCCAAGCAATACACTTGCAAGGGATATGACTAAAAGAGATGAAATCTAGAGAAGAGAAAACCTTCAGAATCTGCCTAGCCACCATAGCAAGCTGCCAATTAACATCTTCTAAACACTAAGTGTTCAACATATAAATCATAATCTACAAGTCAGATTTGTAAGCAATCATTCTCCATCCAAGAGCGTAACCCTTTTCAATTGCATGGAGAATAGACAGAATTGCATAAAGTTATTAGATAAAATCCCTTTAAACATAGAAAAAATAAACACAACCCTATTAGGATTCCCACAGATACTGAGAGGGGGGGTGAATCAGTATCTAACTAGTGAGTAGAATTTCTTATCTTAAAACATGCAGAACATATTATAACAGTGTACCGATATGCAAGAAATAATGCAATAAATAGAATTAAAAACATCCACATGAAAAGCACACCATGACACAAGGATTTAACGAGGAAACCCAGTGTGGGAAAAACCTCGATGGGATTTGTGACCCACAATATCCACTTACTGGCCAATAAGAGAATAATACTTACAAGAGGGGCCTGCACATGCAGGAAGGCCAATTTCCTAGAGCTCACTGCTCAATGGGAAGTCTCACTGACTTACAATGTGGATTTATACAAATCCAATATCTTGTACTACTTTACAATAGCATCTATAATGTCTGATTCAGTACCGGTTGTTGCTCTACTTCTTACATAAACCCTTTAACCTATATTTCACATAATAGGTCTGCCTTAATATTTTTCCCTTTCGCTTACATCACTTTCTTAACTTACAAAATGTCTACAATGATCTCTCTTATATATAAGAGTCATTTTACAACATGCCAAGTCGGCTTACAAAGTTTTACAATAATAAACAAAATATAATATAACAAAATCCTATTGGCCTTTGTCTCGGTACACTTCCTTTCTTTATGTCGGTGTCGGTGTCCTGAATGCTAGTGTAGAGTCTGATTGTTGATTCCGGTGAACTATCTTGCTGGTGTAATGCCTTGTCGGTGCCATAGGATTGTAAGGTTGCCATCAATGACAAAACCTTCAATCACCTACAATGTCTTATTGGAGTGTGCATATGCCAACAATCTCCCCCTTTAGCATTGATGGCAACACTCATGAGAAATTTCAAAAGTGTATCCAAAAATGTGAAGTCCTAAAAATGTTACCAAAAATGTGTGTGCTCCCCCCGACCATATGATTCCTATGATGTTGAATTTTCTCATCCCACTACTCCCCCTTTGGCATCAATGACAAAGGTTGTCAAGATGTCAATAGAGTTTGTAGTTTCAACCTTGTAACTGGGTAGTTACAATTTGAAATAGATCTGCCAAAATCAAATTTATACTCTCCATAAACTTTTTACTATCTCTTATTGTTGTCTCTGTTCTTTTAACTATACTGGTGAGATACTGCAAATGCTCTGTCAGTGTTTTCTATCCCTGTATTAGTGCCTCAAATACTTCCTTCCGTAATGATGCTAGATAGTCCAATCTTGGACTTAGTTTTAATCTCAGATGCTTTGCCTTATTCACTATTCTCTCCTTTTCTCTTTCCAATTTAAGTAATTCTTCCTCAAAATTTATTATCTTTTGTTCAAAAACTAATAATGTATTAGGTGAGTTAACATAATTATCTACAAGTTTATTGATTTCATCTTGTACCTTGCTCATCTTCTTATCTATATCTACAGTCAAAATTTTGTCTTACAGGTGTCTTTGTACAGAGTTTTGTACTCTTTCAATAAGTTACACAGTTCTGGTAGAAGTATGTCAAAATCTCTGGTATACTTCTTTATCTGCTCATCAAAGAATCTTTGCTTTTCAATTTCCAATTTTTCCTTCAATGTCTCTTCATTTAATTTCTCAATGTTTTCTGTGATATATTTACACAAGGTATCAAGTTTTCCTAAAGAATCTTTATTGTCTATATTACAGTTAGGAGCAATTACCTTCAAAATTGGTATTGTGTCATCTATTGCCTTATAAGCTTGTGAGCTACAATCTGTTATCTTTTTAATTGAATCTACTAGTACTTCAGTCACATTAGTTGATTTGTAGCCTAATGATGAGGAACCTACACTCTGAGTACCGCCAGTGGAAGTAACCAAGCTTGTATTGACCTCTGGTAGGTCTGTTTGTGTTTGCATTTCCTTAAGCAATGGTTTTTCTATTTCTCTAGTTGTCGGTGGCACTATTTCCTTATGAACCTATTCCTGTTTCTGTTTAGGAGCCTTTTGCTCTGTTTGTATCTCTGTTTGTTGCATTGTCTCAGTCTGAGTCTGAGTTTCTACCTATTGCTCTTTGTCATCTACTGGTTTCTCCTGTGTGTTATCAGTTTGCTCAGCTACCAGTGGCTCAATAGCCATTTCAGTCTTATCAGCTGTATCTTTGTCTACCACAATGTTGATCTTTTGAGTATCAACATCCACTGTATATAAGACTTCAGGATTAGGATTGACATCATCTACATCCATACTTTCAACTGTTGGTTGATCTTTTTTAGTTGTTGTTGTTACTGGTGGAGTAATCAAAGGAGGTGGGGGTAAGTCATCTTTAACCTTGATACTGGGTGGTCCACCAACTTTACCTTTACCCTTGTCTCTTTCTTTCTGATATATCTTTATAGGTTTATGGCTCATGTATTCTTCTTGTTTTTCTTTTTCCACTAGGAAAATGTCCCATGCATTTTTTGTCTCCTCAGTCACCTCATTAACTCTTCCAACCATTAAAGCAATGTGTCGGTGTGCAATAGAAAATACTGATTGGTTGGCTTCAGCAATTAAGTCATCAATTTCTTTGGGTGAATTCACCGGGTATACAGCAAGTAGCTTTTCTATCTTTATTTTCTTGTCAAGTTCTACTATTGCTTGTCTCCTTGCTTCCAGTCTCTTAAATAGTCCATCTGGTACTTCATCTACTACTTCCATCAAAAATTTCTTATACATATCCATATGCAATATAACACTATTCTCTACTTGTTCTTTTTCATCAGTTGTCAGAGTGTCATATAGTTTCTCTATATTCTTCAATTTCCCTTCCTCTGTAATTTCATTCAACAGTATGTCAAGAGGGGCCAATTCCTTATTTGTCCTCTTCTTCTTCTTGGGTGTCAGTTTCTTCTTCTTTGGTGTAGCCTTTCTTACTGGAGATCTCACTGCTTGTTGTTTTTGTCTTGTCCTCCTAGGTGAGGGTGTGGTTTCCTATGAGGGATCTCTTTTCCTTACAACTCTTTTGAAAGTTTCAGGCATGTCATTCTCTAAAGAAGTGCCTACCAGTGATAGGTGAGTTTTAGGTTGTGGAGTTGCTAACTCATCCTCTGTTATACCAGTTTGTTCCATTACTTTATCCTTGATTTCCTTTGCTTGCCTAGAACCTTTTCTTACAACTTCCTCAACCTTTTTCACTCTTTTCTTAGACTGTATTTGGCTTTCAATAGTTTTTGCACTACCAAATACTTCTTCCTTAGGTTCTTTAGGGGCTTCCAGAAGTGCTTTAGCATAAGTTTCAATTATATGATCATCTGTTTCGTAGCCCATCTCTGTTACCCAAACTATCCTAGGGATGACTGCTTCCATCCAGATCTCATCCTTCTTGATTACAAAGGATATTTCATCCTTATATTTGTCAACAATATTTTGTGATAATCTGATTCTTTTCTTCATTTCCTTAAGTGCTTGAAAGAAATCATGGATATTGTTTTCCTTATCTTCTCCCATATTATTGAATAGGTTCGTTAGTTGTTTACCTACTGGTATATCATATCCAAGTTCTTTGTAGCCTATACCAGGAACCTATTTGATTATATGTAGCATCAGACATACTAGCAGATTTCCAAATTTGAAAGTTCCTTTCTTGTCCTTCTTAATCTTGCCTAAGTTGTCAATTAATTCGTCCTTCAACCACTCACATACATCAATATTTGCATTATATGTGACCATGTCATAAGCACTCTTAATGCATAAACTTGAAACTGAATTGAGTCTATTTGCATGAGTAGCTTTATATCCTAATATCATGCTGATAAATCTTACATTAGTATCTTTTACATCATTGACTCTTAAGGACCTTCTATCAGATGTTGCACTAGTTAGGTTCATAAATAGGTCATTGGAGACCGTTTTAGTCCTGTCTATCCATTTATCAGTGGTTGGTAACCCTATGACAGCTTTCACAGCTTCATTGGTGATTTTGTGAATTGCATCTAACCAAAAAAATTCACCATGTACCTTGCTTAAGACTATCCTAATCACATCCTTGGGAAATTCAGGAATGCTAAGGATCTCTGTAAATCCTAGGGTTTCAATGATCTTATGTTCATCTTTTACATTGTTGGATTCATCACATATGACAGATTTAAACATGATTTTAATCTCTTCATCTCCTAGTTCCTCAATGTTGCAATGAATGTAAATTCTGGGATCTTCAACATAAACAACTCCCTTAGGAATTTGAGAAAAAGTACCTAAAGTATCATCTTTCTTTGCTACTTCGGGAACTAATTGAAATACGAGCCTAGGTCTTTTTATAACTTTGACAATAGTAGGGTTTGCTATATATTCAAGTGCAGAGGTGGATGCCATGATAAAATACCTTTTATTACCTTTAGGATGGATGATTGCTTGAAGTGTTCTTGCCTCTTGCTCGAAAATGCCTTAGCTCAGAATCTTCGTGCTCTTCATAGGTTTGAAATCTCGGTGAAATGAAATGGAGCCAAAACCTCAAATTTATAGTGTCTTTTTGCCATCTACCACATTAAATGTATGTAAGTTAAGTAGTTACTTAACATTGTCTGCCGGTAATAAAGTAATTTCCAACTTCTCATCTCTAACCGAGGGAATAATAGCACATGTGTCATTAGATTGCCAAACCCTCAAGGAAACTTTCTTCAATTCGATGAAGAACTTCCTAGTGGTGGAGCACTGCTATGTCCTGTCGGTGAAGCATTGACTGGTTCTATCGGTGGAGGATTATTCCCAATATTTAGATCATCTTTTCTAATCCATTGTTTTGAGAATTCTTGCTTAACCTCTTCAACTTTTTCTTTACCCTTCAAGCTAGAACTTTTGTTGTCTGTCGGTGATCCTTTACTTCTACAGAATTTTGCAATATGCCCAATCTTGTTACATGCATAACAAGTTACATTATTCTTCTGAATAGCTTTTCCATAACCTATGTTGGTTTGTGTTCTACATTGATTAGATAAATGTCCAAATCTTCCACAAACATAACATCTCACATTCATTCTGCAATTTTCAGAGTTGTGACCAACTTTGTTGCATTTAGAACATTGACTGGTGAGTGTGTCGATATTCTGGTAATTTCTAGATCTACATTCATTTTCTCTATGACCATACTTATTACAGTTAAAGCATTTTCCATTGAATTTATAAGTATTAGGTTGTCTTACCGGTTTGTTATGATCCTGAGTATTTGTAGTACCAGAGCTTTCACCAACTTCAAAGCCAATTCTAGAAGTGTCACCTTTAGGTTTTTAATTCTTCAGCAAGGTGCCAATTTCCTCTGAGCTTTTCTTGAATTTTTCTTTATCTTGATTTGCAGTTTCTAGTTCTCTTTCTAAGACTTCTTTTTGTCTCGTCAATTCATTTGAGTCATTCTGAGTGTGCATCAGATCTATCTTTAATAAATCATTTTCATAGCTAAGTCTTGTGTTCTCATTTGCTGCATCACTTAGTCTTCTGGTCAATTCTTCTTCATTCTTCTTCCTATCCTTAATTTCT
Organism: Cryptomeria japonica; assembly: GCF_030272615.1. Lineage (NCBI taxonomy): Eukaryota > Viridiplantae > Streptophyta > Pinopsida > Cupressales > Cupressaceae > Cryptomeria > Cryptomeria japonica. Next base: position 55,560,127 of record NC_081410.1, on the reverse strand, counting down.
TTACAAAATCTCATAGTCATATCCTGCATCTCATTTTTTGTTGTTATGTTCTCCAGTTTTAGCTTGCTTATCTGATCATTAAGTGATTCATTTTCATCATTTTCAACTTGCATTTTTTCACAAAGTTCTCTTCTCTTATTTCTTCTAACAGGAAGATTCTCTTGAAGTGCCTGAATGATATCCTGAGCTGCCTTTAGATCATCTTCTAGTTTGATATTTTTCAATTTTTTTGTATCATAGTCTGAGAGAGCTCCTTCAAGTTGCTTCATTAGATTTTCCATCTTTATCGATGTCAAGATCTTCCTCAAGCTGTTAGGCTTCTGAAAATAGAGGACCAAGCTTTGATACCAATTGTTAGGATTCCCACAGATACTGAGAGGGGGGGGGTGAATTAGTATCTAACCGATGAGTAGAGTTTCTTATCTTAAAACATGCAGAACATGTTATAACAGTGTACCGGTATGCAAGAAATAATGCAATAAATAGAATTAAAAACGTCCACATGAAAAGCACACCATGACACAAGGATTTAATGAGGAAACCCAGTGTGGGAAAAACCTCGGTGGGATTTGTGACCCACAATATCCACTTACTGGCCAATAAGAAAATATTACTTACAAGAGGGGCCTGCACATGCAGGAAGGCCAATTGCCTAGAGCTCACTACTCAATGGGAAGTCTCATTGACTTACAATATGGATTTATACAAATCCAATATCTTGTACTACTTTACAATAGCATCTATAATGCCTGATTCAGTACCGGTTGCTGCTCTGCTTCTTACATAAACCCTTTAACCTATATTTCGCATGATAGGTCTGCCTTAATATTTTTCCCTTTCACTTACATCACTTTCTTAACTTACAAAATGTCTACAATGATCTCTCTTATATATAAGAGTCATTTTACAACATGTCAAGTTGGCTTACAAAGTTTTACAATAATAAACAAAATATAATATAACAAAATCATGTCGGCCTTTGTGTCAGTATACTTCCTTTCTTTGTGTCGATGTCGGTGTCCTGAGTGCCGATGTAGAGTCTGATTGTTGATGCTGGTGAACTATCTTGCCGGTGTAATGTCTTGTCGGTGCCATAGGATTGTAAGGTTGCCATCAATGACAAAACCTTCAATCACCTACAATGTCTCATTGGAGTGTTCATATGCCAACAAACCCTACCATCATTGTTCCAGCCAACACCTCCAATTCTTGCGAGACCTAGGTTTCCCCTAGAAGAACCATCAGTGTTAATTTTCAAAACTCCCTCTGGGGGAGGAAGCCCTCTCCCCCATCTTTGAACTTTCTACTTGATCTTCCTTGATCTTCTATCCAAAGAAAAGTTCAAGCCATAGTCATCTAGATTTAGCCTCTTAACCAAATCCATATCCGTTGTATCTACAGTGACTAAGATATCACACTTAGCTGCAATTATTTCCCTAAGCTTGTCAAAAATTATCTACCACAAGAGAACATTATCCAAAGCCACCTTTTGAAATATTATTTGATTCCTCTCAAGCCAAAGATTCCAAATAATAAAGGTGAGGCCAATATTCCATGCAATTTGGAGAAAAGGTGTCTGAGTAGGAGGCCTCCCCAAGATCTCCCAAAACTCCACCAAAGAGGTACCATGAATGGAGGCATGATCCCATAACCCCCACCAGCACTGTCAAGTCTCCCTTGAGAAGGGACATAGAAAGAACAAGTGGGAAGCATTCTCCTCATTGTTTTTACATAAAACACAGATAGATGGACCATGAAATCCATGTTTACACAAATTATCCCAAGTTAAAAAATTGTTTTAAGCAACCAAACAGACAAAAAAATTACACTTAGGCCATGAGAACTTGTTCCAAATCTATTTCCACCAAACAATACTCCCTCTACCATGAAGCTTCCTGTCTAACTCAAGGTAACCTGAAACAATAGAGAACTTTCTCTTAGGGTCCAAACCCCAGGCCATAGTATTTTTCCCCATAAGAGGACTACAAAGTCTCTTGGCCACGATCCATGCAAGCTCCTGACAAACATCCTTAGAACCACCCACCGACCACTCCTAGAGATCTTTCCAACAACAAACCTCCAAATGACCCTGTAATTTAACCTTCTTAAAATCCTATACCTTACACCAACTAGCCTCTGTAAAAATATTACACAAAGGTTGAAGATGTAGTAACTAAGAAATAATTGAGGGATGACCACCCCAAGAGTCAAACCCAAAAAAAATCATCAACACCCCTATTACATATCCAAAAAAGGTCATCCTTGATGAGCTTAGCCCCTTTCTTTAAAGTGTTCGAAATCATGGAACCTTTCCCCACAAGAGGGTATCTAGGAACTTCCTTGCCATAGACTCCCTTGAAATACTTGTGGGAGATAATATTAGCCCATCTTTGATCCTGACAAGTGCACCACCACCAATAAAGCTTAGCAGAAAGAACAACATTATTCATTGTCGCAGTACAAATCCCTAAACCTCCTTCATGTTTTGGTCTACACTATTGGATATGTTGGATATTGTTGGTAATTGCTTCTTCTAGGATATGTTATTTTCATTGATGTCAACATATTCATGTGATTTTATCCAATGATTTCACTTTGGGAAGATCTTATGATCTGGTTTGTAGTGTTGTTTTGCTAATCACTATTTTGCAGAGTTTGGTATTTCCTTTGATATATTCCGATGTGGTCAGATCTTGTGCTGAGATTTTATGATATTGCTTGGGATGCTCTTGTATATCTTTGTTTTATATGGATTGTGATTTGGTGCTCTACAAGTTATCTTTCTTCATGATAGTTGCTGATTGGTTGTGCTCTTGAGCTTACAAACGTTGATCGATGAAGATTTGATAAGTAGTGTTGGTGTAGTTGTTCTTGATGATTCTAACATGCTTGCTAGTGTTTCCTAGTCATGTCCAATTTATTTTGGTGATCCACATTGATCGTTGTGCAAGTTATTGGTGGTTTCTATTAACTAGTGATGATTTTCATGGTATGCAGTATTTCTGGTGGTGTGGTGTGTTGCAGTTGATCTTGGCATGATTTCTGATGGAATTGAGCATTTGGGAATTTGATTTAGGTCCATGTTATTCTATGTAAGTCATGATATTGGTTAGGTGGTCGATATTTGTATCGTGTGTTGTGATTTTGTAATTGAGGGTTGAGGGTTTAGCCGACCTTGTTGTCAAGGTTGATGATTTGTATATATAGGACATATATTCATGTAATTTAGGTGTCGATGTTGATATTTTTGATACTTAATGTAAGTACAAATCCAATAGCCAACAAGATGAGAGGGGGGGGTGAATCATACAAACTTAATCTTCCATAAAAACATCAGATTCAACCTCAGTAACATATACTTCAGTAATATAACCAAAACTGCTAAACATGCAAACTCAAAAGCATATAAACATCATAAACCTCATAACACCAGATTTAACATGGAAACCCAAATAGGGAAAAACCACTGTGAGATTTTAGACCCACTAGGAAATATACTCTTTTAGAGTATGCTCAGTTAAAAGCAAATCTTGTTAAAGATTACAAACACATTGCTAGATGTGACCTGATTAAGGGATTTCCCTCAGATCTGTTAGGATCTTCACCTTGTTAGAAGTGACCTTGTTAAAGGATTTCAAACACTCAATCAGAATGTCACCTTGCTAGAGGGTTTTACAAATAAGACTATTAAGTCCACTCAGTTAAGAGATTTTCGGTCACTTTCACAAAATAACAGTAATAAAAATCTATCTGCAACTTCACATCTAAAATGCTAAAGCAGATTCTTATTTTCTCAATACAATCTAGACATAGAACTAATCTTGTCCATCTGTTGGGCTTCTATACATTGTTATTCAAATAGGTCTTCAAGCTTTTGTGCTCGGTAATCACTATGTTGCATCCCTATGCATACATTTGCCCGCATACATTGTTTATCAATAGTTCCCTATTTATAAACAATTGGCCAACCACTTAATCTCCTTGATCACATTTCCCATGATCAATCATAGCCATCAAATCTTCAAACTTTGACCAGGTTCAATGTATCCTTCGATCTGAAAATGTTTTACCCAGCCTTGGAACTTGCATACATTTCTTGGAACTTGTGCTAGGGTATTGCAATTCAATCTGAGCTGTAGATCTTCATGCCAATTTTCATTTGCCATAGACTCATTAACAAACTTCATGCATGGCATACCAATCATTTAATCAGTTCCATCTCATCAGCTTCCTTTATTAAATAATGCATGTAACCATTTAATGTATTCTGTTACAGCTCGGTTACAACTTGGTAACAACTCGATAAATACTAAACTTCACTCGGTAGACATTCTACCTTCATTAACCGATAGCGATAACCTTAGGGTTTACCGACTAGGTTCCTTAGGGTTTACCGACTAGGTTCCTTAGGGTTTACCGACTAGGTTCTTTGCCCGGTAACATAGTATAGTATTAACCTTACAATTTACAACATATGTGTGATGTTAGAACAATCTAAACATCATGATCTCATCATTGTCTGACTCGGTAATAGTTGCCCATTGAATACCTTATTAATCCCCTTATTAATCATATTCTTTCTATGTCTTTTACCAACATCTTTATACTCTTCAAATCATACTTCTCAAGATATGGAAACATCATACTAAATTAGAAAATCAATTTCTTGACATCAATGACAAAATAATAATATCAAGACAGTAAACATCCTTAATCAGTTATATCAATAATCATCAACAACCTTCTCAATATCCTTATTGAAATGCCAACAATCTCCTATTGTCTGTTATAATTCCAAATGCCAACAATCTCCCCCTTTGGCATTGATGGAAAAACCAATTGATTTGGCCTTAAAAAGATTCGGATTGTTGTGATTCTGAAATGCTGAAATGCTCTCTTGCTGTCAAAAGACTTCTCCTATTTTCTTCAGTCTTCTCCCCTTTTTTTCAATCTTTAGTTTCAGTCTTTTTCATCAGTCTTCTCCCCCTTTGACAACAATGCCAAAAAGTAAAGAACTAAAGCATAATTTCTTCTGGTAGGAAGTGATTGCCTATTGTTGTGTATCAACTGAGTCTCAGTCAAAGCATTTTGTCTTCAATTCTTGTTCCATGTATTGTATCCTACATTATTTCCTGCACACCTTTAGAAAACATCCTAAAGTGTGTAAATCAGCATCAACTCTAAAAAGATATTTGATAGAGTCATCGAATTGATGCTTTCACCGAACTCAGTTAGTGAGTAGAAGATAGAGGTAGGACCCCTAACTTACTTCTGAGATATTCAAAAGTGTCCCTTGGTAGTGGCTTGGTGAAGATATCTACTATTTGTTCCTTTGTGCTAACATATTCCAACACCACTTTCTTCTCTTGAGCTTCTTCTCTAAGATAATGATATTTGATAGAGATGTGCTTTGTCTTAGAGTGCATAACGGGATTATTTGAAATGTTAATGGCACTAGTATTGTCATAGAATATAGTTACTGGCTCGGTAACTTTCTCATTTATACCTTCCAACAATTGTTTGATCCATGCAATGTTGGTACAATTCAATGTTGCAGCAACGTATTCAGCTTCTGTTGTTGACTGTGAAACACATCCTTGTTTCTTGCTAAGCCAACTCACTACTCTTTCTCCTAAAAAGAAAGCTCCTCCACTTGTGCTTTTCCTGTCATCAATTTTGCCTGCCCAATCAGCATCAGTATAAACTTTTAAATCAAAATCATTTCCTTTCTGATATACTAAGCCATAATCCTCTGTGCCTTTCAAGTATCTAAAAATTCTTTTGATTCTTGTCATGTGTGTTTCCTTAGGATCTACAGAGAATCTTGCAACTATACCTACTGCATGTGCTATGTCTGGTCTACTGTGAACAACATATTGTAGCTTTCCAATCATGGATCGGTAAAGTGTCTCATCAACAGATGCAGATTCATCATTCTTTGATAGTTTATAGTTGGTAGTCATAGGAGTACTTACTGGTTTTGAATCCTCCATTCCAAATTTCTTCAAGATTTCCTTTATGTATTTGGATTGAGTAATGAAAATCTCATTTTTCATTTGCAGTATCTGTAAACCTATAAAATACTTTATCTCACCGATTAATGACATCTCAAATTCTTTGCTCATTTCATTTCCAAAGTTCTTACATAGAGAGTCATTTTCACAAAATATAATATCATCAACAAATATGGCTAAGATCAGTATTACATTTTCATCATTCTTCATGTACATATTGATATTCTCACTTGTCCTTATAAAACCAATCTTAACCAAATAAGAGTGCAATCTTTCATACCATGCTCTAGGTGCTTGTTTCAGACCATATAATGCTTTGTTCAATTTATATACCTGATTTTTATTATTGTCTTCAACAAATCCTTCAGGTTGTTCAATAAAAACTTCTTCTTCTAATATTCCATTCAAAAATGTAGATTTGACATCCATTTGATATACCTTGAAGTTTTTGAAAGCAACATATGCCAACAATGTTCTTACTCCTTCAAGTCTAGCCACAGGTGCAAAAATTTCACCATAATCAATTCCTTCTTCTTGAGCATAACCTTCACAAACTAGTCTTGCTTTATTTTGAATGACCTCTCCTTTTTCATTTAGCTTGTTTCTGAAAATCCACTTTGTACCAATTACATTTTTGTCCTTTGATCTTGGGATTAGTGTCCATGTGTCATTCTTCTTGATTTGATCAATCTCTTATGTCATAGCATTTATCCAATCTTCACTCTTAAATGCCTCTTTCACTATTCTTGGTTCAAATTTCGATATCAGACATGTGTACTGTCTCAGTTTGTTCCTTGTCATCATTGGATCATCCTTATCTCCTATAATCTGACTTGGTGCATGCTGCCTTCTGACATACTTGGCTAATACAAGCTTGGTAGGCTCTGTATGATCTTCTTCATCACTCGGTAACTAGTTATTTTCTTCATTTTCTTCAATAGTTTTCTCTGTAGGACTTGTCAGTTGAACATAGACAAATTCATCGTAATCTTCTGGTTCTTTGGAATTTCCTTCATCATTTCTTTCTGCAAATTCATCAATTTTCACATTTGCACTTCGTACTATTTTGTTAGATGATTTGATCAGACATTTAAATGCTTTGCTTCTAGAAGAATAACCTAGAAATGTTCCTTCTTCACTTTTCTGATCAAACTTGCCATTTCTATCATCTTTGTGTATATAGCATCTACTTCCAAAGATTTTAAAATAACTTACATTAGGTTTCTTATCATACCAGATTTCATATGGTGTCTTCAAAGTACCTTTCTTCAGTTGTACTCAGTTCAGGGTGTAAACTGTTGTGCTTATTGCTTCTCTCCAAAATGTTTGTGGCACTTTCTTGTCAATCATCAGGGTTCTAGCACAATCCATAATAGATTTGTTTCTTCTCTCAGCTATTCCATTTTGCTGTGGAGTTCTCGGTGCAGATACTTGTCTTTTAATACCATGATCATTGTAGAATAAGTTGAACTCATCAGATGTGAACTCTCCTCCTCTATCTGATCTAAGACATTTTAGTTGTCTTCCTGTTTCATTTTCAACTCTTGCCTTGTACCATTTAAACATTTGAAAAGCTTCTGATTTTTCTTTTAAAAACATTACTGACATCATCCTTGAATAGTCATCCACAAATAATATGAAATATTTCTCACCATAATAACTTTGAACTTTCATAGGACCACAAAGATCAGTGTGCACAAGATCTAAAATTCCCTTAGAAGTGTAAGACTTACTTGTAAAGCTTGATCTTGTCATCTTACCCATTTGGCATCCTTGGCACATAGCATTCTCAGGCTTTTCAAGACTCGGTAGACCTCTTACTCGGTGCTTCTTACTTATTTTGATCAGATTATCAAAATTTACATGACAAAACCTTTTATGCCATAACCAAGTATCATCTATCTTTGCATACAAACATTTATTCCGAGTTGAGTCAAGGTCAAATGTGTTACCTTTTGTTTGTGTCCCGATAGTAGCTAACTTTCCATTCTTGTCATGAAATTTGACAATTCCTTTCTGAAATTCAAACCTTGTATTTCAAACCTTCAACCCAATAAACATCATTGCATCTTGCATTGTCAAGAAGTGTTATAGATCCTTTACCTTTCACCGAACATGGTGCATCATTACCAAATCTTACATAGCCTCCATCATAATCTTCTAACATAACAAACTTGTGTTTATCTCCTGTCATATGATGTGAGCATCCACTATCTATGATCCAAGAATCATTAGTATTTACGTGAGATATTAGGGATTTTGCTTCATACCTTTCTTCATCTGATCCATCTTTGATAGCCACATAAACTAATTCCTCTGTATCAGTTTCATCTGATTTATCATCACTGGATTCCTCATCAGCTATTAAGCATGTCTTTCTATTTCTTCTTCTAAAGTCTCGGTGTCCTCTGTAATGATTGTCTTTCTATCTGTCATCTCAGTAATCTCTCTTTTTATTAGATTCTTTGTTAGGACAGTTAGAAGCCATATGTCCTATTTTATCACAATTGAAACATTTCAAAGTTAGTTTTCCTTTATACTTACCTTTTCCTCTCGGTAACCTTCTAGCTAATAGTGTTTCAAACTCTTCCTGCTTTTTGATTTCCTCATACAGTTTGTGTACTTATTCCATGTTCTTACAAAATCTTTCACTTGATCCACTATGATCTCCTTCAGAGTACTTATACTTTCTTTCATTGTAATCATTAGATTCATCAAGATGAAAAGAACTAAATATAGATTCAACTTTATTTATCGAAGATCCACTGTTATCAAAGTTACTTAACTCAAATGCATGTAGCTTACCAATAGTAGCATCTAAAGAAACTAGCATATTAGGTATAGACCTCAATTCATTGATTGCAGAGACTCTGATTGCATAAGCCGATAGAAGGGTTCTTAACAACTTACTTGTTATATCCTTTTCTTCAATAGTTCCACCTGCTCCTTTGATTTGATTGACAATCTCCTTTAGTCTTGTACTGTACTGAGTTATGTTCTCACCTTCATTCATCCTCATAGATTCAAGTTGTCCTCTTAGACTATCTACTTTTTCTCTTTGAACATGTTCATCTCTTCTATATACTGATATGAGCTTATCCCACATAGCCTTTACATCATTGCAGCCTTCTAGATCATTAAACTCTGAGTTGGTCAATGTAGATGTTATTTCAATCATTGCTTGGATATGTTCTTGCTTTGCCTTTATCTCTTCCATTGTCAATGGATAGGTGCTTGGTGTGATGAAATCATTCTCCAAATAATATACAGCATATTCTCCAACTCCTAATAGGTGCAGCTTCATCCTTTTCTGCCATGTAGAGAAATTTGACTTGTTCAGCTTCGGTGCATCCCTCTTATACATCTTTGGATCTTTGCCTCAAGTACCTTTAAACTTTTCTTACGGAGTCCAAATCTTTGATACCAATTGATAGTTCTGATACTTAATGTAAGTACAGATCCAATAGCCAACAAGATGAGAGGGGGGGGGTGAATCATATAAACTTAATCTGCCATAAAAACATTAGATTCAACCTCGGTAACATATACTTCAGTAATATAACCAAAACTGCTAAACATGCAAACTCAAAAGCATATAAACATAATAAACCTCATAACACCAGATTTAACGTGGAAACCCAAATAGGGAAAAACCACTGTGGGATTTCGGACCCACTAAGAAATATACTCTTCTAGAGTATGCTCGGTTAAAAGCAAATCCTGTTAAAGATTACTAACACATTGCTAGTTGTGACCCGGTTAAGGGATTTCCCTCAGATCTGTTAGGATCTTCACCTTGTTAGAAGTGACCTTGTTAAAGGATTTCAAACACTCAATCAGAATGTCACCTTGCTAGAGGGTTTTACAAATAAGACTGTTAAGTCCACTCGGTTAAGAGATTTTTTGTCACTTTCACAAAATAACAGTAATAAAAATCTATCTGCAACTTCACATCTAAAATGCTAAAGCAGATTCTTATTTGTTCAATACAATCTAGACATAGAACTAATCTTGTCCATCTGTTGGGCTTCTATACTCTATTATTCAAATAGGTCTTCAAGCTTCTATGCTCGGTAATCACTATGTAGCATCCCTATGCATACATTTTCCCACATACATTGTTTATCAATAGTTCCCTATTTATAAACAATTTGCCAACTGCTTAATCTCCTTGATCACATTTCCCATGATCAATCATAGCCATCAGATCTTCAAACTTTGACTAGGTTCAATGTATCCTTTGATCTGAAAATGTTTTACCCTGCCTTGGAACTTGCATACATTTCTTGGAACTTATGCTAGGGTATTGTGGTTCAATCTAAGTTGTAGATCTTCATGCCGATTTTCTTTTGTCATAGATTCATTAACAAACTTCATGCACGGCATGCCAATCATTTAATTAGTTCCAACTCATCAGCTTCCTTTATTAAATAACACATGTAACCATTTAATGTATTCTGTTACAACTCGGTAACAACTCGGTAAATACTAAACTTCACTTGGTAGACATTCTGCCTTCATTAACCGATAGCGATAACCTTAGGGTTTACCAACTAGGTTCCTTAGGGTTTACCGACTAGGTTCTTTGCTCGGTAACATAGTATAGTAGTAACCTTACAATTTACAACATATGTGTGATGTTAAAACAATCTAAACATCATGATCTCATCATTGTCTGACTCGATAATAGTTGCTAATTGAATACCTTATTTATCCCCTTATTCATTATATTCTTTCTGTGTCTTTTACCGACATCTTTATACTCTTCAAATCATACTTCTCAAGATATGTCAACATCATACTGAATTAGAAAATCAATTTCTTGACATCAATGACAAAATAATAATATCAAGATAGTAAACATCCTTAATCAGTTATATCCATAATCATCAACAACCTTCTCAATATCCTTATTGAAATGCCAACAATCTCCCATTGTCTGTTATAATGCCAAATGCCAACAGATGTTATGTATGTATTATCTGAGAGAGGTTTGTGTCCAAACAAGCGATTTATCCTTCGGTGTTGATTTTGAGGTGAGATTGGTGTTGCGAAGAAAACATCTATGCTTAACTGGAACTGTAATCAGGCATTTGGAGATATTATTATTTCAATTCATTTCTTCTAGATTGAAGTTCAAATCTTATTGTAAATCAGTGAGAATTTCTTGAGGGTTGTAGCCTTCTGGGCCATTATATTTGATTAGTGAGATCTAGGAAATATGCATGAATGCATGTGCATTCTCCATTGTAACATTTTCACATACTACTATAGAGTATCATCTTATTGTGGGTAGGGTCACACCCTAGTTTTTTCCTTAACCAGGTTTTCCACATCTAGAATCTTGGTGTTGTGTGTTGTGTTGTTAATTTGCTTATCTATCTTATTACTGGAGTTTATCAAATCTGTGTTTTGTCATTAAGTTTGTTATTCTGGTGAAGACTGATTCACCCCCCCCCCATCTCAATCTTCATTCTTGGTTGCTTCTAACAATTGGTATCAAATCTATATCCTCCAGTAGAAGTTTGACCGCTTGAGGAGATCCAAGATGGCAGCTCAAGGTGTTATCATTAAGAAGGACGGTCTAAGATTTGATGGAAGTAACTATGCTATATGGAATAACCAGATGGAAGTGAACTTGAAATGTCTTGGTGAAGATTACTGGAAGATTACAAAGAGTACCTATATTGTTCCTCGAAATGGACCGTCTACTCCTGATGAGATCATGAAAGTTGAACACAATATTAGAGTGAGGGAAGCATTGCTTAGTTCCCTGACTGATTTTGAGATGACAAATGTTATGGGACTTCAGACCACACATGAGATATGGGAGAAGCTTGAGATCATGTATGAAGGAGATAAACAAGTGAAAATTGCTAAGTTTCGGAGTTTAAAAGGAAAGTATGAGAGATTGAAGATGGGAGATGATGAGAACATACACTCTACCATGGCTAAGGTGAATGATCTTGTCCTAGGTATCAGTTGTGTCAATGGAACCATTGAGGAAGATAAAATTGTTGCTAAGGTATTGAGATCCTTACCTCCTTCTTATAAGTATAAGGTTGTTGCTATTGATGAGATCTGGAGTGTGACTACAGTGACAAGAGATATGTTGGTTGGAAAGATTGTTACATTTGAGCTGAGCGAGTTTGAATAATCACATGGAAAGTCTAAGACTACATTTAGAGCATCTACATCTTAATCTGGTAAGAAAAAATATGATTGTGATGAGTGCAGAATATATAGATATGAGAGAGAGAGAGAGAAGAGATGGAAGAGAAAGAAAGAGACTTGGATGAACTTAAAGCACTGATTGCCCAGAGATTGCCTAAAGGAGCCAGTAAGTATGATTTAAAGTTGTCTTTGAAATGTTTTTCTTGTAATAAGATAGGAAATTTTGCTTCTAGATGCCCGAAGAGAATGTCCAAGTATGATAGACATGATAAGTTTGATAAGCATGATAGGAATGATAGATATCACAAGCATGAGAAGTATGATAAGCCTTACAAGCCTAATCGGAAGTATAGGAATTAGAAGAACTACTATTATGTTATTGATGAAGGTATTATAGGTGAAGAATCAGAAGGATGTGAAGTTGTATTCATTGCCATTAAGGAAGATGGACATGTACCTGTTGATTCCCCTAGTTGTACTATTGAGGAGAAAGCTTTAGCTGCTAAATTTGAAGAGAAAGATGAATGGGTAATTGACAGTAGTTGTTCACATCATATGACCAGTGATAAAAGAAAATTTGTGAGCATGGAAAGGTATGATGGTAGAATAGTTAGATTTGGAGATGACAAATCCTGTGTAATCTATGGGAGAGGTTTTGTTTCTTTTGATGGTAAGCATAACACTAATGATTTATTGTATGTTGAAGGTTTGAAACATAATCTTTTGAGTGTTGGATAGATGGTTGATAAAGGTTATGATCTACAATTCAAGGATGGTAAATGTAAGATCTTAAATGTCTTGGTATAGAGATTGCATCTGGAACTAAGACTGAAGGTAACATTTTTCATTTGAATGTTGGTGAGACAAGTTGTTTGATTTCTCAGATTGATGATAGTTGGTTGTGGTATAGGAGAATGTGTCATGTAAATTTTGATTCAATGATTAAGATCAGTTCTACACATGTTGTTAGAGATTTCCCTATGATTGTTAAGCCTGCTAATCTGGTATGTAAAGAATGTGAGTTGGGTAAACAAACAAGAATTTCTTTCAAAAGAAAACAATATACATCAAATGGACTACTAGATCTTGTGCATACTAAGCTATGTGGACCTACAAATATTAGAAGTGTGCAGGGTGATAGATATTTTATGCTTCTAATTGATCATTATTTCAGGATGATGTGGATTGTCTTTTTGAATGAGAAATCATAAGCATTTGATAAATTCAAAATATTCAAAGCTAAGGTTGATAATGAGTCTGGATTGAAGGTGAAGTGTCTGAGATCTGATAGAGGTGGATAATTATGTTCCGATGAGTTCAATTCATTTTGTGAGAAGCATGGGATTATAATACAATTATTTGCTCCTAGAACCCCTCAGCAGAATGGAGTTGTTGAGAGGAAGAACAAAATTATTTTGGATGTTGCAAAGACTATGTTGATCGAAAGGAATGTTCTAAAGATCTACTAGAGAGAAGATATTAGTACTTTTGTTTACACATTCAACAGAGTTCATATCAAAGGTGATACCAGTAAGACCCCTTATGAGCTTTGGTTCGGTCATGTTCCTAATCTAAGATATTTCAAAGTATTTGGTAGCAAATATTATATAAAGAGAGATGAGGATATAGTAAAGTTTGATTCTAGAAGTGATGAAGGAATCTTCTTGGGATATTCAACAAAGAGAAAAGCCTACTGATGCTACAATAAGAGACTAAGGAAGATAGTGGAGAGTGCAAATGTGAAGGTGGATGAGAGCCTTAGGTAGGAGATTAGAGCATGTGGTTTCGATGATGGACAACATATTGTTTTAACCCTTATTCAGCCTGAATAGCCTAAGTAGAATGATCTGGTAGAGACTGTTAATCTAGATGTTGTTGTTGCTGGTAAAGGAGTGCAAGAATCTGAGAATCAGAACAATCAGAAGACTCCGAGGTATGTAAGACTGAATCATTCTAAAAATCAAATTATTGGTGATAAGAATAAAGGTGTAATGACTAGAAGAAGGTTAGTTGCTAAATAAGTATGCTTGATTTCTAAAGTTGAACCTAAAGATGTTGTTGAAGCCTGTATTGATAAAAAATGGATGACAGCTATGGAAGAAGAACTAGATCAAATTGAAAAGAATAATACTTGGGAACTTGTGTCTAGACCTAAGGATAAGAATGTTATTGGTACTAAATGGGCATTCATAAATAAATTGAATGAAGTCAGAGAAGTTGTCAGAAATAAAGCTAGACTAGTCTGCAAAGGATATTCACAACAAGAAGGGATTGATTATGAGGAGACTTTTTCTCTAGTTTGCAGACTTGTAGATGGTAGATTGTTGCTTGCTTATGCTGCTTATAAATATTTCAAGGTATATCAGATGGATGTCAAATCTGCCTTTTTGAATCATGATCTTGAGGAAGAAGTCTATATTGAGAAACTTGATGGATTTTGACTGTTAGATGATGGAGACATGGTTTGTAAGCTAAAGAAAACTCTTTATGGATTGAAACAAGCTCCTAGAGCTTGGTATGCTAGACTAGATAAATATTTGTTGAAATTGGGATTTAGTAAAGGTGTTGCTGACAGTAATCTATATTTTAAGATAGAAAATGATAATATCCCAATTGTTGAAGTCTTTGTTGGGTATGTGCAGGATCATGGTGTGCCAAAACATGCCCTTAAGTGACAATGAAATTTCAGAAAATCAGAGTTATGCAACTTGACATGAAAATTTGAAAAAGTTGTGAACATTATTTTTAAAATATGTAAGAAGAGAATCTATAGAAAATTGAATGTTGTTTCTAAGCTATTAGTGGTTTTTCAAAAATTTAAAACCAATTTGATGAAAATTTAAAAAATTTCAATGCAGTGTTACTAAAATTTCAGGAAAAAGATAAGAAGTAGGCGTATGTCTGACCACCATAATCACAATCAAAACATAATAGTTTTTTATATGATTTATAATATAAGTATTAGACTCATGTCTAGATGTGACACATGTTTTTATAATTTTTTATAAAGTAAATAATTATTTATGAATTTTCAACTACAGCTTTTTAGAAATTTAGAAACTCCTACTTTTGACCACCTTAACTTGGTCAAAACATTATGAAATTCAATTTTTTTTAATTTTTTCCTATAGTAGACAAAGAATAGGATGTGACGCATGTTTCAGATTCAAAAAATGATATTGTTTGAAAGTTATGAGTGTTTTTCAATCAGTCTATCAGTTAGGACTTTTGTCAGAATTCAATTAGAATAAATTATTATTATTTATTTAAGTCAAAATAAGACAAGCCTTATATTGTTGGAAATCTAAGAACATCCTTAAAAAGCCCTTTTCATTTTATCATTTTTGGCTATAAAAAAAGTCATCAACCACCAGTGTAAAGTCTAGAAAATCAAGGAATACTGAAAACCACATTTTTTCAGTTGACTTTCTAGGCTTGTCACTTCCAAGCCAAATCCCAAAGCCAACCAGAGCCAAAATTTCAAATTTCAAATTTGTACAAAAAAAATCGGATATCTGATACAATCAGATATCCAATTTTAATAAGTAAATTCAATAACTAAATTCGCACATAATTAATCTATTATTTATTAATATACAATATATTAGTTTATAAATATATTAGTATATGATATTAGGGAGAGGGAGAGGGGGGAGTAGGGGAGAGAGAGAGAGAGAGAGAGAGAGAGAGAGAGATTAGGGATGGGAGAGAGGGGAGGGAGAGAGAGAGAGAGAGGAGAGAGAGAGGGGGAGGGGGAGAGAGATAGAGAGATAGAGAGATTAGGGGAGAGAGAGAGATGGGGAGGGGGAGGGAGAGAGAGAGATGGGGAGGGGGAGGGAGAGAGGGAGAGAGATTATGGAGATTATGGGAGAGAGAGAGAAAGAGAGAGAGAGAGAGAGAGAGAGATTAGGGGAGAGGGAGAGAGAGGGGGGAAGGGAGGGAGAGATTAGGGGAGAGGGGGGAGGGGAGAGAGAGAGGGGAGAGAGAAGGGGGAAGGGAGAGAGAGGGGGGGGAGGGGGAAGGGGTCATATTGTGTCCTATCACCCCTTAGGTGTCAAATGTTTGTAAGCAATATTGGCATTGCTTTTTATATTGTAATAATGGTTCATCTTTCCACCTTATGACACACTATGACCCATTATGACACCATATGGTGTCGTTAAGGGTCATATGGTGTACTAAGGGGTCATGGGATACCATATGACCCCTAAGGACAACATATGACCCCTTATGATACCATATTAGATCGTTATGGGTCCTATGGTGTTTTAAGGGCTCATATTGTGTCTTATGACCCTTTAGGACACCATGTGACCCCTTACGACACCAAATTATGTTGTTATATTGTGTCATATGACCCCTTTAAGATACCATATGACCCCTTTAAGACACCATATGACCCCTTAGGACACAATTTGACCTTTTACAACTCTATACGGTGTCGTTATGGGTCATATGACACCATATGGTTTTGTTAGGAGTCATATGGTGTTGTAAGGGGTCAGGGGATACGATATGACCCCTAGGGATAACATATGACCCCTTATGACACCATATTGGGTCTTTATGGGTCCTATGGTGTCCTAAAGGGTCATATTGTGTCATATGACCCCTTAGGTCACCATATGACTCCTTATGACACTAAATTGTGTCATTATGGGTCATTTTGTGTTCTAAGGGGTCATATTGTGTCATATGACCCCTTAAGACACCATATGACCCCTTATGACACAATATGGCCCTTTATGACACTACACTGTGTCATATGACCCCTTGGGACACTATATGACCCCTTATGACACTATATGGTGTCGTTAGGGGTCATATGGTGTCCTAAAGGGTCATGGGATATCATATGATCCCTAAGGACAACATATGACCCCTTATGACACCATATGGGGTCATTATGGGTCCTATAGTGTCTTAAGGGGTCATATTGTGTCCTATGACCCCTTATCACATGATCAAACCCCTTACGACACTAAATTGTCTTGTTATGGGTCATATTGTTTTCTAAGGGGTCATATTGTGCCATATGACCCCTTAAGACACCATATGACCCCTTAGGACATAATATGGCCCTTTACAACACTATACAGTGTTGTTATGGGTCATATGACCCCTTATGACACCATATGGTATCGCTAGGGGTCATATAGTGTCCTAAGGGGTCATGGGATACCATATGACCCCTAAGAACAACATATGACCCCTTAGGACACCATATTGGTTTTTTATGGGTCCTATGGTGTCCTAAGGGGTCATATTGTGTGCCATGACCTCTTAGGACACCATATGAACCCTAATGACACTATATGATGTTATAAGGGGTCATAAGGGGTCATATGACCCATAACATCACTGTATAGTGTCGTAAAGGGTCATATTGTGTCCTAAGGGGTCATATGGTGTCTTAAGGGGTCATATGACACAATTGACCCCTTAGGACACAATATGACCCATAACGACACAATTTAGTATTGTAAGGGGTCATATGGTGTCCTAAAGGGTCATAGGACACAATATGACCCCTTAGGACACCATAGGACCCATAACAACACAATATGGTGTCATAAGGGGTTATATTGTGTCCTAAGCGGTCATATTGTGTCCTATGACCCCTTAGGACACTATATGACCACTTACGACACCAAATTGTATCATTATGGGCCATATTGTTTCCTAAGGGGTCATATTGTGTCATATGACCCCTTAAGACACCATATGACCCCTTAGGACACAATATGACCCTTTAAACACTATACGGTGTTGTTATGGGTCATATGACCCCTTATGACACCATATGGTATCGTTAAGGGTCATATAGTGTCCTAAGGGGTCATGTGATACCATATGAACCCTAACGACAACATATGACCCCTTATGGCACCATATTGTGTCGTTATGGGTCCTATGGTATCCTAAGGGGTCATATTGTGTCATATGACCCCTTAAGACACCATATGGCCCCTTAGGACACAATATGACCCTTTACGACACTATAGTATGTCATATGACCCCTTAGGACACCATATGACCCCTTATGTGTCAAATGTTTGTAAGCATTATTGGTACTTCTTTTTATATTGTAATAATGGTTTATCTTGCCACCTTATGACACACTATGACCCATTATGAAACAATATGACCCCTAATCTCTCTCTCCCCCACCCCTAATATCTCTCTCCCTCTCCCCTAATCTCTTTCTCTCTCTCCCCCCTCCCCCCTCTCTCCCTCTCCCCCTCCCCCCCTCTCCCTTAATCTCTCTCTTCCCCTCTCCCCTAATCTCTCTCTCTCCCTCTCCCCTAGTCTCTCTCTCTCTCCCCCAATCTCTCTCTCTCTCTCCCTCTCCCCTAATCTTTCTCTCTCTCCCCCTTTCCCCTAATATCTCTCTCTCTCTCTCTCTCTCTCTCTCTCTCTCTCTCTCTCTCTCTCTCTCTCTCTCTCTCTCTCTCCCCTAATCTCTCTCTCTCTCTCCTAATCTCTCTCTCCCCCTACCCCTCCCCCCTCTCTCCTCTAATCTCTCTCTCCCTCTCTGCTAATCTCTCTCTCTCTCTTTGTCCCCTAATCTCTATCCCCCTACCCCCTCCCCCCACTCTCCCTAATCTCTCTCTCTCCCCCTCCCCTAATATCTCTCTAAAATACGAGTACTGAAATTGGATATCCAATTTCTGCCATTACCATTAATGTGGCAACGGTAAAAAAAAGGTGGCAATGGGAATTATTTTGGGGACCCCAAATTTATGCACTAAAATTGGATATCCGATATAATCTGATTTCTATAAAAAAAAAAGCCTTGTGGGCCATTTTGTGGATTCCAATGGCCCACATTCTTCACATTCTGGTTTCTATCGACAATCGCGGGTTTTCAAATAGGTTGAGACAAATTTGTGCTTTTGAGATATTCTTAAAGTCAAATCTTACATTTTCAATCATTTAGGAGCATCTTTGTGGAGGTAAATGGGGAGTAGTAGTCATTGGAAGTCTAAACACAAAAGAAAGCTTTTAAATGACCAAATTGAAGTGTGTAGAGAAAGAGATAGAGAAGGTCATAGGAGGAGAAGACAAGGTATGTTAAATATTGCTAATGTTACTTCAAGTGAAGAGGAAATTGAATTTGAAAATGTTGAACAAGTTATTGAAAATGGAAATGTAGATTTTAAAAGTGAAAATGTTGAACATGTTGAAAATGTTGAAAGTGATAATGAAAATGCTCAACATGATGTGAGAATGAAAAGTGAAAATTTGGGAGTTGACAATGAAGGTTTCCATAATTTGGGTGTAAATATAAAAAAAATTTACATTGGAGGTGAAAATGTAGAAAATTTTGACATAGGAGGTGAACATGTGGAAAATTTTGACATTGGAGGTGAAAATGTGGAAAACTTTGACATGGAAGGTGGAATTCCTCAACCAAGTGAACAATATGTAACACCTAATTACTTCAAAAATGAAGACCCTCTCATGGATGAAAGACAAATTCCAAATCCAAGACCTTCAAGAACCCCAAAATAGTTACTTGAAATTTATGAGAACATTATTGCAAATCTTGAAGGTAAGAGGTCAACAAGAACCATTTGTTTGAGGGCTACACAACTTTTCGACCAAAATTTTAGCAATAAGACATTGACCGAGCAATGCCAACTTTTTGTTCAATTGCTAAAGATGATAAAGATGAGACCATTGCTAAACAAATTGAAGATTCGTATGAACAAGAAGATGGAGAGAAATTCTGTTATTGCCAAAAATATATTTGATGCTCTCAATTCTATTGGAAAGGATACCAAGGAAAGAGATAAGAGAGCCACTCAAAGAGTGATTACAACCTCCTTAGTAAGCCATCAATTGAGGAAGGCTTGTTAAATGAGACAAACTTGTGTTGATTTGAACATAAATTGTAAGACTTTGGATAGAGCACTTGCACGAAGACAAAGACTTGACGATCCACTTCAACATGACACATGGGCTTTTGGTGGGAGGCTTCCACGTGTTGATAAAAAGTTGACTCACAATGTGAAGGAGGAGTTTCAACAATTTTGGCACTCTAATTCTAGAGTATCACCCAATATAAAGGACATTTTGAAATTAAGAATTGGGAACCGAGACCACACACCGCATCCCAATCATTTCTTGGAATCAAGCCAAACAATGTTGTACAAAACATTTTGTGAGGTACATCCAACTTTGCAAATATCACAAAGGTTCTTTTGAATTTTTGAAGCCATTTTATTGTGTACCTCTTAAGATTCGTAATACTTGTTGTTGCAAGTACCATGTGGAGGTTTCAATGTACCATGGAATTTTATGTTATATTCATTTGACGATGCATACTAATGAGATATTGCAGGAGTGTGGTGCAATGTTATTTCTGATATCATCAAGAGACTTGCAAGATCTATTTTTATGCCCTAGAGATGATGGTTTCTATTTCTATAGAAATGAATGTTTGAATGAGAAGTGCTCACAATGTGGTGAGTTGTCAAAGTTTATTTCATGTTTTCATGAGGGTAGTGCACACGAGTTTAGAAAGAATTATGTTGAGAAAAAAAGATATGAGAGTGAAATATACTTTGAAGAGTGGAGGTGAAGGTTATAGATGCGAATTAGTCTCAAGAGAAGTGAGTGTTGCTGATTTTATTTTGGATTTTAAGGAAAATATTTTCTACAAGTATGCAAGGCACACCCATAGGTCTCAATGGTTGGATCAACAGTTCAGGATGTGTAAGAACTCTTTCCTGATTGGCACTATTGTATCAATGGTTGATTTTGCAGAGAACTATACATTGCAACCACAAAATGAGGTACTATCTCAATACTAAAATTCAACCCATATTGTTATTTTGTTCACATTCCATATCGACATGCTCCTGATGGAACAGAAGAGGACAGGAAGATAATCAGGGAGTATCATTTTTATATGAGTGATGATAGATCACACTCCTCTGAGTATGTGCAACATTCTTTCAAGAATTTTTTTGAGTTCTTGCATGAGAAAGATATTGCAATTGATCGACATATCATTTGGTCAGATAACTGTACGGGTCAATTCAAGAATGCCCATATGTTTTATTGGTTGAGTAGAATGCATGTAGAGAGGCATATACCTCATATTTGGTGTTTTTTTTTAGGTGGGGCATTGGAAGGGGGAGTATGATGGAGAAGGTGCATGTTTGAATATAGCTCTAGTTAATGAGCAATTGAGGATTTCAGGTGCAAATTTCTCTGATGCACATTTTATTGTTGATTGGTTGGTTGAGGAGGGCACAATGGGATAGAGATTGGATTGTCAAACAATTAAAGATTCTTCAAAGATACATTCCGATGTAGGAGCACCTCATAAACAAGCTATTCATTACCATAAGGATGAATACTAGGATCACTAGGGTGTCTTAGTGTGTCTTGGGTTTCATGTATGCAATAAACCCCACCATGTAAGCCCATGTCACCAATTAGGCAATTTGAGAAGCCAATTGGGACAATGTTGTAAAAAGGGGCAATAGATGGTCTAGATTTGTGTTTCATAGTTTTTAGACATTTTTTATGTGTGTGGATCCCAATCTTAGCGAGTATGATAATGTTTTGTGCAAAATTGCAAAAATGCAACTTTTGTAAAATGCAACTTTTTGTAAATCGGTTGGGTGAAGCCTTTCAATGACTCCAACCTACTCAAAAATTGATGGGAAACCATTGGAGAGTTTTATAAGCCTTGTGGGCATCATTACCAAGTTTTTTTTGTTGGAGTGGCAGTTTGAGAATCAATAATACACAAAATACTACAGTTTTCCCAAAAATTATGTGTTTGGAGGAGTTGTACATGTCTGTACAGATTGATTGGAACCCTACCATCCATGCAGTAGATAGGGAGATGAAATTTATTTCTTTTGGTGGAGGTCTGATGTCTTGACTATTCCAGAGTAGAGAGAACCCTCCATTCTTCTGATTGTAACCCATAAATTGAGGGTTTGGAGAGGGTTTTGAACAAAAATGGCCTTATCTTGCACTCCAGTCCATTAGAAGACTCTTCCTTTGGAGGGATGTAAGATAAGCCTCTGTACTTTAGTTTTTTCATGGTGTGTAGTAGGGTAAACTTTTTTGTGTGGAGAAAAGCACAAGATTAGGTAGGCATCTCTATATGACTACCTAGGACAAGTTTTAGGATAGTCATCATAAGTTGTCATAGCGGTGGATTCTAGGTGTGTAACACTATAATTAGAGGTTTCTAGCTACCCCCCACATTCCCATAGAGTTGAGTTTTCATTTGGTGTGCTGGTAAAGGTAGTTGCTTTGGAAAATAAAGCTAATTGCCCTTATTAGGTCTCTTAGCCTCTAAAGGGAACAAACCTTGTATCTATATATCTGGCCAAATCATTTGGGGGATAAATACAACTTCCAAAAGGGTGTCTGAAATGCTAAATTTTGTGTATAGGTATGTGGAACATTTTTTAGTTAAGGTCCATTCTATCATCAAATAGGGCTACAAGCCGAGGGGGTAGGTTTACAAAGGAGGTATAAGGAATTGGTTCCCTAAACCAAAACTAGTGTTTGAAAGAGTCTTTAGATGACATATGTTGACCAAATTCAAAATTCCAAGGAGTAGAGGTCACCGGTAAAGCATGTTTGGGGAGTTGAAGCCTTTTACTCATCTTGAGTAGGCCTAAGCATAGTGAATGAGTGTGTAGTTTCATCCAAGGTGCAGAGTCCTTCCTTGCAAGACCCTTGTGTGTAGTTAGGGGGTCACTTGCCTAACCTTAGTTGGGATTTTCATTAGGAGTTTGGGTAGGCCTCTACATCAAGTGGTATCAGAGCAAAGGAGTGTCCTTTGGAAGAGAAGGAGAAGACAAGATGTCGGAAGAAGAAGGATCCCATGAGGCACCTTCAAGAATGACCAATGTAGAATTGAATGTCCTGGTGAAGGAGGAGATGGCAGAGAGAAGAGTAGTCAAGGCTGAGAATCAGGCCTTGAGAAATGAGATGGACCAGTTGAAGGACAGAGTGGAGAGGGGAGAGAGAGACTCTGGAGTAGAAGGGGATGAAGAGGACATCCCTATGCAGGAAGAGCTAGAGGTACCTGCAAGCCAGAGACCCCTGATGAGTGTCCTCAAGTCCATGGAGAGGAGAACAATGTATTTGAAGATGGATCTACCAATATTTGTAGGCAAGATGGAGCTTGATACAGTGATGGTGTGGATAGACTCCTTAGACAATTTTTTTGAAAGTGACGACATACCAAACCACCAGAGGGTGAAGATGGCCCAATCCAAGATGAAAGGGGCTGCACTAACTTGGTGGACTTTCATCTAGGATGAGAGGGTGAAAGATGGAAAGAGAAGAGTAGCTACATGGAAGAAGATGTTGGCTTTGGTGAAAGAAGCCTATGTCCCAATGGATTACAATATCCAATTGCATAGGAGGAGACATAATTTGAAACAAAAGGAGATGGATGTGAGTTCCTATACCAAAGAGTTCATGTAGTTGTGTGTGAGTACTAAGGTGAAAGAGAGTGAAGATGAGAAGGTAGCAAGGTATCTCAATGGTTTGAGATTTACAATCCAAGAAGACTTGAATCTCCACACCCCAGAGATAGTCCAAAAGTGCTTTCAATTGGCACTCAAGGTGGAGGAGAAGTTGAAGAGAAGGAAGGAGAAAAATGGAAGAGGTAAAGGGAGACAATAGAGAGGAGGAAGAGGCCCTTTCAGAGATAGAGGAAATAGTTTTGGTTATCAGGGAGACTCTAACCAAGAAGGCAATAGAGGAGAGAGTATTTACAACCAAGGAGGGGGCTACAATCCAAGTGGAAGCTTTAAGGGTAGGAGGCCACCCTCTAGAGGAAGATCCCAAGGCAGAGGACCTCCTAGGTGCTACAATTGTAATCAAGAAGGGAACATGGCCAATAGATGTACGGAGAAGGATTATAGCTCCATGGGAGAAAGGAGAAGCAATTTGGTGCAGGAATCTGATTGTCAAAGTGTGGCAAGTGCAAATACTTATCAAGGTGTTAATGCTCTTGATAGCTATGGCTATCCTAAAAGAGGAGAAGCTCTGATGATGAGGAGAGGAGTAACCACCATGAAGGAACCTGATAAGGAGCCTACACAAAGGAAATCTCTTTTCAAAACCACTTGCAAGGTAGGAGGAAAGGCATGCAAGGTTTCGATAGACTCCAGATCCACTGAAAATTTTGTATCACTTGAAATGGTAGAAAAGCTTAAACTTAGGAAGTTGTCTCACCCTTACCCCTATAAGGTCTCATGGCTCACCCAAGGTCAGCAAGCAATGGTCGAAGAGAAAGATTAGGTGGAGTTTCAGATTGGATCTTACAAGGATAGATTTCTATTTGGCATAGCCAAAATGGATGCATGCCATCTCTTCTTTGGGAGACCATGGTAGTATGACTTGAAAGCTCATCATGATGGGTTGAGAAACACCTACTCAATCACCAAAGATGGGAAGGTGATAGAACTCTTACCTCTAATAGAGGAAGAGATGGAATCAAAAGGGAAGGATAAAAGAGTGCTAATAGTAGAAGGCAATGAGTTCATGAAGGAGATTGCAGAGAAAGGTGTAGTTTGATATGCCCTCATTCCTAGTCCCAAGGTGACAAGGAAAGAGAAGTTTGAAGAAGAAAAAGAAGGAGGACCAAAACACATAGACCTGGCAGTCAGATAGTTGCTTCATAAGAATCAAGGCATCATCTCAAATGGAATGCCAAGGTCCCTACCACCAGTAAGGGACATCAATCATTGCATAGATCTGATCCCTGGATCTACATTGCCAAACAAAGCAGCCTACAAGCTCACCCCAGACCAGAATGTAGAAATGGCAAGGCAGATTGAAGAGTTGCTTGAATCGGGACTGATTAGCAAGAGTCTAAGCCCATGTGCAATACTTGTAGTTTTTGCACCCAAGAAGGAAGGAACTTGGAGGCTTTAAACAAACTCAAGAGCCACCAACAAGATAATCATAAGGTATAGGTTCTGAATCCCTAGAATAGAGGATTTACTTGATTGCTTAGGGAGTGCCAAGTATTTTACAAAAATAGATTTAAAAAGTGGATACCATCAGATTAGAATAAGGCCAGGGGATGAATGGAAAATAGCTTTTAAAACTAATGTATGAGGTTAATGAATGAAGTTTTGGTGGAATTCATAAGAAAGTTTGTCATAGTATATCTAGATGATATCTTGATCTTCAGTCACACAAGGGAAGAGCACCTCAAACACATAGATATGGATCTCAAGAGGTTACATGAAGAGAAACTAATGATCAATTTGGATAAGTGTATGTTCATGCAAGAGGAGATCATCTACTTGGGTTTTGTAATCTCACAAGGTGAGTTGAAAATGGACCAAGAGAAGGTAAGTGCTATTGTCTTGGCCTACACATAGAACTATGAATAATGTCCAAAGTTTCCATAGGTTAGCAACTTTTTATAGGAAGTTCATAAGAGGATTTAGTCATGTTTGTGCACCCATGCTTGACACCATAAAGGGAGGACAAAAGTGTAGTTTCAGTTGGACCAAAGAGGCAAATGATTCATTTGAGACATTGAAGAAGAAGGTTGCAGAACAACTAGTGATTTCCTTACTAGACTTCAACAAGATATTTCAGGTGGAATGTGATGCAAGCCACATGGCTATTGGAGTAGTGTTCAGTTAGGAAGGAAGGCCTATTTCTTTTTTCAGTGAAAAGCTAAACAATTCTAAGAAAAGATACTCATCTTATGACTTGGAGATGTATGCTCTAGTACAATCTCTGAAGAAGTGGAGGCACTATTTATTACCAAAGGAGTTTATAGTTTTTACTGATAATCAAGCACTGAGTTTCATAAATAGCCAAGAGAATCTAAACCACTAGCACATGAAATGGGTAGAGACCCTACAAGCCTTCACATTCACCCTCAAACACAAGAAGGGAGTTAAGAACAAAGTTGCAGATTCTTTGAGCAGGAGGGACTAAACTGTCAACCAAATTAAGATGGAAAGTGTTGGTATTGGTTCCTTGAAGAGTATGTATGTTGTTGATGAAGACTTTGGAGAAATCTACAAGGTATGTGAAACTTTTGGTGACCGATATCATATTGATTTTTTTGAGTTTCTGATACAAGATGGATTATTGTTCAAAGGAGTGCAGTTGTGTATTCCTAAGTGTTCCATGAGGTTGAATATTATTAGGGAGAAGCATTGTGGAGCTATGGCCTATGATTTTGGCCTTGACAAGACCCTAGACCTTGTGAAGAGACATTATTTTTGGCCTAAGTTGCAGGAAGATGTAAGAAAGTTTGTTGAGACATGTGTTATATGTCAGAAATCCAAGAGGAAGTCTACAAATGCAGGTTTGTATCAGCCCTTACCCATTCCTTCTAGGCCATGGGAGAGCATAAGTATGGACTTTGTGTTGGGTCTGCCTAGGACAACGAGAGGATTTGACAGTGTCTTTATAGTGGTGGACAATTTTAGTAAAATGGCTCATTTCTTGCTATGTAAGACTTCTTGTGATGCATCATATGTTGCAAACCTATTTTTCAAAGAGATAGTCTAGATACATGGATTGCCCCTAAACATTGTTTCAGACAGAGATGTGAAATTCATAGGTCATTTTTGGAGGACTCTTTGGAAGAAGTTGGGGACTAGCCTAGCTTTCTCATCAGCCTACCATCCTCAAACGGATGGGTAGACTAAAGTTGTTAATAGGTCATTGGGAAACCTATTAAGGTGTTTGACAAGGCAACATGGAGAGAAGTAGGATAACATTTTCTCACAGGCAGAATTCTCATACAATGACACCATAAATAGGAGTGTCGATAAATCTCCTTTCCAGATTGTTTATGGCATCCACCCAAGGGGAGTGTTGGAGTTAAGAGATTTACCCAAAGAAGAAGCCATTAGTGTAGATAGTGAAACTTTTGCATCAGCCATAAAGGAGGTGCATGACCAAGTCAAGTCTCATCCCCAACAATATGTAGTGAAGTATAAGGCTCATGTTGATAAGAAGAAGAGAGATGTACAGTTTAATGTTGGGGATTTGGAATGGGTACATTTAAAGAAGGAGAGACTCCCAAAAGGCAAATACACCAAACTCATGCAGAGGAAGATTGGACCATGTCAGATATTGAAGAAGTATGGACAAAATGCCTATGAGATCCAACTTCCTCCTGTTCTTGGATTATCACCCATTTTTAATGTGTGTGATCTTACACTTTTCAAAGGTGATGGCAATGAAGAAGAAGAACCAATGCAGTTTGTAGTAGACAATAACATTCCAAGGAAGGAATCACCTAAGTTGAGAAAAGTGTTAGACACTATAGTCACAAAGAATAAAAGGAACAAGGTTTAAATTGAGTACTTGGTGGCTTGGTAGGACAAACCAGACTCTGAGGTAGTTTGGATAACAAGTGAGCAAATGTCTATTCATGGTGCAGATTTACAAACTCTGATCTCAAGTGGGCTTGAGATCTGTTCTCCCGGGGAGTATGGTGCAGGAGCACCTCATCAAAAAGTTATTCATGACCCTAAGGATGAAGACTAGGGATTTTAGGGTTTCTTAGTGTGTCTTTTTTTTCATGTATGCAATAAACCCCACCATGTAAGCCCATGTCACCAATTAGGCAATTTTAGGAGCCAATTGGGACAATGTGGTAAAAAGGGGTAATAGATGGTCTAGATTTATGTTTGATAGGTTTTAGACATTTTTTATGTGTTTTTGGCTGGCCCTTGTGTGTGGGTCCCAACCTTAGAGAGTATGACAACTTTTTGTGCAAAAATGCAACTTTTGGTGCAAAAGTGCATTTTTTTGTAAATCAGTTGTGGGAAGCCTTTCAATGGCTCCAACCTACTCCAAATTCAGTGGGAAACCATTACATAGTTGTATAAGCCTTTTGGGAATGATTCCCAAGGTTGTTTTTGTTGGAGTGGGAGTTTGAGAATCAATAATACACAAAATACTACAGTTTTCCCAGAAATTTTGTGTTTGTAGGAGGTGTACATGTTTGTACAGGTTGATTGGAACCCCACCATGCATGGAGTAGATAGGGAGATTAAATATATTTCTTTTTGTGGAGTTGTGAGGTCTTTACTATTCTTGAGTAGAGAGAACCCTTCATTCTTCTTATTGTAACCCAGAAATTGAGGGTTTGGAGAGGGTTTTGAACAAAAATGGCCTTATCTTGCACTCCAGTCCATTTGAAGACTCTTCCTTTGGAGGGATGTAAGATAAGAATCTTTAATTTATTTTTTTCATGGTGTGTATCAGGGGAAACTTTTATGTGTGGAGAAAAGAGCAAGATTAGGTAGGCATCTCTATGTGACTACCTAGGACAAGTTTTAGGACAACCATCATAAGTTGTCATATCGGTGGATTCTAGGCATGTAACCTTGTAATTAGAGGTTTCTAGATACCCCCCACATTTCTATAGAGTTGAGTTTCAATTTGGTGTACCGCTAAAGGTAGTTGCTTTGGAAAATAGGGCTAATTGCCCCTATTAGGTCTCTTAGACTTTGAAGGGAACAAACCTTGTATCTATAGATCTGGCCAAACCACTTGGGTGATCAATACAAATTCCAAAAGGGTGTCTGAAATACTAAATTTTTTGTATGGGTGTGTGGAACATTTTTGAGTTAAGGTCCATTCTATCGTCAAATAGGGCTACAATCTTAGGGGGTAGGTTTACAAAGGAGGTATAAGGAATTGGTGCCCTAAACCAAAACCAATGTTTGAAAGAGTCTTTAGATGACATGTGTTGACCCTTCAAAATCCCAAGGAGTAGAGGTCTCTGATAAAGCATGTTTGGGGAGTTGAAGCTTTTTACTCATCTTGAGTAGGCCTAAGCATGGTGAATGAGTGTGTAGTTTCATCCAAGGTGTAGAGTCCTTCCTTGCATGACCCTTGTGTGTAGTTAAGGGGTAACTTGCCTAACCTTAGTTGGGCTTGTCATTCTGAGTTTGGGTAGGCCTCTGCATCACATTCATTTCTCATCTCAGATGGAAGTACATGGACCATTTGGACATGAGCGTTGGCTTGTTTTTGTCAGAGTTGTGTTCGGTGTGATTGGGATTAGTGCGATTCAAGTGAGTGGATTGATACATGGGTTCCACAATATCTAACTCCTTTATCTCAAACAATATCCTTGTCAAACAATGACATGGAAAGTTTACTTGAGTATGACCGTCTATCATATCTTGTAAAGCCTAGACATATTTTCGTAATTGTTGCACCATAAGGGAATGAAGAGAGATCAGAATATTGGTTGGCACGATGTGTATAGGGAAAACAAAATCTAACACAACCAATGACAAATGATGATGGGCTCACATATCCTATAGGTTCAGTTGTTGTTGTGGAAACTTGGTTATGAATATACATGATTAGAAAGAATGACATACTTACATTTCAAGACTATGAGAGACACAAAACCATTCTCATTTATTCACACCTTATTATAGCTACAAATTTCAAGTTGTTGAATAATCAAGAAAAACCAAAGACCAAAGGCCTATGGATAGTAACTATCATTGATCATGAAGCAATATTGGATACTCTTAAGCAAAGAGATGACCCTTCATTCTGCATAAAAAGGTTGCTTATTTTAGTCTTCATTTATATGCAGGTATTGCTCTGCATAAGATTTTCTCTTAGGACATGAGGATTTCTGATCCAAATGAAGTGGGATGTTGTATTTGTATATGGATGTGAATTGATGTAACTTGGTTATGATGATATACGATGTCCATGAGAAAATTGGTTTAGTTATATTGATGATATATAATGTATCTATACATGAGTACACTGATGTAGTTGTATTGATAATGATGACAAATCATGTTTACATATTCATTCATGTCACATGCAAGTGTAATGGTAATTATGTGTATACAATACATGGAAATATTCATGATCATTATGTGTCTATAGTGTAATGCTTGTTTATCTATATTTTTTCATTGAATGAGACTAACAATTTTTTTGCCAACTGAAAAAATGATGCCCTAATAAAACCATAGGGAATCTTGAAAAACCAAGATAGGATTTTGTAGGGACCCCTCTCATGGCCCCATACATTCAAAGGATCATTTAGAGGTGCCACGGATTTTGAGTTAGGGCCCATCAAAGTTTGATAATTTTTAGCACTTAGGGTGCTCAAGGGATGACATCGGTAGCGTATGACCTCAAGCATTCAACCAAGTGGGAGGGGGGGGGAATAGGAGCATGCATAGGGTAAGAATTCCTAATTGGACATTTTGGAACCAATGGTTTGTGATCACGATAAGCAGAACAATAAATTGGCCACGCAACAACATTTGATTGAATGAGACTGGAGATTTTTTTGCCAACTGAAAAAATGTTGCCCTAATAAAACCGTAGGGAATCTTGAAAAACCGAGATAGGATTTTGTAGGGACCCCTCTTGTGGCCCCGTAGATTCAAATGCATCGTTCACATGTGTCATAGATTTTGAGTTAGGGCTCGTCAAAGTTTGATAATTTTTAGCACTTAGGGTGCTCAAGGGATGACGCTGGTAGGGTATGACCCCGAGCGTTCGATCGAGTGGGGCGGGAGAAAATAGGATCATCCATAGGGTAAGAATGCCTAGCTGGACATGTCAGAATTGATGATTCATGATCATGATGAGCTGAACGAGAAATTGGCGATGCAGCAATATTTGATTGAATGAGACTGACGATTTTTTTGCCAACTAAAAAAATGTTTCCTTGATAAAACCATAAGGAATATTGAAAAATAAAGATAGGTTTTTGTAGGGATCCCTCTCATGGCCCGTAGGTTCAAATGGATCATTTGCAGGTGCCACATATTTCAAGTTAGGGCCCATCAAAGTTTGACAATTTTTAGCACTTATGATGCTCAAGGGACAACCCTGGTAGGGTATGACCCCGAGCATTCAACTGAGTGGGGGGGGGACAAAATATGAGCATGCATAGGGTAATAATTCCTAACTAGACATGTCGGAACCAATGGTTCATGATCAGAACAAGCAAAACAATCTTGAGCAATTTTGCCAATATGAGTAGCCTATGACTAGACATAACAAATATTGGTCTAAATGACCTTATTAGATAAAAAATGATTATATTTCACCTTATTTACATTGAGAATCCATAAAAAACACTTGTCTTCCAAATTTGACCTCGTGGAGGCCTAATGAGCAAGGAGGTCATTAAATTTGAAGTTGCCAAAGGCAACCAAATTTAACACTTACGATTTAGATGAAATGAATTATATATAATCTAAAGATTATACAAACAACACTTACGATGAAATTAAATGAATTGTATTGTTCATTAAATAACCATTACTAACCATTGTTAATTATTGGATTGAATATTAAAGTTTAAAATTATAACACCATGCACACATGAGAAACAATTTATAAGATCAAATTTCAACTTCTCTATAGATGAAAATGTCAAATGATTACAAGTGTATGTCCATAGACAAATATGGCATAAACGCCAACTCAAACAAAATGTATGTCTATATACATGAATGTATGTTCCTATACAAAATATAGATGCCAACTAGACATGTAAGCATACCAAAACTATCTATAACATCCTAAGCTACTGATGGATCATCAAAATAGATCCTCTTCGCTGCACTACTCGGCTCTAAAAGATCCAGCACAAGAAAAAACAAACCATGATTAAGATAAGTTATATTATATAACTCACATTTGAAAAGTTAACATAAAAATGAACTATAATTTAATTATTCTTGTTTACTTCAACTCCACGTTTTCCCTTTGGCTTTAGAGGACTCTTGATGTATGTCTTCGGTAGAGGAGGTATGTTTTCAATATTTTCATACACAACCTACATATGCTCACAAACATGGCATTGATACAAGTTAGCATATAATTGTCACTGATAATAACGAATTATATCTACTAAACACAAAATAAAATAAACACATGTACTTGAGGCATCTCTTCTTCTTCTTCTTCATCTTCAGGTATAGTGGGTGTAGTCAACAAGGATGTGAAGCCAAGAATTTTATGTACATATACACAGCAAGTATGTGAAACTATCAATCTATGTCTAGATGTGTATAATCTTTATAAGTTATTTAAACTATTCATTCAATAATATTTGCATTTAATTACCTTTCCCTTATCTCCAATTGCACTACCAAGTCCTGAATCGCACAGCCCTGCACTCGCACTAGTTGTGGCCTATAAGAGTAAAATAAGATATATATGCAAGTTACTACATAATCTAATTAATACCAATATAAATTATGAGCATGTATTTACACTAAAATACAAATGATTAAGTACAATAATATATGTGTCGTAAAGCTATCAAGGCCAAATAAAAT
This sequence comes from Cryptomeria japonica, assembly GCF_030272615.1. Classification (NCBI taxonomy): domain Eukaryota; kingdom Viridiplantae; phylum Streptophyta; class Pinopsida; order Cupressales; family Cupressaceae; genus Cryptomeria; species Cryptomeria japonica. The sequence goes on along the minus strand of NC_081410.1, from coordinate 55,527,612 downwards.
GGTTGTCAAGGTGCCCTCCTGGATCTGTGTCAACTCCTCCTTTGTCATCAATTGTTAAATAGATCATGTAAATAAAAATTAGTACTTAATATTATCTAGATTATAAATATTTATTTAAAATATAGAATGAACTGTGAAAATGAAAATCTTACCACTACATCATCAATGTATGATGAAGGTGTCTCCTTGCCTCCAGCATGCGAGGACTCTCTAGGGTATCCTTCAGTCCCTGTCATAACATTTGGTGCATCATGCATCTCATGCACCTCATAATCTACAGTGTGCACAAGAGGATCAACAGGTTGTCCAATTGGACCCAACCCTAGGTGCCCACACTTGACACAACTATGGGGCACACAAATGTGTGGAGCCGAGGAGGACATGTCAGTGCCACTAGATGCACCACTACCATCAAAAGAAGGTTGAGCTACTGCCCCAGCCTGAGAAACCAAAAAGCTACTCAAAGAGTGAATAGCCGATATGGTCTATGACGCCACCTCACAGATGATATCTGGATGCTGCACTGGAGATGGGGGATCAATAGGAGGAGGGGGGCCATATGGGCCCTGGACTACTCTGACTACCCCAAGTCTATTTTGGGGCATAATTAAACCCACACTATGTAAAGGTTGGATGTAAAAGTAGTTCACATGTTTTCCTAAAACAAACACAGCATACAATTTTTTGATGAAGTAGAAGGGGACATCAAGATTGTTGTTGGGTGGTTTATCGAAAACAATCCACCAACGATCCCAAAAAAATTTGTAATGTCATCATTTGTGCACCATTTATTAGAAAGTTTTGTTTTTTGGTGGTCTACGGGTTGACCAGTGTGGGTATTCACAAACAATGTGATGTAGAGGTATGGTTCCAACAACTTGAAAATGCTCCAAGTTGCTCACTTGCTCAACTGGCAACTCAATCTCCTTCAAAAGAGATTTTCCCAACCAGACCTCACACCTTAAAAAGAAATAAATAAATGTCTCATTTCAATTTTTTTCATCCCCATAACCCCCCACTGAGACATTTTACAAAGGTTATCAACTTTGGTTTGTCAACCCCACAAGCAAAGTGCTCAAAAGTTGCTCAAATGGCTCACACCCCTCCAAAATGGTTCTACAAGTCCACAAAGACTCAAATAAAGTTTATTAGGATCCAAAAACCTCCAATAATGATAAACAACCCTCAGATTGGGTTGATCAAGTCTCAAAGGGGTCAAAGTACAAAATGGCTATTTTGGCCAACTAGCCCTCAAAAGTGACTTTTTGGTTTCTCTCCCAGAAACTACAAAGGACCAAGTAATTTTATTTTATATTCACTATTAATAAACTATTACAAAACTTTTTCCCAAAGGGTTTGATCTGGAACCTTCTACAAATACCATTTCTAGTAAACCCTCAACTAGGCTAAATGGGGCTAAATGAGCACTTTAACAAAGGAACTACCCTTCCATTTGTAAATTTCTCAAGGGAAGAAATTGGAAAACATTGGGGAACTCAAAAAATCACCAAATCCAAAGTTACAAGTCTTGGTTTGCATCTGATCAAAAATTATGGGGAAATGTCAAAGTCTTCTTCACCACCGAATGCCAGTCACATGGGGATGCCTGGCTTCAAACTTGAAGAAATTATTCTCCAACCATATTATCCTGGTCTAAAACCTCTTTAATATCATACTACACTCCCAAATCTTCCATCCAACCAATTTTTAGACTTTTGTCATGATTAAATTGGAAGAAAATGGAAAGAAAAGGTGAAACCCTTGGTTTATGCCCTTTCACGGGCTGTTTTGGACTGTTACACAATAACCCACTCAAAAATCCACCTCAGAAGCTCTAGTTAGACTCAAAAGAAATTTATTTCACCCCTCTAGCTCCACATGAAATAATTTTTCAGTTTGGAGGTTGTCAAATTCCGTACCAACCGAAAGAACAGCAAATTTGCAAGAAAATACAGTATTTTTTTATTGCTTCAAAATGTCAAATTACAAATGCCCACACCCAACACCCTCAAAAGAGTTTTTTGAGTAATTATATATAAATCTCAACATTTTCCAACTAAAACAAAGTGGTTGTGAATGTTGGGAACTGATTTTAACGACCTTTTCAAAAAGTTGTTCACCAAGTTGGCAATTTTTGACAATTTTGCAATTTGCCAACAAATTAACTTCAAACATAGACCTAGGAGCCTAAACATATTATCTTGGACCTAAATAGACCAAAATACACATAAATCACTAAATCTACACATCCCAAGTCCCTTTGACCATAGTTGACCGTAGGGTTTATAATGCACCCTAGGCCACTAGGTCTTACAAAATGGACTATTAGGACTTTATTTTCAAAACAAAACATGAACATAGGATTCTCAAATCCTTTAAAACACCTTGAAAAAAAAACATGAAATAATGAAAGAGGAAATGATGAATTCTTAGGCTTGTGCCCCTACACCACAATGCCGCAATAGCAGCTTTGGATATCTCGAGATCTTTGATCTCCTTATAGGACAAGCCATCTACATATTGTTCCCTCATAGAATCTCGCCACAAAAGAGTGCAATTGTGCTCCTCAGTGATAGTTTTAATACTCTTTATGATTTATGTGAGGGGATCAAACATTGGATTCAAGTGAGAGATCCTATGATAGACATCTACAATCCCCCTCAATTGGTTCAAATGTTTTGCAATTAAATCCTGAATTGAGGGGGGGTTTGGCAAAGAAAGGTTTTGTGCAGGAGGGTTTGGTTGTTCTGATTAATTAAAAAAGCAGGTTTTTAGGACCCGAAATCTTTAACATAGGTGATTAAAATAAAACACCAAAATGTCCAGTTCTTAAGAACCGCATACAAAATGACTAGCAAAAAAGATAGCAAACCAAAAGGACAGCAAAACAAACAACAGCAAAGAAACAAAGAAGGCGCTACACAATAATTTTCTTCAATAGGTCCTTCATCTTTATCACCAGCTCATCATAAGTGGCCCTGACATCTTTAAATCTTCCAGATCCTTGTTAGGTTTCTTTTCCTTCTTTTTACCTCTGGTACGGGTTCTAGGACCTTGAACTTCCCCTATTCCTTCAGTTTTCGGGTCAATGTCTAGGATTTCCTTTTCTTCGTCCAATTTGTTGATGAGAGTGTTGGTGTTGTTAGCTAAAATCTTCAGGATGCTTAGGCTCTGTTCAGCAATGCTCTTCAGACACTCCTCAATTTTGCCAACTTTGCTAACAGTATCTGAGAGAGTTTGGTCGTTAGTGTCAGCAAGATTTTTCCTTTCCAGCAAATCCTTCTCTATTTTTTCAAACCTGGGGTTGAAGGCATCTCTTATGTTTTTGGCTATAGAAATGGTGTTTTTTAGGTCCTCTATGTAGTTGGTCATGGTCTTCCCTTCCCCAATATTGATGGTTTCCAAGATCAAGATTCTGTTGCAGAGTTTTTTGTTTTCGTCCACAGCTTTCTTGTAACCATTAATAAGCCACTCCATAGTTTCCATGAAATCTTGGGGGAGAGGGTTAGAAGGGGGGTCATCTTCTCCAAGGGTTGCCTATTCCTCTTTAGGGGTGTGTCGGGTGGTAGTTGTGGTAGTAGTGGTAGGAGAGTTTGGTTGTTGCGGTTGTGGTTGATCAATGTTTTCACTGTTATCCCCCATTTTTAACGTAATTGAATGTAAATAATTGATTTTAGTTAACAAAATTGAACAATTTTGTATTTGATTTTAAAAAACCTTGTTTTCATGAAAAAACAAATAAACATTCAAAAAAAGACAAAAATATGAATGAAAATGATGAAAAACAAAAAAACGTCCTACCTTTTATTGGGTTTTTTGCAAATTTGGGTCACGAAATCGGATATCGGATTTGCTAGAATTTGTGCAACCCATGGGTGAAAAATAACCCACAGGCTATCACAATCCACTTTTATTGTCTCATAGAAATCGGATATCTGATTTTTATAGTTAAATTATTTTAAAATAACAATATATTATATAATATAATAATATATTATATAATATATTAATATAATATAATAATATATTATATAATGTGTATTATATAATATATAATGTAACATAATAATATATAATGTAACATAATAATATATTATATATTCCATATTATATAATATATAATTTATTTTTTAATTTAAAATTACCTATAAAAATTGGATATTCGATTTTATCAGATATTCGATTTGCCTAGGTGTTTACCATGCCAAGGTGTACTGACACCCAGGCCAAGCAAAAAGTCAACATGAATTTTCACGTTTTTAGGCAAGTGGAAAAGACTATTTTTTTCACATCGCCACGTTTTGGCCCCCCATGATCTTGCACTAACCCTGTTGATGATATAATCTTTGGTGGTGATGATAACTTGAGCATGAAGTTTGTCAGTGATATGCAGAAGGAATTTGAGATGTCTATGATTGGTGAGATGAAATTTTTCTTAGGTTTGTAGATTGCATAGACTGGAAAAGATATATTCATATCTCAAACTAAGTATGTGAAGGAATTAATGAAGAAGTTTGGGTTAGATGACTCCAAACTGCTTGGAACTCCTATGGTGACTAGTTGTAAACTATTTAAAAATGATGAATCTCCTAAAGCTAATCAAAGTTTGTATAGATCTATGGTTGGTGGACTGCTATATCTCACTCAGCCTAGGCTAAACATTATGCATGTTGTGCGCATGGCTGCTAGATATCAAGTTGATCTGAAAGAGAGCCTTGTCACTGCTATAAAGAGGATATTCAGATACTTAAAGGAAATTGTGCATTATGTTTTATGGTATCCGAGGAATGACGATTTCATGTTATGTGCCTATATTGGTGCAAATTGGGCTAGTGATGTTGATGACTAGAAGAGCACTATTGGTGGAGCTTCTTTTTGGGTATGAAGACAGTTTCATGGGCTAGTAAGATGTTGGCATTATGTGAACCGGTATGAGGATATAATGACATTGTATGTTATCATTGATGTCAATATGTTGAAGAAGTGAGAACTGGCATATGAGAGAATTGGTAGAACACCGTGAACCGGCATTTGTGCCAAAGTGAAGCATGACATTGTATATTGTCATTGATGTCAATATGTTGAAGAAGTGAGAACCAGCATATGAGAGAACCGGTAGAACACTGTGAACCAGCATTTGTGCCAAAGTGAAGCGGTGTGTTTGTTCATGATGAATTGGCATATAGTTATGTGAACCGGCTCATGGAAGTATTGTATGACTACCGGTTGGTAGTCTCAACTTCAGGGTTTCTGGTTTAAGTACTTCAAGCCTGCGTGGCTCAACCGGTGACTTTGTGTGATGAGTTAGCATGGTAACAAAGAACATATCATGTTGCCATGTAAGCCTTGTGTGCATGAAGGATCATGCATGAAGGAGATTGTTCCTATCTACCTCAGGAATGTGAGAAGTCTATAAAATGGTGATAACATGTGATGGATTATTAGCTGCCATAAAATCGATGGAAATGGATGATCGAGAATGTCTTGAGATTGGATCAAGAACTGCTACATTTAATCTAGTGTTCTCAATGGTCAGGGTTGAACCATTTGAATTCCTTAACCTAATAGGTTTAGGGTTTAGGGTTTATGCTACCAACCTATCTATTTTTCTAAAAGGTCGATGATGTGTCTCTTTCTGAGGTCGTTGAAAAAAGTTGTGTGTCTGTATCCAAGAGAAGGGATACATGATTCTTGCCAGACCAAAAGGAGAGAAGTGATACATTCAAAGTGTAAGTGTAGAAGGTGAAGAGGAGCTTGAGCGGATTTGCATTGGCTTTAAGTGCTATTACCAGATCATTGTAATACCTGTTGATCTCTAACCACCTCAACAGTTGGAAAATCCCTTAATAGGGTAGCCTTAATCGGTTTGTTGTAAATCCTTTAACAGGGTAATTCAAAGCTACTGAGTTCAAAATCCTTTAGCTGTTGAGTTCTTGAAATCCTCTAACAAGGTAACCTTTAACAGGGTTTAACTCTTAACTGGGTATTCTAGCCATCCCTTAACCGGGTGATCCCTAACAAGATTGGTTCCTAGCAGAACCTATTGTAATGTCTCTAACTAGACAAGGCTCCTAACAAAGCAAACTTCTAAAGAGTTTAAAAACATCTTGTGGGTATTCATCCCCACCGTGGTTTTTCCCAGTTTGGTTTCCACGTGAAAAATATGTGTGTCATGTGTGATGCTTTTATCTTGTGATGCTTTCCTATTGTTTGTCAAGCACATGATGGTTCTGTGTTTTATGCCTGTCAATAAAACATGTTGAACTAGTTGTTATTATGATCTGATGATAGATTACCTGTTTATGCATAAGGGTGAAATGGCAGTGTAGTCTTGAGTTGAGTGAAAAGCTAAGTGAGTAACTAGTTAATGCTTGTCTCAGTCATTCTTAGCTTTACTGGTTGTACTCTGTTTCAAACCAGTGTCACTGTTTGCCAGTCATTTGAAGTGTCCGTTGTCAAACTGGTTTAGGACTATATTTTTTTCTGTACTGATTCATCCCCCCTCTCAGTACCGGGTTAGTACTATCCATTCATCATTGAGTTATCAATTGGTATCATAGCGTCCTCCAGTTCCTCTATGCTATAAGCTTAACTGCTTCAGGTAAAGATCCCAGTCTAATGATGAAGAGGGAAGGTCCAAAGTTTAACAGAGAAAATTTTAGTATATGGAAAGACGGAATGAAGATATACATCAAAAGCATGGGTGCTCAACACTAGAGCTATGTTGAAACTACCTATGTTGCTCCTACCGTTACCCTTACCGATGACCAAAAGAGAGAGATACAGGAGAATGGGCAAGTCATGGAAGCAATAATTAGTAGTTTATCTAACATTGAGTTTATTGATGTTCAGGACAAGGTAAATCCCAAAGAGGTATGGGATACTCTTGAAAATATCTATGGCGGTGATGAGCATGTAAAACAGGCTAAGGAAGAAAGCCTTAGAGGGAAGTTTGAAGATATGTGGATGGTTGAAGGTGAGACCATTCAACAGTATGGAATAAGAATCAAAATAGTTGTTGGAGATATCAAGAGTGCAAGTGATAAAATAGAATATTCCACTATGGTAAGCAAAGGCCTGACATCCCTATTGCCAGTCTATGCAATAAGGGTTGTTGCTATTCAAGAGCTAAGATCAATAGATAATACTAAGGTATCCCTAGACTCCATCATTGCAAAGTTGACAGCCTATGAGCTAAATAGTTTCGATGGCAGTGTTAAAAACACTGACTCAGCTTTTAAAGCTTCTGCAGTACCATCCACAAAAGGAAAAGAAGCTAGCACTAGTGGTGAACCAAGACAGGGCAGAGAAATGGATGATGAGGAGATTCTGATGGCATTTGAAGCTCTCCTTTCTAGGAAAATTCCTAAAGGAACTGGCAAATACAGAGGTAAGCTACCTTTCAAATGCTTTTCTTGTAACCAGATAGGACATATTTTTGTAAATTGTCCTAATGGCGACAAAAAGGACAAACCAGAAAGGTTCAAGAAATTCAAAGGAGGAAACCAGAGAAACTATTTTGTGGCAGTTGATGAAGATGTCATAGATGAAGAATCGGAGGATGAAGAAAATGAAGAGATTGTGTTTGTTGCTATCAAGGAAGATGTGTCAGACAAGAAGGCTCTTGTCTCTCGGTCTGATAATTCCAATGAGTGGATCATTGACAGTGGTTGTTCTCACCATATGACTGGTGACCGAAGCAAGTTTCTATCCTTGGAGGAGTATGATGGTGGTGTGGTTCTCTTTGGCAATGATGCACCATGCATGGTCAAAGGCAGAGGGTCCATCTCTTTGAATGGAAAGAATAGTGCTAACAATGTGTATTGGGTTGATGGTCTTAGACATAACCTTCTAAGTGTTGCCTAGCTAAATGATAGTGGCCTCACTCTGGAATTCAAGAAAGGAGTTTGCAGAATCAAAGGAAAGAATGGTGAAGTGGTGGCCACCGGCATGCAGACCAAAAGTAACCTATTTCAGCTAAATGCAAATATAATCACATGTCTTATGGTTAAATTTGATGATAGCTGGATATGGCATAGGAGACTCTGCTATGTAAACTTTGATAACATTGTGAAGGCTAGTAAGATCAAGGCAATTAGAGAGTTGTCGGTGCTAAGAAAATTGGATAATACCTTGTGCAGAGAGTGTAAATTGGGGAAAATGTTTTCCTCAACCTTTAAAGGTAAATCTTTCACTACTGACAACTTTCTTGACTTTGTGCATACTGATTTGTGTGGTCCTATGAAAACTAGAAGTGTGCAGGGTGATAAGTACTTCATGAGTCTCACTAATGACTACTCAAGAATGATGTGGGTCACATTCTTGAAAGACAAGTCTGAAGCCTTTGTAAAGTTTAAAGCTTTCAGAGTATTAGTGGAGAGGGAAAGTGGTAAAAGGATCAAGTGCCTGAGAACTGATCAAGGAGGGGAATTCACTTTTGGTGAATTCAACAAGTACTGTGAAGAAAATGGCATCAAGAGGCAATTGTTTGCCCCCCGGACTCCATAGCAGAATGGTCTAGCAGAGAGGAATAACCGGACTGTGGTTGAAGTAGCTAGAACCATGTTGATTCAAGGAAAGGTAGCTCACACCTTTTGGAGAGAAGCGGTGAGCACTACAGTCTACACAATGAACCGGGTACTCATCAAGAAAGGTAAGGATAAAACTCCTTATGAATATTGGACCGGTAAGACACCTATGGTTAGCTACTTTAGAGTGTTTGGTAGAAAATGTTACATCAAGAGGAGTGAACACCAGAGAAAATTTGATACGAAATATGATGAGGGAATATTCCTAGGATATTCCACCAGGAACAAAGCTCTCAAGTGTTTCAACAATAGGACTCAGAGAATTATGGAAAGCATCAATGTAAGAGTTGATGAAACCAATGAGAAAACTGAGGAAACTAGTAGTGAGCAAGCGGTAAACGTACCAATTGTAACCTTCTGGGAACCGGTTGACTGCCAACCAAGTACCAGTAACAATGTTCCTACACCAGCAAATGTAGATGCTGATACTGATGGAGATGAGGATGAAGAAGAAAAGCAAGAGGAATCTATCAAGACCATTCCTCAGTATGTAGAGCTGTATCATGATCCTAAGCAGATCATAGGAGATAAGGATGCAAGAATCCTTACAAGAAGAAAGGTTAGAGAAAACTCATGTATGATCTCTGAATTTGAGCCTAAATCATTCAAAGAGGCACATAAGGATGAAGACTGGATCAAGGCAATGCAAGAGGAACTTGATCAGATACAAAAAAATGGTACATGGTCTTTGGTACCCAGACTGGAGCACAAAAATGTCATTGGTACTAAATGGGTTTTCAGAAATAAGCTGAATGAGGATGGCATAGTGATTAGGAACAAAGCCAAATTAGTGTGCAAAGGATTTGCACAAGAAGAAGGAGAAGACTATGGTGAAACCTTTGCTCCCGTAGCCAGATTGGAAGGAGTCTGTATGCTTCTTGCATATGCCACTTTAAAGGTTTCAAAGTATATCAAATGGATGTAAAATTTGCATTCCTAAATGGTGTACTTGAAGAGGAGGTGTATATTGAGCAACCAGATGGCTTTTCCCTATCTGAAGCCAGTAACATGGTATGTAGGCTACATAAAGCCTTATATGGACTAAAGTAGGCACCTAGAGCATGGTATGAATGTCTGCAATCCCATCTTGTGAAGATTGGATTTGAGAGAACAAGTGAAGATAGTAATATCTACTTGAAGTCTGAAGGAGATCAGATCCTGATCTGTGAGGTATTTGTTGATGACATTATCTTTGGTGGAGATGACAAGATGAGTCGTGAGTTTGCAGATGAGATGAAGAAAGAATTTGAAATGTCACTCATAGGGGAGATTAAATTCTTCATTGGACTATAGATACAGCAGATGAAGGATGGAATCTTTATCACTCAGTCCAAGTATGTCAAAGAGGTGTTGAAGACCTTTTGCATGGAAGATAGCAAACCGGTTGGTACTCCAATGGTGACCAGTTGTAAACTATCTAAAGAAGATGACTCAGAATTGGTTGATGAGAAGGAATACCGATCAATGATTGGTAAGTTGCATTATGTAGTGCATAGCAAACCGGATATTTCACATGCAGTTGGCATTACAGCAAGATTCCAAAAAATCCCAAGAGAATATCACTTGGTTGCAGTCAAGCGGATTCTTAGGTATCTGAAGGGAACTGTTGACTATAGATTATGGTATCCTTATAGCAAGGATTTCAACTTGAAAGTATACATAGATGCTAATTCGGCAGGCAATATAGATGACTGGAAAAGCTCAACAGGTGGTGCATTCTTTCTCGGTGGTAGATTGGTCTGATGGATGAGTAAGAAGCAGAGTTGTATCTCTTAGTCTACGGCAGAAGCAGAGTATGTTGTAGCTTTCATGAACTGCACTCAGACAATTTGGATGAAGCATGTACTAAATGGCTTCAAAGTTCCTGTATCTGAACCGGTAAGTATATTTTGTGACAATACTAGTGCAATTAATATCTCCAAGAATCCGATTTTACATTCTAGAACCAAGCACTTTGGGCTTAAGTATCATTTCTTGAGGGAAAAGGTTCAGAACAATGAGATTCCACTGGAACATGTTTCTAGTCAGGAGCAGTTAGCAGACATATTCACCAAGCCTCTCCCAAAGGCTACATTTATGTACTTAAGAGGTGAATTAGGGGTGTTGCCCCTTTAGGAGGTAAACTAAAGGTATATGCTCCACATCAGTCAGGTATTGCATAGTCAAATTTTTCTTCAGAAATGATGTGTTGAAGGATGCTACTCCTCAGAGGGAGCAGCATAATGGAACAGGGAAGCTTGTGCCTCCACTTTGGCATTGTTGTCAAAGGGGGAGAAGATGTGAAGTGGAGAAGATATCTTTGTTTATTGCCATCAATGCCAAAGGGGGAGATTGTTGGCATTATGTGAACCGGTATGAGGACATAATGACATTGTATGTTGTCATTGATGTCAATATGTTGAAGAAGTGAGAACCGGCATATGAGAGAACCAGTAGAATAGTGTGAACCAGCATTTGTGCCAAAGTGAAGCATGACATTGTATGTTGTCATTGATGTCAATATGCTAAAGAAGTGAGAACCGACATATGAGAGAACCGGTAGAACACTATGAACCGGCATTTGTGCCAAAGTGAAGTGGTGTGTTTGTTCATGATGAACCGACATATAGTTATGTGAATCAGCTCATGGAAGTATTGTATGACTAGCGGTTGGTAGTCTCAACTTCAGGGTTTCTAGTTTAAGTACTTCAAGCTTGTGTGGCTCAACTAGTGACTTTGTGTGATGAGTTAGCATGGTAACAAATAATAGATCATCTTGCCACATAAGCCTTGTGCGCGTGAAGGATCTTGAATGAAGGATATTGTTCCTATCTACCTCAAGAATGTGAGAAGTCTATAAAATGGTGATAACGTGTGATGGGTTATCAGCCGCCATAAAATCGATGGAAATGGATGATGGAGAATGTCTTGAGATTGGATCAAGAACTACTATATTTAATATAATGTACTCAACGGTCAGGATTGAACCATTTGAATTCCTTAACCTAACAGGTTTAGGGTTTAGGGTTTATGCTACCGACCTATCTATTTTCCTATAAGGTTGATGTTGTGTCTCTTTCTGAGGTGGTCGGAAAAAGTTGTGTGTGTGTATCCAAGAGAAGGGATACATGATTCTTGCCAGACCCAAAGGAGAGAAGTGATACCTGCAGAGTGTAAGTGCAAAAGGTGAAGAGGAGCTCGAGCAGATCTGCATTGGTATTGAGTGTTGTTACCAGATCATTGTAATACCTGTTGATCTCTAACCACTTCAACAGTTGGAAAATCCCTTAACAGGGTAGCCATAACTGACTTGTTGTAAATCCTTTAACAGGGTAATTCAAAGCTATTGAGTTTGAAATCCTTTAGCTATTGAGTTCTTGAAATCCTCTAACAAGGTAACCTTTAACAGGGTTTAACCCTTAACTGGGTATTCTAGCCATCCCTTAACCAGGTGATCCCTAACAGGATCAGTTCCTAGCAGAACCTATTGTAATGTCTCTAACCGAACAAGGCTCCTAATAGAGCAGACTTCTAAAGAGTTCAAAAATAGCTTGTGGGTATTCATCCCCACCATGGTTTTTCCCAGTTAGGTTTCCACGTCAAAAATATGTGTGTCATGTGTGATACTTTTATCTTGTGATTCTTTCTTATTATCTGTCAAGCACATGATGGTTCTATGTTTTATACCTGTCAATTAAACATGTTGAACTAGTTGATATTATGATCTGATGATAGATTACCTATTTATGCATAAGGGTGAAATGGTAGTGTAGTCTTGAGTTGAGTCAAAAGCTAAGTGAGTAACCAATTAATGCTTGTCTCGGTCATTCTTAGCTTTACCGGTTGCACTCTGTTTCAAACCGGTGTCACTATTTGCCAGTCATTTGAAGTGTCTACTGTCAAACCGGTTTAGGACTGTATTTTTGTCTGTACTGATTCACCCCCCACTCTCAATACTAGGTTAGTACTATCTGTTCATCATTGATTTATCATAAGAAACAAGATTCAATGTCCTTATCTACTGTTGAATCTAAGTACATTGATGCTACTAGTAATTGCACTCAGATAGTTTAGATGAAGAAAATGTTGAAGGATATCTGAATTATTTATGATGAGACTACGATCATATAGTGTGATAATGCAATGCTATTATTATGTCAAAGAATCCAGTGGAACATTCAAAGACTAAGCATGTGTCAATCATCATTACTTGAGAGAGCAAGTCAGTGAAGAGAATGTGAAGCCAGAGTATGCATCTACAAAAGGAACAAATAGATGATATTTTCACTAAACCTTTGCCTCATGATACAATTGTCTACTTGAGAGACAAGTTAGGGGTATCTACCCCTCCTATTGAGAATTAAATGAATTTTTTTGCATCAATCTAGTGGATTTCAGAGCCTTATATTTGTTTTCAGATTGATGTGTTGGTGTTGCTCCTCTGCTGGAGTCATGTGTTTTGGAGAGAGACTCATGTTTCTATTTTGGAGAGAGGGAGCTTGGTTTTCTACTTTGTGATCTTTGGCATTGATGTAAAAGGGGGAGAGAGATCATGTGAAAAATTGCTTTATCTGTCTTGCTCTTAGGGGGAGTTTGTTGTAGATATCTTCTTTCTTTGCATTGACTGTTTTTCACATTCATATGTTGCCATCAATGCCAAAAGGGGAGATTGTTGGATATTGTTGGTCATTTTTGCTGCTAGGATATGTTGTTTTCATTGATGTCAACATATTCCTCTGATTTTCTCTGGTGATTGCACTTTGGGAAGATCTTATGATCCAATTTGTAGTGTTGTTTTGTTGATCACTATTTTGCAAAGTTCGGTATTTCCTCTGGTATATTTTGGTGTGATCAGATCTTGTGCTGAGATTTTGAGATATTTCTTGGGATGGTCTTGTATATCTTCACTTCAGATGGATTGTGATTTGGTGCTCCGCAAGTTATCTTTCTTTGTGACAGTTGCTGAATTGTTGTGTTCTTGAGCTTACAGATGTTGACTGATGAAGATTTGATAAGTGGTGTTGGTGCAGTTGTTCCTGATGATTCTAACATGCTTGTTGGTGTTTCCTAGTAATGTCCTATTTTTTATTGGTGATCTTCATTGATTGTTGTATGATTTATTGATGGTTTCTATGAACCGGTGATGATTTTTATGTTATGCGGTATTTCTGGTGGTGTGGCATGTTGTAGTTGATCTTGGCATGATTTTTGATGTAATTGAGCATCTAGGAATTTGATTGAGGTCCATATTATACTATGTAAATAATTATATTGTTCCAGTGGTTGATCTTTGTGCCGTGTGTTGTGATTTCATAATTGAGTGTTGAGGGTTCAGCCGACCTTGTTGTTATGGATGGTTACTGGTAGACAGGTTTTGGTTACTGGTAGAAGATCTAGTGTTACCGACAGAAGAGACTATCTATTGGACACTTTTGGTATGTTTGGATCTATGGAGTATGTTTGGTTACATATGGTATGTGCTTCTAGAACATGTTTTGGTCAGTTGGTATTGACTTGGTAATCGGATGCTATCATACATTCTTGTAAACCCTTACCGGCATTGGTTTAAGGTTTTACCGGCAGAGCTTTCACTAAGGAATTCTAAAAGGATGCATAAGTGATGTTGGTGCGGCTTCTAGATGGATTTCAGGATGCTGAAGATGTTGTTTGATCGTGCTTCAACTGCTTGAAGACATTGATTTGGTGTGGTGGACCCAGAATAGGTCTGGTGCCTATCTAGGTTATGGAATGATATCATATTAATGTGTACTCTACACATTACCGAGATGTTTCGGGATGACTTATGGATTTGTTATTGTTGTTTTGGTCTTAAGCTGACATGGCATATCATTGTAATATGGATTTATGTAATGATCTTATTGTAATATCTTTTAGGTGGCTGACCTAATTGGATTAGGTCTTAGGGTTGGTATATAATGATGTAAGATCTCATTATAGATCATGAAAAAAAGGAATGTAATGTGTGAATATTGTAATATCATTCAAGCAGGAGATTAGGTCAATCATTGAGGATAGAATTAGGATTAAGGAAGAGGTCAAAGGCCTCTGGTATTGAGCTTAACCAGGACTATAATCAGGCATGGTAGATGCTATCTCTGGAAGTTCATTATTCTGGATTGTTGTCCAAATATCTTGAGATGTTTTAACCTCTGTAATCAATGAGAATCTTTTGTAATGAGAAGTACACTCTAGGCAGTGTGTAGGCCTCTCATTGTATCACATACTTTCTACAGAAGTATCATCTAATTGTGGGTAGGCTTCCCACCGTGGTTTTTCCCTTTCCTGATTTTCCACATACAAATATTGGTGTTATGTGGTATGGTTACTTTGCATTGATTATCTGCTTAATTGATGAGTTTCATTTTTTATCGGTATCTGTGTCTATCGGCATTTGTTTCTGCTTTACCGATATTTTAATATTTATGTGATCTGGTTTAAGATTGTATTGTGGATTAAATGTTATAATATGTTAATAACTGATTCACCACCCCCCCTCTCAGTTGTTCACTAGTTATCCTAACAATTGGTATTAGAGCTTTGGTCCTCTCTTGCAGAAGCTTAACCGATTGAGGTAGATCCTATGGCAGCTAACACTTCTATTCCATCAACAAATATTTTTAGAAGAGAAGTCCCTAAGCTTGATGGAACAAATTATGGGATATGGAAGATTCAAATGGAGACTCATCTTAGATGTCTTGGCAAGGATATTTGGGAGATCACTGAGAAATATTACACACCTTATGATCTGGCATCTGGCAATCCTAGTCCTGCAGACTTGGATAAGGATATTGAAAATGATTGCAAAGCTAGAGAAGCCCTCTTGTGTGCAATTACTGATCAGCAGATCATGGGATTCACTGATAAATCACTGGAAAAGGTTATGTGGGACAAATTCCAAACTCTGAATGAAGATGATCCTACTCTCAAAATTGCTAAACTTGATGGTTACCAGGTAAGACATGAAAACTTGAAAATGGAAGATAATGAAAGAATTGTTGTGTTTATGGAAAGAGTAAATAAGATTGTTATGGGAATTCAATGTTGTGGAGGATTTCTAAGTGAAGATGAAATAGTTTCCAAAGTCTTGAGAGCCCTTCCACCAGCTTACAAGATGAAGGCAACTGCAATTAATGAGTTGAGAACAATGGCAAACACTTCAGTTAACAGAGACATTCTGATTGGGAAATTATCTACTTTTGAGCTTGAAGAATTTGGATCTTCTGGAGATGTAAAGTTTGAACCTTCTTTTCATGCATCATCATCATCATCATCATCATCTACCAGAAAAAGTGATTGGAAAGTCCTATATGCAAAATGAATTGGAAGACATGAGGAAAGAAGATGAAGATCTTGAGCAACTTGAAGCCTTATTTTCTAGAAGAGTACCTAAAGGACCCACAGAAAGTAAGTATGAAGGAAAAGCACCTTTTAAATGTTTTTCACGTAATAAGATTGGTCATTTTGCATCTAGATGTCCTAAAATAAATGCAAGATTTGAGGAAAGAGTTAAGAAATATTTTAAGCCTAACTAGAATAGATATAGATTCAAGAAAAGTAAACAATGCTACATAGAAGATGAGGAAGGAGTAACTAATGACTCTCAGGATGAACCGGCAAAAGACTCTGCTTTGAAGAAAGATGAATCGAAATTGGCTATCAAGAATGAAGAAAAGGCCCTAGCAAAAAAATTTGAAGATAAGGATGAATGGGTAATTGATAATGGATGCTCACATCATATGACTGGAGATAAAGGGAAATTTCTATCCCTGCAAGAATACAATGGCGGTCAAGTCAGATTTAGAGATGAGAAAGCATGTATGATCAAAGGTAGAGGTGTTATTTCTTTGGATGGCAAGCATAACACTGATAATGTCTATTATGTGGAAGGTTTAAAGCATAATCTTTTAAGAGTTGGTCAATTGGTGGACAAGGGTTTTCAACTTCAGTTTAAAGATAGAAAATGCAAAATCATTAACAAGACAGGTTTGTAAATTGCATCTGATACTCACATTGGAGGTAATATCTTTCACTTGAATACTAGTAATAAGCCATGTTTGATTTCTCATATTGATGAGACTTGGTTATGGTATAAGAGGTTGTGTCATGTCAATATTTATTGTATTGTTAAGATCAGTTCAACTAAGGTAGTTAGAGATATACCTAGATTATGAAGCCTCATAATCTGGTATGTAAGGAATGTCAATTGGGAAAGCAAGTTAGAAATTATTTTAAGAGTATACATGATAAATCTAATGATGTACTTGATTTGATTCACACTGACTTGTGTGGTCCAACAAGGACTAGAAGCTTTCAAGGTGATAGGTATTTCATGCTGATTATTGATGACTATTCTAGAATGATGTGGGTGACTTTTCTAAGGGAGAAGTCTGAAGCTTTTGATAAATTCAAGATCTTTAAAGCAAAGGTTGAAACTAAAACTGGATTGAAAAATAAATGTCTAAGATCAGATCAAGGAGGTGAGTTCACTTCTCATGAATTTAACAGTTATTGTGAGACAAATGGAATCAGGAGATAGTTATCTGCACCTAGGACTCCTCGGCAAAATGGAGTAGTGGAAAGAAAGAACAAAACCATTTTAGATGCAGCAAGATCTATGATGATGGAAGCCAAATTACCTCATATCTATTGTTTTGAAGTAGTGAGTACAACAATCTACACATTCAACAAATTTCACATTAAAGGTGAAACTGGTAAGACCCCTTATGAACTATGGTTTGGACATACACCTACTGTAAAGTATTTCAAATTTTTTGGAAGTAAATGCTATATCAAAAGAGATTATTCAATTGGGAGGTTTGATCCTAGATGTGATGAAGGGATGTTTCTTGGTTACTCAATTCAAAGCAAAGCATATAGATGTTATAACAAAGGATTGCAGAAAATTGTGGAGAGTGTTAATGTGAAAGTGGATGAGAAGTATAGAAATCATTATATATCATATGACAAGGAACCGGTAGTGAAATCTATCATAACTGGAAGTTGAGATAGTTACACTGGCACAATCAAAAAATTCAACTATGACTGATGATCAGAGCAATGAACCTGAAGTTGAGAAGCCACCGAGGTATGTAAGATAAAATTCATTAGAGATAGGAACAAGGGAGTTATGACTATAAGGAGACTGGAAAATGAAGAGGTATGTCTTATTTCTCAAATTGAACTGACAACTGTTGTTGAAGCTTGTAAGGATAAACATTGGTTAAAGGCTATGGAAGATGAATTAGATCAGATAGAGAAGACTGAAACTTGGACTTTAGTTCCCCGGCCTAAAAATAAGAATGTTATTGGAACTAAATGGGTTTTTAGAAATAAACTAAATGAGGATGGTCAAGTTATAAGAAACAAGGCTAGATTGGTTTGTAAAGGATATTCTCAAATGGAATGAATTGATTATGGTGAGACATTTGCACCTATAACTAGAATTGAAACTGTTAGACTATTTCTTGCATGTGCAGCTTATAAAAACTATAAGGTTTATCAAATGGATGTTAAATGTGCATTTTTTATTGGTAAAATTGAGGAAGAAGTATAGATTGAGCAGCCTGGTGGATTTTTATTGACAGATGATAAAGATATGGTTTGAAGATTGAAGAAAGCTTTATATGGTTTGAAACAAGCTCCTAGAGCTTGGTATGCAAGGTTGGATAAATATCTTTTGAAGCTTGGTTTTACTAAAGGTAGTGTTGATAGTAATTTGTATTACAAAATTACTAATGATGATATTTTGATTATTGAAGTAATTGTTGATGATATCATTTTTGGAGGAGAAGATAAATTGTGCATGGAATTTGCTAACAATATGAAGAATGAATTTGAAATGTTCATGATTGGTGAGATGAAATTTTTCTTAGGTTTGCAAATACTCAAACTGAGAAAGGCATTTTTATCTATCAAACTAAGTATCTAAGGGAATTATTGAAGAAGTTTGGTATGGATAATTCCAAACTAGTAAGTACTCCTATGGTGACAAGTGAGAAATTATCTATCAAGGATACTTCTACACCAGTAAATCAGACAAGGTATAAGTTTATGATTGGTGCTTTGTTAAATCTAACTCAGACTAGACTAGATATTATGAATGCAGTAAGTATTGTTTCAAGGTATCAAAGTAATCCTAAAGAAAATCATGAATGTGTAGTAAAGAGGATATTCTGGTATATATAAGGAATAACTGAATATGGCTTACGGTATTCTAAAAATGATGATTTCACTTTATGTGCATATACTAACTCAGATTGGGTAGAGGATACTTATGAAATGAAGAGAACTTCTGGTGGAGCTTTCTTTCTTGGAAAGAAACTGGTTTCATGGATCAGCAAAAAATAGTCATACATTTCTTTATCTACTGTAGAAGCTAAGTATGTTGTAGCAGCAACTAATTGCACTCAATTCTTGTGGATGAAGCAAATGTTGAAGGATATCAGGGTAAATTGTATTGAACCGGTAGTTATCTACTGTGATAACTTTACAGCTATTGACATGTCTAAAATTCTAGTATTTCACTCCAAGACTAAGTATATATCAATAAAGTATAACTTTATGAAGGACAAGGTAGAACGAAAGGAAGTCAAATTGGTTTATGTGAGCACTAAAGAACAAATTACATATATATTCACTAAACCATTGTCTAAGGAATCATTTGAGTATTTGAGAGATAGGTTAGGAGTTTTTGCCCCTCCGATAGAGACTTGATTGATGCAGCCTGTCATCAGTCTGGCATACATTATCAGATATATTACTCATTCTGGAACTGATGAGTGGTGCTACTACTTAGGGGGAGTAGTTAGCTTTGTGATTCAGAGGCTTAAATTATTGCTTTGATATTTTTGTCATAGTTTTGGCATTGATGTCAAAGGTGGAGAGTTATTGATGTGAAAAATAAAAAAAGGAGTTGTATACATTAGGGGGAGAGATATATTTAGAACTTTACAGAGATATCATTCACATAGGGAGAGTTACTGAGATTATTGGTTGTCTTCCACAAGGGGAGACTTGTTTGGCATTTCTTGGTACTTAGATGTTTTTCACATCTAGTGTTCCCATCAATGCCAAAGGGGGAGATTGTCAGCATTATGGATAAATTGATTATGTGTTTCTTTGATATTTTGTCATTGATGTCAACACTAGTTGTTATGGATGGTTACCGGTAGATAGGCTTTGGTTACCAGTAGAAGATCTAGTGTTACCGGAAGAAGATACTATCTGTTGGACACTTACCATATGTTTGGTTTTATGGAGTATGTTTGGTTACATGTGCTATGTGCTTCTGGAGCATGTTTTGGTCAATTGGTATTGACTTGGTAATCAGATGCTATCATACATTCTCGTAAACCCTTACCGGCATTAGTTTAAGGTTTTACCGGTAAAGCTTTCACTAAGGAATTGTGACAGGATGCATAAGTGATGTTGGTGTGGCTTCTAGATATATTTTAGGATGTTGAAGATGTTCTTTGATTGTGCTTCAACTGCTTGAAGACATTGCTTTGGTGTGGTGGAACCAGAATAGGTGCGGTGCCTATCTAGGCTATGGACCAGTATCATATTAACGTGTACTCTATATGTTACTAGGATGTTTCGAGATGACTTATGGATTTGTTATTGTTGTTTTGGTCTTAAGATGGCATGGCATATATGTTAGGTCCTGGAGACAACTAAGAGGGGGGTGAATCAATTGTCAAATAAATTTAAACCAAAAACAACTTATCCAAACCAAATGTTTAATATCAGTAAACCAAACTTTATGTCGGTAGACAGTTTATCAGTTAATTGCAGTACTGGTAAAGATTAATGCATGAGACAGATAGAAAATAAGATCCACAACACATAACACCAATATTTGTACGTCGAAACCCTATAAGGGGAAAAACCATGGTGGGAAACCTTACCCACAATTAGATGATACTACTGTAGATAGTATGTGTATATAAATGGGGTCTGCACATGCAGAAAGACCAAGCACCTAGAGCTCACTACTCAAACACAAATAGGAGTCACACTGACTACAATTGGATGGTTAAATCCAATAATAATGTACTGCTCAAAATAGCATCTTCATATGCTAGATTCAATGTCAGTGTAGTTCTAATATGCCTTCACAAAAACTGATGAATACTGTAGCTAGGAATTCAGAAACCATCAAAGCAACATAAACATTAGCCTAGTTCAATCATGAAAACTCAATTACAATGATAACAAATCCTAAAAACACTCAATAAAGACATGAAAACAAGACATCAATTCAAACGCAAACCATTGCAAACTTGAATGTCTCCTTCATGTGGCTCCATTGTCCTTCTCTCCTTCAAATAGCTTTGTTGTGGATCTCACCTACTAGTGCATAAGCATGATGTGAAAGCAAGTAGACAAGATGGTAGCGCAAGAATACTAGAAGCGTGATTGATTCGACCAGGGACTTTGATTGAAGAAATTTATCCAATTTATAGATAAATTGGAGAAATGACAAGATTAGCATGAAGAGATTTGAAAGGAAATTTCAGATCAAGAATGACAATTATGACAAATTATGACAAATTGGCACTTTCTATGCAAGATTGATTGATTGTCAATTATGACAAATTACTATGTCAAAATTGATTGATTATCAATTATGACAAATTTGCTATGTCATTCCCATGAAATTAGGAGAAATATAGGAGAAAATTGAAATTAGATGAATTAGAAATTAGGAAATTAGAAATGAGGAAATTAGGAATTAAGAAATTTAGAAAATTAGGAAATTAGGAATTAAGTGAATTAATTAACAATTTTTCATTTATTAATTAATTCACAAAAAGGGAGGAATTAGTTAGCCAATTAAATAAACATTTAATTGTGACATGAAGACTTAGGATAAATAAACAAATTATTTAACCTAGAGGGAGAAATGACAAACAAGGTTAAATGAATAAATCATGAAACCCTAGAAGATGAATTAGAAAATGCAAGAATGACAATTAGGTCTTGAAAAAGGATAATTGATATCGATTCGATTTGATCATGATTTTGACTTGATAAATGATTTGACTGATAAATGCACCAATTGACGAGGAACAATGACTAATTGATCCAAATTGACATGATTGAGAAAGATGACAATCGATGACAAATCAATCAAAAAATTGACGAGATTGACAAGGACAAGGATCAATGACAAAATAGATTGCAAAACGACAAGATTGAAAATGACCACGATCGATGGCAAATCGATCGCATGATGACAAGATTGAAAATGACAATGATCGATGACAAATCGATCACATGATGACAAGATTGATGACAATTTGATCGAAGGACAAGGATCGATGACGAATCGATCGCAAGATGACAAGATTGAAAAGAGGACAAAACCCTAATTAGGATTGACGATGTCCAAAATGATGACAAATTAACACGCACATTGATGCGATAGGATAAGATTGACCAAAATCATGACTGAAGATTGTTATCAACAAGACCAAATTCGAAAGCGAGATAAATGAAGAATGTAGAAGAAAGACTCAATGCTCACAAATGATAAAGACCAAGTGCGAATCATAGGAGAAATGTTAATGCGATGCAAAAAACTTAAAATAAGGCAATGCGCCAATGTTAAAATATGACTCCGCAAGCGTTGACCAGTTTTAGATGTCTACATTTTGCCCCTCTTTGAGACAATGCGATATTAAGCGTTGTTTCAAAGAAAAATAATGAAAATGCCCCAGACACTGACAATGACATATGCATGCCCCCTCAAGGAATTGGCCGGAAACATCCAGAAAAGAGGCCAATTGATCGATAAGAATGATAGAAAATGATAGGAGCAAACGGATTGAAAATTGGGGATCGGATGCATGAATGACAAGCAATTGAGGGTGCAAAATACCGCAACCAACATAAGATGGAGAGGGTACACATCCATCTATGCACTGACAAATATCTATAAATGAGACACAGAGAGTGAAAATTGCTCATTTGCACTAGCCAAAGAGGAGAATTTGTTGCTCTGGAAAAGGACACTTGCAGAGAGATGGCAAACATTCCAATGGAAGATCACCTTGGAGAACATGTACACACCTATAGATGACCAAACGATGCGGGAGCAGTGGTATGTATCTCAAAAACCCATATTGTCAATTTTATGAATTTTGATCGCTTGCGGGACATTGCGGGGCCCACAGGGAATGCAGAAATTGACTTTTGTGCTTGTGTGAGTGCATCCTACACTTGTGTAGGGTATCCTGCGCTTGTGTAGGGTACACAGGCATAGGTTGTTGCTACACAGGTGCAGGACTTAGCACACAAGCGTACTTGTGCATTGGGAACCCTAATTTGGCCAAAAACAGCATGCGAATGATCCGAAAAGGGGGGATAAGAATAGGATAGGTCAAAATAGATGAGAAACACCCTGATTTGGACATGAAACAAGGAAATGCAGCTGATAGAAGGAAACCCTAAAACTGACAAAATGTGCCCCAATTGTGATGTAGAGTCGATAGTATCCATTGATCACGCGGGAAAACCGACCTAACTGCTTCATGTTACGACATAGACTTAGGAGCACGGACAGAGATACATTAGCAGGACTTGGGATATACTATATCACATTCATGCCCAAGATTAGGGAAAACATAGGACTACTTACCGCATTGGCAGAGCGATGGCATTCAGAGACTTCCTCATTCCATCTGGCGACTGGAGAGGCGATTGTGACACTAGAGGATGTATGGCATATCCTCCACATTCTGATTCATGGAGAGATGATAGAGTATGACCCAGTGATAGGGAGAGACACTTTGTGCAGATTATTTGAGTGTGACGTAGATGATCTGGATATCGTAGAGAGGGAGATTGGCTAGGAGACCATGGCATCAGAGTATGATTGGCGATATGTGGTGATAGCATGCCTATTAGCAAGGGACAGATGAGGACATGGGTTCCCTATTGGATGGGGAAGAGTGCTAGAGCAGATGGCAACAAAGGGGATGGTGTATGCATGGGGACCATGTGTACTTGCTATGCTATATTTTCAGTTGCATCAGATAGCATATCAGGGGGTGCAAACGTTGAGCTGTGGGATCACACTGCTACAGGTATGGGCATTTGAGCACATAGCCATATGTCGATCGATCATAGAGAGACAGGTATTACCACATCAACCATATGTGTACTGCTATGGGGGAGCACTGAGATAGGGTCCTTTTGGATACATATTGTATTGGTGACACGAGCTAGACAGATTGAGAGAGTTCATATGGAGGCCATATCTTGATTTCCTTGGATGGTCAGATGATAGTGAGGAGCTATCATATTGCAGATAGGAGAGATACCTTATTGGTCGACCAGTGAATTGCTAGAGAGTGATTGAGATGTACCTGCCGGAGAGAGTCAGACGATAGTTTGGAGAGAGGCAAGATGTACCCAGAGGGACTGCACACTTTGCCCGATCTCACAGAGAGACGAGTCAGTGGGGGAGGATGATTCAACCACACATAGCATATGCTGACTTCACATAGCTAAAGCAGAGACAGTGAGATTGGAGATCAGATGTGGTGGATGTCGGGATGACAGAGGAGTATGAGCGATGGTTTGCATGACAATGGCCAGTGCCATTGACAAATCTTGATATTCCGATATTGAGGAGACAAGAGGACTTCCCACTCAGAAGAGAGGAAGAAGGAGATGATGAGGATAGAGATGAGGATGAGGATGGGGAGGAGGATGAGAGGGATGACGAGGATGGAGATGATGAGGGGGATGATGATTATGAGCCAGATTCAGCCGATCAGGAGTCATTGCAGGATATACCCATAGAGCCGGAGACAACTAGGATAGAGGAGATGGAGATGTGCAGGGCGACCATAGTGAGTCAACATGATCATATTGCGACATTAGAGAGATAGAATGCCATCTTGAGGATAGAGAAGGATCAGTTTAGAGCAGAGATAGCCAGATTGACAGCGGCTCGAGATACAGCAATAGCGCAGGCACAGCGAGAAGAACAGAGAGTCACTGAGTATATTGGGTCGATTAGGGATGCCAGTGCATGTGAGATGGCACAAATGTTGGTAGAGATCGGAGAGGAGATATGCCATTGGAGGACACTATATGAGAGTGCAGTTCCACCAGAGCAGCAAGCAGCGTCATATCGGGCATGATCGAGGACAGAGAGCATGGCACGCTCTCGGAGGTCAGTGAGCAGCATGGGGGTGAGTGGACCTATGAGACCACCACAGCCAGGATCTTGGATAGGAGGGACATCATCCTTGAGACATGGCAGGGATGAGGAGGACAGAGGGAGCACCCAGTGACAGAGGCATGTGCTCCTTAGGAAAGAGACAGATGTAGTTTGACATTTTGTAGACAGCCTGCGGGCCATACTTAGGACAGACAGTCCAATTTTGTACTCCGATATTATTTTGATATATGATATGATATGCATCGATATGATGGGATGCAATGCGTTATGACTTATGTTATTTTTCATGCATGGATGTCTTATGCACTGTTTATTGTGGAATATGTATGGATACATTTTGATGTGTTTTCGATGCATTTATAATATGAAATGGATAAAATGCTTGATATGATGCTTGATGTAATGCAAATGTACTAACCAATGAATGTAGGATGCAGCATATGTGTTTGGGAAAATCGGAGCACTAGACCGAACTGACTATCCAAACTGACGGAAGAAATGTTAGTAAGAAGAAATGAGATAGAGGACAGTTAGAGACAAAGAAAAAAAACTTGCTTTCAGTAATGCACTTTGTAGGTGAGCACCTTTATTTAATGTAGCAAAACGGATGCGTAGCATCATGGCATTGAAGGCCAGAGCTGAAATGCAACCCTTTTTGCAAAAGACAGACACATTGCAGATAAACAGCAATCACAACAAAAAAGAAAGGGACCATGAACCATCCCGATCACTCTAAATCACTTGGTGACATCATCGAGCAACATAGGAACATGATCGAAGATAAATCAATAAATGATAAGACTCGCTAATTCCAACAAGTCAAACAAACATCTTGATCTTCATTGTCAAAAGTTGAAAGTGTTGATAGGACGATCATGTTGTCTGGTTTCAGGGAATGTGGTACCCTGTCTAAGACAGGACACAGTCTGGTTTCGAGTATACCACACCCTGTATAAGACTCATGATAATGTGCCAAGGACGAATGATATTGATGCTGACGTTCGATCGAGAAGACAATTGTGATCAGTTTGAATGTCTGGTTTGAATGAAAAATTCCATCTGTTTATGCATGATTTCATTAAAGCACAGTGTGTGATTGCGTGTCGTTGGAGGGATGCTCAGTGATCTATCTTATGCACCAAGAGGATATTGTGTTGTTTTGTTTTTTCAAGTTTTTACAATTTTTTTGTGTTCATTTTTTTCAAGACTTTATTTGACTTTTTAGGGATTTTTTCAGGACATTTTTCAATTTTTTATGATTTTTTCAAGACATTTTTCAATTTTTTATGATTTTTTCAGGACATTTTTCAATTTTTTGTGATTTTTTCAAGACATTTTTCGATTTTTTGTGATTTTTTCAAGACATTTTGCGATTTTTTGTGATTTTTTCAGGACATTTTTTGACTTTTTGCGATTTTTTCAGGACATTTTAAATTTAAAAGTTCCAGTGATTGATCAGGACAAGGGGAACGCACCCAATGCACATCTGAAAGACATATATAGAGGCCAGGACCGAAACATATGCACAAGAAATGGAGTATGCAAGACAATGATGCTGACCAATTACAGGCTTGAAACAGAACATTGGGTCAAGACAAGGATAGACCTGATAAACCTTTAGAGAGAAAGCATAGCGAGAGGTTAGGATAGATGACGGAGCAATGATCGATTTTACACATGGCACCTGTTTGCCAAGTTTTCACCATGGTACTTGCCCAAAGTGCCTGTTTGCCAGGTTTTCACCATGGTACTTGCCCAAAGCGCCTGTTTGCCAGGTTTTCACCATGGTACTTGCCCAAAGCGCCTGTTTTCCAGGTTTTCACTAGAGGGCGATTCATTTTTCTTTACTTTTTTGTTCTTTTTCCTTGTTTTTCACTTCTTCTTTTTTTCATTTTTTTTTTTTTTTTTTTGTATTTTTTTGCTTTTTTGATTTTTTTGTATTTTTTCAAGATCATACTTGAAGAAGTGCTAATAGAAAATTATGCCCAGTACTTGCGAAGGTGCATGCTATTTACAGGATCAGACAAAGGTTCACCTTCTGGGATGGCAAGCTGATATGCCCCCGAGCCATAGGTTGCAGTCACTATGAAAGGCCCAACCCAATTAGGTTCAAACTTGCCTTTGATGATGTTAGTAGATTTTACATTCTTGGGGTTTGCCTTTAAAACCAGATCTCCCACTTCGAAGTGTCGCCCTTTGACCTTCTTATTATAAGAGCGACGGAGACGGTTTTGATATGCTTGCAAATGTCTTAGGGTTGTCTGACGTTTCTCATTTAACATCTCAAGCTGATGCAACCAAGAGACTCTATGCATCTCATCATCAATTAGATGTTGCAAGGAAACACGTAAAGAAGGAATCTCCACTTCCAAGGGTAAAATGGTTTCCGCACCATACACCAAGGAATAAGGTGTTGCACCAGTAGGTGTGCGAATAGAAGTGCGATAAGCCCATAGTGCTGGATTCAACTGGACATGCCAATCTCGACCAGTGTCATTGACAACCTTTTTCAGGATCTTGATAATGGTTTTATTTGATGCTTCGGCTTGGCCATTACCCTGTGGATAGTATGGACTGGAGAAACGGTGTTGGATATGAAACTTTTCACAGAGTTCCTTGACATCTTTATTCTTGAAGGGACGACCATTATCTGTGACTATGGAAAGGGGAACCCCATATCTGCATATGATATAATTCAATAGGAATTTTGAAATTTGCACACTAGTGATATAGGTCATGGGGATAGCCTCGATCCATTTTGTAAAATACTTTGTGGCTGTAATGATAAAATTGTGTCCATTTGCAGATGTCGGATGAATCTTGCCAATAAGATCCAATCCCCATTGAGAAAAGGGCCACAGAGATATGACAGAATGAAGCTCTTGGGCTGGTGCATGAATGTAATTTCCATGGATATGGCATTTGTAGCACTTCTTAACAAAATCATGAACATCCTTCTCCAGAGTGGGCCAATAATACCCAACACGAATCAACTTTTTGGCTAAGCTCAGACCATTGAAATGGCCCCCACATATACCATCGTGAACCTCATGTAAAGTCATTTGTGCTTCATCAGAATCCAAACACCTAAGGAAGGTATGGTCAAAGGAACGATGGTAAAGGGTATCGGCAATGATGACATATTTGGCTATCTGTCGGATGAAGGCTCGGTGTTGGTTAGTGGAAAGGTTAGGTGGTAAGGTTTGGGATTTCAAGTATTGATATACATCATTGTACCATGGGGAGTTAGGACCAACAAGAACGCACATCACATCTGCTGTCAGAATGTCAAAAGAAGGGACAAGCAACTGTTCGACCAAAAATTCACATTTGTCCATATTGTGGGGCATATTCAACATGGAAGCAATCGTAGCCATCGCATCTGTCGACTTGTTTTGAATTCTTGGAACTTGACTGAAATGGATAGCCGTGAATTTTGTCTTGAAGATATCTACCATATGCTTGTAGGGAATAAGCTTTTCATCTTTTGTTTCGTAGTCATCATTGACTTGACAGATGACTAACTGAGAATCTCCATAGACTTGTAAATGTGTGATGTTCTAGTGGACCGCTACTCGGAGTCTTGTGACCAAAGCTTCGTACTCTGTAATGTTATTGGTACAATGAAAAGTTATTCTGTAGGACTTGGGAATAGCATCACCTTGAGGGGTGACAAACAATATGCCTGCTCTGGATCTGAACTTGGTATGGGATCCATCAAAGTATAACTTCCATTCATTAGGAGATGTAAGAGCAAAGACTGATTCATCCGGAAAATCTGTCAACATGGGATGATCATCATAAATAGGAGCCTCTGCAAGTTGATCTGCTATGACTTTTCCTTTTATTGCCTTTCGCTCCATGTACTCAATATCAAATTCAATGAGGATCATAACCCACTTTGCAAGGCGACCCATCAAAGCTGCTCTGCTAAGCAAGTATTTCAAGGGATCAATTTTTGTAACTAGCAATGTTTGGTGATTTAACATATAGTGTCGGAGTTTCTATGTTGCAAAGACCACTGCTAAGCATGCCCATTCAATAGTTGAATAATTTAGCTCATAGCCTACTAGTGTCCGGCTGATATAATAAATAGCTTGCTCTTTGCCATTCTCATCCTGTTGGGCCAAGAGAACTCCTAGTGCCATTTCAATTGCAGAAATATACAATATAAATGGCTTTCCTTCTATAGGAGGCATTAGAATAGGCGGTGATAGAAAATAGTCCTTGAGAGCTTGAAAAGTTGATTGACATTGCTCAGTCCATTTAAAAGTGACACCTTTATGCAATAAATGCTGGAATGGATGACATTTGTCTGCCAATTGAGCTATAAACCAACGGATTGACTGTAACTTTCCTTGCAGACTTCTTAGTTGATGGAGATTAGAAGGAGGAGGCATATCCGTTATTGCTTTAACCTTGGCTGGGTCGACTTCGATGCCTTGGTGAGAAACAATGTACCCTAGTAATTTGTTGGCTGTGACACCAAAGACACACTTCTTTGGATTGAGTCTAAGCTTGTAAGTTTCCATTCAGTCAAAGATTGGGCCCAGGATGGCTAGATGACTATCTCTTGTGACAGATTTGCATAATAAGTCATCAACATAGTCCTCCATCAAAGTATGCATGAAATCATGGAAAATTGTCATCATCGCTCTTTAATATGTTGCGCCAGCATTTTTAAGACCAAAGGGCATCACATTCCAACAGTAGGTACCCCAAGCACATGTGAATGTAGTCTTATGTTGATCTTCAAGAGCAATGCGAATTTGGTTATAGCCGAAGAAACCATAGATCAATGACAGCATCTCATATCCAGCTGTCATGTCAACTATGATGTCTATATTTGGCAGTGGAAAGTCATCTTTAGGGCATGCTTTATTGAGATCCCTAAAATCTATATAGATTCTGATGCCCCCAGTTACTTCGCTAACTAGTACCAAATTTGAAATCCAATCTGCATAATCAATGGGTCTGATAAAGCCCACATCTAGTAATTTTTTTAGTTCTACCTTGACCAAGAGAGCCACTTGGGGATGTATCTTTCTGAGTTTCTGTTTGACAAGCTTGGCATCTACTTTTAATGGCAAGTGATGAAGGACTAATTCTAGGTCAAGGCTAGGCATATCTGTGTAGGACCATGCAAAACTGATCTTCTTCTCAAGAAATAAATTGACAAAATCTATCTTTTCCTGTTTTGATAGAGACGCAACAAAATGAATGACCTTAGGGTTGTCAAGTGTACCCAAATTGATTTCTTCGGTCATTTCCACAAGCAATGTTGATTTATCCTGACTTGATAGGGGTATGTCCAATCTTCCACCTTTGGGCGCCTTAGAGAGGTTTTCACCCGCAGGTACATCTTTTATTTTTACTTTTGTATGATCAGAGAGTGCATTACGGTTTTCACTCAAAGACCTATCTTTTTGATTTTGTACTTTTTCTTTTCTTTTTTCATTTTGATGACTGGAAGATGGAGTTGACTCCCCAAAATATGCTGTGGAATCCAAATCAATAGCAAATCCTGCCTTGTGATCACCTTGTGGTATGCCTTCACGTAGTCCAAGGAATTTTGCAATTGCTTCATCATTTTGAAAACAATCCAATGTGAGTGGTTCTTGTTGGTCATGTTGGATAAGCTGGGGATAGACGAGGGGCATGTCATCATTAGTTTTAAGGAGGGAGAGGACTGTGATGGTAAAGATGTAAACATCCATGGTATCACTGTCTAAACTGCTTGTATCTGATTCAGAGCTTGGGTCCCAGAATGACTCTATCCAAGCATTAGGACATGTTTTAGGAGGGGGAGTTATTTCATGTTTGTCTTCCATAGGCAAATCATCAGGGTCAAGGAAAACATTGTCAAGGGCATAGGAGCTAGAAGAAAAAGAACTCCACTCCCATTCATTGGAATCAGTTTCGAGTAGGGTATCCTCAGGTATTGTTTCATCATCAGAGTCATGCCCCTTTCCACACGTGGTCACTTTGGTAGATGAGGATCCAATTCGCAATGGTACAAAACCTAACCCTAAAGTTGGAGGTCGCATCTCGGGTATAATAGGTTCTAGCCTTCCATTCTTGTTCGGGCCTAAGCCACTGCAGCCATCATATCCTTTCTTCTACAACATAGTAAATCCTTTATCGTACCATTCCACCAACAACCTGACAGGTGGGGTCTCAGTTGGATCTTTATAAAGCCAATCTATGACATCATCATCTAAAGTTTCTTTGTCAAGTTCACCCCATCTTGTAAATGTAGTGGGAGGCTGATATTGAATAACTACCTTGGGTTCCTTTTGCAACAAATGTGGTTTGCCATATGATTTTGGAGATATTGGTAAATTTCCGATGAGGAATGTTTGATCCATTGAATATTCTCCGCATCCTTGGTCCTGTATCTTCAATTTTCCTTTGATAGCATCTAACAATTCTTTAGGATCCACATAACTATGTGAGTGGGCCTCTCTATTGACTGGGACTTGCTGCTGAGGGGAATCCCTTAGAGGAGCACAAAATTGAAATGGATTAGGATCTCATGGAATTGTTATCTCAATTCCATTGTAAGGATATTTTAAACATTGATGATAGGTGGATGGAACTACTTTCATTGTGTGGATCCATGGATGGCCAAGAATCATATTATAAGGGAGATCGAGGTCTAAGACCCACAAGAAAGTGTTTTCTGTCACTGGACCGACTATGATAGGAAATGTAATTATCCCTTTAGATGGGCGCTTAGCATCATCATATGCTTTGATTGTTATTCTTCTGGAAGCATCAATGTCATTTTCTGTATAACCAAGGCCAATCACCACTCTCAAGGTACAAATATTAAGACCTGCTCTGCCATCTATCAAGACTCGTCGGATTTTGCAATTATGGACAAAGACTTCAAGATGTAAAGGATCATTATGAGGGAGCTTATCAGGTGAAATATCATTATCAGAAAATGCAACATTTTCAGAAATAGCTAGATGTCCAATTCGGGCTTGAAACTGGTCAACATAAATGTCTGTTGGGACAGTGGACTCAATTAAAGCTTTATTTAGGACTGCGTGATACATGGGGGACATTTTCAACAACTCAAGGATTGATATTTGTGCAGGTGTCTTTCCTAGATGATCTAGGAGATTATACTGACTCACAGGAGTTGATTTGGGAGGAACTGCAGGAGTTCCTTTCAGGACTATTTTGGATCGACAAGTGGTGACTGCGCAAGAAGGATCTTGTCCCTTTATTCTTAGGGTGGAAACATACTCATTTGACTCGCGAAAACAATTGATGACATTGTTATAACCAGTGTTTGCATAATTTTCTATTTGGGTAGAGTTTGAAGAGGATGCTTTACCCTTGTCATGATCAAGCAAAGGAGTTTTGAAAATTGTATGATCAGTGTTAGAGGTCGCATTGGGCGGATCTACCTCAATTACTCCTTGCTCTAACAAGTCTTGAATCATATGTTTCAGTTGAAAACATGACATGGTTTTATGTCCTTTTGACTGATGGTACTCACAATATGCATTATCATTCCACCAATGAAGCTTTACCACTGGTTCTGCCTTGATATCTAGTAACTTGATAAATTTTGCTTGTATTAATTGTTTCATTACTGACTCAATAGGCTCTCCTAATGGCGTGAACTATCGAGGAGGTCCATTCCTTGATCGGAAAGGTTTGCGTTGTTGGTTTTGTTGCTGGCCTTGTTGTTGATTATATTGTTGAGTGTATTGTTGAGTATGTTGTTGGTATTGCGGCTATTGAGTAACATTGCTCATTGGTGTTTGATTTTGTTCCATAGTTGACATATTAGGAACACTCAATTTCTTGATTGTGAACGGGGGTTGATTTGCATTCACCGTTCTTGCATCAACAACTCCATCATTAGTGACATTCTTATTTTTGTACCAAAATCTATTTCTGTCCCCTGAATTGTTTGTGTTGTCACTGTCTTTGTTAAGCTTAATCATTCCCTTGGCTACAAGAGCGGTTTCAATGTTCATCCCTTTCTTAATGAGTTTCTCGATAGTACTGGGACTTTTCAATTTTAGTTCATACATCATTTTTGGGACCAAGTTTTGGATAAACAAATTCACTTGTTGTTCTTCAAGTATATCTAGGGAAGAACGACTATACAAGCTTTGCCATCGTTGCAAGAAAGTCACTAATGGTTCACCTTGCTTTTGCTTGGTGTTGCATAAATCTGACATGGTCACGTCACTGTCGATGTTGAACATGAAGTGAGATATAAACTTTTGAGCTAGTTCCGACCAAGTCTTTATATTTCCTGGCAAATGCGAATACTAATCCATGGCTTGTCCTGTGAGACTTCATGCAAATAAGCGCATTAAATATGTTTCCTCATAACTCACTTCAGTACATGACGCAAAAAATGCTCGAATGTGATCTTTTGGATTACCATTCCCTTTATATTTCTCAAAATTAGGTGCCTCAAAATGCTTAGGGAAGGGAGGCATGTATAAGCTCTTGTCAAATGGATTAGGACATAAATCTTGATCTATATACAACTTCTTTGTCCCTTTGGTTTCTAATGCGTCGACTTGTTGTTGCAACTTCTCAAGCTGTTGCGCAATTATATCAGATTTTGGAGGTCCATCATTAATCCGGGTGGGTACTCTTTGTCGATACATCATGTTTTCAATTGGTTGTTGATGCTCTGAAATTGTCATCTTTGGTGTCTCCGGCATATAATGTTCTTGGTACACCTCTTGTTGTTGTGGTTGTGCCATGCCTTGATATTGACCTTGTTGTTGTGCTTCTTGTGGTGGCATTATCGTATGTAGCCTAGGTTGATATTGCAGAGGTGTCAATTGCGGTTGTGAAGTATGATAGCTTATTTGTCTTGGCACATATTGAGGCACATGTTGTTGTTGATGCTGACAAATCTAAATTTGCTGAATTTGTGCCAATTGTTGTCGTGGTGTAAATCCCATCATTTGCAAAAAACTTTGTTTGGGTGGTTTTTGTTGTTTCTCCTTAAGATGGGGTATGGCACTTGCATTAACTTGCTATGTTGTTTGTCCAATCCATTGTGGTGATTGCAAGTTTGCATTAACTTGTAATGGTGCAGAGGGCGCTGCAACTTGTTGTCGAATGCGATATTGTTGTTGTTGAGCATTGTTTGTTTGCACATTCGATTGTACCTTTTGTGTATTACTCAATTGTTGCAACATTTGTTGTTTGTGCAAACCACTATCTGTAGCTCTCTGTGTCACCATTATCAAAGGATTTGTCACAATAGTCTGCATGATAGGTACTTGAGTGTTTGGCAAGTATATTGAACTTAGTGGGACATAAGAACTTTGTTGTATCGTGGAATTATTTTGGACATTGGTGAGATCAGGCATTCTAGTCGTGAAGCTTTCTTGCATCTTAGATTTTGATCCAATTTTATGCATGTGAGGAACCACTTCTTGTTGAGGGACAGCTGTCAATATTTGTGTGGTCTTCATTAGATATTGTGTTACAGGTGTTGTGTTAAATAATGGACTATTTATTGTCTCAAATGGTGACTTTTGAGGAATAGTCACTGTCAATGCCTTTGAAGCATGTTTACTCATCAAGGTAGGTTGAGTTTCTTGTTGCACATGTTCTTCATTTGGATGCGGAGAGAAACTTAACAACTCACCACCTTGTTGTTTTTGCACATTGATTTGCTCACTTGAGGAGGTCACATTACTCATCATGTCAAGATATTTTTGTGGGAACATCTTAAAGACCTTGTTCAAGAATTTGTCCATCTTTTTTGTCAACTTTGGATCTTGAAGGAACATATCAACATCATCAGAAGCATTGGAATCTGATGAAAAATCTGGTAAAATGTTTCGATTTATTTCTTGTTGAATGCCTTGATCTGAACCAAATCCTTGTGAAAGAGTTTGTTCCTCATGTAATGTTTGAATCTCATGTTGCAGGTTTGGTTGATTCCAATCGAAAGGTGCATTTCCTCTTGGTGTTGGTGGAACACTCCCATGTCCTGGTTTCATGGGTACAAATATTGGTTCATATAATGGAGGTGGTCCAAGTTGAACCATTCCATATGGTGGTAATGATGTGTTTGATGAACCTTCAATTTGTACTATTTGACTAGTTTGAAACTGTGAATTTGATATGTTGTCAATGGGTTGATACGTTGGTTCGCCCATCTTTTTAGATTTTGACCTTGTCTCAATAGGCATGTCACTATGCGAATGCAATATTTTTGGAATTTTTCAAGGATAATGTATGATATGCAACTAAATGCAAACTAAATAGATGAAAATTCAATCTATGGCAAGAATGCAATCTATGTTTTTGTTGCTTTTTCAAGATTTTGGCAAACTTTTTGGAATGCAAATCTAAGAAAGAGACCCTTAGGAAATTGAAATGATGTCTAGACCTCAAAGGACAAAAGGACCAAGTGACAAAAGGACAAATTGACAATGTCTCACCTATATGCTTGGATACTAAGCTAGGTTTGACAAAAAAAATGATATGGATGACAAAAAGACAAAAGTTTGATAAGGTCAAGACTTCCTAACAATGACTTAGGGTTTATCAAAGATTTGGATTACTCAAGTATGACAAAACCTAGTTTTGAAACTATATGCTAAGGGACAATTACTATGCAAGTGACCCTAATATGATATGATAATGACCTAAGCTTAATGAAGGGACCTAGGGTATGCAAATGCAAATGTATGACAATGTCAACCTAAAGTTGAATTATGAAATGGCATTACTCTAATGCAAGAGGACACATGCAAATGAATGACCCTTATTGATATGTGAAAGGAGTACAACCTAGGTGAAACCTAACCTTGGTACTTGACAATGACTTTGCAAAATGCAAACCTAGGATGAACCTAAATCTAAGTGACATGAATGTTGAGACAAGATTTTGAAAAATGTTTGACAACCATGTTTGAAGATGTTTTGAACTTTTTTGGATGAAATGTTCTTGTGTTTAACCTTGTTTTGAATCAATTTTGTCTCGGTTTCGAAATGAGACACAACTCAACTTTTGACAAGTAAAGAAAACAAGATATTTTAGCTTAGACTCAAGACAATCATGCTCATTCACACATTTCTTATGGATGGCAAGGGCAGTAGGTACTTGAGAGGTAGACTCGTTATGAGATTCAAGGAGAATACATAGATGCTTGACCCCACGGGCTCTCCTCCATGGCACTCACTTCTCAGGGTAGCCAAGCATCAGTCCCCATGGAAATCTCCCCATGTCAAACTTAGTATCTCTTCCAAGTATCCGAACTTGTCCTTCTCAAGCAACTAGAAGGATTTTTGGCCTCTAAATACAAGGTGTTTAGTAAGGATTTCTATTAAGTGCTACTCCTTGGTGTCATGCAAGCGTGATTGAGACATTAAGCCCACCAAGATACCAAACAAATGTAGTCGCGCAAGCACGATTTAGACCATGAGGCCCTACTTAGATGTTGATATGAGAAAGAGTCCAAGGGTCATCACTTCCCAAGTAACTACAATTCCCACATAACCCTTCCTTCAAAGCTTTCGCCCATCAGGTATTTATTTATAGTGAGTTAGAATGCCAGGGTACTTTGGCTGTGCTCACTTTGGGTCATTCCCTTCTCACGATTATCACTTGCTTGCAAAAGAAAGCAAATGGTCGGGAAGGCAGGCCCTCTAAAGGTAACAAACAATCCAAGCCCTGAGAATGGTATCGAAGATCTGGATTTCTGATCACCCTAAGAAGAATGAGAGCATACTCTCCTACTCCAATGTCAAACTCAACAATCAAAGCAAACACACATTCATTCCATCCTATTTAGCAATCATACTAGGTGCCTAATTATGAACTACAAACACCAAGTTTAGTTGGAGTATAAGGCAACCTGCAAAACCATCAAGTCAGAAGTTTGATTTGTTTGATCTTTGACTAGTGAACCTACATAAAATTCGTTAGTAGTTTCATCTTTGTCTTTGCCATGCATAATGCCAAGGTGCTGCACAAAGAATTAGTACCAAAAGACCAAAAAGCGGAAACAAAATGAAAAACAAAACAATTTGCAAGTAAAAACAGTGCCTTTTACCTTTGTTTCTGGCCTTACATAGGCGCAAAATGTCTTACACAGGTGCAGATTGCAGTGACACAGGTGCAGAATGCAGTAACACAGGCGTAGATCCCTTTGACACGGGTGAAGAAGTCCTTGACACAGGTGCAGAATGCTTGACACGGGCGCAGATTGCTCTTACACAAGCGCAGAAGTTCTCAGAAAGCCCTGCATTACCCTGTTTCTTGGGTTTTTCACCTACAAATCAACTCAAAAGCACTCAAAAGCATGGTTAGGGGGTTAGTTCACATCAAGTTCACCAATTAATGTAGCTAGGAATTCAGAAACCATCAAAGCAACATAAACATTAGCCTAGTTCAATCACGAAAACTCAATTGCAATGATAACAATCCTAAAAACACTCAATAAAGACATGAAAACAAGACATCAATTCAAACGCAAACCATTGCAAACTTGAATGTCTCCTTCATGTGGCTCCATTGTCCTTCTTTCTCCTTCAAATAGCTTTGTTGTGGATCTCACCTACTAGTGCATAAGAATGATGTGAAAGTAAGTAGACAAGATGGTAGCGCAAGAATACTAGAAGCGTGATTGATTCGACCAGGGACTTTGATTGAAGAAATTCATCCAATTTATAGATAAATTGGAGAAATGACAAGATTAGCATGAAAATATTTGAAAGGAAATTTCAAATCAAGAATGACAATTATGACAAATTATGACAAATTGACACTTTCTATGCAAGATTGATTGATTGTCAATTATGACAAATTACTATGTCAAAATTGATTGATTGTCAATTATGACAAATTTGCTATGTCATTCCCATGAAATTAGGAGAAATATAGGAGAAAATTGAAATTAGATGAATTAGAAATTAGGAAATTAGAAATTAGGAAATTAGAAATGAGGAAATTAGGAATTAAGAAATTTAGAAAATTAGGAAATTAGGAATTAAATGAATTAATTAACAATTTTTCATTTATTAATTAATTCACAAAAAGGGAGGAATTAGTTAGCCAATTAAATAAACATTTAATTGTGACATGAAGACTTAGGATAAATAAACAAATTATTTAACCTAGAGGGAGAAATGACAACCAAGGTTAAATGAATAAATCATGAAACCCTAGAAGATGAATTAGAAAATGCAAGAATGACAATTAGGTCTTGACAAAGGATAATTGATATCAATTTGATTTGATCATGATTCTGACTTGATAAATGATTTGACTAATAAATGCGCCAATTGACGAGGAACAATGACTAATTGATCCAAATTGACATGATTGAGAAAGACGATGATCGATGACAAATCAATCGCAAAATTGATGAGATTGACAAGGACGAGGATCGATGACAAAATAGATTGCAAAATGACAAGATTGAAAATGACCACGATCGATGGCAAATCGATCGCATGATGACAAGATTGAAAATGACAATGATCGATGACAAATCGATTGCATGATGACAAGATTGATGACAATTTGATCGAAGGACAAGGATCGATGATGAATCGATCGCAAGATGACAAGATTGAAAAGAGGACAAAACCCTAATTAGGATTGATGATGTCCAAAATGATGACAAATTAACACGCACATTGATGCGACAGGATAAGATCAACCAAAATCATGACTGAAGATTGTTATCGACAAGACCAAATTCAAAAGTGAGACAAATGAAGAATGCAAAAGAAAGACTCGATGCTCGCAAATGATAAAGACCAAGTGCGAATTATAGGAGAAATGTTAATGCGACACAAAAAACCTAAAATAAGGCAATGCGCCAATGTTAAAATACAACTCTGCAAGCATTGACTAGTTTTAGACGTCTACAAATACTAAGAGGGGGGGTGAATTAGTATATGAAAAAATACTAAACTTAAACACTTAAATAGTTTAGCATTCAACCGATATAACAGATTTACTAACAAACCAATTAAGACAAATACAATCCAAACAGCAAATAAAGCATTCACCCAGAAGAGAACAATCACCATAACACAAGAGATTTGATGTGGAAACCCAAATGGGAAAAACCATGGTGAGATGAAACCCACAAGTAATAATCTATAGAATAGTAACCAGGCCGGTTAAGGTCATACAATGTTCTTCACCAGAACAAATCTTGTCAGGAATCTCAATCTCTGATAGGAGATAAGTCCGATTAAAGACTACCTTGTGAGAGGATTTCAGATCCACAGTTGTGAACCACCTTGTTAGAGGATTTACAAAGGCTTTGCCAGGCCTACCTGGTTAAGGGTTTCAGACTTGTCAAAGATGTGAGTGATCTAAATACTAGCACAGTATGCTTGGTTAGATCCTTGATAGCTCATTGTTAATGCATTTCAGCATTACTTCAGTCTTTAATATATCCACACTTTGTTTCTTCACATAGACCTAATCTTCTCTTCTATGATCACACATACAAAAATCTCATCAACCACCTAAAATGCTAACATCACCTAAAACCCTAGACATGATGTCCTTATAAAGGAATCTGATTTCATCTCGATCCAATAGGATTACATTGCAAGTTCCTAGTTTAGTGCATCTAGACACATTTGGTAGCATGGCACAAAATCACCGTCAAAGTGTCGGTGGATGATAACTCATCACAAAAATACCGATTGGTAACTAACTCATCACAAAGTATATCAGTTCATACATTTACCGATTACCAGTTCACACATTTTACCAATTATCAGTTTGTCAAAATAAAGACTGAGAAAAATGATAACAACCACTTTGTTCCTTCGTACCACTTTGGGATCCTCAAGCCGCTTGAGGTCTTCATACCACTTGGGTCTTCATACCGCTTGAGATCAGTAAACACTTTCTGGAAAACACCGATAGTCTAAAGACTATAATACATAATACCAGTTGGAACAAATACCGGTTGAGCATAACTCATACATACAAAAAGTGATCTCAAAGCAAGTGTGTGTCCATCAATGACAATCATAACATCATCATCAAAAATTCCAACAATCTCCCCCTTCGGCATTGATGGCAACACTTAGCAAAATTTTGACATCTAGGTGTTTTCCAACAAAAATATGTCATAATCAAAATTACTCCCCCTAAGCATATACACTATCCCTTTTGCAGAAAATACAATGTGTTGTTCTCAAAATCTGATTCACTTTAAAATCCTTATAGTGATATGATAACTCTGTATGCAGAAGAGAAATTAAAGAGAAGGAAACTTTCAGGGCAACATATGACAAGGTTTGATTAACCTTCTACACTTTGAACTTATCCAAAGTTCAGGTGGGTATACCTTTGTGAACTGAATTCACACTTTCAAAAAATAAATCCACAGCAAACCAGTCCAAAAACTAATGGATCTTATCACCTTAAAATCAATTGAAACAAAGAAATGAAACATTTATTCAGGTTCAGTATTGACCTACAAGATATGTAATAGACAACCTTGAACTACACCAGTGCCTTATCCAAGATCACAGAGTCATCTAAGTTCAAACAATACTTCCACAATCAAATATCTTTACATATCCCATCAGTTTGGCTTCTATAGATCCCTATACATGCCTAACACACATAAGAATTTATTCATACCAAACTAAACTGTGTTCATCAAAATTCAAAATATCCCACAAAGAATTTACTGGTAGAAATGATTCCTGCATATTTAATTCCCCTCCTGAAGAGAAAAGCTAAGAAGCATATCTACTGAAAGTTGCCTTACAACCCATATTCAAAAGGAATAACCCTAGATTACTCAGAATGAAACAGTAAACATTTGCAAACATACTTGAAGAAAACACAAAGTTTAAACTCAAAACCAATTCTCTATATATTGATATTTCTTCTGAAAGTATTACAAAACATTTGAATATTCTCCATCAAAACTCAAAAAAGGCTCAGATAAATTTCTGCAGTGTTTTCTTACAATTCCTTGCAATCACTTTTTTACTAGTCCTGGTATCCATTTATAACAAGATGGATGCACACATAGCTTTGGACTTTCCTAGGAGAGTTTGTTACAATCATTACTTATTAAGAAGAAGTTACAAAACCTTTTACATATGTGGTTACAAGTCTATTTCAACATCCGCGGCTTCTTCCTCTTGTTGTTCTGTTGCAACATTTTCTAACTGCTCCTAATCAAGCACTGCATATTTCCTTGTCTATTCCTGATACACCTCATCAGTAGGCCATGAGAAGTTAATTATTCTTACTTTTGTCTTGGCTAATCTTTTCCAATAATTCCTCATTTTATTGACCTCTGAATTTAGGAAACCATAATGAGATTTGATTTTCTCAATCTCCTCAATTGCTTTGACAAATATGGAGGCATCCTCTGATTTAACAATTCCTTTTATTCTTAGTGACAATTTGGCTTCTAATTCCTTAAGCCATATTTGTTTGTCCTTTAATTGGGTTGGGCTAACAAAACCTCTTGGGAGTAACTCAAAAACTTGATCAGTGTACTCTTAATTGTACAAGTTGATCTTTCTATCTGCATTATCCACTCCTTCTGCCAACTTTACTAAATCATTTGTCATATCATTGGTGGATTTAATAATGGGGTCAGCCCCTACCTCATTATAGGATACACAAATCAGTTCTATATCCTACTCTCTAGGTCTCCATTTATCAAAAATAGGCGTTAAAACAGCCTTGTCCCCATCTAACTCATTCCACACTTCCAAAATATTACTCATGTTGTGATACATTAGTGAAGAACCTATAGTGTCAGCAAAACCTAAAATTGTAGCCCTTACTCTCTCTTTGTATTTCTTCGCATATAGGGCCTGAGCCTGTTTTAAATTCTCCAACTCATGGGGAGTGATCTCAATCAATTGATAACTAGAAGGTGCTGGAGATGGTGGGAATTCAATAATGGGGCTGGTAGCTGGAGGACTTACAGGAGAAGAGGAGATCATCAATGTTGAGGACTCACCTTGATGGTATTGTCTTGCCAATTGGCTTTGTAACTTGGCGATGATGCTATCTTTACCTCTTTCCTCTTCTTTGGCACTATTGTAAGCTTTCAAAATTGTCTCCAACTTAACTTGGAGCTCTACCTTTTCCTTAGCCTCTCTTTCTGATAAGCAACACTAAACTTTGCAGTCTCTAGCACAGTGCTAGCGGCTTCCACTACCCCAGTGCTCTGGACTCTTTTCACTATCATTCCTCCAAGGTAACTTGACCCTAGCGTGTCCTTATTCCTCTTGTTTTCATCTCTTTTAAGAGACAAGATGACCAGTGCAGCATTATCTTTACTGAAAGTGACTCCCTCCACAGGTTTGGTCCCTTTTCTTACTTCCTCTAAAACCAAGGCATCTGCTATGTCCCATTTGGGGAGAATGAGTACCCCAGCCTATGCTACCATGTCTCTTCCCTGCTCAGGAGTGATGGTCTTAAACTCATCAATCATTTCTTACTTTATCTCTTCCTCCACCATAGCTGGATCCTTGTGGGGCTGCTCACCTTTCCTCTTTTCACACCTAGCATTAAATTTATCAATATTCTACTTCCACACAAATTGCATGAAGCCTCTTGATGTGACAAAGATATTACCAGCCAAGAAATCCTCACTGGCTTGCTTGATCTCAAGTTCCCACTCCTGGCCTTTGAACTCATTAGTAGTAATGTTCATCTCAGCAGTAAGGGGCTCTTCTGGCATTCCCTCTTCCACTTTATCATATGTGTACGCTACCTCTCCAAGACTACCTAACTGTAACAGTTGCTCAGCTGTTGCATGTTCATCTCCTATATGAATAGGTGGTTGAGATGGGGAATACAAGGGTTCATCAGATTGTACCTCCTTTCCCACTCTTTCTTTCTTTGGGCTATCTTGCATGTCAATGACATCCTGTATCTTCCTTTTCACTTTTGAGGTAGAAGGCTCCCCTATTGTTGGCAACAACACACTATAGTTGGACTTCTTATGTAACATGTAATCACTAGGAGGGATTGCTCTGGTAGATGCAGACCTGTTTATAACTAATCTTGCTTTCTCAAGGTTGTTTTTAATTACAACCTCCCTCTTTCCTTTTAATGTTTGCATCACATCCTCAAAACAAAGAATTAAGAATTTTATCTTCTCTTTAAAGGGGCAAAAGCTAGACAAAGGGTCATAGCTAGTGTCAAATTGGTGCACAAAGTCTAAAGCCTTCTTGTAGGCCACCCACTTTTCCTTCCTCAGCTCTTGCTCATCTAAATCAAACTCATTCCTAATGAGGTCTTCAAGAAACTCGAATTGGTGAGGTCTACCTTTGCATATTGCCCTCTTTCTGAACATGTTGTTGAAGAAATCTTCAGGGTCAGCACACCAGGATACTGCAGTTGACAAATGGTATGGTTGAAGGAAATCTTCAAAATACTTCCAACCTCCTCTAATTATCACAAATTGATGTGCTATGGTAAGTGTAGGGAAAATGGTCCCTTTACCTCTACCTGTTAGCTTTGCCTCTTACGCATTACCAATTTGCCTGAGGATCTTTGCAATTCCCACTTTAAGAGGGACCTGATAAGGCAACAAAAATGGAGTGCCTTTGAAACCATATACTCTGAAAACTATGGAGATAGGGTATAAGTAGATATCACCCCAATTATGGACAATTTTAATTTTCTCAGCAAACTCTTTTGGCCTAATGAATTCCAAAACAACCTTAGGGACTCTTGGATTCTTTGAACAGATAAGAGTCCTAATCTTAGATGAAAAACACTTATCAAACTTTAAGAATCTTGCATCTTCCCTGTCTCATGACAGCACTGTACTCCATAACTGCACTAGCATCTTCTCTCCATCTTTCTCTTTCACAATATCCATTCCACTTGCAAAATAGTCACCACCCTTGAATAAACATAGATGCATGAGAAGGGAGTACCATCCAAAAGGTCTATCCACTTTCCCATTCTTTATTCCTATCAAGCCTTCATGGATGGCATCAGTGATATAGGAAGCATAATCAAAGGTCATTGCCAAAGAGGGATTCAAGATTTGAGCAATCATTAACATGTAATGAGTTGGCATATTTGCCTCAGCATCATCTCCTAAAATT
This sequence comes from Cryptomeria japonica, assembly GCF_030272615.1. Classification (NCBI taxonomy): domain Eukaryota; kingdom Viridiplantae; phylum Streptophyta; class Pinopsida; order Cupressales; family Cupressaceae; genus Cryptomeria; species Cryptomeria japonica. Next base: position 55,483,740 of record NC_081410.1, on the reverse strand, counting down.
TGGCATAGTGACCAGTATAATCATTTGGCCCTAAGGGTGAACAGATTTAAAGAGAAAGGCTCCTCAGTGTTGGGTCCTACAATAGTTAATCCGCCTATCTTTACAAAGAATTCTTTAAGAGGCCCATTTCTAAGGTGATTCCTCTGCACACTATAAACCTCAGCTAATGATTTAAAATTAATAGGTTCTAAAAATTAGTAAATTCACTAAGCCCAAAAACATTTCTGAACTCCTCATTATTTATTTCAATGAGGGTTTTCCCACTCATGTCCTTAACACTTCTGGTGATTGGGTCATAGTTGTGTGCAATCTGAGTTAGGAGATCAACATCCATGAATACTCTAGGTACCACCAATTTGCCTACGTCCAACTCCCAGATACTGTTCATTGGGGCTGGAGAGTTTCTCATACCAAATCCAACCTTAAATAATCCCAACCCAGACAACCCAACTTGAGGGTCTCTTAGTCAGTTTCCCTTGTCATACAATCCTTCTCCTATTTTTAGAGGAGGAGCTCTTGGCACTAATTCCTTTACCTTTGCTGCCACATTAGTTGACAATGTCAACTGTTCTCAGAAATCATCACAGATAGCCCTCTCCTGGTAATTAACCTTTCTTGAGAATTCTCTTTTAGGTGTCATCTTAAGAAACTATGAAAGCATTTTAATTACTAGCCCCAATTGTTCTGTAATAAATCAAAACCTCAATTAAAACACACTATCAAGTAATTGCCAAGCAAGAGTACAAGAAAACCTATTTTTGGCTTGAAGAAATCCACTCTGCAACTGAAGAAATTTTCTCTGCGACTGAAGAAATTTGCTTTGCAACTGCTTCTCTGTAACAATTTTTCAAAATGATGCCTTCATTCAATTGATGTGAGATCATATACAGTATTCGGGCTCTTTATTGCGACATTGATACCGCAAGCTTCGGTCATCCTTTCAGAATTGAATTCATAGAAGAATTCAAAAATTTCTTTCCAACGGGTCATAACATGCCTGTATATTTTATTTTCGCTCTTTCGCCCTTTCGCAGAGCATAACATCCTAGCAATTTCGCCAAATGAAATCATGCCAATCATCCAATCAACTGAGACTTGATCGGTCTTTACACTATTTTAACCTCTTTTCCTTTTCACTGGGCCTTACCTTCTTTTCACCATTTTGCGAGCTTCATCCCCCGAGCATTTTCCTTTCGCAAAGCTACGCGAAGCATTAGATGGAACTCTAACCGCCTAGCCTTTAGCTCCTACCGGGACTGTCAACTTTTCACTAACTGCACCTCATCTTGGCGGCTAATGGTTTTTTTCTATTTCACATGGGTTAATCTACTTACACCTTCGGGCCACGAAACAACGAGAAGCATTGGATCAACCTTGAGATGACCATCTTTTAAGTGAGACCTTTATCCAGACATTGTTTACCCCACTTATTCACCGGTTAACAAATGCCACGTGGCACTCGACCATTAGCCTTGGAAAACTCTTCAGGTTTAGTTCAGAGTCAACCACGTGTCTTACTTCCTGCATAACCGCCAGTTACACCTTGGCGGGCCATTAATCACCTTTTGAAACTACGCGTCAATCAACACATCACCATCAAGCTTTACAAGAAGTAATAGTTGTCACTCCACGTCATGCTAGGAAGAACCTCTCTTTCTCTTTCACCATTTCGCAGGCCTTAATCCTTGGTTGATTTGTAGCCATGAAACAATGATAACCCTTGGATCAAAATAGAGTTGATCCTCTTTTATCTTTATGCTTTATCTGTTCTTCGGGCCCATTAGCTCTTTCGCCATTTCATAGACCTTAAAACACTAGCACCTTACCTTCATGAATTCACGCAAACTATTAGATCATATCAAACTTGCTTGATGCTTAACAACCTACTTGAATCTTGCAGACGTGGGTCATCTAACTTAGTTTTATCCACCTGGTGTCAAGTCATTCCCGAACTGACATGTCAACTTTTTATTCGCTGAGAGAAAACATCAGGATCCACCTCGTCCATGCCGCCTGTATCTGCCAGGTCACTTCTTATCCCGCAGCATGACTCATCTTCTTGGACCCACCCGTTAGTCCTTAAATCCAATTCGCTGACCACTTTGATTTTTGGCCACGTGACGTTATCTTACTTGCCATCTCAACCAACTGGACTGCTTGCTTGGAACGCCATGTCATTTCGTTGTTTCGCAAAAGCTATCTTTCAAGCATCTTTCTTTCGCGAAACTGTGCTAGCCGTTAGATCTTGAGAACCTACGCATCTATTCTTGCCTCTTATGAACCTCTTTTTCTCGGGCCCCAAAAACCTTTTGCTATTTCGCAGAGCGTAACATGTGAGCATCTATTAGCCGTGAAACAATGTGAGCCATCAATTTCTTTTAAACTTGATTTCCTTTTAGCCGTGGAAAAGTCTTCACCGTCAGGTCCCGCCAAACCTTTTCACCATTTCATGAAAGGTAATTTACTCGCTCATTTCAGCTATGAATCAACATAAACCGTTAGATTCAAAGAGAGCTAGAGTCTCTTTAAACTAGATCCAATACACACACTCGAACATTATTTTTCCTTTTGCTATTTCGCATAGCTTAACACACCTGCAACTTCACCTAACGAAATAGTGAAAGCCATAGATTCATCTGAAAGTTGCGCGACACTTACTGGGCCTAACAACATTAGAAGGAAAAAGACATAAGGCATAGATTTTTTACAATTATTTAACGACCACCTAGGCAAATAACAAAGGGGGGGGACACTTCACACGACCCCAAGACCCATTACTTAAGTGAATAAAGTAACATAGGAATAGAAACCAGAGGGTTTTGATCAGACATTTGAGTGATTAAAACTAAAAACCCTTAACCCTTAAGGACCTAACACAGATTTGAAGCAATTAATAGCACACCTGACTCAAAATTTCAAAAACCTAGACAATCATGGGAAAGAAAACCCATTTCTTAACCAGTGATAACAACGACTCTGACTGGGGATGGTTGATCACAAGGTCAACACAAGAAACTTAGGAAACTCTGGAGAAACAAACCAAAACACAGACCCAAACAAAAAAAGCAGGAAGCAAACAAAATATATACAAACAAAGGACCTACCGTGCATGGACTTTAAGAGAAATAATATTTCAGGAATTGTCCATGCACTGGAAATTCCTGTACTTCATCATTCATATTTTTCATAAAATAAGAATCCTTTCCATTTAAATCACAGACCACAAAAGGGCCAATCCATAATGATTCAAATTTCTTGTGTTTTCCCTTGTCTTGTCCTCTTACATTCCATTGAAGAACAATATCATCAATTTGAAACTTCCTTAATGATATCCTTTTATCAAAAAAGTACTTGGATTGCAGTTGGATCTTCAGATTTCTCTTATGAGCTAGAGTTCTGATCTCTTCCACTTCCACTATCTGGATCATTTGGTTTTCCATAGGTTCAAATAGCTCCATGTCTTCAGCTTGCAAGAATTTATAAACTGGAAGAAGATTGTTTACTGGCAATCTAGCTTGTGTACCATAAACTAGTTCAAAAGGTGACATTCAAATGGCCTTCTTGACTATTACTCTGTCAGCCCACAAGGCTAGTTTCAACTTTTGATCCCAAGACCTCTTATTTTCTTCCAAGATTTTCTTGATGATGTTCAAGAGGCTTTTATTACTAGATTCAACTTCTCCATTTCCCTGAGGATGATAGGGTGAAGAGTAAGACATGATTATTCCATGACTAGTACAAAATCCAACAAACTCTTCTAACTTGAAACTCATGGCACTGTCCATTACTAATTTTGCAGGTATTCCAAATCTAGTTATAACATTGTCCATCAAGAAGTCAATGACAACTTTACTTGTATCTCTTCTTGTGGGAATAGCTTCAATCCATTTAGTAAAATAATCAGTGGCTACTATGATCCATCTATGACCTCTTCTTGATCTCTCAACAATCTCTCCAATAAAATCAATGCCCAATTGGACAAAAGGGGCTTCCACTATGACTGGATTTAGGGGTAAAGCTCCTTCATACTTCAATTTGGATGAAAAATTTTGACACGGGTCACATTTCCTGACATGTTCATGAGCATCCTTGAATAAGGTAGGCCAATAGTACCCGGCCCAGATTATCTTACTAGCAGTTGTCTTAGCAGAGTAATGGCCTCCACATACTCCATCATGCATTTCAATCAACACCTTTTTAGCCTGGAATTCATCCAAACACATTAGTAGTTCTCCATCTCTCTTTCTCCAAAATAGATCACCTTGAATGAGAACATATTTTTGTGACTTGAGTTTTAGAGTTCTTCTCTAAGTATGTGTCATTCCTTTTGAAAATGTAGCATCTCTTAAAAATGGGACTATCTCTTAATACCAAGGTTTCCTTTCAATACTAGTGACTGAAGTACTTTTGATTTCAACATTATGTATCTCAACATTCAGAAGATTAGATTCAATCATGAGCTTGGCCAGACCTAAGCCTCTCACCAATTTGGTGATCTTTATTTCCAATTCAGATTCTTGGATTCTATCAATCCATCTGCACCTTTTTCCTATAACCTCATATTGGGATAAAATATCCTTGACTGTAGCATGTGGGACATAAGCAGTGATTTTTGCATTCACAAGGTATGGCCTAAAAGTCTTAACAGCTTTAACTAAAGCATAAGCATGTTTCTCCATGGTTTCATACTTCAATTCTACTGCCTGCAAAGACTTGCTATAGAAAGCTATGGGATGCTCATATCCCTCATTATCTTTTTGTAACAACACTGCAGCTACTGTATGGTAGGAAGCAAAAGAGAACAGAGAAAAGGGCTTACTGTAATTAGGAGATTTCAGTATTGGTGCTTCCTGAATGGCCTTTTTAATTTCAGCAAAATCCTTTGAGGCTTCTTGATCCCAACAAAACTTGCTATCCTTCTTGAGCAACTTGACAATGGGTTTCACTATCTCTGCAAAGTTTGCAATGAATCTTCTAACAAAATTTACTTTGCCTAAAAAGGATTGAATACCTTTAACATTCTTTGGTTCAGGCACTTTGTTTATTGCTTTAATTCTTTCAGGGTCTATTCTTACCCCTTCCTTGGAAACAATATGCCCCAATAATTTTCTTTCAGTGACCCCAAAATGACACTTCTTGTGATTTAATGACACACCAAATTCCAAAGCCTTATTAATCACCTTTTCCAAATGTCCATAGTGGTCATTGGCCTTTTTAGAGAAGCAAGTTACGTCATCTTGATAAATGACCATGATGATGTTGATGAATTCCTTAAAGGCTACATCCATAGCTCTCTGAAATGTAGCTCCAGCATTTTTTAACCCAAATGGCATTCTTACATAAACATACATCCCCCATGGAGTAGTGAAAGTAGTTTTGAATTGTTCAGATTCTCTCACTAACACTTGATTGTATCCTAAAAAACCATCCATCATGGACAAAAGATCACAACCTGTTACTCTCTGCAGCATAGCTTCCATATTGGGGGAAGAGTAATTGCCTTTAAAGAAGCAACATTCAGATTTCTAAAATCCACACACAATCTAATGTCCCCATTTTTCTTTCTTACTGGGACCAAATTGGAGACCCATGAAGAATGTCTTATAGGTTTGATAATCCCCCCTTCTCTTAACTTAGTCAATTCTTCCTACATCTTAGTTTCTAATAGGGGATTAATAGGTCTTTGCTTCTGTCTGAAAGGCTTAGCATCTAGAAATAAAGGAACTTCATGCTGAAAAAGGTCTTGTCTATACGCCTTTAGGTCTTCATAAGACCACGCAAAAACATGTTTATATCTTTTCAATAAATTAATAAGATTAGTTCTGACATGAGGGGGTAATTTCTTCCCAATGTATACTAACTTAGGGGATGATTCAGTCCCCAGATTTACCTCCTCCAATTCTTCCAACTCGGTGGTAGACTATTGATGTAAGTGACTATCATTGTAACTGAACATGCTCTCTAGCTCTACCAGCCCTTTAGGTATCTCATTTGTTTCCAACTGGACCAAGTCGTTTCCAAACACTATTTCCTTATTGTCAACCACCTCCACCAGTGCATTGCAATCAATCTTCTGTCCATCATTATCATCAACACATTGAACCTAAGAATATCTTCATCATTTGCAAAAACTTGCCAATTATACACATTATCAAGGATGGTAGGCCTAGATTTTATTTCCACAGTGGAGATGCCGGTTAGTGTTGCATCATCATTTTTCAATGCAACATTAGCTAGAAAGTCTGTCATAATATTCTTTGATCTCTCTATCCAATTAATAGAAAATGCACTGAAATGCTCAATGACGTCCCAAACTGCATGTTTATATCTCTTTAATCTATCATTTTTGGATGCATATTTGGATCTTACCTGAGAGACAACCAATTCTAAATCCCCTAAAACTATCAATAGCTAGATTCCATGCCTTTTTGTAACCTCAAGCCCCAATAACAGGGCTTCATACTCTGATGTATTATTTGTGCACTGGAAAGCCAATAAGAAAGAATACTTAAAAGTTATACCTGATGGGGATACAAAAAGAACCCCCGCTCCAGATTCTTCTTTGGAGCAAGCTCCATCAAAATACATCTGCCATAAACCATGCTATTGTGATTCTAATTCGACCACAATGGGATCAGTATTCTTCAACTGCGGTAAAATTGGTTGTAGTCTAAAATTATCAAGATCCACATTGATCATACAATTGAGCATACTAGGATCTACATTTTCAATTACCCTAGGAGCATGTGGTTCTCTGTGCAAATTGACCTGATTCCCATTGATTGGGATGTTAGCATAAGACAAATCCAATTGGACATTTCCTCCTACTACTGCTGCCCACTACCTGGACAACAACATACCATAATGGGGTTTAGTGTCAGTAACAATAACATCCATTTTGTAAGTTGCCTCAGGGTATGCTGCTATTTTTACTTCAACATCTCTCATTGTACCTATCATAGGTACTTCCCTGTTATCCATAGCATAGCATTTTCCATATACAATAGTTACTGATAGTCCTAGTTCTTTCATAACACCATAGGGCATTACATTAGCAGCAGATCCTGAATCTATCATATAGTTTTTTATCAGTCAGTTATTCACTAACAAAGTAACATAAAAAGGATCTACCTGTGAAGGCTCTTGAGTAATAGTGGTTCCAACATAAACCTCTAAGGTTTGGAGTTCTTGATCCTTTCCATTTTTAGTTGAACCGGTGAGTAGGACTGTGTCACTGTCAGATATATTAGAAAACAAAGACAAGGTTGCATCCCTATGTTCTTTTATTTTCACTAATTCTATTAATAGGACAGTAACTTTCATTTGTGTAAGAGCTTGAGCCATATCAAATGTGGAACTACTGCTTAATTCAGTATTAGCTCTAACTCTTTCTGCCTTAAGCTGACTTGCCTTTTTTGTTGTGGCAGCTCCTTGTATATCATTGGTACTTTTATCTCTGTACTGTTGGGTACATCTTTAACCTATTCCTTCTTTTCTTAACCAATTTTAGGGACAGTAGTAGCACTACTTGTTGCCCCCTTTTGAGTAACCTCTTTTATGAACATGGAACTAGGTTCACCCTGATCAGTGTCCTTCTTGGTGCTTCTTAAGTTGTAATTGTGCTTTGCTTTAGCAATAGCAGCTTTCGTGAGATTTTTAACTTCTTCCTCACTAGGCCTTCTAAGATAAACATCTTCATCTTCAATTGTTACCACATTCAAGGTAGGATGCCATTCCAGTGTTAGTTGTCCTTGAACAAACCTTTCATTATCCAACACATCACTACATTCATTTTCTACAGATTCCTCATCACTCTCTATAATAGTCTCAAACATGTTAATGTCAGGCTTAGCTTCTTGTCTCATGGACTCTTCAAGGGCTTGAGCTACTGCACACTGATGAGGAGAATGTGGCCCATCACAAGCAATACACCAAGGAGTGTTTTCTATATTATGGACATTTTTCCCTTTTAAGGGATCTAGGGTATCCTGACTCTGAGCAATTTTAGGCTTCTCATTTTGGGGTTTGCCATCTTTCCAGTTGGTATAATAAGGCATGTCATGCAGTCTAGGGGGTCTATCTTGCCAGTTATAGTGAGGCTTATTTTTTTTGCTTACCTTGGCAGTCAGATCCTTCATAGCAATAACCAACTTTTCTATCTTGTCTTCCTCCTTAACAGCTTTGCTAGGTTGTTGTTTTGTTTCCTGCCATAACCTACCATCTGTTCTCCTTCCTAACTTCCCAGATGCTTTTCTATTGCTTCCCACATTAATGGCAATTCTAAATGCATCCCTTAGGTTATGTGGATTTTTATCCCTTAAGATATAGGCCATTTTAGAATGAAATGCATTATAATAGGTGTTCAGACACATGTTATCATCTAACCTCATCACCTAATACAATCTATGCATGGCCTTTTGAAATCGGTGACCATTTTATTATTAGATTTTCTAATGTTATTAAATTCATTGAGCATGAAGCTCACATTCGTTTTGTCACCGTATTGTTCTTGAAAATAGATTTTAAAGTCCTCCCATGACCCAATGCTATTAATTGGAAGGCCTCTGTACCAATCTCTTGCATCATCAACCAGGGACTGAACAAACAATTTCATTATGACATCTTCATCCACTATCTCATAATCATTTATTAGGTCGCCAAAAGATTTTAAATGTTCCTTAGCACTAATTGCATTATTTCCAGCAAACTTATGGAGTTTGTCCCTTAACTCAGTAGGAACATGGTTGGGATATCCTGGGATCCCATCACAAAACAACTGTCTATATTGTTCCAAATTGATAGGTCTCCTTTGAAAAGGGTTAGCAACATTATTATTTCCCATGTTCATTTTGACTTTTGGAATTGGGGACTGAGATATTTGGCTATGCTGATTGTTAACAGGGATTTGACTTACTGATGTTGTATTAGTAGGCATAGTAGGCTGAATTTTAACCAGGGGAAGGGAAATTTGTTGAGGATCAAGCTTACTAAGATCTTCTGATGGAAAAGTGATAGGGGGAGCTTTTAGGTAACTAATTTTTCTTTTAACTTCCTAATTAGCTACTTCCAACTCATCTTTCTCTAGCTCCATTTGTAGATCCTCCTGTTCCTTCCTCATTCTTTCCATCTCTCTCTCATGTGCTGATAGCCTATGAGAAATCTCCTCTGTATTTCTAGATCCATTTCCATCCTCCACCCATTTCTGCTTCCCTTTATCAACATTATTTCTAGGAGGTTGTAGCTCACTAAGCACTTCCCTTTTTGGTTGGACTACTGACCTATATGCTGACTTGGCCTTAGGGATTAGAATTTCTCTGATCACGGGGCCTTCCTTATCACTCTTTTCTTTTTCCTTAGCCAATACTTCAAGATCAACTATTTGTCTAAGAAGCCTATCTCTCTCCATTAATTTTGCTTTGACTTCCTTTTCCTTATTTGCTTCCTTTTGGGCTCTTAAGGAGATTAAGTGGTGAACCCTCCTATTTAAATCTTCTATTTCTTGTGACACTTTATCTTCATCAAGGAAACTCTCCTCAAAGTCAGATATATTGACTTGATCTATATCAATCAAGCTGATATTTCTATCAATTGTTCTAGGAATAGAATGTCTGATCACATTTGAACTAGTCCTATCTCTTGCAGACACACTAACATGAGATATATCTTGACTTAAAGCATGAGCATTATCTATATTTCCAAACAATCCAAAATGGAAACCTAATATATCATGTTCAGATTCTTTGGAAGAAGAATTAGGCTTTGCATAAATAGGTCGATCAGGTATCTTACCAGTATTGTCATTTTTTGCACCCAAGCAGCGTTTGATGGTTCGTGAAGCACTGATTTCTTCTGACCTCTTCATGATTGTTTAGGAAAACCTTCTTGCAAAGTTTCACGAGGATGCTTCTTCATGACTGATCTAGTGTTTTTTCCTCCTTGCATTATGCTTGTCTTCCTTTTTAAAATTTTATGTATTTCACAAGGACTGGTTCCAAGATAATAGAGTCGCCACCCAAAAGACTATGGCAAATATGAAAACAAGCTTCGAATAAAACATTGAAAAAACTTTAGACCAAATCATATATCAAAAGAAAATAGAGGGAACCTCCAAAAAGAGACTTCCAGACACCACTGTTGTATTTATTGAAGCACAAATCTATTCCGCAAACACACAACAATTTTTTTCTGTAAAATCTAAGCACAAATCTATGTCTAGATCCTTATTGTGACTCTCCCCGGCAGAGTTGCCACTTTTGTTGTTCTCAAAATCTGATTCACTTTAAAATCCTTATAGTGATATGATAACTCTGTATGCAGAAGAGAAATTAAAGAGAAGGAAACTTTCAAGACAACATATGACAAGGTTTGATTAACCTTCTACACTTTGAACTTATCCAAAGTTCAGGTGGGTATACCTCTGTGTACTGAATTCACACTTTAAAAAAATAAATCCATAGCAAACCAGTCCAAAAACTAGTGGATCTTATCACCTTAAAATCAACTGAAACAAAGAAATGAAACTTGTATTCATGTTCAATATTGACCTACAAGATATGTAATAGACAACCTTGAACTACACCAGTGCATTATCCAAGATCGCAGAGTCATCTAAGTTCAAACAATACTTCCACAATCAAATATATCTACATATCCCATCGGATTGGCTTCTATAGATGCCTATACATGCTTGACACACATAAGAATTTATTCATACCAAACTAAATTGTGTTCATCAAAATTCAAAATATCCCACAAAGAATTAACTGGTAGAAATGATTCCTGAATATTTAATTCCCCTCCTGAAGAGAAAAGATAAGAAGCATATCTACTGAAAGTTGCCTTACAACCCATATTCAAAAAGAATAACCCTAGATTACTGAGAGTGAAATAGTAAACATTTCCAAACATACTTGAAGACAACACAAAGTTTAAACTCAAAACCAATGCTCTGTATATTGATATTTCTTCTGAAAGTATTACAAAACATTTGAATATTCTCCATCAAAACTCAAAAAAGGCTTAAATAAATTTCTGCAGCATTTTCTTACAATTCCTTGCGATCCCTTTTTTACTAGTCCTGGTATCCATTTATAACAATATGGATGCACACATAGCTTCGGACATTCCTAGGAGAATTTGTTACTATCATTACTTCTTAAGAAGAAGTTACAAAACCTTTTACAAATGTCGTTACAAGTCTCTTTCGACATCCACGGCTTCTTCCTCTTGTTGTTCTATTGCAACATTTTCGAACTGCTACACATCAATCACTGCATATTTCCTTGTCCATTCCTGATACACCTCATCAGTAGGCCATGAGAAGTTAATTACTCTTTCTTTTGTCTTGGCTAATCTTTTCCAAGAATTCCTCATTTTATTGACCTCTGAATTTAGGAAACCATAATGAGATTTGATTTTCTCAATCTCCTCAATTGCTTTGACAAATATGGAGGCATCCTCTGATTTAACAATTCCTTTTATTCTTAGTGACAATTTGGCTTCTTATTCCTTAAGCCATATTTCTTTGTCCTATAATTGGGTTGGGCTAACAAAACCTCCTAGGAGTAACTCAAAAACTTGATCAGCATACTCTTTCTTGTACAAGTTGATCTTTCTATCTACATTATCCACTCCTTTTGCAAAACTTTACTAAATCATTTGTCATATCACTGGTGGATTTAATAATGGGGTCAGCCCCTGCCTCATCATAAGATACACAAATCAATTCTATATCCTGCTCTTTGGGTCTCCATTTATCAAAAATAGGTGTTAAAATAGCCTTGTCCTCATTTAACTCATTCCACATTTCCAAAATTTTATTCATGTTGTTATACATTAGTGAAGAACCTATAGTGTCAACAAAACCTAAAATTGTAGCCCTTAGTCTCTCTTCATATTGCTTCGCATATAGGGCCTGAGCCTATTTTAAATTCTACAACTCATGGGGAGTGATCTCAATCAATTGAGAACTAGAAGGTGCTGGAGATGGTGGGAATTCAATAATGGGGCTGGTAGGTGGAGGTCTTGCTAGAGAAGACGAGATCATCAATGTTGAGGACTCACCTTGATGGTATTGTCTTGCTAACTGGCTTTGTAACTTGGCGATGATGCTATCTTTACCCCTTGCCTCTTCTTTGGCACTGTTGTAAGCTTTCAGAATTGTCTCCAACTTAACTTGGAGCTCTGCCTTTTCCTTAGCCTCTCTTTCTGCTACTGCAACACTAAACTTTGCAGTCTCTAGCACAGTGCTAGTAGCTTCCACTACCCCAGTGCTCTACACTCTTTTCTCTATCATTCCTCCAAGGTAACTTGACCCTGGGGTGTCCTTATTCCTCTTATTTTCATCTCCTTTAAGAGACCACATGACCAGTGTAGCATTATCTTTACTGAAAGTGACTCCCTCCATAGGTTTCATCTCTTTTCTTACTACCTCTAAAACCAAGGCATCTGTTATGTCTCATTCGGGGAGAATGAGTACCCCAGCCTATGCTACCATGTCTCTTCCCTACTCAAGAGTGATGGTCTTAAACTCATCAATCATTTCTTGCTTTATCTCTTCATCCACCACAGTCGGATCCTTGTGGGGCTGCTCACCTTTCCTCTTTTCACACCTAGCATTAAATTTATCAATATTCTGCTTCCACACAAATTGCATGAAGGCTCCTGATGTGACAAAGTTATTATCAGCAAAAGAAATTCTCACTGGCTTGCTTGATCTCAGGATACCACTCCTAACCTTTGAACTCATTAGTAGTAATGTTCACCTCAGTAGTAAGGGGCCCTTCTAGCATTCCCTCTTCCACTTCATCATATGTGTATGTTATCTCTCCAAGACTACCTAACTATAACAATTGCTCAACTGCTGCCTTTTCATCTGATATCTGAATAGGGGATTGAGATGGGGAATACAAGGGTTCATCAGATTGTACTTCCTTTCCCACTCTTTGTTTCTTTGGGCTATCTTCAATGTCAATGACATCCTGTATCTTCCTTTTCCCTTTTGAGGTAGAAGGCTCCCCTGTTGTTGGCATCAACACACTGTAGTTGGACTTCTTATGTAACATGTAATCACTAGGAGGGATTGCTCTGGTAGATGCAAACCTATTTAGAACTAATCTTGCTTTCTCAGGGTTGTTCTTAATTACAACCTCTCTCTTTCCTTTTAATGTTTGCATCACATCCTCAAAACAAAGAATTAAGAATTTTATCTTTTCTTTAAAGGAGCCAAAGCTAGACAAAGGGTCATAGCTAGTGTCAAATTGGTGCACAAATTCTAAAGCCTTCTTTTAGGCCACCGACTTTTCCTTCCTCAGCTCTTGCTCATCTAAATCAAACTCATTCCTAATGAGGTCTTCAGGAAACTGGAATAGGTGGGGTCTACCTCTTCATATTGCCCTCTTTCTGAACATGTCGTTGAAGAAATCTTAAGGGTCAGCACACCAGTATACTGCAGTTGACAAATGGTACAATTGAAGGAAATCTTCAAAATACTTCCAACCTCCTTTAATTATCACAAATTGATGTGCTATGGTAAGTGTAGGGAAAATGGTCCCTTTACCTCTACCTGTTAGCTCTGCCTCTTACACACTACCAATTTGCCTAAGGATCTCTTCAATTCCCACTTTAAGAGGGACCTGATAAGGCAACAAAAATGGAGTGCCTTTGAAACCATATACTCTGAAAACTCTGGAGATAGGGTATAAGTAGATATCACCCCAATTGTGGACAATTTTAATTTTCTCAGCAAACTCTTTTGGCCTAATGAATTCCAAAAGAACCTTAGGGACTCTTGGATTCTCTGAACAGATAAGAGTCCTAATCTTAGATGCAAAACACTTATAAAACTTTAAGAAGCTTGCATCTTCCCTGTCCCATGACAACACTGTACTCCATAACTGCACTAGCATCTTCTCTCCATCTTTCTCTTTCACAATATCCATTCCACTTGCAAAATAGTCACCACCCTTGAATAAACATAGATGCATGAGAAGGGAGTACCATCCAAAAGGTCTATCCACTTTCCCATTCTTTATTCCTATCAAGCCTTCATGGATGGCATCAGTGATATAGGAAGCATAATCAAAGGTCACTGCCAAAGAGGGATTCAATATTTGAGTAAATCATTAACATGTAATGAGTTGGCATATTTGCCTCAGCATCTTCTCCTAAAATTTGGCAAAGTGACCAGTATAATCCTTTGGCCCTAAGGTTGAACAGAATTAAAGAGAAAGGCTCCTCAGTGTTGGGTCCTACAATAGTTAATCTGCCTATCTTTAAAAAGAATTCTTTAAGAGGCCCATTTCTAAGGTGATTCCTCTACACACTATAAACCTCAGCTAATGATTTAAAATTAATAGGTTCTAAAAATTAGTAAATTCACTAAGCCCAAAAACATTTCTGAACTCCTCATTATTTATTTTAATGAGGGTTTTTCCACTCATGTCCTTAACACTTCTGGTGATTGGGTCATAGTTGTGTGCAATCTGAGTTAGGAGATCAACATCCATGAATACTCCAGGGACCACCAATTTGCCTACGTCCAACTCCCAGATACTGTTCATTGGGGCTGGAGAGTTTCTCATACCAAATCCAACTTTAAATAATCCCAACCCAGACAACCCAACTTGAGGGTCTCTTAGCCAATTGCCCTTGTCATACAATCCTTCTCCTATTTTTAGGAGAGGAGCTCTTGGCACTAATTCCTTTACCTTTGCTGCCACATTAGTTGACAATGTCAACTGTTCTAAGAAATCATCATAGATAGCCCTCTCCTGGTAATTAACCTTTCTTGAGAATTCTCTTTTAGGTGCCATCTTAAGAAAGTATGCAAACAATTTAATTACTAGCCCCAATTGTTCTATAATAAATCAAAACCTCAATTAAAACACACTGTCAAGTAATTGCCAAGCAAGAGTACAAGAGAACCTATTTTTGGCTTGAAGAAATCCACTCTGCAACTGAATAAATTTTCTCTGCGACTGAAGAAATTTGCTTTGCAACTGCTTCTCTGTAACAATTTTTTAGAATGATCCCTTCATTCAATTGATGCGAGATCATATACGGTAGTCGGGCTCTTAACTGCGACATTGATACCGCAAGCTTCTGTCATCCTTTCAGAATTGAATTCATAGAAGAATTCAAAAATTTCCCTCCAACAGGTCATAACATGCCTATATATTTTATTTTCGCTCTTTCGCCCTTTCGCAGAGCATAACATCCTAGCAATTTCGCCAAACAAAATCATGCCAGTCGTCCGATCAGATGAGACTTGATTGGTCTTTACACTATTTTAACCTCTTTGCTTGTTCACCGAGCCTTACCTTGTTTTCACCTTTTTGCGAGCTTTAGCCCCCGAGCATTTTCCTTTCGCGAAGCTATGCCAAGTGTTAGATGGAACTCTAACCGCCCAGCCTTTAACTCCTATCGGGACCGTCAACTTTTCACTAACCACGCCTCATCTTGATGGCTAATGGTTTTTTTCTATTTCACATGGGTTAATCCGCTTACACCTTCAGGCCACGAAACAACGAGAAGCGTTGGATCAACCTTGAGATGACCATCTTTTAAGTGAGACCTTTATCCAGACATTGTTTACCCCACTTAATCACCGGTTAACAAATGCCACGTGGCACTCGGCCATTACCGCTGGAAAACTCTTCGGGTTTAGTTCAGAGTCAACCACATGTCTTACTTCCTGCATAACTGTCGGTTACACCTTGGCGGGCCATTAATCACCTTTTGAAACTACGTGTCAATCGACACATCACCATCAAGCTTTACAAGAAGTAATAGCTGTCACTCCATATCATGCCAGGAAGAACCTCTCTTTCTCTTTCGCCATTTTGCAAGCCTTAATCCTTGGTTGATTTGCAGCCATGAAACAATGAGAACCGTTGGATCAAAATAGAGTTGATCCTCTTTTATCTTTATGCTTTATCTATTCCTTGGGCCCATTAGCTCTTTCACCATTTTCCAAACCTTAAAACTCTAGCACCTTACCTTCACGAATTCACGTGAACCGTTAGATCATATCAAACTTGCCCGATGCTTAACAACCTACTTGAATCTGGCAGATGTGGGTCATCTGACTCAGATCTATCCACCTAGTGTCTAGTCATTCCCGAACTGACAAGTCAACTTTTTATTCACTGAGAGAAGACATCGGGATCCACCTCATCCTTGCCACCTGTATCTGCCAGGTCACTTCTTATCCCGCAGCATGACTCATCTTCTTGGACCCACCTGTTAGTCCTTAAATCCAATTCGCTGACCACTTTGATTTTCGGCCACGTGTCATTATCTTACTTGCCATCTCAACTAGCTAGACTACTTTCTTGGAACGCCATGTCATTTCGTTGTTTTGCGAAAGCTATGTTTCGAGCATCTTCCTTTTGCAAAACTGTGCTAGCCATTAGATCTTGAGAACCTACGCATTTGTTCTTGCCTCTTATGAACCTCTTTTGCCCAGGCCGCAAAAACCTTTCACTGTTTCATAGAGCATAGCATGTGAGCATCTGTTAGTCGCGAAACAATGCGAGCCGTCGATTTCTTTTAAACTTGATCACCTTTTAGCTGTGGAAATGTCTTCACCGCCAGGGCCCGCCAAACCTTTTCGCCATTTCACGAAAGGTAATTTACTCACTCATTTCGGCTGCGAATCAATGCTAGCTGTTAGATTCAAAGCGAGCTGGAGTCTCTTTAAACTAGATCCAATACACACAGTTGAACATGATTTTTCCTTTTGTTATTTCACATAGCTTAACACACCCACAACTTCACCTAATGAAATAGTGAAAGCCGTAGATTCATCTGAAAGTTGCGCGACACTTACTAGGCCCGACAACATTAGAAGGAAAAAGACATAAGGCATAGATTTTTTACAATTATTTAATGACCGCCTAGGCAAATAACAAAGGGGGGGACACTTCACACGACCCCAAGACCCATTACTTAAGTGAATAAAGTAACGTAGGAATAGAAACCAGAGGGTTTTGATCAGACATTTGAGCGATTAAAACTAAAAACCCTTAACCCTTAAGGACCTAACACAGATTTGAAGCAATTAATAGCACACCTGACTCAAAATTTCAAAAACCTAGCCAATCATGGGAAAGAAAACCCATTTCTTAAATAGTGATAACACAATATATACTACTCCCTTAAAGAGATAACATGAAATTATACATAGCATTCACCAAAATTTTAAATACAAAATACTACTCCCCCTTTGCCAACAATGACAAAGTACTGCAAAACAACCCTTGTTTCTAATTATCATTAATATAATAAATGTTTATGACAATAATGAGTGAAACTTATCAAAAAATGATTTAAAATCCTGCATAAATGTCTATATGGATAAAGACCATGATTCAAGGAAGACCATGATTCAAGTAATGAGGTAGCCACCTCACTTTATATTTGCTTTTGGGATACCTCTTCCTCCATGGCATCTATTGTGCTCATCTCTTGACTGACCGTTAAGGCATCCAAATTAAGATAGCCCTTCTGAAGTATTTGCAATCTAGGTAGTAGAACAAGTTGAAGTTCCTACAAATCTCTAGTCTAGTTGCTAATCTCCAACTCTATTCTGGCAGACTGGAGTTGAAACTGGTGAATAGTTTGCCCATATGTAGTACAGGAATCATAGGGCATCTTGAAGGTGCTTATAAATGCCTACAAATTAAATTGCAGTTTTTCTTTCTATGCTAGAACATCATCACAAAATAGATGGGGTTGGCTTGTCTTACTAAGCAGCAGTTTACCCTCATCCATAGCATCTCTTATGTCCTTCTGTTCTTTCTGAAGTTTAGACCAGAGCTCATTCAGTTTCTTCACTAAGGCAGTGTTTAGTGCCTTTTGATGCTTCTTCTGTGCATTAGCTTCAGCCACCTCTTCCAGGCATTGTACCTGGTCTTCCACAACTATAAATAGAAGTTTTAGTTGGGCCAAAGAGGAATCGATACTGGGGAGGTTAGTACCAAGAATCAAACTAGTAAGAGTTTCAACCGCGGTTTGAATAACATCTTGCTCCTTTTTCCTCCTTAAGGCTTCCAGTTGCTCTTGTGCAAGCTTAATGCTTTGGAGTAGCTCCGAATCATTTGCAGATTGGAGGTCAATAGGACTAGTAATGTCAATCAGTTTTTCTTGACTACTGGTTGCCTTTGGTGTCTCCACATGTGTGCTCTTTGACGCTTCCTTCTTCTCTTTAGCTCTTTGCTTCAGTGACCAGTTCTCCTTCACTGTCATATACCTCATCCAGTTTTCCAGTTTTCCATTCTTGTTCAGCCTTCTTGTTGGCTTCAGACACTTGGTACAATCTCAGAGCAGCTTTGGCATGTGAGTGTGTATCTTTCACCACTTCAGGGACTTTGCCTTCCAGTAACGAGAGTTTTCTTCTTCTCATGAAGAAGAGGCCTTTGTATTTATCCATAACTTCATAGAGCTCTGAATTTGACACATCAGGAAAATATTGTGCAAAAAATTCTTCTCTTATTTCCTATTCCTTTTCTATGGCAATGCGCCATTTGTTATCTAAAGAATTGTATAAAGAAACCGGTGTCATGGATCTAATTTCTAATGGTGACCGATCATTAATACATAGATATTGAATGATTTCCTATTTAACTTCCTCCTTCTCATTATCATTAAAATCATCAAAGTGATCTATTAAATCACTTAGCACTTGTCTCCTAATATTCTTGATATTCCTTTGATAATGTGTCAATGGTTTGTAAGAGGAAATGTCTATATGTATCAATGCTGACGATGTCGGTTCATTGCTGGTTGTCTTTGTTTTCTTCCTCGTTTGCCTAGTCTTTTTAGGCTGCACTTTAGGTTCTGTATCCTCGGAATCTGGTGAGTTGTTCTTAGTTTTCCACTTTCTTTCAAAGACCTTGGCGGGTGCAACTTCTGGTTTCTTCTTGGCCAGTGACCGCTTGGTCACTTTAAGACTTGTTGAAGTAACTGGTGCTGATACCGATGGCACTGCCTTTCCCTTCTTCACTGAAGGTTCTTCAACTGGTTTTATTCTTTCTAAGTAAGTGACAATTCTTTTCTTCTTCAGATCAAGAGGCAAGGGGAGTAGGGTAGAGGAATACCCATCTATCATTTCATACATCACCTCATATCCCATGAGCTCCACTTCTTCCTTTTTGGGCTCAACTGCCTCCATTATGCATTCATCTACTCTGATGATAAAGCAGATGTCCTCTTCATACTTCTTGACAATATCACCAGATATCCTCATCCTCTGGCTCATCTTCTGCTTGAATTCATCAAAGTATTTGTTCAAGACTTCAGGATAACCGATTCCCACCGCTTGAAGAATTTCTTTGATTTGCTTGGTAACCGATTGGTCAGCAAACCATTGAATATCACCAACTCCCAAAAAATAGCCTTGAAAATAGAAAAACAAACCTACCAACAGTTGTCCAAATTTAAATCTTAAGGCATTTTCCTATTTGATAGACTTCAGGTTTACCAAAAGTTGCCTCTGCATACAAGTGCATAGATCAAATGATGCATCTTTCATGATCATTATGTAGGCGGCATTCACCGCAGTTGTAGAGATAGAGTTTATTCTACTAGCATAGAATATCCGGTATGCAATCACCATGCAGGAAAACTTGACCAAATCATCCTTGATGGTGTTGACAGTCATTCCCTGTTGGTCACTCATAGAACCAGTGAGCTTGGTCATTTCCGTCTTAATGACTTTCCTTAGGGCTAGCACTTCTCCAACATTACAGAAATTGGTGACAACATAAATTGCTTCTGGTGTGATGTCATGTGTCCACTCAAGATATATTTTGTCACCGTGCACTCTGCTTAGGATGATGCGGATGTGATCTTTTGTGATTTCTTCAAGAAAATAGACCGCATTGTGAAGTTTCTTTCTTTCCAGGATGTTGTATTCTAGTTTGATCTTCTTGTCATCCCTGCAGAATAAACCTAACTGAGAATGGATCACTAGGGATCCTAGGTCTTCTATTTTGCAATCAATATAATCTGAAATACCTTCCTCAACTATAACACTAGCGGTTATCTGGGATAGGGCATTGTATTTCATCTTCCTTTGTATGAAATCTGCTGAATCAATAGGTGCACTTGAACTGGAGTGAAAAGCAGAAGCCATGATAAACAAATAAACTCAAAAAATACCTTCGTGAATCAAGATTAAAGGCTCAGACATTGTAGCTAGCAACACACCACTTCAGTTGCTTGGAACACCACTTAGTGTTCTTCACAAATAGGTTGCAAATATCTTAGAATTCTTCTACTAGATTTCAATTCACTTTGAATCCCAAGTCGAATCACCTTTGGTCGCTCTCACTTGAAAATTTCTTCGCACGCAAATTGATAAGTGAAAATGACATGAAAATCCCTTTTAAACAAATTCTTCACCTACCATAATAAAAGCTCCACCATTAGGTTATAAACCCTAATTTTGCCTTTTACCATTTCCGGTCTTCTGTCGATTGACAGGTTAACACATATCGGTTAAGGTCTTTTACCGATATAAATTGGGGGTTTGAAATATTTCACCGATTTGCTCCCCCTAAGCTTTTCTGAAGCTTATTTTGTCGGTTCAGCAACTTCCACACTAGGTGCAGAAACCGGTTCTTCTTGTGACACTTCTTCAGGTTTTTTCTTCCATGTTGTCTTCATATCTGCTTGAACAGTTTTAACATCAATATTTCCTTTCGGAGTTACTGGTATATCATCTAATATGTTCTTTCTCACCCTGCATATTCTAGTTGTGTGACCTAGTTTGTTGATGATAGCAAACCATTCCAGGTACTCTCCATGGTCCAGTATTCATCTTTTCATTCTTCCATCTACATGTTGCAGCAATGTGACTACTACCATGACAGATCATATAGGTTGCTCTCCAACCAATTGCAGTTTGATAGCCACCACCACCTGACTAATGGTCATAGGTTTTATACCGGTTTGGATTTTGGTTCACAGAGGATTCAAGAAACCCTCCTTGACTCCTTTGAGGATATCTTCCAGTGTTGTATATAACTGACATGCATTCAAATGCTCTATGCCCAAACTTGTTTCATGCATAACAGTTACCATTGAATCTATTGGATCTAGGTTTATTGTTTAGAAAATAAGGAAAATTGTTGTAAGCCTTATTTCTACATACATTGGTAGTGTGTCCTTCCTTGAGACAATTAAAGCAAACAAGTTTGAACTTTTTCTTACCTTTATCCTTTAGTGTCAGTTGCTTCTTTGATGCTCCATCTTTTATTCCAAAGGATTCTGTTGGGTCCCAGAGATAACTGAGAGGGGGGGGTGAATCAGTTGTCAAATAAATTCAAACCAAAAACAACTTAACCAACTTAATGCTTAATACCAGTAAACCAATTAAGTATGTCGGTAGATAGTTTTAATAGTTAATTGCTATACCGGTAAAGATTAATGTATGAAACATAAACACAAAGTCATCCACAACACATAACACCAATATTTGTACGTGGAAACCCTGTAAGGGGAAAACCACAGTGGGAAACCTTACCCACAATCAGATGATACTACTGCAAATAGTAAGTGTATATAAATGGGGTCTGCACATGCAGAAAGGCCAACAGCCTAGAGCTTACTGCTCAATCACAAAATGGGAGGCACACTAACTACAGTTGGATGGTTAAATCTAATAAGAATGTAATTCACAAAATAGCATCTTCATATGCTAGATTCAGTACCGGTGTAATGCTGATATGCTTTCACAAAAACCTAGCTTCACCTTCAAATGATGTCTTTGTGTATAGCTCTACTTAATCTCGCATATACCTTCACACAATCCTTTTTTGCATTCCACATTTGATCTTACAAATAAGATCTTAAATTTATACCATAACCTAAGACCAATTTTAGTAGGTCGGCTCTACAAGATATTACAATAAAAACATTTTACAAACAATATAATATCTGATGCAATAACTGATTGAACATGTCGGTTTAATGCATTTACAACAATAATTAATCATCTCCATAGCGTGCCATTGTGATCTGGAAAGATAAGCCTGTCGATGTAACCCTAGACCTATTTGCCGATAACAGCAAATATGCAACTGTGAATATACCAATGAATAAAACTCCAAGACAAGATGTCTAGACGATATCTTTGACATTACCAAGTGTTTTCCATGCCATTCCAAGTGTCGGTGATCATTATATCTTGTCGGTGTGCCATATACCAGTAACTGTGCAATAGTTACTTGTTTGTCGGTGAATGTTGCTAGATCTCAAAAGTGCTAGTGTTTTAGTAGGTGTTGACATCAATGACAAAACCATACCAAAATACCAACAATCTCCCCCTTTGGCATTGATGGAAACACAAGATGGAAAAACCATCAAAGTGCCAAAATAGAAATGCCAAGTATCAAAAACCAACAATCTCCAAAAAGATTATAACTAGAAAGTAATAATCTCTCCTAAGTAACAATCTCTCCCCCTGGGAGCAACATGTGTTTTTCAAAGCTTTTCAGTACCAATCTCTCCAAAAGATAATGTGTTTTTCCATAGATATCTCTCCCCCTTTGACATCAAATGCCAAATTCATATACAAAATACCAATCAATTCAATATACCAACTACTCCCCCTAAGAAGTAGCTTCCTCATCAAAGACCAGAGTAAAAGATTTCTCTGTTAATTCTACCAGTTGATGACAATCATCAACTATCTAAGTCTCTACTGGTGGTGGTATGACTCCAAGCTGATCTCTAAGATATTCAAAAGTCTCCTTAAGCAAAGGTTTAGTGAAAATATCTACAATCTACTCTTTAGTATTCACATAAACTAGTTTTATCTCCTTTGCTTCAACTTTTTCCCTTAGAAAATTCAGTTTGATAGAAACATGTTTGGTTTTAGAATGTAATACCAGTTTCTTAGATATATCAATTGTTGCAGTGTTATCACAATAGATAGTAATAGGCTCTTTGCATTTTAGCTTTATGTCTTTCAACATTTGCTTAATCCATAGTACATGTGTACAGTTAGTTGATGCTGCAACATATTTTGATTCTACTGTTGATAAAGATGTACAGCTCTATTTCTTACTCGACCAAGAAACTAGTTTGTTTCCAAGGAAGAATGCTCTACCACTGGTGCTTTTTCTATCATCCACATCTCCTGCCCAATTTGCATCTGTGTATGCACATAATTCAAATTTTTCATCTCTAGGATACCATAATCCAAGATTTATAGTGCCTAAGTACCAAAAAATCCTTTTTACTGTTGATTCATGATTTTCTCTAGGATTACTTTGAAATCTTGAAACAATACATACTGCATTCATAATATCAGGTCTGGTTTGTGTCAAATATAGTAAACCTCCTATCATAGATTTGTATCTAGTTGGATTAACAGGTGTAGATTCATCCCTTTGTGATAATTTGTCATTTGTTGTCATAGGTGTGCTTACCGGTTTAGAGTTCTCCATCCCAAATTTCTTTAGTAACTCTTTTAAGTATTTGGATTGAATCAAGAATATACCTTTATCAGTCTTTGAAATCTACAATCCTAAAAAGAATTTTATTTCTCCAATCATAGACATTTCAAATTCTTGTTGCATTTTAATAGAAAATTATTTACATAATCCATCTTCTCCTCCAAAGATTATATCATCAACAAATACTTCTATAATCAAGATTTCATCATTATTTATTTTGTAATATAAATTGTTGTCTGCATTTGCTTTAGTAAAACCAATCTTTAAAAGATACTTATCCAATCTTGCATACCAAGCTCTTGGGGCTTGTTTTAGTCCATACAGAGCTTTTCTTAACCTGCATACCATATCATTGTCATCTGTCAAAGAAAATCCATCAGGTTGTTTAATGTATACTTCCTCTTCAAGATCTCCATTCAAAAATGCACATTTAATATCCATTTGATAAACTTTGTAGTTCTTGTGTGCTGCAAAAGCCAAAAATAATCTATCTGCCTCAATTCTAGCTACCGACGCAAAGGTTTCATTGTAACCAACTCCTTCTTTCTGAGAATATCACTGACACACTAGTCTTGCTTTATTTCTGACAACCTTACCATCTTCATTAAGTTTTTTTCTAAATACCCATTTGGTTCCAATTACATTTTTATCTTTAAGCCAGGGAACTAATGTCCAAGTGTTGTTTTTCTCAATGTGTTCTAATTCTTCTTCCATAGCTTTAATCCAAAATTTATCTTCACATGCCTCATTAACAAATGATGGTTCAATTTGAGAAATAAGACATACCTCTTTATTTCCCAATCTTCCTCTTGTCATAACTCCTTTAAACTTGTTTCCAATTATTTGATCTTCAGAATGATTCAGTCTTACATACCAGGGTGTCTTAGTTTGCTATTGTTCCTCAATTACTATGGAATCCTCAGATGGTACCAGGGTAACTGGATCTTCATTCTGTACCAGTGGATTTAGACTAGGGTCATTTGTCAAAAATTTTGCTGCCGATTCAGAGTCTATATACCTTGAAGTTCCTCTGAATTGTTCATCAATCTTTACATTTGTACTCTCAACAATTTTCTGCAATCTTTTGTTAAAACATCTATATGCTTTGCTCTTAGATTAATAACCAAGAAATATTCCTTCATCACTTCTAGGATCAAATTTGCCAATATACTCATCTCTTCTGATATAACATTTACTTCCAAAAATTATGAAATACTTAAGAGTAGGAGTATTACCAAACCATTATTCATGAGAGGTCTTACCGGTTTCACCTTTGATGTGAACTTTGTTGAATGTATAGACCGTTGTGCTGACTTCTTCTCTCCAATACACGTGGTAAATTTGCTTCTGATAACATACTTCTTTTTGCATCCAAGATAGTTACATTTTTCCTTTTAACAACTTCATTTTGTTGTGGTGTCTTAGGTGCTGATAGTTGTCTTCTGATTTCATTCACTTCATAGAATGTATTAAAGTCTCTAGATATAAATTCACCTCCTTGATCTAATCTTAAACATTTGATTTTCTTACCAGTTTCATTTTCAACCATTGCTTTGAATAGTTTGAACTTTCCAAGTGCTTCTGATTTTTCTCTGAGAAAAGTAACCCAACACATTCTAGAATAGTCATCAATAATTAGCATGAAATATCTATCACCTTGTAAGCTTTTAGTTCTAGCTAGACCACATAAATCAGTGTGAATAAAATCAAGAGCATTATTTGATTTTTCTAGAATACTTTTGAAACTAGCTCTAACTTGTTTTCCAAATTGACATTCCTTACATACTATATTCTGAGGTTTGACAAGTTTAGGCAAATCTCTAACTGTCATAGTAGTACTGATCTTTACCATGCAATCAAAGTTTACATGATACAGTCTCTTATGCCATAACTAACTTTCATATATATGTGCAATTAAGCATGTCTTTTAACTATTATTCAAATAAAAGATATTACCTCTAGTCTGATTACCGGTTGCAATTTCCAAACTAGTTCTATTCATGATTTTGCATTTTCCATTTTTAAATTGTAACTGAAATCCTTTCTCAACTAATTGACCAACACTAAAAAGATTATGCTTTAATCCTTCAACATAGTAGACATTGTCAGTGTTATGCTTATCATCAAGAGATATTGAACCCTTACCATTGATTGAACAAGCTTTGTCATCTCCAAATCTTACTAAGCCGCCATTGTATTCTTGAAAGTTCAAGAATTTACCTTTGTCTCTTGTCATATGATGTGAGCATCCTGAATCAATGGTCCATTCATCCTTTACTTCAACTTTAGCTGCCAGGGCATGTACTACCAGTTGAGCAGTAGGTGTCAGTTGATCTTCTGTTATAGCAACAAAAACCCATCCATTGTTTGTCGAATCCTCATCAAAATCATCAATCACACCTTCATCGGCAATATAACAAGATTTGTCTTTATTCTTCTTAAATCTATATCTCTGATATTTAGGATTAGGCTTGTATGTTCTTCTAGCTTCTTCTCTTAGTCTAGCATGTCTATCAGGGCATCTTGAAGCGATATGACCAATCTTATTGCAGTTAGAACATTTAAAAGGTGCTTTACCTTCATACTTACTTCCAATTGGACCTTTAGGCATTTTCCTTGCAAATAGTGCTTCAAGTTCTTCATTTTCTTTCCTACTTTCTTCAAGTTCTCTTGCATAAAAGACTTTCCAATCAAATTTGTCAAATGATGGAGCAGATGATGTTGATTCTTTAAAGACCAAAACTGTCTTTATAGTAGCAACAGGACCAAATTCTTCAATTTCAAAAGCTGAAAGTTTCCCAATCAATGTATCCCTAGTAACTGATGTATTAGGAATTGTTCTTAACTCATTTATAGCAATAACCTTCATTTTGTATTTTGGTGGCAATCCTCTTAAAACTTTTGAAACAATTTCATCCTCACTTAAGGTTCCTCCACAACATTTAATACCCAAAACAATTTCATTTACTCTTTCCATAAAAGAAGAAATCCTTTCATCTTCTTCCATTTTCAGATGTTCATACTTGACTCAGAAGCTTTCAAGTTTTACAATTTTGATTGTGGAATCTCCTTCATTCAGTGTTTCCAAATGATCCCAAATAGCTTTAGTAGTAGACCTATTTGATAGTCCCATGATTTGTTGGTCTGATAATGCACTCAAAAGTGCTTCTCTTGCTTTGCAATCATTTTCCTCATCTTTTGTCAAGTTAGCTGGACTGGGCTGACCAGGTATAGCAGCAGTATAACCATTCTTTGTAACTTCCCAGATGTCTTTTCCAATGCAATTTAGATGTGTCTCTGTTTTGATCTTCCATATTCCATAGTTGGTTCCATCAAGTTTAGGACTGTCCTTTCTGGAATAGTTAGTAGACATTGGATCTCCTCAAACTATTAAACTTCTGCCAAAGAGGACTAAGCTCTGATACCAATTGTTAGGTCTTGGAGACAACTGAGGGGGGGGGGGGGTGAATTAGTTGTCAAATAAATTCAAACCAAAAACAACTTAACCAACTTAATGCTTAATATCAATAAACCAGTTAAGTATGTCGATAGACAATTTTAACAGTTAATTGCTATACTGGTAAAGATTAATGCATGAAACATAAACACAAAGTCATCCACAACACATAACACCAATATTTGTAAGTGGAAACCTTGTAAGGGGAAAAACCACGGTGGGAAACCTTACCCACAATCAGATGATAATACTGCAGATAGTAAGTGTACATAAATGGGGTCTGCACATGCAGAAAGGCCAACATCCTAGAGCTCACTACTCAATCACAAAATGGGAGTCACACTGACTATAGTTGGATGGTTAAATCCAATAAGAATATACTGCACAAAATAGCATCTTCATATGTTGGATTCAATACCAGTGTAATGCTGATATGCTTTCACAAAAACCTAGCTTCACCTTCAAATGATGTCTTTGTGTATAGCTCTGCTTAATCTCGCATATACCTTCACACAATCTTTTTTTGCATTCCACATTTGATCCTACAAATAAGATCTTACATTTATACCATAACCTAAGACCAATTTTAGTAGGTCAGCTCTACAAGATATTACAATAAAAACATTTTACAAATAATATAATATTCGATGCAATAACTGATTGAACATGTTGGCTTAATGCATTTACAACAATAATTAATCATCTCCCTAGCATGCCATGCTGATCTGGAAAAGATAAGCCTGTCGGTGTAACCCTAGACCTATTTATCGGTAATAGAAAATATGCAACTGTGAATATACTAATGAACAAAACTCTAGGAAAAGATTTCTAGATGATGTCTTCGATATTACCAAGTGTTTTCCATGCCATTCCAAGTGTCGGTGATCATTATATCTTGTCGGTGTGCCATATACCAGTAACTATGCAATTGTTACTTGTTTGCTGGTGAATGTTGTTGGATCTCCAAAGTGCTAGTGTTTTAGTAGGTGTTGACATCAATGACAAAACCATACCAAAATACCAACAGATTCACCTTCCTCATATCCAGAGAAACCAAGTCCATTGGTATTCTTTACCGGTGTTGCTTATTCAAGCTTTTGTTCTAGGTTAACAATACTTTTATTGAATTTGGCAAGTATTTCCTTTGACTCAGTGAGTTCCTTGGTAATAGAAGCATGGGATTCCTTCAAGGTTGCATTCTTAGAAATAGCCATGTTTAGTTCACCTTCCATTTCTTCTTTTTCCACTTTACTCTCTTGTAGATGAGCGGTAAGTGCACTGATTTCTTGCTTTAGCTTAGAGATGTCATGATCTTTGTCTTTTACTAGATCTTCAGCTTTCCTCCAATTCTCAAGCTCTTGACACATTATGATAGTCAGTCCTTCCAGTTCCCTTCTGAGGTTCGTATTGGATTCATTCAATTTTTCAACTTCTTCAACTAGGGAATCCATGTCTGCTTCATCAGAAGAACTGTTTTCAGTAAGCTCCATCAGTTTCTTAACATGCTCTCTTCTTTTTGCTAGAGAGCCTTTATATTTGACTTTGAGTTCATCAAAGGCTTTCTTAGTCTGAGTGAGATAGTGAGTAAGCTCCCTCATAGTGTATTCCCCCACATCTCCTTCCAAGTGGTTAAACTTATAGAAAGGTTGGCTCTAATACCAATTGATGAATACTAAGAGGGGGGGTTGAATTAGTATACCAAAAAATACTGAACTTAAACACTTAAACATTTTAGCACTCAACCGATATAATAGATTTCTTAACAAATTGGTTAAGACAAATACAATCCAAATAGAAAATAAAGCATTCACCCACAAGAGCACAATCACCATAACATAAGAGATTTTCACGTGGAAACCCAAATGGGAAAAACCACAGTGAGATCAAACTCACAAGTAACTATCTGTAGAATAGTAACCAAACTGGTTAAGGTCATACAATGTTCTTCACTAGAATAGATCTTGTTAGGAATCTTGATCTCTTTTAGGAGATAAGTCTGATTAAAGACTACCTTGTGAGAGGATTTCAAATCCACAGTTGTGAACCACCATTTTAGAGGATTTACAAAGGCTTTGCCAGGCCTACCTGGTTAAGGGTTTCAAACTTGTTGAAGATGTGAGTAATTAACAAGTGAGTGATCTAAATACTAGTACAGTATGCTTGGTTAGATCCTTGATAGCTCATTGTTATTGCATTTCAGCATTACTTCAGTCTTCAATATATCCACACTATGTTTCTTCACATAGACCTAATCTTCTCTTATATGATCACACATACAAAAACCTCATCAACCACCTAAAACCCTAACATCACCTAAAACCCCCGACATGATGTCTTTATAAAGGGAACATTGCAAGTTCTTAGGTTCAGTGCATCTAGACACATTTGGTAGCATGGCACAAAATCACGGCCAAAGTATCAGTGGATGATAACTCATCACAAAAATACCGGTTGGTAACTCATCACAGAGTAATACCGATTCATACATTTACCGATTATCGGTTTACACATTTTACCAATTATCTGTTTGTCAAAATAAAGACTGGGAAAAATGATAACAACCACTTTGTTCCTTCATACTACTTTTTGATCCTCAAACCTCTTGAGGTCTTCATATCGCTTGGGTCTTCATACTGCTTGAGATCGGTAAACACTTTCTGCAAAACACCGATAGTCTAAAGACTATAATACATAATACCGGTTGAGCATAACTTATACATACAAAAAGTGATCTCAAAGCAAGTGTCTGTCCATCAATGACAATCACAACATCATCATCAAAAATGCCAATAAAAACTTTCCTTCAACCTTCAAATGATGTCTGCGTGTACAACTCGGCTTATTCTCGCATTTACCTTCTTATAATTCCTTCTTTCAATCACTTATCGATCTCACAAATAAGATCTTACATATATACCATAACCTAAGACCAATTATAGTAGGTCGGCTCTAAAAGATATTATAATAAAAACAATTTACAAGTAAATTAATAACCGATACAACATGTCGGCTTAATACATTTACAATAATAATAAATCATCTCCAAAGCGTGTCATTCTGATCTAGAATAGATAAGTCTATCGATGCTTATTCTGGACCTATTTGTCGGTAATAGCAAATATGCAAATATGAATATACCAATGAACAAATCTCCAAGACAAAGTGTCCAAATGATGTCTTCAACATAACCAAGTGTTTCCCATGTCATTCCAAGTGTTGGTGAACATTATATCATGTCGATGAACCAGATACCAGTGACTGTGCATAAAGTCACTTGCTTGCCGCTGAACATTCCCAATTCTCCAAAGTGCCAGAGTTGATAAGTATTAATAAGTGTTGACATCAATGACAAAACCATATCAACATATCCAAAATACCAACAATCTCCCCCTTTGGCATTGATGGCAACACAAGATGGAAAAACCATCAAAGTGCCAAAATAGAAATACCATATACCAAAAACCAATAATCTCCCAAAAGAGATCATAACTAGAAATCAAAATTTAGATACAGAGAGTAATCAATCTCTCCCAAAATAACAATCTCTCCCCTTAAGAGTAACATGTGTTTTTCCTTGTGTTTTTCCATATCAATCTCTCCTCCTTTGACATCAAATGCCAAAGCTAATACAAAAACCAAGTTCAAATACAAAATACCAACCAATTTAGTATACCAACTACTCCCCCTAAGAAGTAGCTCTCCTCATCAAAGTCGGAGTAAAATATTTCTCTGTTAATTCTGTCGGTTGATGACAAACATCAACTATCTAAGTCTCTACCGATGGGGGTATGACCCCAAGCTAATCTCTGAGATATTCAAAAGTTTCTTTAGGCAAAGGCTTAGTGAAAATATCTGCAATTTTCTCTTTAGTATTCACATAAACTAGTTTTACTTCTTTTGTTTCAACATTCTCCTTTAGAAAATTCAGCTTGATAGATAAATGTTTAGTTTTAGAATGTAGTATTGGATTCTTAGATATATCAATTGCTACAGTGTTATCACAATAGATAGTTATAGGTTCCTTGCATTTTACCTTTATGTCCTTCAACATTTTCTTAAGCCATAATACCTGTGTACAGTTAGTTATTGCTGCAACATATTTTGATTCTGTTGTTGATAAAGATGTGTAGCTTTGTTTCTTACTCAATCAAGAAATTAGTCTGCTTCCAAGAAAAAATGCTCCGCCGGTGGTGCTTTTTCTATCATCCACATCTCCTACCAAATTTGCATCTGTGTATGCACATAATTCAAATTTTTCATCTCTAGGATACCATAAGCCAAGATTAGTAGTGCTTTGTAAGTACCGAAAAATACTTTTTACTGCTGATTCATGATTTTCTCTAGGATTACTCTAAAATCTTGAAACAATACATACTGTATTCATAATATCAGGTCTTGTTTGTGTCAAATACAATAAACCTCCTATCATAGATTTGTACCTAGTCTGATTAACAAGTGTAGCTTCATCCTTGAGTGATAATTTGTCATTTGCAGTCATAGGTGTGCTTACTAGTTTAGATTTTTCCATCCCAAATTTCTTTAGTAACTCCTTCAAGTACTTAGATTGACACAAGAATATACCTTTATCAGTCTATAAAATATGCAATCCTAAAAAGAATTTTATCTCTCCACTCATAGACATTTCAAATTCTTGTTGCATTTCAATAGAAAAGTCTTTACATAAACCATGTTCACCTCCAGAGATTATATCATCAACAAAAACTTCTATAACCAAGATGTCATCACTAGTTACTTTATAGTATAAGTTACTATCAGCATTACCTTTAGAAAAACCAATCTTCAAAAGATATTTATCCCATCTAGCATACCAAGCTCTTGGAGCTTGCGTCAGTCCATACAAAGCTTTCCTTAACCTGTAAACCATATCTTTATTAGCTATCAATGAAAATCCATCAGGTTGCTCAATGTAAACTTCTTCTTCAAGATCTACATTCAGAAATGCACATTTAATATCCATTTGATATACTTTGTAGTTCTTGTGTGTTGCAAAGGCCAAGAATAATCTAACTACCTCAATTCTGGCTATCGGTGCAAAGGTTTTATTATAGTCAACTCCTTCCTTTTGAGAATATCCTTTACACACTAGTCTTGCTTTATTTTTTATTACCTTACCATCTTCATTAAATTTGTTTCTAAATACCCATTTTGTTCCAATTACATTTTTGTCTTTAGGCCGGGGAACTAATGTCCATGTGTTATTCTTTTCAATTTGTTCTAATTCTTCTTCCATAGCTTTAATCTAGTGTTTATCTTCACATGCCTCATTAATTGATGATGGTTCAATTTGAGAAATAAGACATACCTCTTCATTTACCAATCTTCCTCTTGTCATAACTCCTTGATACTTGTTCCCAATTATCTGATTTTCAGAGTGGTTCAATCTTACATACTGGGGTGTCTTCGTTTACTGCAATTCCTCAGTTACAGTGGAATTTCTAGATGATACCGATGTAACTGGATCTTCATTTTGTACCAGTGGGTTCAATGTAGGTTCATTTTTTAGTATCTCTATTGCCGGTTCAGAGTCTATATACCTTAAAGTTCCTCTAAATTGTTCATCAATTTTCACATTTGTACTCTCAACAATTTTCTGCAATCTTTTGTTAAAACATCTATATGCTTTGCTTTTAGATGAATAACCAAGAAATATTCCTTCATCACTTCTAGGATCAAATTTGCCAATATACTCACATCTTCTAATATAGCATTTACTTCCAAATATTCTAAAATATTTAAGAGTAGGAGTAATGCCAAACCATAGTTCATGAGGGGTCTTACCAGTTTCATCTTTGATGTGAACTTTGTTGAATGTATAGACCATTGTACTTGCTACCTCTCTCCAATATACATGTGGTAGATTTGCTTCAGATAACATACTTCTAGCTGCATCCAAGATAGTTTTATTTTTTCCTTTCTACAACTCCATTCTGTTGTGGTGTCTGGGGTGCTGATAATTGTCTTCTGATTCCATTTACTTAACAAAATGCATTAAATTCCTTAGATGTAAATTCACCTCCTTGATCTGATCTTAGACATTTGATTTTCTGACTGGTTTCATTTTCTACCATTGCTTTGAATAGTTTGAATTTCCCAAGTGCTTCTGATTTTTCTCTGAGAAAAGTAACCCAACACATTCTAGAATAGTCATCAATGATTAGCATGAAATATCTATCACCTTGTAAGCTTTTAGTTCTAGCTAGACCACATAAATCAGTGTGAATTAAGTCAAGAGCATTATTAGATTTTTCTGGAATAATTTTAAAAGATGCTCTAACTTGTTTTCCAAATTGACATTCCTTACATACTGGATTGTGAGGTTTAACAATCTTAGGTAAATCTCTAACTGCCTTAGTTGTACTAATTTTCACAATGCAATCAAAATTTACATGACAGAGTCTCTTATGCCATAGCCAACTTTCATCAATATGTGCAATTAAGCATGTCCTTTTACTGTTATTCAAATGAAATATGTTACCTCTAGTTTGATTACCGATTGCTATTTCCAAACCAATTTTGTTCATAATTTTGCATTTTCTATTCTTTAATTGTAACTGAAATCCTTTTTCAACTAATTCACCAACACTCAAAAGATTATGCTTTTAACCTTCTACATAGTAAACATTGTCAGTATCATGCTTACCATCAAGAGATATAGTTCATTTTCCTTTTATCAAACAATCTTTATCATCTCCAAATCTTACTAGACCTCCATTATATTCCTGAAAGTTCAAGAATCTACCTTTTTCACCAGTCATATGATGTGAACATCTTGAATCAATGATCCATTCATCCTTAACTTCAACTTTAGCTACCAGGGCCTACTCTAGCGGTTGAACAATAGGTGTCGGTTGATCTTCTATTATAGCAACAAAAACCCATCCATTGTCTGTCGGATCCTCATCAAAATCATAAGTGACTCCTTCATCAGCAAGATAACAAGATTTATCCGTATTCTTCTTAAATCTGTATCTTTGATATCCGGAATTAGGCTTGTATGTTCTTCTAGCTTCTTCTCTTAATCTAGCATGTCTATCAGAGCATCTTGAAACCATATGACCAATCTTATTACAATTAAAACATTTAAAGGGTGCTTTACCTTCATACTTACTTCCAACTAGGCCTTTAGGAATTTTTCTTGCAAATAGTGCTTCAAGTTCTTCAAGTTCTTCATTTTCTCTCCTGCTCTCTTCAAGTTCTCTTGCATAAAAGGTTTTCCAATCAGATTTGTCAAATGATGGTGCAGATGATGTTGATGCCTTAAAAGCTAAATTTGTCTTTATAGTAGCAACAGAACCAAATTCCTCAATTTCAAAAGCTGAAAGTTTTCCAATCAATGTATCCCTAGTTACTGATATATTAGGCATTGTTCTTAACTCATTTATAGCAGTAACTTTCATTTTGTATGTTGGTAGAAATCCTCTTATAACTTTTGAAACAATTTCATCTTCACTTAAAGTTCCTCCACAACATTTAATACCCAAAACAATTTCATTTACTCTTTCCATAAAAGCAAAAATCCTTTCATCTTCTTCCATTTTCAGATTTTCATACCTGACTCAAAAGCTTTCAAGTTTTGCAATTTTGACTATGGAATCTCCTTCATTCAGTGTTTCCAAATGGTCCCAAATAGTTTTAGCAGTAGATCTATCTAATAATCCCATTATTTGTTGATCTAATAATGCGCTCAAAAGTGCTTCTCTCGCTTTACAATCATTTTCCTTATCTTTTCCTTAGGTAGGTAGATTAGGTTGATTCTGAGTGGGATCAATATAGCCATTCTTTGTAACTTTTCAGATGTCCTTTCCAATTCAATTCAGATGTGTCTCCATCCTGATCTTCTATATCCCATAGTTGGTTCCATCAAGTTTAGGACTTTCCTTTCTAAAATAGTTAGTAACCATTGGATTTCCTCAAGTTGTTAAACTTCTGCAAAAAGAGGACTAAGCTTTGATACCAATTGTTAGGTCCCGGAGACAATTGAGAGGGGGGTGAATCAGTTGTCAAATAAATTTAAACCAAAGACAACTTATCCAAACCAAATACTTAATACCGGTAAACCAAACTTTATGTCGGTAGATAGTTTATCAATTAATTGTAGTACCGGTAAAGATTAATGCATGAAACAAAAAGACAATAAGATCCACAACACATAACACCAATATTTGTATGTGTAAACCCTATAAGGGGAAAAACCATGGTGGGAAACCTTACCCACAATCAGATGATACTACTACAGATAGTAAGTGTATACAAATGGGGTCTGCACATAAAGAAAGGTCAAGCACCTAGAGCTCACTTCTCAAACACAAATAGGAGTCACTGTTGGCATTTTTTATGATTATGTTGTGATTGTCATTGATGGACACACTCTTGCATTGAGATCATTTTTGTATGTATGAGTTATGCTCAACCGGCAATTGTTCCAACCGATATGATGCATTATAGTCCTTAGACTATTGGTGTTTTGCAGAAAGTGATTACCGATCTAAAGCGGTATGTTAACCCCAAGCAGTTCGAGGATCTCAAGTGGTAAGAAGGATCAAAGTGGCAGAACACATATTTCTCAATCTTCATTTTGTCAAACCGGCAACCGGCATTTTGCTTGAACCAGTATTTTGTATGAACCGGTAATACTCTGTGATGAGTTACCGATAGGCATTTTGTGATGAGTTACCATCCACCGATTGTTTGATGATGTCGACACTTTAACGGTGATTTTTGTGTCATGTTACCAGATATGTCCATATGCATTAAACCTAGGAAATTGTATTGTAATCCTATTGGACCGACATGAAATCAAATTCCTTTATAAGGACATCATGTCTAGGGTTTTAGGTTGTTGTTGTTGCGGTTGATGTTGTTGCTAGGGTTTAAGGTGGTTGAGGGGTCAGAGAGAGTATGAATGTATAGAAGACTGAAGTAATGCTGGAATGCATGAGGAACGAGCTATCAAGGATCTAACCAAGCAATCTGTGCTATTTTCTAGATCACTCACTTGTTGATTACTCACATCTTCGACAAGTTTGTAGCCCTTAACTGGGTAGGCCCAAAAGCCTTTTGTAAATCCTCTAACAAGGTGGTTCACATCTATGGATCTAAAATCGTCTAGCAAGGTAGTCTTTAATCGGACTTATCTCCTAACAGAGATTGAGATTCCTAAGAGGATTTGTTCTGGTAAAGAACATTGTAAGACCTTAACCGATCTGACCTTAACCAGTCTAGTTCCTATTCTACAAATAGTTACTTGTGAGTTCCATCTCACCATGGTTTTTCCCATTTGGGTTTCCACGTCAGATATTTTGTGTTATGGTGGTATTACTTCTGTGGGTAATATTTGCTATTTGGTTTGCATGTGTGCTAACCGGTTTGTCTGCTAAACTGTTTTACCGGTTTACTGTTAGTCTTGCAAAGTGTTTAAGTGCAAAGATTTTTGGCATACTAATTCACCCTGCCCCCTCTTAGTATTCATCAATTGGTATCAAAGCCAACCTTTCTATAAGTTTAACCACTTGGAAAGAGATATGGGGGAATACACATTGAGGGAACTTACTCATCGGCTCACTCAGTCTGAGCAAGCCTATGATGATCTTATGGTCAAACACAAGGCATCTCAAGCAAAAAGGAGAGAACATGTAGAAAATATGATGGAGCTATCTAAAAATAGTTCCTTTGATGAAGTGAACATGGAAGCCCTGATTCAAGAAGTAGAAAAGCTAAATGAATCCAATTCCAACCTGAGAAAAGAATTGGAAGGACTAACTATTAGAATGTGTCAAGAGCTTGAGAACCGAAGGAAAGTTGATGATCTGGTCAAAGACAAAGAT
Source organism: Cryptomeria japonica (assembly GCF_030272615.1). Taxonomy (NCBI): domain Eukaryota; kingdom Viridiplantae; phylum Streptophyta; class Pinopsida; order Cupressales; family Cupressaceae; genus Cryptomeria; species Cryptomeria japonica. The sequence continues at coordinate 55,446,973 of NC_081410.1, read as the reverse complement.
CATGAAAACTCTAAATTGAAGCAAGAGATCAATGCCCTAACTGCTCAACTCCATGTGAGCAAAGTGGAAAAGGAAGACATGCAAGGAGAACTAAACATTGCCATCTCTGAGAATGAAAACCTGATGGAAACAAATGCTGCTATTTCCAAAGAACTCTCTAAGTCAAAGGAAATACTTGCTAAGTTCAACAAGAGTACTGTCAAGCTAGAGAAAAAGCTTGAATCTGCCAAACCTGTCAAGAATACTGATGGACTTGGTTATTCAGGTCATGAGAAAGGTGAGACCTCTGGTACAAATGGCTGAACATCAAAGAATCAACCGATATCAAAGGATAAAGGTAAGCAAAAGTTTAAACCTATATGCTTTAACTGTCTCAAAGGATATACTGCCAATGTGTGTAGGAGTAAGGCTTACAATAATTTTCCCTATTTTCTAAATGATAAGCCTAGATCCTATAAATTCAACGGTAACTGTTATGCATGCAACAAGTTTGGGCATACAGAATCTGAATGCAGGTCTTTTATGAATAACACTGGAAGATATCCTCAAAGGACCCAAGGAGTTGGTCCTAAACCTTTTGTGAACTGGAATCACAACTAGTTTAATGCCTTCAATCATTAGCCAAGAAGCGGTGGCTATCAACAATGGAAACATGAACAATGGACCTTGAAGAGCACTTGGATTGGTCTGCTATCATTGCAACAAACTGAGTCACATTGCCAGATTTTGTAGATCAAGAAAGAACATATCAGATGACATACCGGTCACTCCAGAAGGAAAAATTGATGTTGAAATTATTCAAGTGGATATGAACAAGACCTAGAAGAAGAAACCAGCAATGTTGCAAGAGGAACCAGTTTCTACACCTAGAGTGGAAATCACAAAACCGGCAAACTAAGCTTCAAAAAAGCTTAGGGGGAGCAAACGGTGAAATGTTTCAAACCCTTGGTTTACATCGATAAAAGACCTTAACCAATATGCAATACCTGTCATTTGGTGGAAGACCAGAAATGGTAAAAGGAAAATTAGGGTTTATGCCCTAATGGTGGAGCATTAATTATGGTAGGTGAGGAATATGTTTAAAAGGATTTTTCAAATCATTTCTCACTATCAGTTTTCAAAGCAAAGAAGGATTTCAAGTGCAGAGCGATGACAAAGTGATTTGTGCTGCGATTCTGAGAAATTTAAGGAACCTTGAAGGAGATTCAAATTCAAATTGCAAACGGTCAAGTGAAGAATGCAAAGCGGACATTCTGCAACCGACGGAGTGTGAGGTGGAGAAGAATCTGAAAGCCCTAAATTCATGATTTTCGAAAGGTATTTTTTGAGTTTTCAGTTTCTATCATGGCTTCTACATCCCATACTAGCTCTAGTACATTTGTAGATTCAGCAAGCTTTATTCAATGCAAGTCTAGATATAATGCCCTATCACAAGTTCCAGCTAGTGTGATAGTAGAAGAGGGAATCTTAGATTACATAGATTGTAAAATCGAAGACCTAGGGTCTCTAGCAATTCACTCGCAACTAGGTTTATTTTGTGGTCAAGATAAGAAGATCAAACCAGAGTATAGTATTTTGGAGAAGAAGAAGCTCCACAATGTTGTTTATTTCCTGGAGGATTTCACAGATGATCACATTAGGATCATTCTGAGAAAATTTCATGGTGACAAGATGTACCTGAAAAGAACGCATGATATTACACCACAAGCAATTCATGTTGTCACCAGTTTCTGCAATACAGGGGAAGTGTCAGCCCTAAGGATGGTAAGCAAGACTGAAATGTCCAAGCTCACCAGTTCAGTGAATGACTTAAGAGGTGTGACCATCAATTCAATCAAGGATGAGCCGTTCAAGTATGCCTGCATGGTGATAGGCTACCGGATGTTCTCTGCCAGTAGACTTAACTCTATATCTGTTGCAGTAGTAAATGCCGCTTACTGGATGATCAAGGAGGATGCATCATTTAACCTATGCACCGGTATGAAAAGGTAACTCCTGTTGAATCTTAAATCGATCAAACAGGATAATGCATTGAGGTTCAATTTTGGACAACTACTGGTTGGGTTGTTCTTTTACTTCCAAGGCTACTTTCCAGGAGTAGGTGATGTCTAGTGGTCTGCTGACCAACCGATAACCAAGCAAATCAGGGAAAGCCTTCAAGTAGTTGGAACCGGTTACCCTGAAGTTCTGAACAAGTACTTTGATGAGTTCAGATGCAAAATGAGTCAGAGGATGAAAATATCAGGTGATATTGTCAAGAAATATGAAGATGATGTTTATTTCACCATTAAAGTGGATCAATGCATAATGGAGGTTGTTGAGCCCAGATAGGAGGAAGTGGAGCCTATGGGCTATGAGGTAATGAATGATATGCTGGAAGGTTATGCCTCTACCCTTATTGCCTCACCGCTTGATCCAAAGGCAAGGAGAACTAGCACCTACCTAGAAAGGATAACACCGGTTGAGGAACCCTCAGCAAAGAAAGGAAAAGAACCTTCAGTGAAGAAGGCAAAAGCAGTGCCTTTAGATTCAGCACCGGCTACTACAGCCAGTCCTAAAGTGACCAAGTGGTCACCAGCTAAAAAGAAACCAAAAGTGGCACCTACTAAAGTGTTCGAGAGAAAGAGGAAGATAAGGAATACCTCACCAGACTTAGAAGAAACTGTGTCTGAGGAAAAACCTAAGAAGACACGACAAGCAAAGAAAAAAACAAAGAATGAACCGACATCATCGGCACCGGTAAATATTGACATCTCCTCTTACAAACCTTTGACACATTGTCAAAGAACTATCAAAAACATTAGGAGAAAAGTGTTGAACAATTTGATTGATTGTTTTGATGACTTTAATGATGATGAAAAGGAAGCAGTTGAAAAAGAAATCATTTAGTATTTATGTGTTAATGGCCGGTTGCCTTCAGAAATTAGATCTGAGACACTGGATTCTTTATATAAGTCCTTAGACAACAAATGGCGCATTGCCATAGAGAAGGAACGGAAAATGAGAGAGGAAGTTTTTGCTGAACATTTTCCTGATGTATCAAATTCAAAACTATTTGAAGTAATGAATAAATACAAAGCCCTCTTCTTCATGAGAAGAAGACTCTTGTTACTAGAAGAAAAGGGTCAAGAAGTACTCAAGAATACACACACCCTTGCTCTAGAAGCTCTGAAGATGCATTGAGTGGCTGAAGGCAATAGGAAGGCTGAGCAAGAACCAGCAATAACCAAACCAGATGAAGTGTTTGATGATGAAGGAAACTCGGTTATTGAACCTATCGACACTATTAATGTTGATGCTCTGGATGGATAGGATGTTGCTCAGGGTACACCATCAGAAGCTACAGAATAGGAGAAGTAGGTAGAACAGGAAGTAAAGCAAAAGGAAACAGAGGACAAAAAGGAGGAAGCAAAGAAGCAAGTGGAGGAGAAGAAGAATGAAGAGAAGAAGAAGAAGGATGAAGAGGACAAGAAGAAGAAGGATGAAGAGGACAAGAGGAAGAAGGATGAAGAAGACAAGAAGAAGAAAGAAAAAGATGAGGAGAAATGGAAATAGGAAGAAAAGAGAAAAGAAGAAGAGAAGAAAAGAAAAGAAGATGAAGAAGAGAAAAAGAAACAAGAAGATGCAAGTAAGAAGAAAGAAGAAGAGGATGAGAAGAAGAGAAAGGAAGAGGAGAAGTGAAAGGAAGCAGAAAAGTAGAAGGAAGAGGAAGATAAGGTAGAGGAGAAGAGGAAGGAAGTAGAAAAGAAGAAGGCAGAGGAGGATAAGGAAGAGGAAAAGAGAAAATAAGCGGAGAAGAAGAAGTTAGAGGAGAACAAGGAAGTTGAAGCGGCAAAGAGCACGCAGATGGAGACACCTAAGGCAACTAGTAGTCAAGCCAAACCGACTGACCTCACCAGTCCCATTGAGTCTACAAGTGAAATGGAGCTACTGTAGAGCATCAAGGTTGCTCAAGAACACCTTGAGGTGTTAAGGGGGAAGAAGGAGGAAGATGTGATCCAAGCTACGGTGGACACTCTTACTGATTTGTTACCCAGTACAAACCTCTCCAGTACCGACTCATCATTGGCCCAATTGAAGCTCTTATGCACAATAGTGGATGATCAAGTGCAGAGCTTAGAAGAGGTAGCAGAGGCAAATGCTAAGAAAGAGCATCAAAAGGCTCTCAACATTGCCTTGGTGAAGAAGCTTAATGAGCTATGGTCTGAACTGCAAAAAGCATAGAAGGATATAAGGAATGCTCTGGATGAGGGGAATCTTCTACTCAGCAAGATTTACCAACCACATCTATTTTGTGATGTGCTTGCATAGAAGCAAAAGCTTCAATCTAATTTGCAGTTATATATGAGCATCTTCAAGCTGCCATATGACTCTTTTACAACTTATGGGCAAACCGTTCACCGGTTTCACATCCAGCCTGCCAAATTAGAGTTAGAAATAAGCACCCGGTCATGAGATTTATAGGAGCTACAACTGGTTCTACTCCCACATCTGCAAATACTTCAGAAGTGCTATCTTAATCTGGATGCCTTAATGGTGACATAGGAGATGAGCACACTAGATGCCATGGAAGAATATGTCTCCCAAATGCAGACAGAGAAAGAAGTGGCAACCTCCCTACTTGAGTCATGGTCCTTATCTATGAAACAATTTTTTGTAGGACTTCAAATATGTTTTTGACAAGTTTTATTCCTTATTGTCATAAACTCTTATTCTTTTAATCCTAATGACATAGGTGTTAATCTGTAATATTTTGTTGTCATTGTTGGCAAAGGGGGAGAAGTATAAATTTTGAATGTTTTGATGTATACTTTCATGTTATTTCTGTTAAGAAGTAGTATACATTGTATTTTCTACAAAAGGGATAGTGTATATTCTTAGGGGGAATAATTTTGATTCTGGCATATTTTTGTTGTAAAACACTTAGATGTCAAAATTTCCTAAGTGTTGCCATCAATGCCAAATGGGGAGATTGTTGGCATTTTTTATGATTATGTTGTGATTGTCATGAATGGACACACACTTGCATTGAGATCATTTTTGTATATATGAGTTATGCTCAACCGGTAATTGTTCCAACCAGTATGATGCATTATAGTCCTTAGACTATTGGTGTTTTGCAGAAAGTGATTACCAATCTGAAGCAGCATGTTAACACCAAGTGGTTCGAGGATCTCAAGCAGTACGAAGGATCAAAGAGACAGAACACATATTTCCCAGTCTTCATTTTGTCAAACCGGCAACTGGCATTTTGCTTGAACTGGTATTTTGTATGAACCGGTAATACTTTGTGATGAGTTACCAACCAGCATTTTGTGATGAGTTACCATCCACCAATTGTTTGATGATGCTAACACTTTAACGATGCTTTTTGTGTCATGTTACCAGATATGTCTAGATGCATTGAACCTAGGAAATTGTATTGTAATCCTATTGGACCGACATGAAATCAGATTCCTTTATAAGGACATCATGTCTAGGGTTTTAGGTTGTTGTTGCGGTTGATGTTGTTGCTAGGGTTTAAGGTGGTTGAGGAGTCAGAGAGAGTATGAATGTATAGAAGACTGAAGTAATGCTGGAATGCATTAGGAATGAGCTATCAAGGATCTAACCAAGCAATCTGTGCTATTTTCTAGATCACTCACTTGTTGATTACTCACATCTTCGACAAGTCTATAGCCCTTAATCGGGTAGGCCCAAAAGCCTTTTGTAAATCCTCTAACAAGGTGGTTCACATCTATGGATCTAAAATCCTCTAGCAAGGTATTCTTTAATCGGACTTATCTCCTAACAGAGATTGAGATTCCTAACAAGATCTGTTCTGGTAAAGAACATTGTAAGACCTTAACCGGTCTGGTTCCTATTCTGCAGATAGTTACTTGTAAGTTCCATCTCACCGTGGTTTTTCCCATCTGGGTTTCCACGTCAAATATCTTGTGTTATGGTGGTATTGCTTCTGTGGGTGAATGCATTATTTTCTATTTGGTTTGCATGTGTGCTAACCGGTTTGTCTGCTAAACTGTTTTACTGGTTTACTGTTAGTCTTGCAAAGTGTTTAAGTGCAAATATTTTTGGCATACTAATTCACCCCCCCTCTTAGTATTCATCAGTCACACTAACTACAATTGGATGGTTAAATCCAATAATAATGTACTACTCAAAATAGCATCTTCATATGTTGAATTCAGTACCGGTGTAGTTCTGATATGCCTTCATAAATACCTTCCTTCAATCTTCAAATGATGTTTGCTTGTATATCTCTTCTTATTCTCACATATACCTTCTTATAATTCCTTCCTTCAATCACTTATAGATCTTACAAATAAGATCTTACATATATACCATAACCTAAGACCAATTATAGTAGGTCGGCTTTAAAAGATATTACAAGAAAAACAATTTACAAGTAAATTAATAACCAATGCAATAATTGATACAACATGTTGGATTAATGCATTTACAACAATAATAAATCATCTCCAAAGCGTGTTGTGCTGATCTGGAATAGATAAGTTTGTCGGTGCTTATTCTGGACCTATTTGCTGGTAACAGCAAATATGCAAATATGAATATACCAATGAAAAAATCTCCAAGACAAAGTATCCAAATGATGTCTTCAACATAACCAAGTGTTTTCCATGTCATTCCAAGTGCTGATGAACATTATATCCTGTCGGTGAACTAGATACTGGTGACTATGCATAAAGTCACTTGCTTGCCAGTGAACATTTCCAATTCTCCAAAGTGCCAAAGTTGATAAGTGTTAATAGGTGTTGACATCAATGACAAAACCATATCAACATATCCAAAATACCAACAATGTCATTGTAATATTTATGTAATGATCTTATTGTAATATCTTTTAGGTGGCTGACCTAATTGGATTAGGTATTAGGGTTGGTATAAAATGATGTAAGATCTTATTGTAGATCATGAATAAAAAAGAATGTAATGTGTGAATATTGTAATATCATTTAGGTAGAAGATTAGGTCAATCATTGAGGATCGAATTGGGATTAAGGAAGAGGTCAAAGGCTTCTGGTATTGAGCTTAACCAAGACTATAATCAGGCATGGTAGATGTTATCTCTAGCAGTTCATTACTATGGATTATTGTCCAAATATCTTGAGGTGGTTTTAACCTCTGTAGTCAGTGAGACTCTTTTGTAATGAGCAGTACACTCTAGGCAATGTGCCTTCCTACATGTGCAGACCCCTCATTGTATCACATACTTTCTGCAGAAGTATCATCTGACTGTGGGTAGGTTTCCCACCATGGTTTTTCCCTTTACAAGTTTTCCATGTACAAATCTTGGTGTTATGTGGTATGGTTACTTTGCATTGATTATCTGCTTAATTATTGAGTTGCATTGTTTACCGGTATTTGTGTCTACCAGCATTTGTTTCTGCTTTACCGGTATTTGAATATTTATGTGCTCTGGTTTAACATTGAATTGTGTATTAATTGTTATAATATGTTAACAACTTATTCACCCCCCCCCCCCTCTCAGTTGCTCATCGGTTATCCTAATAACTCCTACTAAGGTCATGGATTTTTTAAGGCCAAAAGAAAATAGGATAGATGATGAAGGAAGGTTTAATTTTGCAGATTACTTTCTCTTTTCAGATTACACAATATTAAGGGTATATGGATGCCCTCAACCTCTTCACCAATTGTCAGTCTATGTTTCTCATAGATTAGCATTTCTTGAATTCTTGTGGTAGATGTGGACCCAAAAGTTCCATTTGGTAGAGCAAAAGAAAGTTTCCCTTATTCATAAGTCCACGAGGTTTAGTGAACTTGCAGTTACGGACAAAGTTGTTACTAGATTGCAAAATTATTTGGTAACAAGGTATGCATTAATGTATGGAAAGGGGAGAAATTTTGACCTTGAAGGATTTATAGGATGGCTAAGAGCCAAAATTAAGAGAGGTCCCATTTATCGTGATCTAGACTTAAATGAAGATGTAATCAGAAATTTACTTACCACAGAACAAGCCCTCCAAAGGAGAAAGAAGTAAGCAATTATCACAAATATTGAGAATGACACAAGGGCTAAGTTCTCTAATTTTGAAGGGTCCTTTTCTAAGGAAAAAAGGTCTGTCATAAGAATTGAGAGGAATTTTGAAAAGTTTGAATCTATTTTTAGAGGGGCATATAACCTTGAAGATGACATGGCCCATGAAGAAATAGGGGAACACACCCCAAAAGATAGTCCATTACAACAGCAAGTGCCACTTGAGTAGGAGGTACAACAGGAGGAAGTTGTAGTAGGCCAAACTAGGGGTGGTGTCATTGAAGAGGAAATCAAGAAAATTATTTCTTCACCTCCTAGGGGTGTGCAAGTAATTGAAGAGCCTTAGAGTAGGAGAGATTTTGGTCAACCCATTCCAGTTGATCAATGTGAGGATGAGCGAGCAATTGCTTCTCATATGATTATGTCAAATGATGACTTTGTCAAGAGGCCAAAATCCAAGGCCTTGTGGTTGCAAGTGGTTGGTCCACCTGAGGGAATCCCTAAGATTCAATCATTAGAAGATCTCAATTTAGATCATGTAACCCCATAGAAAGCCAGGGAAATAGTTAAATAAAGTGGGATGTTTCTTATACCGGATTGGAGCTTGGAAACCATGTTTTTGTTGGATAAAATAAGACAGTAGCCTAACCCTACGTTTGTTGCAGAATTTGAAAAGGAGGGAGGTTATAGTGGGTCAGGATATCATCCTACCATCAAAAAATTTGCCCAGTGGGAAAAATACCCAAGTACCAACAAGCCCAAGGTCTTGATTGGAGTTGAAGAAAGGACAGGGGATGGGGCCATAACCAAAACTTTAAAGGATACATTAGTTATGGAGGCAGTCACTTTGTTAAATGCATTCTACCATGTTTGCTTTAGATGTTTTAAAGTTACAGGAAAAAGAAAAAATGATCTTATTGCAGGAGAGAATTGAGATACATGAAATTTATACAAAGGTGTTGATGGAAAACACTCGACTAAAAAAGAAATTGGGGAAGAGGGAAATCACACCTTCTCCTATGATCTGATGATATGATGAATCAATAAGGATCCAAAAAACTACTAAGAGGGGGGTGTGAATCAGTAGATATAAAACAATCTAAAATTTCACCAAACTCAAACCCAACTCATAAATCAATCACTTGAACTAACTAGTTCAACACTGTACTAAAAACTGCAACTGCACTATCAAGTTTACCAATTGACTAGCATACCAAAATAACAGTGTAACAGATCTAAAAATCTCAAACCATTTAACCAAAACATCAAACCACTTTACTAACATTAGTAATAGCACATTTCAGATCACTTTTGGTCATCTTACCACATCTAAGTGGATTTACCAATTAAACAAATTAACCATATCAAAACATAACCACAAAAACCATTCACCACTTGACACAATGATTTTTGACGTGGAAACCCAAATGGGAAAAACCATGGTGGAGATGAAGACCCACAAGTATTCTAAACTCTTCTGAATTTTGCCATGTTAGGAGCCAAGCCTTGTTAGAAGCTTTATAAAAATGTCCTGTTAGGAACAGATCCGGTTAAGGACCACCCGATTAAGGGATTGACTACAATACCCTGTTATAGGAAATAACCTGTTAGGAGTAACCTCGATAGAGGATTTAAAATCCAAGATAATGGATCACCTGGTTAGAGGATTTAGAAAACACTAAGCCTATTAAATCTAACCTGGTTAAGTGATTTAACTATTGTAATTGTTAGAGAACAACAGAGTTTTTGTTGATATGGTAATAGCACTACTCTGCTTGATCAGATCCTTTTTATACTCCTATCTTCCTTCACACATTTTGTAGATACTCCTTCTGCTTCAGAAATCAATCACACTAATACTTAACCAAAATTTCCAACACTACTACAAAACAACTCATCGACCGATTGTCCTCCATTTGCCTCCTTGTTGATCTTCACAGTATCTCCAAACTAGTGCAAGTGAAAATGACCAAAACCAATTGGCATTCCTACATATACCAGTTCTTTGCATATATTGGTTAGACACCTTCAAACCAGTTGGGCTTCTCTGTACAAATGATATCGGTTTGCAATACTAAGACTTAGGAGTAGTACCAATTTGTCTTAACTAAGATGACTATGATAATGTGAACATGTGTGTGTGTGTGTGTATATGTGCCATCAATGACAACACATAAAGTCATCCATTACAATAAACATTATCAAGCCAATAATCTTCCCCTTTGGCATTGATGGAAACACTTAGAAAATTTTACAGCTTTACAACTAAGTGTACTTACAAAAATTGTACATACATATTTCTACTCCCCCTTAACAGTACATACAAAATTTTCACAACACATAAATATTTATATTCCCCCTTTGACAACAATGCCAAATTGAAAAGTAAAATACATATATATTATATCAAAATTTGCATCAAAAACTACATATACATAAATATAAGAGTTTTTCCAAGGAGTGTTCACTGCAATTTTTAAGAAAATGTCACTGAAAATAATCTTCATCTAAGTAAAATGATTATCCCATGTTTCCAATAATGTTTCAGTGATCTCAATAAATGTCATAACTTGTGCAGTGAAAATGACCAAAACCAATTATCATTCCTGCATATACCAGTTGTCTACATATACTGGTTAGACACCTTCAAACCGGTTGGACTTCTCTATAAAAATGATAACGGTTTTCAATACTAAGACTTAGGATTAGTACCGGTTTGTCTTAACTAAGATGACTATGAAAATTTGAACATATGTGTGTGTATATATGTTCCATCAATGATAACACATAAAGTCATCCATTACAAAAATCATCATCAAGCCAACATGATCATCTAGGGAGAGTCATCAAAGAGTGTTGAGGAATAAAGGCTTTGGAAAAAAAGATAAATGACCTTCAACAACAAGTATAGGCCAAGGATCAACAAATTCTGATAGTAGAGTCAATGGACAGGGACAAGGTTATGATAGTAGTCAATGGAACCTTTTCGCACCTATTAAAAACAAATTTAATTATAATTGAGGATGTTTATAATTATTTTTGTATTCTTTCAGAGGGGGTTTCTCAATGCTCCAAGTTCTTGATTGATCTAAAGGAAATTTTTGAAGGGTTGCAGTTCATTATATGCCCATATCACCTTAGCCATTGTCGTATTTTTACAGAGCATATGAATCACTTGTTATTGAAATTTGTTATTTAGAAGACAAGGATACAGCAATCAAAGAAAGAATGCAAAGTTTCAATGAATTGAACAATTGGACTAGTCCCCTCATTCATAATGATAATTCAGAGTTGGAGGCTTTTGATTGTGAGATTTTACCAAGATCAAGAGCTCAATGAAAAGTACAATAGAGAGACAAAATATTCATAGGAATAAACTATATTCTATCAAGAGAAAATACTGATCAACTAGATCATCAATCATTACATACAATTAATATGAGCCTACTTATATAGGAAAGGCTATATGGATATGTGAGCACATAAACATGACATGTGGCTCAATAAGAAACAAGGGTAGGTAGGAAATAGGTGTGGGTGGGTAGGAGAAATAATATAATATTCCACATGAGGTGGATCATCCACTGAATGTGGAATTTAACAACAAGATAAGTCCACAAAAGGTGGAAATTATCCTACACACACTATCCCAATGTGGAACAAACACCCAAGTGTCTCATACCCAAACTACTATGAAATGCATTTCCTAAGTAGACTTAAGTAAGGTGTAATAATATCCAAGATGAATAATTATTTACACCAACACCCCCCCTTAAGTGAAACTTAAGGGAATGCACTTAAGACTACAGTGCAACTAAGCAATGCAATATGGGTCCCAGCTACAAGGCCATGTTAGGTACCCATGTACAAATGCAAATGCATGCAAACCAATGCAATGGAATCTCTCACAAAATAGGGAAAGAGAGAAAAACCCAATGGGAAAAAACCCTCCCCCAAAAAAGAGATGAAAACTAGATACAAATAACTCTCATAGAAGTATGTGAAGGACATAACCCCATGTAAGGAAAAATTCCCCGCCATATGAGAGAAGAAGAAGAGAAGCTAGGTAGCCCCCCCTCAATGTGGAATCTACACCAATGATAGAAGCTCGATGATGAATGAAGAAACTACTCCACGAATGTCGAACAACATTCCTTCTCTTAGGAAGAAACAAAACCAAAGGCATATCCATGAAGTCTCCCCAACCATGAAGGGAAGATGTAGGAAAAATACTCATGATGAATAGAATCTTTGAAAATCTCTCAAGTGTCCCCATATCGATGTTGAAAGTTACCTCCAAAGGTGGTAAACGGTACCACACTATTGAAAAAGGCTCTCCAAGATCTAGTGGAGAAGAATGTAGAAAAATATCCAAAGACTCACATGTCTCCTCAAAAGATAAAGAGACCTCCTCCAACTACTGGACAAAAGTATCCACAATCATGTCAACCTCTAGAGATTGATCATGTATAGAATGTACAAGAGGGTCAGAGTGATCCCTCACAACAATCAAAGAAGGATCGTCTTCATGAAAGAGAAGATGAATGTCATCAATGATGTCTCCCAAATCTACAATGTAGGACTCCACAAACAAACCTGCAATGTCTATCAAGTAGTCATCCCAATCAACTGAAGCTGGAAGACATGAAATATCCTACTACACTGAATCACAAGAAGGCAAAATTGTCACACTAGCTGCATCATCAAGTACAATAGGTGGTGTGATATTAAGAGAAGGAGATGAAATGCAAGGCTCAAGAATGAGGTCACATGTGAGAATCCCCAAGTTCAAGTGCCCAATGTTCTCCTCAAAATCTGAATCATCAACATAGGAAGAATCAACCTCATCAATACGAGCAAAATGTGAAAAAGAGTACAACCGAGATGCATGATCAACCACCCCAGTCACAATGATAGCTCCACTCTCCAAGTCTCTAATGATAACTGAATCAGGTGTGAACTCCATGAAGTCTCCCCAACCATGAGAGAAGAAGAAGATAAGCTAGGTAGCCTCCCCTCAATATGGAATGTGCACCAATGATAGAAGCTTGATGATGAATGAAGAAACTGCTCCACAAATGTCAAACAGCATTCCTCCCCTTAGGAAGAAACAAAACCAAAGGCATATCCATGAAGTATCCCCAACCATGAAGGGAAGATGTAGGAAAAATACTCATGATGAATAGAATCTCTGAAAATTTCTCAAGTGTCCCCATGTCGATGCTTAAAGTTACCTCCTCCAAAGGTGGTAAACTGCGCCACACTGTTGAAAAACGCACTCCAAGATCTAGTGGAGAAGAATGTAGAACAATATCCAAAGACTCACATGTCTCCTCAAAAGATAAAGAGACCTCCTCCAACTGCTAGACAAAAGTATCCACAATCATATCAACCTCTAAAGATTGATCATGTAGAGAATGCACAAGAGGGTTAGAGTGATCCCTCGCAACAATCGAAGAAGGATCGTCTTCATGAAAGAGAAGATGAATGTCATCAATGATGTCTCCCAAATCTGCAATGTAGGACTCTGCAAACAAACCTACAATGTCTGTCAAGTAGTCATCCCAATCAATTGAAGCTGGAAGACATTAAATACCCTACTGCACTGAATCACAAGAAGGCAAAAATGTTGCACTAGCTGCATCATCAAGTACAATAGGTGGTGTGATATCAAGAGAAGGAGATGAAATGCAAGGCTCAAGAATCAGGTCACATGTGAGAATCCCCAAGTTCAAGTGCCCAATGTTCTCCTCAAAATCTAAATCATCAACATAGGAAGAATCAACCTCATCGATAGGACCAAAATGTGAAAAAGAGTACAACCGAGATGCATGATCAACCACCCTAGTCACAATGATAGCTCCACTCTCCAAGTCTCTAATGATAACTGAATCAGGTGTGAACTCCATAGTTTTCCTAGTTGCCCCATGTGCGATTTGATAGATGGAAAGAAGATTATTTGTCAAGTGGGGTATACATAACACATCATTGAAGGAGTTATCCCCAATGCCAATATATCCTTTCCCAATTACATTCATGTATGTATGATTGCCCATCAAAATCTACGACATGTGGCAAGGCTCAAATGTAGAAAACATAGACTGCAAAGATGCCATATGATGAGAAGACCCTGAATCTAGAAGCCATCTCCCTAAATCATGACTTGTAGTAGCACAAAGAGCTTGTCCCTTTCCTTTATCTATCCCAAATGAGTGATCCTTTCCTTTATCCTTATCCTTAAAAGAAGTCGATGTAGACATTCTACAAGGTAGGTTGATTTTGTTCTTCTCAAGAAGATTCTTCAACTCATCAATATCCTTCTTATAACAATGATGTTCATCATGTCCTGACTTCTTACAATATCCACAAAAAAGATTGTCCTTATATGATTTCCTCTTAGGTGAGAATGGTGAATCACCTTGTTGTGGAGAGGAAGATTGTGATTCATCTTATTGTGATTTTGACTTAGGTTGCTTTTGATTCTTGCATTTTCCTTGATTCCCTTTATTAGCCACCAAATCTTGTGACTTTGAAGATTTGAGAATCCCAATCTTGGTCAACTTAGATTGCTCAAGTATCAAAATCTCTGTGAATGAATCAAATGAGGGAGAAGTGTATGAGGAACCTTGAGCTAACCTATGGGTGTGAAAGATAGATAAAAAGGCTGCATACTCTAAAGGAAGCTTGTCCAACAAGTTGTAAACCAATTGAGAATCCTTTTTGTCAATTCCATAATCCTTTAGCTTTTCTCTTAGCTCATTTTCTTTTGTGACATAATCTTGGATTGTATCAAAATCCTTGGGATCCAAAGTTGTGAGTTCACTATCAAGCTTTTAGCCCTTAATCTCATCAACTTGACCATACAATTTCTAAAAAATATCCCAAGCCTCTTTAATTGTGGTACACTTCTTAATGTAAAAAATAAGGTCATCTGATACATACTTTCTAAGAGTTATAGGTGCCATACCATTCTTAGTAAGCCATTCAATTTGAGCATTAGGATCAGCCTTAGGATTAGGTGGTTCTGTAATAGTTCCATTTAAATAATGATTGAGTCATTTTTCCATTAGTTTACTCCATGCCTTAATCTTCCATGATGCATAATTATGAGGAGTTAAAAGTGAAAATTTAGGAGAACCCATAGCACCAAAATGAAAAAAACATAAGATAGAGAGAGGCACAATCACACAAGACACCCCCCCAAAATACTCAATCAAGAAACACCCCCCCCCCCCCCCCAAAAAAAAAATGGTGATTTGGCACTTTATACTTAGTGCGTATACAATGGGCCACTTGCAAAACAAGGCAAAGTGGACTTCTAATTTCAATTTACAACTTCTCAAAATGATATATAAGAAAATTCAACAAATATTGCTAGTGATCTAATCTGAGATCCAAGCAAAATGCAAGTACCAAATAGGCCAAAAATGACCAAATACTGAAAGTAAAATTTCTACTCAAAATCACTGCAACCATTGGCAAATTATGAAAGTAGACAAAAAATTATGCACTTTCAAAAAAAAGGCACCTGAAAAAGAGGTCCTATGACCCCAAATGAAGCCTCTGAAGTTGCAAAATCGGGGATTAGATGGATATAGTCATGAAGATCTACAATTTCTGAAAAATCCATCCATCAAAATCAAAAAATTCTTTCACCACTGCGAAGAGCACAAAATTCTAGCCCATTTCAAAAAAAAAATTGTACCAAAAAATGAGAAAAAATAAGCAAGATATGGCCTTCCAAAGTTGAACTGCAAAACTGAAAAGCTCAAAGAGAGGGGGTTAAAAAAAATCAAAATACTGCTAACGTCAACAAATGACGAGCTTAAATTTGACATCCGTCTGGCCGTCAAAAAAATTTGCCTCCCTGTCCATTTGGTGTGAATGGAGAAAAATATATGAAGATATTATTTATGTTGTCATTCAAAAGATTGTTGATAAGGAGTATATCAATGAGCCAATCTATTACTCGGATATTGACAAAATTGATTACAACTGATACGGCTTAGTCAGAGTTTGTTCCAGGAGTAAGAGTAGTTATTGATTCTAAGTACAAGGAGGCTCCTAACCATGTGCAGTTGATTAAGAATATGGAATGGCCAACATGATTTGCAGTTCACAGTTGGAATGAGAAACATTTTGCGGTTAAGGATAATTGAAGAGCTAGCATTGCACTTAGGTTTGAAAATATCTGAAAGAGACAGTTATGCATTTTGTTGAAAGCATAGCATTTATCTTCTCAAGACGCAACATCTTTAGATTTTAAGATATTTTGGCATATTCCTGAGTAGTGTAATGTCATTTTTGACACTTGTCATCAACCTGAAGCTTGTTTTTGCTCCTTATTTGTCTATAAAAGGAATTCAAGTCTGATTGAAAAAGGGTTCTAAAAATTTGTAATCTGTAGATACTTGAAAATGATTATTTTGAGCATATGGTTTTGATGTTGTTTGAATTGTATATCCATATCATTGAATTAATAAAAATCACAGTGTGTTTTGTCTCTCTGATTCCTTTTTCTTATCCTTATGATTCTTGTTTATCAAAAAAAAAATGGGTGTTGTCTTTACATTTATGTGTGAATGTGTAATTGCATAGTTAAGGTTCTTTTCCAGGAAAATATTAAATGTTTGCTATGAATTGTAATGGATAAATAGAATGACAAATATTCTAGAAGTATGATTCATGATGGGATGCATTAAATATTGATGAAAGGCATCTTTATTCAAGAATTAATTGTGGGATTTTAAATTCAGATAATATTGACTATGCTACCTTGGGATAGGCACTAGTCTGTGTTGGATATTGTTGTTGCTAGGATATGTAGTTGTCATTGATGTCAACATATTCCTATGTTGTTGAGAGTTGTTTGTTGTCTCATTGATTGCATTGAGTTTATATGGATGACTTATATGTTTGGGATGTTGTAATACTTCATTCTTTATTAGTTTCAATGATCTGGGAGATTGCTTGATCATATTATTTGATTCAGTTTATAGTTGAATTTTTTTGTGCAATGGCTGGGAGAGTTTGGTGTTTGATCTGGTGAGCTCTGGTATGATTATATCTTTGGTTACGGATTTGGGAGAATGTTTTTTATGCCCATGTGTATCCTTAGTTCAGATGGTTCATTATTTGGTGCTCCGTAAGTTATCTTTCTAGTCTGAGTTATTGTCATTGAATGTTCATGTGCTCTAGTGTTTTGATCGATGAAGATTTGCATAAGTGGTGTTGGTGTAGCTATTGTGGATGGTTCTAATGTGTTTGTTGGTATTTCTTGATCGTGTCCTATTTTTCTTGGTGATCCGCATTGATTCTTGTGCGCGTTATTGGTGATTTTGTTGATCTGGTGATATTCTTCATGTTATGCAGTATTCTTGGTGGTGTAGCGTGTTGCGGTTGATCTTGGCGAGATTTCTGGTGGTGATGTGTGTTTGGAGATTTGATTTAGGTCCATCTTACATCATGTATATAATTATATTGGTCTAGTGGTTCACATATGTATCCTATGATGTAATTTTGTAATTGTGAGTTGAGGGTTTGGTCGACCTTGTAGTCAAGGTTGATGAATTGTATATATAGGTGGTATAGTCATGTAATTTAGGTGTCAGTAGTGTGTCTTCATTATCAAAGAGTGGTGTATGTGGTGCATAAGTTAATTTATCCTTCAGTGTGGTGTATTGACCCGAGATTGTTGCAAGGCAGACAAATGTGTTTAATCAAAACTGTCATCAAGCATAAGGAGATGTTATATTTGCAGTTCATGTAATTCATATTGTAATCTGAATCTTATTGTAAGGTAGTGAACCTTCCCTGAGGCCTTATAGGCCATCTTATTTTGAGCACTGAGCTCTAGGCAGTGTGTCTGAATGCATGTGCATTCACCATTGTATTATTTACACATACTACTACAGAGTATCATCTTATTGTGGGTAGGTTCTCACTGTGGTTTTTTCCTTAATCGGTTTTTCCATGTCAAAATATTGGTGTTATGTGTGTTGGTGCTATTGATTTTATCTTTATTGTTTTTTCAATTATTTAGATCTAAGATTGTGCTTAAATTGATTAATCCGATCAAAACTAATTCACCCCCCCCTGCTAACAGTTTGTATGTTATTGTGATGTTTCAGATACCTTCCATTTGAAAATTACCGGATCTTTAGTTTTAGTTTTAGTTTCATGAATGTTGTATTCCCATTCTCTTATAAGCCAGTGTAATCTACACATAGTGGGAATGGAATGATGTCTCTAGGAAGTTTATATATGTGTATTGGTAAAGAGTTATGGAGATTTATGTGTTTGTAAAAGGGTGTTGAGTGAAATTATGTCATCCTTGTTAACATTCTATAGGTTCGCCCTCTTGGGTTTTGCAAAGCCCAAAGTGTAGAAAAATTCCCTCTATCCTTCAAATCCTTGTCAATTGGCCATCTAGCTCAGAATGGTAAATGTAGTGAAACCTTGAATCATCTATGCTCTAGCTAGTAGGTGGAAAACACCAACACCAATACAGCAAGAT
This sequence comes from Cryptomeria japonica, assembly GCF_030272615.1. Lineage (NCBI taxonomy): Eukaryota > Viridiplantae > Streptophyta > Pinopsida > Cupressales > Cupressaceae > Cryptomeria > Cryptomeria japonica. The sequence continues at coordinate 55,428,440 of NC_081410.1, read as the reverse complement.
ATCTCTGCACCATAGACACTCTAGACCAGCAACTATCTGGAACAACAAGTTTGACATCAATGGCAACAATGGCAACGCATACTTCCAACATTGTGGTGGTGGTAGTAGAACCCTCCCGATTCTAAAAGTAAACCTTATACACTACTCCTTTTGTGACATACTTTACACAGAGATCATGTTAGGATTCCCAAAGATACTAAGAGGGGGGCTGAACCAGTATCTGACCGGTATGTAAATTTACTTGAATTATAACATGAAAAGCAATTCAAAACTGTGTACCGGTAAACCAAAAATAATGCAGTAAAGAAGAATAATAACCACAACATAAGAGACACACCATAACACAATATTTTAATGAGGAGGCCCGGTGTGGGAAAAACCTCGGTGGCATTTGTGACCCACAATATTTGCTTACTGGCCAATAAGGGAATATTACTGTTTACAATAGGGGTCTGCACGTGCAGGAAGGCCAAGTGCCTAGAGCTCACTGCTCAGTTACAAAAGAAGTCACACTGACTTAGAAAATTGGATTATACAAATCCAATATCTTGTACTGCTTCAGATCAGCATCTACTATGTCAGATTCAATACCGGTTTAAGCTCTGCAATATACATAAACCCTTATCCCAATAATTCGCACATTAGGTCTACTATTATCTTTTCATATTTTGCACTTCCTAAATGATCTTCAATGATCTCATACTTATATGAGTCATGTTACAATCCATCATGTCATCTTACAAAATATTTTATAATTAATTACAAAATATATCTATAATAAATTATTGTCGGCCAGGGTGTCGATAATCTTCTTTTTGGTGTCGATGATCTGTATGTCAGTGTAGAGTATGTCGTTGTTGGTGCCTATGTCTGCCTGCCGATATCACATGATTGTAAGGTTTCCATCAATGACAATACCTTCAATCACCTACAATTTCTCATTGGAGTGTGCATTTGCCAACAGATCAACTATATCTTCCATTGTCGTAGATCTTTTAACAAAAACTGAAACAATTAATTATGCTACCATCTCGTTCCTTACCATCTTCATCATCAAGATAGTGCTAGAGGAGCACAACCTAGTCAACGCCCTAATGGAATCCTTTGTGATTCTGTGAGGCCAGTCAAGATACATCACATCACTGTGAATTTGACTCAAAATAATTTGAACACATACATGTTCGTAGCTGAAGTCAGGGAAATATTTATAGATGTTCAAACCTAGCTACATAATGTGCTTGTACCAGGGTTTTTATAACATCATATTATCCTCTACTAATTGCTTCCACAAATCATAAATTTTACATGTCTTACCTATGTCAAGGGTACATGAATATAAGCCCTAACATCTTCAATGTAAATTATATCTATCGAAACCCTTGAAAAGGCTCCTTCCTTGTCACTCAACATAGCCACAAATGGATGTCTTAAATATCAGTACTGAATTCAAAAATAGATCAACAACAATCATTGAACCTATTTTGCACCATGCAAACTAAAATAGATAACCTAGGGTTTGTAGAAAAGCCTTGAATCACACTGTCACACTACAAAACTCTTTTGCATTGAATAGCTCTCGACTTCACAAGATCACAAGTGATCAAAATCAATTCAAAAAGACAATTTATATATTGCATTCACCTACTAGCGGTATTTTGACATAAATCCATTTACCATTATACATCAAAAAGTTGATACTTTGTTTTACCAATAATTACAAAATTCATTGTGGACTGCCGCAAACATACAAAACGCTTTAAAAATGCCTTCACAACATGTACCATGCTGAAAACAATTCAGCATCCAAACCGCAAGGAGGATCATAAGATGTTCAATCAGTTTTCCCCCTTAAACAATGTCTTTTATCTAGTTTCTAAAGGAATCATCTACACCCTTAGTACATATAGATCTTGTTAGATAGTTCAAATAACTTGAAGACAACTTAGAGGGGGGGGTGAATAAGTTGTCATAGATTATCAGAATCATTAGCAATTAAAACTTTAATACCAAAACCTCAAACATTAATATTAGAATATCAGTTAAACCAATTAAGCATAAACAATAATCATAGAATAAATACCATCCACATGACACCAAGATTTATACGTGCAAAACCCGGTAAAGGGAAAAACCACGGTGGGAATCCTACCCATAGTCAGATAATACTCTTGTAGTAAGTATGTGAATTACAATTGAGGGGCTTGCACTTTCAAGAAGGCCAATAGCCTAGAATGCACTGCTCATCACAAAAGGAGCCTCACTGACTACATAGAAATCCATACTACAATCCGCAGAAGTGTTGAACTGCAAAAGATAGCATCTCCTATGCCTGAGTACAATTCTAGTTAAGCTCAATATCAGAGGACTAAATCCTCTTACATAAACCCAATTTGATCTCCAATGCTCGACCAAATCCTCTTCCTGAATGATATTACATTATTCACACATTGCATCCCTATGATCTCTCCCATATGATCTATAATAGGATCTTACATCTATATATACAAACCCTCAACCATAAACAATTAGGTCGGCCACTAGATAATAAACCAATTACATAATTACAAACCATGTCGGCCTTAGACCAAACAAATAATATCCAACACATAAGACATCCTGGAAACACGTCGAGAGGTTCAATCCATGCATTACATTGAAGTCGGTCCATAACCTAGATCAACCAAGACCCAGTATAGGTCCACATGCTATAGCAATGATCTCCATTCACCAAGTCTCGAATATGATCACCATCAGCATCCTGAAACTCCACCAGAAGCTGCACCAACACCACTTATGCAATTCATCAAAGATCTTCATCAAAATCTCTGTCGATGAAACCCTTGCCAAAACCAAAAATCAAGCTTCTAAGCAAATAGGATAGCACATGATCACCAGACCAAAACCAACTTACTAAATATGAGCATGAGTATCATGAATAAGCCAAATCCATAACCAAATCATATCTGATCCTACTAGATCATGTCAGATCCAAATTAACCAGAAACTACTCAACCTACCGGGACCAAAAGGGTGCCGATAAAGCATCCAAACAACTAGTGTTGGTATCAATGACAAAATATCAATGCAACACATAATCAATTCCACCAAATGGCCAACAATCTCCCCCTTTGGCATTGATGGCAACATTAGAGGTGAAAAACATCTAAGAACCAAGAAATGCCAAACAAATCTCCCCTAATGGAAGACAGCCAACAATCTCCCACATACAGCTTTAAAATAAAGACCAAACTCCCCCTGTAAATAATATCTTTGTAAAGCTCTGAATTTCTCCCTTTTTATTTTTCTTTTTCACTTCCTTTTTCCAATTAATATCACTCCCCCTTTGACATCTATGCCAAAAATCTGACAAAAATATCAAAGTAAAAACATAAATCACTTAATCACAAAGCTGACTACTCCCCCTGAGCAGTAGCAACCCCACATCAGTACCAAAATGAATAGTATCTCTGATAATGCATACCGGACTGATTTCAAATCACATCAATCAAGTCTCTACTAGAGGCACAGAAACTCCTAATTTGTCTCTCAAATACTCAAATGATACTTTGGGCAAAGGTTTAGTGAAAATGTCTGCAATCTTCTCTTTAATGTTCACATAAACTAGTCTAACTTCATTTTCTTCCACGTTTTCCTTAAAAAATTTATATACTTGATAGATATGTGCTTTGTCGTAGAATTAAATACCGGATTTTTTGATATATCAATAGCAGTAGAGTTATCATAGTGAATAACTATCGGTGCATTACAATCCAACTTTATATCCTTCGGCATTTGCTTCATCCATAAAACCTATGTACGGTTAGTAACAGCAACAATATACTCAGCTTCAATGGTAGATAAAGAAGTACATGACTATTTCTTGCCGATCCATGAAACCAACTTCTTTCCAAGAAAGAAAGCTCCACCGGAAATACTTTTTCAGTCATCAACATCTCCAGCCCAATCAGCATTTGTATATGCACATAAAGTAAAGTTATCATCCTTAGGGTACCACAAACCATATTTTGATGTACCTTGCAAGTATCTAAAAATCCTTTTCACCGCAATCTTGTGATTTTCTCTAGGATCACTCTGAAATCTTGAAACAATACAAACAACATTCTGTTAGGCCCAATATGGAAAGCTAATGTACTGAGAGGAGAGGGGTGAATCAGTACTTCAAAACTTTTCTTCAACAATAACTTTACTATTATGCATAAACTGAATAGTGCAGTAAAATAATATAAAGCTAAAACAAATAGATAACAAGCATACATGATTCACTCCATAACACATATATTTTGGTTACGCAGAAACTCTTGGTTAGAGAGAAAAGTTGTGGTGGGGATGGCACCCACAACTTCACTAGTGCAATAATAAAGAGTGTTTGGTTAGAGCTACATGTTTAGCTATTCTGATAGCTTACCCTGTTAGGAGTATCAAGATCTGTTAGATCTACCTTGCTAAAGGATTTTACAACACTTAAACTAAATGTTGCATCTGGTTAGAGGCTTTACAATTTATAGACTTGTTTAGAGTCTTTTACCCTGTTAAAGGTTTCTCTTACAACTTCAAAATATTACAATAAATCATTACAAATATCTGCAACTTTACATCTGGAATGTTATAGCAGATTCTATGTGCTCAGAATAGATTATCTTGCTTATAGCATACCTCAATAACCCATATAGTAACTCGATAAACCCTTTTGTTTACTCTGTTCTTCGAATGTTCTCTAAAAACCTTCTCAGTGACCTTTGTGTCTCTGTAATAGTCTTCTTACACTCATGCACACACCTTTTTAATTCTTAACTCATGCTGTATAAATAGATCTCTTATGTCGGTGATCCATTCATTGCTTCGATCTTACAAACATGTTTTATCGAATGAATAACCATGCAAAATATTTCATTGGTTAGATGACCTCAAAATCATACACAATCTTTAAGTGCAATTTCCAATGTGATAACGGTTCTATGTGCCTCGATCTTGTAACACATTTTCATATGTATGTCCAGGTTCAATGAATCTGGTAACACATTTCACTCAGTGTATAAGTAGTAACAATCTCCCCTTTTGACATTAGTTGAGATGTTTGACAAAAACTACTTTCAAAGTTATAACTCAATAATCTATATACTTGCAAAATTTGACTATACTGACAGTATATACAATAGTCAATAATATAATATATCCAGATATACTCCCCTTGTCGATATACTGTACAAAACTCTAATTTTGCATGCTTGGTGATCTGTTCTCATTCTTTGCTTATTGTTCTATTTACTACTCGGTTCACTACTCGTGGATACTCTACTTGCTCTGCTCGGTATATTTCCCCTATATACTATACTCCTTTTGTTTGATACTTTGAATACTAAACTCCCCCAATACTATATCACTCCTCTAATACTATATCATATCACTCCCCCTTTTTGACAAACATTAAAACTTAATTACCATTCAAGAGTGGTAACTGGTCAAAAATGGATTTGTACTTGGTCTGTGCTTTGGTGAGAGCGCCAGAGAGTGCAATCTTTACACTGTCCATTAAAGAATTTTGTGCTTGAATATCAGCCAATAATGATATTAAGCCATCTAGAGTGCTTCCCTCTTGTGTAGTAGATAAGGAGGTGGCTCGATTGATCTGTTCTTGGACGGATGAAAGATGAGGAAGGAATAATGTCTGAAGTGTCATTATGTCCATCCTGATCTTGTGTTCTTCATTTCTTAGGTCCAATTGTTGAGCCATGAGCTGTTGTAGCTTTGTGTAAAAATTTTGAACTGAATTTGGCTCTGTGGTCAACTTATTTGAGAGATTGGTGTTCTCTTTCTCAATTGCCTCTATTTTATTCTTAATGTCTTTAATGAATAAAGAAAATGTGCAGAATTTCTGAAATAAATAAAGAATGTGCTTGAGTTGAGGAGTCAACTCAGCAATAAATTTGACAAGTTTAACTTTGCCAATAGCTATAGCTTTTGGTACCTCTTCTATCATTTTTGCAATGAGTTCTTTGTCTTTTAGCTTGCTCAAATATTCTGATGCATCTACTCCAGATGTCTCTATCTTAGTTAGGAGTTCATCCAGTTGAATGTGGATGGTTGCATCTATTGATACTGTAGCTTCAGGTAGCATATCTATTAAGAGTGCTTTCACCTTTTGAAGTACTTTATTTTTCTTTTGAATCACCATTTGCTTCTCTTGTTCGGCCTTTGCTTTGCATAGTTCACCAAAATCAATGAGTGCTTGCCCCTTTAATTTTGATATGTCTACTTTGGGCAACACTATTGGTTTTGACAAATCAACTTTAAAACTATGCTTTTTTATCTTCTTTTCTTTACCTTTCACTAATGGAACTAAGACAATGGCTTGTGAGGCTTGATGACCCTCGGTAGGTTGCTCGGTAGAGGCAACACTTTGGTCAGTTTCTTTAGCCTCTGTAGAGTGCTTCAGTAACTCAGTACTTGGTGTCTTAGTTGCAACATTCTCAGTGCTAGAAGGTACTTGAGATGTATGTTCTTGATTAGTACCTTCTTCTGTTGTAGACTTGTAGCCTTCGGTGCCTTGTTCTGTATCCTAAGGGATTTCGGTTGAGATAGGTTGCTTGACCAGTGGATAAGGCTGAACTTGTTCCAAGACTAATTCACTAGATACAAGTTTTGCATATGCATTGCCTTCTATCATTTCTTGTTCTAGTGCCTCTGTATCCATGACATCTTCATCTATTTGAATGGTGTCAGCAAGGTCTTGCTCAGTAACATCAGGATCTTGCTCGATGACATCAACAATTTCAACTATAGCTTGCTCACCGGCATCCTTGACTTTAAAGATTTCCTGCCACTTTGCTTTTGTCTCATTTTCCACTTCAATATACAGCCCATTCATCAGTTTTAAGGCTCTTTGTTTGACAAGAAACTTTGAGTTGTAGGTTGTCAGATGTTCTTTAATTTCAGCTACTGACATGTCAAGAAAGAGATGAACCAGACTTCTTTCTTTGATCTATTTCTCTGAGTCCATTGCATACTTCCACCTATTATCAATATGCAAGTAAAGTTCATTCAAAAGTGACTTAGCTAGTTCCAATGGAGCTAACCGGAATTTTAGAAGTGTGCAGATGACAGCTTCTTCAATTTGTCTCTTCTCATAATTATTTCTGGTTTCATACTTAACATATCTGAATGATCCAAATCCACCATATCCTTTCAAATTAGCACAGAAGTTTTCAACACTATGTACATTTACCTTTTTGCTCTTGACAATCTGAAATTTGCTTGCATCCTCTGATTCAGTATCACTAGATTCTTTTGCCAAAACGAGTCTCCGAATAGATTTCTTGTAGGACTTTGTTACCTTGGGAACAGTAACACTCTTTGTTTTCTTACTTGATGAAGTTGTAGATGCTCTAGTGTTAGGTCGCTTTGGAGGTGGAGTCGGTGAGGCCTTTGATGAATCTAGTTTCTTTCTTTTCAACACTTTACCCTTAGGCAATTTAGTGCTCAGTGTTATAGCTGCCTCTTGGGCTTCAGATTCCTCTTCAGTAATGGCAATGGTGCCTTTGATAGGTGTAGAGGAAGATTCTTCTCTGAATTTCTCTGACAATTCCTTTATCTTTTTTGTTGCCTTTCTTGTAGCTTTGGGTACTACAATGCTCATATTTACCTTTTCCTTCACTTCCTCATAGGTTCCATACCTCAGCTTAGTGGCATGCCTCGGTAATGAGAGAAATGCATCAATTTGCTATTGTGTGATGTCAAAATCAATCTCGTAACCCATCGGTGACAAAGATTGAGTTCTCGGTTCCACAACATTCACATAACAGTAATCAGTGTCAACTTCAAAACATATGTCATTTTTGTATTTCACCACTAACTGGGGTGGAATCCGGTACCTGTTATGCATTTTCTCTTGAAATTTATTGAAGTAATCATCCATAATATCATTGAAATTATCACCTAACTTTGTGATGAATTCATTAATCTGATGGGTGATTGGTCGGTGTAGTTCCCAAACAACTTTACCGACTGATGGAAAGAATTTCTCAATATAGAAAAACATGCATACAAGTAATGATCCAAACTTTAGTGTATTTGTCGAGTTGTTCTTCTTCGGCTTCCTGATGGTGTTCAGATTCTCAAACAGGTTCTTCAACAATACCTCACATAGATCAATTTTCATTCTCTTTTTTACAATTTTGTATGCTAGGTCTACTGCTGCACAGGGTACACTGTTTTCCCTTGCTGATTGGAAGAAATAGTAACCTATAACTCTAATGGAAAATTTTAGTTCTTCATCTATGACATTGTTTAGTTTTAATCCTCTGCAATTTGATTCCACTCTGGTTAAACTGATCAATTCCTTCTATGATATCATCTTTTGGGCTCGAGCATGATCATAAATAGGGTAACCAATAATCAGATGAATGATTTCCTTAGTAATCTTAAATGGTTTCTCTTCTAGCCACATGAAATCATCGTGAACTCTGCTTAGAACAAACTTGACCCACTGGGGTTTGAACACACGGGGATAGGTTAGGGCTTCAGTTAATCCCTTGATCTTGATGTGCTCATACTTGCTATTCAGTTTACCATCTATGCATAATTCATCATAGGTGTCTTTAATTTCAACATGATCGAGTTCTTCAACATGACATTTGGTGAAGAATCTCACATCCTCGACTAACAACACTCTATTCGGGATTAGTGAAAAAGCGGTTTTGTCATCCAGTTCAGATGCAACTTTGGGAGTCAAAGAGTATTTTAGTGAGGGCTTCTCTACATTCTTAACAATGATGGGATCTTGGATCTTAGATGCCATTGAAGATTTCAGATAAAAACTAACAAAGGATCCTTAGGGTTTGGGGATTTTCAAACGACCGACATTCCACACTTAGCAAATAATAGCAACTTGATAAGATCGGTAAACCAGCTTAACAATGCGTTGAGATTGATGTAAATACCTTGAATTTGCTATGTAGGAGGTTTGATCACCTTTGATTCGATTTTCTCTGCTCTCTCAAAAACTTGGTGAGTTGAAAATGACCACGAAAATGCTTTTAAGTACACAATATGCCTTATCGGGCTCCGTGCGGGTTAGGTCAAAAATATTAAATGCACTCGGTTCCACTTAACTTTCTTTCCTTTTTTTGCTTTAACCGAGTAACCAAACTTTCTTCATTCACCAACTAGACAGGTTTCCTATATACACCGACTTGACAGGTTTCCTGTATAGTGCTTCAAAAGACTTTGATAGAATTTCAAACTTACTATTACATCTTAATTATGCAAATTTGAATTAAGTACATAATAAAATAGGAACTGTTAAGATTTAACCTTGAGAGAATGCAGTCCCTTCATACCTTTATGGATTAATTTGGAATAGGTGCACCTAACTCGGTAGGTAAGGTGCTTTCTTCATTTGACACAATTTCCTTCTTTTTCCAAATCATCTTTAATTTGTCTTTTATTTCTTCAGTGTCTTTTCTAGGTTGATCTCTACAATCTCCAGCCAAGTGTCCAACTTTGTGACAATGAAAACATGCCATACCAGGATTTCTCCATGATCTTCGATTGTTCATTCCAAACCTTATAAAATAGTTGGCACTTATATGTCCATATCTTCCACAACATTCACACCATATCCTTGTATTGTAATCCCATGGTACTGCAGAATACTATCGGTAAGGATGTGTGTGAGTTCGATAACCTCTAGCATTTGCTCGGTGTGCAGACCACATATAGTTATTTTGCTTTAACCAACACTTCTTGGTACTATGTCCATATCTATTGCAGTTTTTACAAGACCCTTTGAATTTTTCCTTCTGATAATTGTTAACAGACTTTGTCCTACATTGATTAGATGTGTGACCATATTTATTGCAATTGTAACAATAACCTTTGGACTTAGTGACATTCAGTTGCTTACCTTTTCTGATTTGGCACATGTTGGCAGTGTGACCTTGATTTCCACAGTAGTTGCAAATAGGCTTCTTTCTTTTGATGTTATTCTTGTTTCCAGCTTGCTTTGATGATTCTCCTCTCTCGGTAGTATGAATTCCCTTCTCAGTAGAGTCTTTTCCTTTGTAATTGAGTCATGCATCTTTGTTGGGTCTTCTTGTATTCAGTTGCTTATCCAACATCTTTGATGCTTCATAACTCTTCTTCAGTGTTTCTTTGGATTTCTTCTTTGTTTCAAGTTCATCGGTCAACCTTGATACTTCAAGTTTCAATGCTTGATTCTCATCATCCTTCAGAATTTCTTCATGATGTGCATAACCTAGTTGATCTAATAGGTTCTGTTGAATTCCAGTTATCCTTGTGATTTCATCATTCTTATCAGATACTAAGGCTTCAATTTTTTGTTTCTCTCTTTCTATATTTCTTACTTTATCCTGAGTTGTCCTCAATGCATCAAGATTTTTAGTCATCTGTGTGCTGAAATGTTCATGTTCTCTTTTCATTGCTTTTAGTTGATCAGCCAATGCTTTGTTCTTTTCTTTTATACTCCAATCATTTCTTCAGTCTCTTCAGATATACTATTCTCAGATGATGTCTCAATTTGTTCCACTAACTCTTGAGAGTCCTGCAAATCATCAAATAATCTTCTTCTCACTTTCAGAGATTTTTGCATTTGTCTTTGCATGTCTGCAATCACTTGATTAGCATGATCTAGCTCTTCTTGCAGATACACAATCCTCTGAGATTGTTTATAGCCTTCCATTGATAAGATCTTTCTCTTTAGGCAGTCAAACCCTTTTCCAAGATTCAAGCTCTGATACCAATTGTTAGGTCCAATATGGAAAGCTAATGTACTGAGAGGGGAGGGGTGAATTAGTACTTCAAATCTTTTCTTCAACAATAACTTTACTGTTATGCATAAACTGAATAGTGCAGTAATATAATATAAAGCTAAAACAAATAGATAACAATCATACATGATTCACTCCATAACACATATATTTTGGTTATGCAAAAACTCTTGGTTAGAGAGAAAAACTATGATGGGGATGGTACCCACAACTTCACTACTGCAATAATAAAGAGTACTCAATTAGAGCTACATGTTTATCTATTTCTTATAGCTTACCCTGTTAGGAGTATCAAGATCTATTAGATCTACCTTGCTAAAGGATTTTACAACACTTAAACTAAATGTTGCACCTGGTTAGAGGCTTTACAATTTATAGACTTGTTTAGAGTCTTTTACCCTATTAAAGGTTTCTCTTACAACTTCAAAATATTACAATAAATCATTACAAATATCTGCAACTTTACATCTGGAATGTTATAGTAGATTCTATGTGCTCAGAATAGATTACCTTGCTTATAGCATACCTCGGTAACCCATATAGTAACTCAGTAAACCCTTCTGTTTACTTTGTTCTTCGACTGTTCTCTGAAAACCTTCTGGGTGACCTTTGTGTCTCTGTAACAGTCTTCTTACACTCATGCACACACCTTTTTAATTCTTAACTCATGTTGTATAAATAGATCTCTTATATCGGTGATCCATTCATTTCTTCAATCTTACAAACATGTTTTATCAAATGAATAACCATGCAAAATATTTCATTGGTTAGATGACCTCAAAATCATACACAATCTTTAAGTGCAATTTCCAATGTGATAATGGTTAGATGTTCCTCGATCTTGTAACACATTTTCATATATATCTCCAGGTTCAATGAATCTGGTAACACATTTCACTCAGTGTGTAACAACTTGGTGTGTCATCTTTGCTGCTCGGTAGACATAGAATGATACTTGGTAGACAGCTCAGTGTATACTACGCTCTGAGACTACTTTCTTCAATAACCGACTAGACTGTTCATACCGACTGAATATCTCAGTAGAGATAACCGACTAGAGTATATAGAATAACTTTTACATGAAACTAATGGCAACTTGATAAGTAGTAACACATTCATAATGTCAGGCCTAGTCTGAGTCAAATAAAGTAGACCTCCAATCATAGATTTGCATCTTGTAGGATTTACCGGTGCAAAAACATCTTTTCTTGTCAATTTCTCACTTGTAACCATAGGAGTACTTACCGGTTTAGAATCTCCCATACCAACTTTCTTCAAAAATTCCTTAGCATATTTAGTTTGACAGATAAAAATACCTTTGTCATTCTGATTAATCTGCAAACCTAAGAAAAATCACATCGCACCAATCATAGACATCTCAAATTATTTCTCCATATTCTTAGAAAATTCTATGCATAACTTATCTTCACCTCCAAAAATAATGTCATCAACAAATACTTCAATAATTAGTATATCATCATCAGTGATCTTATAATATAAATTACTATCAGCACTACCCTTTGTAAAACCAAGCTTCAAAAGATATTTATCCAACCTTGCATACTAAGCTCTAGGTGCCTGTTTCAATCCATATAAGGCTTTCATTAACCTGCAAACCATGTTTCTATCATCTGATAGTAAAAAACCATCAAGTTGCTCAATATAAACTTCCTCATCAAGATCCCCATTCAAAAATGAACATTTAACATCCAACTGATAAACCTTGTAGTTTTTATAAGCAGCATAGGCAAGAAATAATCTTTGGCTTCAATCCTAGCTATAGGTGCAAAAGTCTCTGCATAATCAATTCCTTCCTTCTGAGAATATCCTTTACAAACTAATCTAGCCTTATTCCTTATAACTTGACCATTCTCATTCAATTTATTTCTAAAAATCCATTTAGTTTCAATAACATTTTTATTTTTAGGTCGAGGAACCAAAGTCCATAAATTATTTTTCTCAATTTAATCTAATTCTTCTTCCATAGCTTTCAACCAATATTCATCTTTACATGCCTCAATTACTAATACTAGTTCAACTTGTGAAATTAAACATACCTCATTAGTTGTCAGTCTTCTTCTTGTCATCACTACATTGCTCTTATCCCCAATGATCTGATCTTTTGAATGATTCAATCTCACATACCTAGGAGTCCTTTGACTCACTATTCCTCTTCCTAGTTCTTCAATCACAATAGAATTATCTGATACTGCTGGAGTAACTGGTTCAACACTTTATTCTAGTAAAGGTGCTACCAGTTTAGATATAATCATTTCCATTGTCGTTTCCGTCTCATAAACTCTGATTTGACTTATATTTAGATCATCTACTTTGACATTAGCACTCTCCATAATTCTTTGCAATCTCTTGTTATAACATCTATATGTTTTGTTTTCTTTAGAATAACCAAGAAATATGCCTTCATCACATCTAGGATCAAATTTCTCGATGATATCATCTCTCTTGATATAAAATTTACTACCAAAAAATTTAAAATACTTAACTATAGGTGTATTGCCAAACCATAATTCATAAGGTGTCTTGCCAGTTTTTCCTTTGATATGTACTATGTTGAATGTATAAACCATTGTGTCCATTGCTTCTCTCTAGTAGATATGAGGTAGACTATTTTCCATCATCATTGTTCTAGGAGCATCCAAGATAGTTTTGTTCTTCATTTCCACAACTCCATTCTGCTAAGGTGTCTAGGGAGAAGAAAATTGTCTTCTTATACCATGCTTCTCAAAAAAGTAATTAAACTCACCGGATGTGAATTCTCCACCATGATCTAACCTCAAATATTTAATCTTCAATAATTTCTCAGTTTCCACTTTAGCCTTAAATATTTTAAACTTTTCAAATGCTTCAAATTTTTCCATTAAAAAAGTAACCCACATCATTCTATAATAATCATCAATGATTAGCATGAAATATCTATCACCTTGAAAACTTTTAACTCTAGCAGGGCCACACAAATCAGAATGAATAAGATCAAGAACATCATTTGATTTATCTTGTATACTCCTAAAAGAGGTTCTGACCTATTTACCCATTTAACATTCTTTACATACTAAATTATAGGGATTAATAATCTTAAGTATATCCCTAACTGCCTTAGTTAAACTGATCTTTACAATGCAATCAAAATTCACATGACACGGCCTTTTATGCCATAGCCAACTCTCATCAATCTGTGTAATCAAATATTTCTTCTCACCGGAATTCAAATGAAATATGTTACCTTTTGTCTGTGTACTGGTTGCAATCTCCAAACCATTATCGGGAGATGAATCAATTTTAGCATTCAACATAGACCAAAATTTACAGTGCTATCAAAATTATCCAACTCAAATTAATTTTTCATAATTTTTTATTCATCTCCCGAGGGGGCATTATCAACATCACTTATCAAATCTGGGGCACGACATAAAAATTGATCACAAACAAATCATAACGACACATCGGTTTCTTTGAATTAACATTTGCACACATGTCACTTCAAAGAGGGGCAAAATGTAGACATATAAAAATGACCATATTCCTAAATGAATATTTTATGTTCATTCCTCTATTTAATTAAATCCAATTTAATTAAATCACCAGCATTCCTCTATTTAATTAAATAAATTATTCTATTTATTTATTTAAATTCACTCAACCCCTTTTTACCATTTAATGGGATAAATCATTTTGTTAAATTAAATCTCTTCTCTCCCCTTTTAATTAAATTCACATTTAATTAAATAGTTTACCCCAATTAAATAAATCTAATTTATTTAAAATCCCCAACTTGCAACCAAATTGAAATAAAGTAATTTATTTTAATTAATTCTATTTTCCCTCACCCACTTGCATTTTCCTACATCTCCCACTTGCATCCTAAACCCTATTCCTAAATTCTTCTAGAATCCATCTAATCCTAATAAATTAACCCTAACCCATCAATTATCCCCTTTCCCTAAATTTGAGGGGGTCACTTCTCAAATTTGGAGTAAAGTCTTCAAATGCATTAAAGTCTTTATCCATTCAACAAGATTGTTGAATGCCCCCAAATTTGGAAGGACTCTTACAAATTTATCCCCAAAGTCTTCAAACCATTAATGGTTAACTAACCCTTAGTGGCATGGTTAGAGACTTTTTGCCTAACTTAACCTCCATCTAACCCAAGGGTCTCATCAAGAATTTATTGCTTTGACCATAGTTATTCCTTTAACCTTTGCACATGAGTTTATCCTTTGGGTAAAAGCTTTATCCAATGGATAACCTTAACCTAACCTTAACCTTTACCTCCTAGGGTAACCATGAGGTCTTCTCAAGCATTTAATGCTTCTTACATCTCCTCTCAACCAGCCTTATGTTGACAATTGTCACCATTTCATTGGTGAGAATTGTAAACATGGATTGACAACTTTCAATCTTGACCCTTGATTAATTCTTTCAATCCTGACCATCCATTGCCCTATTTTTGCTATAAATAGAGCTCTCCTTCCTCCATTTTGGACATCCATGAATCTAAGAAATCTATTATCTAAAATCCATGCAATCTTTAGTATCTCATTTATGCTCAATTTTAGCACATCTAGTCTCTCTTTTCAATAGGAATTAATCTAATAAACATTTTAGATTGCTTCTTTTTATCATTAGCTTAAATCATATAACTAGTATATCATGTTAGGATAGTATTACTACTAATCTTGTCATCTTATAATCTAGTTTATTGCATTTGTAGGATCATGCATAGATAGAATGCATTCTCATGGTAAAATCAATCATAAGCATCCCTCGTTCTTGCATTTGTCATCCCTAAACCACTTTTCTCAGTGATCTGAGAGTAAAGGCATTGGTTTGAGGGACCTTGTGAGATAATGAACCATGGAACCAACCTTGGGAAGTTGAGTCATCCTTCATGACTCCATAGCTTGCACCAAGAAGTCCTGTGGGTGTGTGGACAAGCCTCTTAGAGCTTCATTTTTCACATTTTGAGTTTCATAGCCCCGCTTTTCCCACATACATTTCTGGTGCCCACCATGGGGCTCTACCCCATTAATTAAATCGGTTTTCAAAAATAAACACTTTTACAGGTACACGGGAAACATGAATCAGTGTGTGGGAAACATCCCTTAGCACATCTGGTTAACATTCTAGCGCATCCCATACACTTTTTAGCGCATGAGGTTTATACTCTAGCATGTGAAGTCCTTAACTTAGTGCATCACCATCACTAATCTTTTCCTGTAGGTCTCAGCACGGAAGAAAAATAGAGCAGCGCATCCCGAGAACAACTTAGCGCATCGGGTCTTTCCGATAGGGCTTCACAATCATCCTGTAGCCCATATAGTCTGTTCTATAATACATCACAGAAGGAAAAAAAAAAAAAAAAATTGTAACCGAACTTAAATTTAGACTTGTAGAAGTCCACAAAATCCAAAAACTTTCTAACTGTCTGATTGATATTTTGCAGGATTTTGACAATTTATTGCAGGTGGAACTTGGTTTTATTTGTAGAATTACAAGCAGTTTAAATTTTTACTTAGTTAAGTTACTTAAAATTTAGATTCTTTTTAATTCTTGTTGGATAAAATTGAACACACCTTATTTTGGGCTATAAAAAGAACCACAAAAACAATCTTTTTCTAGGAGAGAAAATTTCATCTTGAGCTCTAAAAAGAACAAAACAATATTTTATTTTTGCAAGCAAGGACTAAAAAGAACCTCACCATCCTTTGGTGCATAAAAAGGATCAATTTTGATTTTTTTTAAGGAAAAAGAACCACACTTTAATTTTTGTTCACAATCAAAGAGGGAAGATCTTCCCCTTTTGATCGATTTCTTTTGTTGGCCAAACATCGAGGTTTTGCTTTGTTGACCAAGTTCTTTTCCTAGGTTAGAAAATCATTGCTTTGAAGGAAATAAAAGCAACACCATGTTTTCATGGAGAAAAATCTCCATATAGATCTTATAAAATCATTGACTTGAAAGGTAAAAAGAACTGTGTTTGCCTTGTCTTGAAAGTAGAAGGTATATGCTTTCCCCTTAACTGGGTGATCAAAAAGCCAAACTACTCTTATGCTTTCAGTCATACAGCATTTAAATCCTTTAGTAGGCATGCCTTCCCGAGGGGTTGAAAAACTCTTAAAGCCATTTTTTGCCGATGTCAAGGGAACGACCTAATTGGGAAATGGCTTTGAATCCAAGTGTTCCAACCCACTATAATCAAAAGTGGAAAGCAACGAAAGTCCTTTTCAACGGTTGCGCGCAGCGATTAGCCTTCCCCCAGTATCCTTGAGATACATAAAGTCTTTGTTCTAAAGGTTGGGAAGCCTCTTGAGGGATTTTATCACTGACGGTCGAACAGGAAGCTTGATTATGAACCTTAGTATAGAAACTTTGAGCCGAGTCAGTAACCAAACATTTGTAATATCATAGTGCAAGGGTGGGGAAGAATCAGCCTCCAAGATTACGCACTATATATCTCCCGAGATAACTACTCAATTGTGAAGCAATTCACTTTGAGTTAATTTCTGACAAAAGGCAAAAAAATGGGTGCCCTCTAGGGCGTGACACGGCTGTTTGAGCTGACGAAGTATCGAGACTAGTGGGCTATGATATTGCTTATGACCTTTGAATAAAGAGTCTATTTGAAGTGCATGTTGTATTCAAACCTGTTGAAACATTGAGGATTTGAACACATCCTTGCCAAACATACACTTATTGTTTAGATTAGGCAAAATTGTTGTCTCTTTGGTGCTGTGCTTTCATTGGTTACTTCAAAAAATCATCTATCACTGAAAACTCAAGGCAAAAACTTTAAAATTGCAGAAAACAATCAAGTCAGGGCAGTTTAGCGCATAAGAACAACATCTTAGCGCATTGGAACCATACTTTAGTGCATCAAATCCTATCTTTAGCACGTAAATTCTTAACAGTAGCGCTTCACCAGAATCTAAAATCAGCAGTAGCAGTTAGCGCGTTCTGAAAACAGCTTAGCACGTCGAAGCATCAGCTTAGTGCGTGGAAGTCAACCTTTAGCGCGTAGAGTATAAATAGTAGCACAAAAGTGACTCATATTAGCGCATGATCTTTTAAAACAAAATCTGAAACAAATTTAACTAGTGAAACCAATTAGCGCGTAGCAAGGGGTAGCATAGCGCGTGAGGTCTTTTCCTTAGTGCTTTGAGTACTTTTTGTAGTGCATAGAGTCTCTGTTTCCGCGCATAGTCAAAACCAAAAAAGCAGGGGACAAAACAAAGGTCAAATTTGGAAAATTTTGAAAACATTTTCAGAAACCTCCTTTCATCAGCCTAAACTTCATCAAATCAGAATACCAAAAACAGAGTATCAAAAGCTATTTCCAAAGCAAGTTTCTCATCAAACAAAAGTTGTCCAAAATCTAAAACTGGTCACACGATAAACATATCTATCCTATCAAAATTAGGAAGCATCATCACAAGTGGCAAATAGGTCCTTTGTATCACACGGATTTTTATCCCAAAACATACTTTATTAAAACTCTAAGTTGTCAAATCGAGTTTTCATATCGGGAAAGCTCTATTTCATATCATTTGACACACTTTGTCGTGAGGAGGCATCTAAACCTTCACTTTGATAAAGTAAAACTTAAGTGTCCAAAACAAGATAAACTGAATCCAAAACAACTCAAAAGGAAACCATTGATTGCTTGTGCATGACTAATCCTCATATTCTGAGAAGAAAGAATATTTATCGTAACACTAAGTTGAAGAAACAGCAACCAAGTTCTTTGAAACTCGCCAAAAGAAATAAATTTTTATACATCAATCCTCAACTCTTCAAATCTCATCGAACATTCCTTCATCATGTGCGCTTGTATATTCAGAACAAATCAAACGAATTTGACAAGGAACCTTTGAAGACTAGAGAATTCTGTCAAAAATCCGCATTCAATCAACAAATAAATCATGGAGGAAAGATCAATCCAGCATTTTTTCCCGACAAGTGCATCACTTACAACATCCCCCGATTTGAACCACCAACCCCTGAACAAAACATTGAAGAAGAGTTCATTCCTTTTGTCACAGAAAGCTTCTACTAGATGTCTATTGTTACTCGCTCTCAACAAAACAAACAAAGTGAAATGCAATCAGAATTCAGCATGAATCAGAGATTATCAAATCCTTTCGAGCATCTGAATCTAGAGGACACCAAAATTTTTGAAGAACTTCTTCAAGAATGTCAAGAAAGTGCTTCATTTCAAAAACTTGTGGAAAGACTCATGGAAAATGACAAGGAAAAATACCTACTCATTCTCACAAGAAAAGGGGTTAAACTTCCTGAAGACTTTTACATAGACATGTTTAGAACAAAATCTCAACATTAAGAATATCAAGAACGATAACGAGAAGGAGAAGCACGTGACCCTGAGCAAGATATCCCTGAACAAAACATACCTGAACAAAATACACCAAGACAAAACATCCGTAAGCAACACATCCCCGAGCAAAACATGTCATTCCATACACCATTTCAACCTAGGATTAATGCAAGGGAAGAATTCTTCCCTCAATAAAATAATGTACCTTTGATTGCTCTTACTCAACAAATGCAAATGTTACAAAGATAAATGCAAGAGTTGCAACAAGGGGCAACCATACGGTATTCATTAAATGAAATTTGTCCTTATCTGTTTGACAGAAGATTGAACATGATACCTTTTCCTTGAAACTCAAACGTTCCCAAATTTGACAAATATGATGGAAAAAGTGATCCTCGTGATCATGTTTGAGAATTCTGCACAATGAGTCTTGAATTCGCTCATGATGATACCTATTTGATGAGGTTATTCCCAAGAAGATTGGGAGGACAAACAATGGAATGGTTATCCAAAATCACACCTCCTGTCAGATCATTTGATGAACTAGTCAACAAATTCATAACTCAATATTCCTATAACATTCAACATGTTATCACCATGTTAGACGTCTGTAACACCAAAGAGAAAAACAATGAAACGTTCATGGTTTTCCTTCAACGATGGCAGCGTATGGTTTCGAGATATCCTCGAGATATCCTCGAAAAGGAGAAAATGGAAATTTTCATCAACAACTTGAATGGTGAGATGAGTTACAGACTCAAGCTCCAATGCATACCATCTTTCGCTAAATTGATTGAGAATGGAATTCAAGTGGAAGAATCATATGTCAAGAAAGGAACGTTAAAATTCTTCAAAGAAGGAAAAAGTTCATCCCATTACAATAACCAAAACAACAACAACTTGGACAAATCCAGATTCTGGACCAGAAACAAAAACAATAGAAATGAAGGAGGCAATGAATCAAATGATCCAAAATCTAAGCAGCCCGTGCTCGCATTATCGAGTAATACTCAGGCTATAAAGAATCCCAAAGGTGCTAACCCAGACACTAATACTTACACACCGAATACCAATCAAGGTCAACCCAACACCAACAACGCCAACAATGCTCAAAACAATCACACAAATCGAGGGCCTAATAACAATTCACGAGGTAACACCAACAATTTTTAAAAACGTGTCTACACACCATTAGGACAATCACTGGAGTTAGCATTCAGAGAACTCCTGGCAAACAAAATTATCTCTTTACAAGCAATCAGCAACTATGAACCACAAATCAAACCACCTTGGTGGAATGACTCGCACTTTTGTGATTTTCATCGCAACAAAGGTCATCAAACAAATGACTGCATGAGACTAAAAAACATTGTTTAGGACATGATTGATAGAGGTAATTTAATGGTGGATGGTCTGAAGAAAAATGGTGACCATGGAGCCTTTAAAAATCCTCTTCCAAACTACAACAAAGATGGAGCTTCAACCTCAAACAATACACGTGGGGCTCGTATCAATCACATTTACAATAACACCATCAATCATATATCAGCTGTAGATAATCATGTAAACGTCATCACAATCCGAGATTAATGTGATCATGAATCTATCAACATAACAACCAGAGCTCAAAAATATGTCTTAAAGGGACATACGTCAACAACACCCACCATACCCAAAATTCAATATGATCTAGTCAAACCTATGCGCTAGAAAACCCCTACGTGCTACCCTTTTCTTTGAATGCGCCCTCTAAAAACCCTACGCACTACAAAACACTTATGCGCTAATCTACCCACTCCGCGTGCTATGCTCTTAACCCTATGCACTAGGTCACCCCTACACGCTATCTTGACCTACCCATGCGACCCCCTAGAAGCCCTATGCGCTAGGTTTACTCTATGCGCTACCCTATACACCCAGTGCGCTAACCTAATCCGAAGTGCTACCCTAACCTAACTATGCGCTAGCCTAAAAATTTTGGATGCTACCCAATTCGCTAAACCCTACGCGCTATTAAATTTTTTGTATGCGCTGCCCTTTTGACCTGATGCACTAAAATGTAAAAATCCGCATAAAAAAATTTTAAAATGACCAAAAATGACAAAATCAAAAATCAAACAGGAGTCAAAAAGTTTGACTTACTGGTAGTCCATACGCGGCAGGGCTCTAATACCTCCTAACACGCTCAAATCGATGAGAAGAATATGGAATCGGCATGTTGACTTCTCTCCAAGTGTCACTTTCTCCAAACTCAACAAGCACAAATAAGACAAAAGAAATCACTTTTTCCCTTTATATAGGGTAAATTGAAATTAGGGTTACATGGAGGAACGTGAAAATCGTTCATGGTGTCTCATACCAACCTACCCAACGTCATTATCGGGAGATGAATCAGTTTTAACATTCAACATAGACCAAAATTTACAATGCTATAAAAATTATCCAACTCAAATCAATTTTTCACAATTTTTGATTCATCTCTTGAGGGGGCATTATCAACATCATTTATCAAATCTAGGGCATGACATAAAAATTGATCACAAACAAATCATAACGACACATCATTTTCTTTGAATTAACATTTGCACACACGTCACTTCAAAGAGGGGCAAAATGTAGACGTATAAAAATGACCATATTCCTAAATGAATATTTTATGTTCATTCCTCTATTTAATTAAATCACCCACATTCCTCTATTTAATTAAATAAATTGTTCTATTTATTTATTTAAATTCACTCAACCCCTTTTTACCATTTAATGGGATAAATCATTTTGTTCAATTAAATCTCTTCTCTCCCCTTTTAATTAAATTCACATTTAATTAAATAGTTTACCCCAATTAAATAAATCTAATTTATTTAAAATCCCCAACTTGCAACCAAATTGAAATAAAGCAATTTATTTTAATTAATTCTATTTTCCCTCACCCACTTGCATTTTCCTACATCTCCCACTTGCATCCTAAACCCTATTCCTAAATTCTTCTAGAATCCATCTAATCCTAATAAATTAACCCTAACCCATCAATTATCCCCTTTCCCTAAACTTGAGGAGGTCACTTCTCAAATATGGAGTAAAGTTTTCAAATGCATTAAAGCCTTTATCCATTGAACAAGATAACTTGTTGAATGCCCCCAAATTTGGAAGGACTCTTACAAATTTGTCTCCAAAGTCTTCAAACC
The DNA here is from genome assembly GCF_030272615.1 of Cryptomeria japonica. Taxonomy (NCBI): domain Eukaryota; kingdom Viridiplantae; phylum Streptophyta; class Pinopsida; order Cupressales; family Cupressaceae; genus Cryptomeria; species Cryptomeria japonica. The sequence goes on along the minus strand of NC_081410.1, from coordinate 55,406,100 downwards.
ATTAATGGTTAATTAACCCTTAGTGGCATGGTTAGAGACTTTTTGCCTAACTTAACCTCCATCTAACCCAAGGGTCTCATCAAGCATTTATTGCTTTGACCATAGTTATTCCTTTAACCATTGCACAAGAATTTATCCTTTGGGTAAAAGCTTTATCCAATGGATAACCTTAACCTAACCTTAACCTTTACCCCCTAGGGTAACCATGAGGTCTTCTCAAGCATTTAATGCTTCTTACATCTCCTCTCAACCAACCTTATGTTGACAATTGTCACCATTTCATTGGTGAGAATTGTAAACATGAATTGACAACTTTCAATCTTGACCCTTGATTAACTCTTTCAATCCTGACCATCCATTGCCCTATTTTTGCTATAAATAGAGCTCTCCTTCCTCCATTTTGGACATCCATGAATCTAAGAAATCTATTATCTAAAATCCATGCAAGCTTTAGTATCTCATTTATGCTCAATTTTAGCACATCTAGTCTCTCTTTTCAATAGGAATTAATCTAATAAACATTTTAGATTACTTCTTTTTATCATTAGCTTAAATCATATAACTAGTTTATCATGTTAGGATAGTATTACTACTAATCTTGTCATCTTATAATCTATTTTATTGCATTTGTAGGATCATGCATAGATAGGATGCATTCCAATGGTAAAATCAATCATAAGCATCCCTCGTTCTTGCATTTGTCATCCCTAAACCACTTTGCTCAGTGATTTGAGAGAAAAGGCATTGGTTTGAGGGACCTTGTGAGATAGAGAACCATGGAACCAACCTTGAGAAATTGAGTCATCCTTAATGACTCCTTAACTTGCACCAAGAAGTCCTGTGGGTGTGTGGACAAGCCTCTTGGAGCTTCATTTTTCACATTTTGAGTTTCATAGCCCCGCTTTTCCCACATACACATAGAAATCCAGACTACAATCTGGAGAAATGTTGAACTGCAAAAGATATCATCTCCTATGCCTGAGTACAATTATGGTTAAGCTCAATACTAGATGACTAAATCCTCTTACATAAACCCAATTCGATCTCCAATGATCGACCAAATCCTCTGTCTAAATGATATTATATTATTCGCACATTACATCTCTATGATCTCTCCCATATGATCTACAATGAGATCTTACATCTCTATATACAAACCCTCAACCTTAAACAATTAGCTGAGCCACCAGATGGTAAACCAATTACATATTAGAAACTATGTGAGCTTGAATTCCATCCTCAGAATGTTACCTACAATAAGTTAGTTTTACAAAATACCAATAGAAATGCTACAGGAAATCCAAATTCAACCAATGAAACTACATGAAATACATATTAAAATAAAACATTATTTTATCTTCATGATTTATGTCTCATTGTCTCCTAACTCCATTGTTCCTAGTTGCAGATGGTGTGCTTTCAAACAATGCACCGTTGGCTTTCAAGATGGCATATGAAGAATGGACTGATAACTTGTAGTTAACTAATACTATGATAGGTGAATGCTACATGATTATACTAAATGATATTGTATGATAATTGTTATTTGCTTCAAAACTAAAACTCATTGATGCATATGATTAGCTTGCAAAATTCACTTGAAGTCTCTTGAAGTCTAACTCTCTCTCAACTGAAGCTCTTGATTTTATAGACTTTGAGAGGATGAGATGATGTGGCTCAGATCAACGGTCATGATCAGATCTACAAATTTGGATGGCTATGAGCAAAGGTGAAGGTTGAGAGAAAGGGGGAAGGAGAAGACAAGTGTCACTCATCTCACCTTGACTGGGTTGCTGACTGAGAGAATCTACGGATGGTTGGAGAATATTTAGGCATGATAGGACAAGTGGACTCAAGTCCTTCCTAAGATGTAGGGGTGTTGGAGAGAATATAGGAAATGGTTATGAAATATGTGTACGTACACAATTTTCATTAATTTTGGAAGTTGAAGATAAATGATGAATTAAGATTTAAGAAATATTAATTTCCTTAGCCACATGTTTGATGAGTTGGCAAAGGGAAGATGAAGTGGAGATGGAGGATGAGTTGAAAAAGGGATTAAATAATTTAAGAATTATTTAATATTTGAGACTGTAGGATAGGAGAATAACTATTAAATATTAGGTATTTAATTGTTTGGAGAAGATAATTAAACATTAGATATCTAATTAACTTGGTTAGAGGAATAATTAAGTATTAGATATTTAATTAATTAGAGGAATAGGATAGATGAATTAATTAACAAAATATTAATTAATAGAAAGACATGAAAATGAATTAAATAAATTAATCTTTTCAAATTAACTATTTAATAGAAGAATAATTATTAAATAAATATTAAATATTTATTTAATTGCTCATAGCCAATTTTTATGTGTATACAGAAACCATGTTGGTCTTAGACAAAACAAATAATATCCAACACATAAGACATCCCGGAAACACATCGAGAGGTCCAATCCACACGTTATATTAAAGTTGGTCCATAACCTAGATCAATCAGGACCCAGTATAGGTCCACACGCTATAGAAATGATATCCATCCACCAAGTCTCGAACATGATCACCATCAGCATCCTAAAACTCCACCAGAAGTTGCACCAACACCACTTATGAAATTCATCAAAAGCTCTGTTGGTGAAACCCTCATCGAAACCAAAAACCAAGCTTCTAAGCAAACAGGATAGCATCCGATCACCAAACCAAAACCAATTTACTAAATATGAGCATGAGTATCATGAATAAGCCAAATCCATAAACAAATCATATCAGAGCCTACTGCATCATGTTGGATCCAAATTAACTAGAAACCACTCAACCTACTGGGACCAGAAGGGTGTCGGTAAAGCATCCAAATAGCTAGTGTTAGCAGCAATGATAAAACATCAATGCAACACATAATCAATTCCACCAAATGGCCAACAGCTCCATCCACTACCTTTCCTTGCACATTCTCATTAGATTTCTTCACCCATGCCATCTTCATCTTCTCATCTTCTTCATTGACATCAATCTTGACTACTAGACCAAAAGTCTTCTCATTCTTTTCTCTGAAAAAACTAGCAATATATCCTGATTTATTGTAGTTGTAACAAGTTAGACCTTGTTGTGGACCATTTCCACACCTTTTGACACTAGACCTGCACTCAGTAGTCTTGTGCCCATATTTTTGTATGCATAACAATATCCATTGAAGGATTGAACATTTCTACCATAGTTTGTACATCCATTCCAAAACATCATACTTTTGCACTTGTTGGGACTCATAATTTTTTAGTGAATTTGAGAGGCCCATTTCAAATTTTGCATCTGCACTTTAAAATGACCACCTAATGAGTCAACCTGAGAGGCCTATTTTGGGGCATGTAAAATGGAGCCAGTTGATTATCAAGGGGAAAGGCTTGGGAAATGTGTCCTAAACCTTTCATTTGGCCTATGAAATGTTCTACAACTTTTAGGTTTCAGTTTGGATCAGTTTATCAAGTACCCATTTCAAGGGGTGGACTGAAAGTTGTTTTGTGCACATATTCAGATTTTATTAAGTGGCCTATTTTGAGCACCTATAACTTTTGACCAGTAGATCATCATGTTGAAATTCAAAGTGCATTAAATTCTATGCATATAGGTGAGTCCACATGCCAAGTTGCAAGACATAGCCAATCCGTTTGATCAGTTTGCCAAGAGGGTTTCTTGAGCCATTTTATTGAGTTTTATGCACTTTCATTGTTACATTTGTTAAAGTTGTCATTTTCATGAGCTCATCATTTGCACCCAGTCAACCTTTGGTCGAACTAAATATTTCATGGTATTCCTTGTACTTCAAAGTATCTATGCCCCAGATTTGGGGGTCTACGGAGACCATTTGATATTTTTAGTAAAGGCACTTTGAGGTCCCTGCACATTGATTTTATCAGGTTCATAGTGCTGACAGAGCCAAATGGTCATCTTTGACCATTAATATCTCATCGCCCGGGATTCGTCATGAGTAATGGTTTTGCAAGATGAAAGTTAACATATCAGAATACACACCTATCAGTTTGTGAAGTCCAGAAAGCTATTTTGATCAGTTTTTAAAATGTATCTTTGGGTTTAAATGCGAAAATAGGACACAAGCGCCTGAAAGTTGCAAGCTGAGTTTTAATGATCAAAAAATTGTGTCGATCAATTCCAGAGGCATGTTCAAGGTTCTTGAGGCATTTCAAGGGTCAGTTGCATGAAAACGAAATTGTTTTTAGTTAGGCCCACTTTGGGGCCTGACCTGGCCCATGCCCATACATTAATTTTATGGTGAAGTGGTCTTAATTCATAACAATACATATCAATACCATCTCGAATGCACATTGGCAATTTAGTTTATTAAGAGCTTGATGGATTGTAGTTGACTTGATCCTTGATCCTCGAGATGGAGTATGTGGCGTACGTTTTTTAAAAAACTTCTAAACTAATGCAATTGGCCTGTGTAATGCATTTTTTTACTTTGGCGACAGAGAAGGGTTTAGAAGTTTTAGCAAATTGATTGCCAAGTGCCTTGCTAAATCCACTTTCTCCCTTGCATTCTCTCCTATGTGGTTAACAAAGGAGGCATTATAAACCTTCAACGAATGCATTGGCAAGTTTAATGCTAAACCCCCCTGCGTGGCAAACAAGCTGGAAGGTGAATTTCTAATTTTCCTCCAAGCATGGTTACCATCTTTAACCTTTAGAAAATGCAATTAGCAGGTGTAGATCCTCCTTCCTTCTCCCACGCATGAGTTAAAGGGCTAAAGAAAGTTTCAAAAAAAAAGAAATTGGCCTGTGCAACCAAAGTCCTCCTACGCTATGGGTGGAGGCATTTATAATTTTCAGGTAGATGCTATTGGCTAGCGTGAAGCCTGACCCTCCCACACATGTTGTTGAAAATTCCATAGAAACTCCTAAACAAAATGCAATTGGCAAGTTTAATGCCAAATCTCCCTCTGTGTTGGTGGTTGGGTGAAAGGTTTTAAGAAATTATAAAACAAATGCGATTACTAGGTGTAGTTCCAAACTCCAACGACTTCTACCAACATCCATCCTGCATGAGTTTCGTGTGGTGCGTTGAAAAGGCCAAAGAAAATTCCAAGCAAATACGTTGGCAGGTGTAAAGTTTGACTCCACGACCAAATCCAACATCTTCCTTGTTGAAAAGGCTTAAAAACTTTTAAACAAAATGCAAGTACCAGACATAAAACCGATTATCCCACATTGGTGGTGAGAGGGAGGTTTATGTATTTAAATACAAAAACACATGTATCTATAGTGTCAAAACCTAAAGTCTTTTGACATGAGGCTAGCTCAGCGACCCGCTGGACCCCACACGTGTGCACGCATCCTGAGGCACCCAGGTTTTGCAGTGAGAGGGTGAATTAACCAGTGAGCAAGTTTAGGAAGATTCGATGGTCGTCGTTGATCCGCAATGCGAAGATGCACAAACATTACCCTTCACGGATCAGCGACCAAGTGGTGGGCCCAGTAGGTGAGTGGTTCACATGTTAAAGATCGAGCAGGTCCATCCCAAATCGACAGTGGTCGTCGATCCACTATGTGAAGATGCACAAACGTTACCCTTCACGAATCAGTGACTGATGAGCTGGAAGGTCCAAGTGTCAGTGACAGATGAGTTGGTGCTAAGGTGACACTCCAGTTGTGCTCCAGTGGCAAGTGAGGTGTCATCCCAATAGGACTCACGAGTGAATCGCAAGGTGCCACATGGTGGAGCGCAGGTTGAAAATCAAGCAAAAATCAAAATTAAATGTATAGTCCAGACTATTTAAAAAATTCAAAAATTTAAATGATTGGTCTGCACGAGAGATTAATTCACTTGAGGGGTAGTTTTTACCCAAAATAGCAAGTATTATGTACCATTGGAAAACTCTCGAAATGAGGAATTCAGTTTTGTAGTCAGTTTCAACAAATATTAGATATTTTGAGAGCATTTTTCATGGGCATGATGCAAAGATTTATTTTTCAATTGGGGAAAGAGGACACTTGGCAATTTGTGATGCAGATATGGTCTTTTCCCTCTTCTTCATATTCTCAATTCTTCTATTTTGTAAGGGTTCCTAGTTTTTTGGAAATTTTCTCCAAGGGAAAAATCTGAAATTGCAGGTTCTAGTGATGGCATTTTTCATTCTTTGCAAATAACAGTGTGCTTTTGTTGGGCTTTCAGTGTTGTCTTTGTTGTAGGTTTTATTTCAGTTTGCAAGTTTACACATATGCAAGGCATGTGTGAGTTTCCACAAAATTGTCTCCAAGATATCATTTGAATTTATACAATTTCATTTTATCAAGGGTAATTTGGATTTGTCTCTTTCAGTCTTCTCTGAGAGTGTAATGTTTGTCTTTTGGGTATTCTTCAAGGAAGGATTTAAATCCTGAAACCCAGCATTAATGATTTGGAATGTGTATATTGGATGTATATATAAGTATGATTTTGTGATAGAGCAGAGGATTGTGTTAATGTAATGTAATAATACATGAAAATTCAATGTCGAAAGTAACTTGCATCTGAGATTTCTCTTCTAGTTTTATGCATGACTTTGTGGCTAGGATAAGGCACTGATCTTTTGTAATGTTGAAGGATTGTCAAAACACCATTTTAAAATCCATTCAGAATATCTTTTTCTTTCTGTTCTATGGTAGTGTTCCACCTATCTCAAGCTCAAAAGTAGTTGAGAGTCAATGTGAATATAGCTAGTTTGCAGTACTTTCCTTATTGTTGAGCTATATCTGATATTTTTGCTTTAATGGTGATGTTGTGAGTGAGTTTTAGACTATATTTTAAGTGCATCATAGGTAAACCCACCTAGGCCTTACAGAGCCTAAAGAGAAGAAGGATTAATATCCTTGTTAAGTTGGTCCAGTTAGTCTTTTGAAATCATAGTTGAGGTTAGCTACCTTTCAAATTTTGGTTGCACATTATACTGGTTGCTAATTTTGTTGTTCAGGATAAAAAGGAACCAATAGCACTCATTTGTCTTATGTTCAAAATTATTGCAAGAGTATCATTTACCATTAAATGACTGAGATCTGATCTAACTTCTACATTCACTAGCTCTATGTCCAAACTTATTGCATAAAAAATAGTTACCATTAAAGGATGATGAATACCTGGTTTGACCATGAGGAGGCTTCCTAAAATTCTTCTTGTTTGAGACTGGAATGAAACCTTTTTTATCTTCATTAGTCTTCTTCAATTCATCTTTGACCTTTTCCTTTGCTTTATCCTCTTTGTTAGGAGTCTTAAATCTTTCACCTTTTTTATTACTAAGTCTGCTTTTATCTTGAGTTTACTTCTAAGCACCTAGCATCACATCAAACATTCCACTACCACCTTTAAGCTTCAAGCCCTTTTCAATTTGATCTTTTTCTTTTTTCAACTCTCTCCCAAACATGTTCACTTCTTCAAGTTTCATACATTCTCTGGATTTGATATGTAACTTTTTTTCAAGATCATCAATGGTATTCTTTCCATCTTCAACTTGCTTCCTTAGATAACCAATGTGTTCTTTTGTTTTCTTGTTATTTCCTCTACTTTCATCCAGATCAACAAAGGCGACTCTTAATTCCCCTTCAAAATCTACAACTACATCAATACCCCATTCATATTGTTACATACCATCCAAATCTTCATATTCAAACATTGTGTTCAAATCTCAGATCTACCTTAGTTGTTACACTTTTTCTTTAGGAACCTTTCTCTAATACCATTTGTTAGCCAAGGTTTGTCATTGCATCAAAAGATCAACCTCTTAACATCCAATACAAATGCCAAAGATAAACAAACCATGGGAGGGGGTTAAGCCATGTTGCAAATCCCTAAGGACAGCGTTCAAAAACCAAGGGGACGAAGGACACACACCTTCCAACAATCCCCCCATCATGACCAAAAGATTTGAACCCATTACCTAAGCTCTAATACCGATTGTTGAATACTTTTGGATGCTGAGAAGGGGAGTGAATCAACATATATTAAAACTTACCAAATTTAACCACTCAATCATCATTCATTTTATTTACCACATGTGCAAAAATAAAGAACTAAAAAATACAAAAACAACCACACATGAACACCAAAATTTTACATGGAAAACCCAATGAGGGAAAAACTATAGTGATAACTATCCTACTATATGAAAAAAAAAAGTTACAATATTTAGGCTCAAGGCCAAGGAACTCACTACCCTTGATGGGGACTTGCAAGACTGAGGTACACAACCTTGGGGCAAGATACAAAACAGACTTGCAGACACTAAAGATCACTTCTCAATGGAAAGATACAAGGCATTTGAGATAAAAGCATCAAAATGATTATACTCTTGAGAACTACATCCTCTAATATGTTGATTATAGTTTATTGTTCATACACATCTAAAATTGTCTCCATTACTGCTCTACTATACTTGCGAACCATTTCACAACTTCACATATACTTCACACAACACACACAACTCATACCTACATCTACAAAATAATTTCATCCATTTTATACCATTTGCAACCAAAATAATATCTATTAGGTTGACCTATTTAGATGTAACGTGTAAGATAAAAGAATTCATCTCAAAAACAATATTGAAGAGACAACATAAGGAAAAATAAAAGGTGTGAAGCATCACACCATGTCGACACATCTTCCAAATCATTCAAAAAAACTCCTATAATTATGCATGCTATTGTATGGACCAAAACATCATAGATCAGCTCCAAATAATAAAACAATTAAGGCACGCCAACTCAACTTACTCAAATTACAATGTGGACCACCAAAGACACTTGCGGATGCTCAATATAGAATCACCTAATATCAATAAATCAAAATCTTCAAACCACATCACCAAATACCTAAAGGTAGAGGAATGCAACACATTCTTGTACATTGTCACTCTAACACTGTACAGACCTGAACTCAAATCAACATAACTCCATTTATAGACCAAAAAAGAATCTAAAAATTAGTATATATCATGTATTTGCATCCACCAACAGTATAGTCCAACCACAAGAATTGATCAAACATATGCCATAATGTGGACCAAAATTTGAGGAACTTTAACAAATTCTTCATTGGAACAATCATACTTAAACAACACCAACTGTGAACTATTAAGACCATCTCCAAATCTTTGAGAAAGCTATATTACAACTTGATATACCATCTAAAGTGACTACAACCAATCTCCAACCATCTACATGACCACTGAACTATTTCACTATTACTACACTACTCTAGATCACATCCAATCCAAAACTATCAACAACCTACATATCTAAATCAACAAGTTTGACATCAATGACAACAAAAACTCATATTTACAATAGCTTGTATCTACTTTCCATAGTAATATTAATGATATTATAGCACCATAAAAAGCACAAGTTTTCATCACCCTTATCCTCTCTATCTATCCATACCCATTGCATGTCTATACCCTTCCATAATTGCTTCATGGCCAATTAATTAACCATTTATTTTCTCTTCTTTCCTCTCTAAGTATCCCTATGTTGAATGAATGAATACCATGATATACCAAAAACATAGGTCCTAGTTGTATATCATCCATCATATCTCCATCATCCTACAAACATATAAGTTAGCACATAGAATCATATATAATATCATATAGCATCACATCCTACATACACATAGGTTAGTCTGTCATAATCCATCATATACATATCCATCGTGTATCATAGAGTCAACCATAATAAAAAAAAATACATCGATCCATAAGTTCATGCATGCATCCATATAGATAATCATATAGCATATCACATGTTAAACCATCTAAGTCAAGCATCTATTGGCATCATACATCATAAGAATCACAATAGAAAATCCATGGCATATACATTTATAGGCATCATAGATAGAAACATGCACATCATATAGATCATCATCAAAAATAGTGTCATCTCATATACCTCAAAACATCACATGTCATAGTACAATGATGTCAAATACATAAATGGATACTAAGAGCCTCCAAAATCATTGTATCCATATACTATCCCAAGTGTTTATGTCAAAATGGTAAAAAAGGACTTGAAGGGACTATAATGAACTTTCCTCCTGCCCTCTAACCTAGCTAGTCTTGCCAGATGCTAAGCCCCCGACAATCTTACTCCTCAAGACCAAGGTTGCGGTTGCAGTGGTAGTGGCCACATGGCCCCTATGCTCTCAATCTAAGCCTTCATAGCCCTACCCTATGAGATTTGTGTAAAGCTCCCTACCCTCTAATCCAATGGAACTACCTATTCATCCAACATCCTATAGTATAGTTCCTCTTTCCCAACTCGTATGCATTCTTGCATGTCTTCATTTTGCCTCCATGTGCTTGATGGAAGGTTGCCTCAACCCTCCTATACTAAGCTACAGTTGTAGTAGCTAAATGTGCTTGTAGTGTAGCAATTTGAGCATCTCAGACACCCAGCTATACATATAGACCTACCACCTATCCTTGTAACCCTTCCACCTATGCCTATAAGGCCATTATACGAGCATCCTGATCAACCTGCCCCTACACCTGTGGTTGCAAGTGAGGCCTCACTTGTGGGCCCAACTGCAGCTGAGCTAATGGTACCTACTATGCTTGCACCTACACCAAATGTATGGATCCTCCTCCTCCCTAGCCACCATCTGCCCCTCCCCACTAATCATCTTTTTCCACCCTCCTAAGCCATCTCTTAGGCTAAGGTTGCTCCTCATCATCAAGCCTAGGGATAGGCTTGTAGTGTCCTAAATTATGCCTGGTTTATTTATGACACTTCCGCATGATGCCTAGTGCATTTATGATGATTTTATGATCAAAAAAATATTATTTTGGCATCATGGGCTTGAAAGACAAAGTGCCTCAAAATGCCTTGAAAGCCCCTTTGGGCCTACTTTTTGATGGACAGAAGCGAGACGAGAAAATGTCTGCACACCGCACTAACATCCCAAAAAGCTGGCAGAATCTCGAATCTGGAAGAGAGTTGGATGATGGGTGATGTGTGTCCTTTGGCTCGCGTTTCACTATAACGGCTCTTCATGCCTCTTCTAACTTTAAAAACCCTTCCTAGCTCATTTTGAAGGGTTCCCAATTTGGGTTCTTGGCTCTTAGACTTTGATTGCACTCTCACACTCTTTTTCTCTCTTCATGCTCTTGGATACACACTCTACCAACATCAACCTGCAACTACCTTGTGGTGGCTCTTACCAACAAGTATTATCACAAGCTTCTTCACGCTCGTACCATCAACAAGGAGGGGTTTGGCTTCATGCCTCGTCTTCTCTTTTAGCTATTTTACTTACATGAAATGAGTCCTTTGCATTGTTGATTGTATCTATCATCTAGGTCCATTCACTATTTCTTACATTTCCAATATTTAATGCATGCAATAGGGGTTTGCTTCCATTAAGCATAGCATAGTTTCTATTTGCATATTTCCAAGTTTCCAATTTATCTTTCCAATCTATCTATCTAGTTGTCTATGGTAGTGGAAACACCTAAACGAGGGTCTGACTGAGGTAGGCCCCTATACAGCCCCAACAATTTTCCATGTCTTAGCGTGTGCAGGTGAAGTACAAGTTTTGTGCGCAGGAAACTATGTGTAGAGTCAGATTTCAAGACTTTCTCAGTCTGTGGGCCGTATAGGCAATAGCGCAACGTGTTGGTGTCCGCACCCCGCACTGGTGTCATTATTGTGTCTACATTATAAGAGAGAGGTAAATTTGTGAACAAGGATATATCATTCAATGAAGTATTGTGGTAAGATTGGTGTTGCAGAGAAGATAACTATGCTTAATCAGAACTTTCATTAGGCATTTGTAGATGCTATTATTGCAGTTCATTCATTCCAGATTGTAGTCTGAATTATATTGTAAGTCAGTGAAACTTCCCTGAGGGTTGTAGCCTTCCGGGCATATATCTTTTGAGAAGTGAGCTCTAGGCAGTGTGCTTGAATGCATGTGCATTCCCCATTGTAATATTTTGACATACTACTGCAGAGTACCATCTTATTATGGGTAGGTTCCCACTGTGGTTTTTCCCTTAACCGGTTTTTCCACATCAAAATCTTGGTGTTGTGTGTTGTGCTGTTAATTTTATTATCTCTTATTATTGTGGTTTATCAATAAATTTCTTGAATTTTAATTTGAGGAGATCTGGTGAAGACTGATTCACCCCCCTCTCAATCTTCCTTCTTGATTGTTGCTAACAAAAGAATGGGTCATCCTCCATGACATCCTCATGCAAAAATGAAGGGTTTGTGAATGTCATTGTTGTCTTCGTGGCCCCACAAAGGCCTAAGAGACCTTACATCCATGTGGAAATGGTAAGTACTTCTCCTAAGACAGTTAAGACCATTAATGGAAAACCTTTCAATGGAGAAGCTTTTGATTTATATACAAGATTCATCCAATCCAACCATTCATCTTATAATACTATTGCTCATACGTATTTAACACTCGAAATAATAAGCAAGTTCCTGAACCACCTCAAACTTCTCTACCTCCTTCCCAACCTGTCCTTCCTACGGCACCTTTGTCGTCGGACAAGCGACCAAGTGATTATGATCTTATCGAGCAACTTAAGGTTACTCCATCTAAGATCTCACTTTGGGATTTGCTTCAAACTGCCTTGATGTATAAAGGTATGCTTCAAGAAGCTTTACAAAAGATTTTTCTACCTTCCTCTGCAAGACTGACTGATGTGAATGGGCTGATGGATCATATTTCTGTGGATTCGTTGAATATTACCTTTTATCCACATGAACTCCCACCTCACTAAGTGAGGAATTTAGCGGATCCATTAATGATCATTGTTCACGTTAATGGTGTTGGTATTAGACGAACACTTGTTGACACAAGTTCAGCACTGAACATTTATGGTTTAGACTTGTTACCAAAGATCAAGGTGGACCCAAATTCTTTGGCATCCTCCTCCTTTTTCATCTGAGGTTTTGATAACAGTGGTAAGACCGCTATGGGGACTGTCATACTATCCATGAAGGTTGGACCAGTCATTATTCCAACCCTTGTGCACATTATGTTAGGCCCTTTATCATACAATCCTTTTAGGAAAACCATGGCTACATGCTTTTCTAGATGTTTCATCTACACTTCATGGATCCATGAAGTTCATGACTAATAATTAGGTTGTCACAGTTAAGGCTGATCTTGAGGCTATGCAGTTATGTCAAATAGTTGCATCTAGTCAAGCTTATGTTATACCTTCATTTCAAAATTATGTACCCACTTTGTCTTATTTAATCGTAACTTATGCTTCTATCTCATCCCTTAAAAAGGAAGAGCACAAGAAGGAAGAAGTCACTAAGTAATTTTTTAAAAGGTAGAGATCACCTAATAAGTAGGATTCTTCGAAAGAAAAATCCCCAAAGCTAGATACTCCTAAGGTGGAGATGTCAGAGCCTACACCTAAAAAACCTTCCTTGGCTAAATCACCTTCTCTATCAAAAGTCAATGCATTTTTGGGTGATGATTGGGGTTCTTTGTATTTTAGTGACCCTCATGTTGGTGATTAAAAGGCAGGCCCCATCCATCTAAGCTATCCTAAGATTGCATTTACCTCAACTATGAAGGATGATTATGTATCTATAAAGCTAGGTGATGCTTATCATGTCGATCACCTTTTCTATACGAAACCACCATCATTCAAAGAATTACAAAATATCTATGGTCATGGATACAATCTTGTGTCTCATCTTGGGTATGATGGTAGGGTCATCGATCTAATAAAAAATGTATTTGAATTCCTTTGGAGCCCGAACCTCATCACCACAACACTGGACTAGAATACCATCATATGGGTCGAAATGCAAAAGCATGGTTAATTGTTAACATGATTTCAGTTGATCCCCTTCTTTTGAAGCTTGTTCATCCAAAACTCATCGACATTGGTGTATCACCTAACAAAATTCCTTTGGATATTTTCCCTTCAAAAGAATCCTTGAAGGAATTTTTGGGTACATATGATGGTCTGCCTTCTTACCATCATAAATGTCGAATCTCGTATTGCTTGAATACTCAAGCATACTTTAGGGAATCCATTTCATAGGAGGCCCCTCTATCTCAAAATGGGGAACACATGTATATTCCTTATCCAAAAGACCGTAGTGGAGAAATTACTGATATCATCATGAGCGATAAGACTCCCGACAAGGTCATAAAAGTGGGAAAATACTTATCCTCCGAAGAATTCAAAGAATATTCCAACTTGTTACATCAATTCCCTAACATCTTTGCTTGGTATTATGAGGAGATGCCTGGCATTGATGAATCCATTGTGCTACACAACATTGTGCTTAGTCCTGATGCTAAGCCGGTGAAGAAAAAGATTCAAAAGATGAATACTAAGGTGGATTTATTAGTCAAGGACGAGATAGAGAAGCTCCTAAAAGATGGCTTTATCTGCCCTATTGACTATTCACCTTGGATCTTGAACATAGTCCTGGTAAGAAAACCTAATGGTCACATCCATATTTGCATTGATTTACAAGATGTGAACAAAGCCTCCCTCAATGATGACTTTCCTCTCCCGAATATCAATATGATCGTGGATTCAACTGTGGGGTATGGTTTACTCTCATTCATGGACAGCTTCTCAAGTTATAACCAGATCCGTATTAACCTATAAGATCAATATTAAACCACTTTCACAACCCCTTAGGGAACCTTTTGTTATATCGTCATGTCATTTGGGTTGAAGAAAGCAAGAGCGATCTATCAACGATCCATGACCTTGATATTCCATGATTTCATCCATAAGGTCTTAGAAAACTATGTTGATGATAAAGTGGTAAAATGCTTAGCACATTAGATGCATATTGAAAATCTTCGTCTGGTCTTTGAAAGGCTCTTGTTGTATAAAATGAGACTGAATCCTCTTAAGTGTGTCTTTGGTGTTAAGGTCGGGAAGCTCCTAGGATTCATTGTATCCTGATGAGGAATCAAAATAGATACAAATAAGATCGATGCTATTGTAAACATGCCTCCACCTAAGAATATCTCTCAGCTTCGTAGCCTGCAAGGGAAGATCCAGGTCATTCATCAATTTGTAGCACAATTGGTTGATCGTACCCTCCCTTTTACACAATTTTTAAAGAAAGATACCCATTTCAAATGGAATGAGGAATGTAAAAAGGCATTTGATTCCATCAAGGATTACCTAGCTAATCCTCTTATCCTAACGTTGAATATGTCTAATAGACCTTTCTTCCTATATATTTCAGCCTCATCTCATGATTTGGCAGTATTATTGGCACAATGCGATAATGAAGGGTGGGAAAGAGTAGTCTATTTGATGTAGGGTCATCCCCGATCGATGAGCAATCTTGCATCATCCCCGATCGATGAGCAATCTTGCATCAACCAAAAATATTTCCTTTCAATTTTGTTCTTGTCTAGTTCTTTATGTTATTTTTGTGCTCTTACCGGTTGGTACGGGTAGTTGCTTGTTCTTCATCGCAGATCTTATTTTTCAGTTTCTAGGCTAGTTTGTATACTTAATTCCATATTTCTAGTTCATTTGGGTTCTCTTCCAGTCAATTATCGCTTTCGGTTGACTGATTCTGGGTTCTGGGATAGTTCTTGTGCTTATCAGTTGGTTTTCCTTCATTACCAACATGATTCTTGGCGTGTGGGTCTATCTTGGGTCTTTTCCGATGTTCTTTGGTTTGTGGCCAGCCTTCCTACTGAACAGCACTTCATGGTTGATATTTTCCAAAAATATTTCTTAATTCTTAGGGCCAACCTAGTTACATGTTTCATTTTCTTGCATTGGTAAATGTAATCTTATGAGGCCGACCCGGATATGTTCTGATGGGTATAAATATGATGTTATGTAATCATTTGTAGGGGCAGATAAAGTAGAATGGAGGACAAGGATTGAGATTCGCATTTTATGATCTAGCTGATTCTTAGAGTCTTGAATTGGATTGTATCTAGCTGAAAGCTTGCATGTAACCGGTTAACTATCGGATGTTCTTTGATGATTATATGAAGATAGTTGGATGATTTTCAGAAGTTCTAATCCAATAATATGATCTATTTATGTAATCTGGTTATGTTTTCTTGCTTCTTTCATTGTGTTTCTCTTGTTGCATAAGTCAATCGACTCTCCTTGGGGATTTTACTAGTTATGGCTACATCAAGTGGTATTAGAGTTGGTTATGGACTAGTTGGTGGAAGAATTGTTTGCGAACATTGAAGCATTCCTTTGGGTGGACAGATCATCGATTAGAGGCAGGTTGCACATGTGTTCAATAGATTGTTTAGGGGAGGCAATTGAAATCAGTAGTCAGATCGTTGAGCTGAGGAAGTTCACTAGAGTGGAAGAGGAGATGTCTCCTAGACGGACAAACCCCTAGAAGGTAGAGCAGATGATGGAAGACTTCGAGAACGAAGTCAAGAATGAAATCTGAAATGCTTTGGCTAGTTTGCGGAGAAACCCTAATTTGGAGGATGAATATGAAGAAGTCAGTGAAGAGATTGAGGAAGATGTAGGACCAAAAGATGAAAGAGAGGAAAGATTCCTAAGAGTAGTGGCGCAAGTGAGTAAGGTTCATAAAGTTGAGGTTTCTAAATCTTTCGGAATGCTGAATCTAGAGGATCTGATCGATTGGATCAGAGATTTGGAGGATTACTTCAAGTTTGAGGATGTCAAAGACCCGTAGAGAGCGGTTGTCACATACTAAGTTGAAAGGGCATGATGCCTTATGGTGCAAAGAATTATAGAAAGACGAAGTGGAGAATGGTGAATTGAAGATCACCCAATGGAGACACATGGTTGAAAGATTGAAGGCCAAGTTCATACCAGGAGACTATGAATTGGAGTTGTTCAAGAAGTTGCAAAACCTGAAATAGAGAAACATGACTATGAAGGAATATACTGAGGAATTCTACAAGATGGTGATTAGATATAGACATAGAGAGATGGACAGAGAAAAGGTCGCAAGGTACATCAATGGACTTGCTTTTAACATTCAAGATGAGATGAGTATGTTGAAGGTTTCTATAGTTTAAGAAGCTTACCAGTATGCTTTGAAGGATGAGGAGAAGATGAGAAAAAGACAACCAAATAGAGGGAAGGAAAAAATCAAAGGGCAGATGAGTGACAGTATAAAGAAACCAGTTGAGAAAGATGAATCAAAACCTAAGTGGAGTAAAGAACTAGAGCAGAAGACACAGAGGAAAGTTAGCAGTAGTACTGGTTGATAATTTCCTAGCAAATATTAGAAGTGTGGAGAAACGGGACATAGATTCTATGAATATAAACAAAGAATGGAAATAAGTTGTATAGAAAATGAAGAGCCAGAAGGTGAAAGTATCGGATCTGATTGTGCACTGGAGCAAGAAGAATCCCTTATGTTCAGAAGAAAGGATACCTGATCTACTATAAGGAAGAGTCTTTTTTGGACTGTGTGTAAATCAATGTTGGCATTATGTGAACCGGTATGAGGACATAATGACATTGTATGTTGTCATTGATGTCAATATGCTGAAGAAGTGAGATTCGGCATATGAGAGAACCGGTAGAACACTGTGAACCAGAATTTGTGCCAAAGTGAAGCATGATATTGTATGTTGTCATTGATGTCAATA
Organism: Cryptomeria japonica; assembly: GCF_030272615.1. NCBI lineage: Eukaryota > Viridiplantae > Streptophyta > Pinopsida > Cupressales > Cupressaceae > Cryptomeria > Cryptomeria japonica. The sequence goes on along the minus strand of NC_081410.1, from coordinate 55,388,480 downwards.
TGTTGAAGAAGTGAGAACCGACATATGAGAGAACCGGTAGAACACTGTGAACCGGCATTTGTGCCAAAGTGAAGTGATGTGTTTGTTCATGATGAACCGGCATATAGTTATGTGAACCGGATCATGGAAGTATTGTATGACTACAGGTTGGTAGTCTCAACTTCAGGGTTTTTGGTTTAAGTACTTCAAGTCTGTGTGGCTCAACCGGTGACTTTGTGCGATGAGATAGCATGGTAACAAAGAACAGATCGTGTTGCCACGTAAGCCTTGTGCGCGTGAAGGATCTTGCATGAAGGAGATTGTTCCTATCTACCTCAGGAATGTGAGAAGTCTATAAAATGGTGATAACATGTGATGGGTTATCAGCCACCATAAAATCGGTGGAAATGGTCGATGGAGAATGTCTTGAGATTGGATCAAGAACTATTGCATTTAATGCAGTGTGCTCAATAGTCAGGATGGAACCGTTTGAATTCCTTAACCTAACAAGTTTAGGGTTTAGGTTTTATGCTACCGACCTATCTATTTTCCTATAAGGTCAATGTTGTGTCTCTTTCTGAGGTCGTTGGCAAAAGTTGTGTGTGTGTATCCAAGAGAAGGGATACGTGATTCTTGCCAGACCAAAAGGAGAGAAGTGATACCTGCAGAGTGTAAGTGCAGAAGGTGAAGAGGATCTTAAGCAGATCTGCATTGGCATTGAGTGTTGTTACTAGATCATTGTAATACGTGTTGATCTCTAACCACCTCAACAATTGGAAAATCCCTTAACAGGGTAACCTTAACTGGCTTGTTGTAAATTCTTTAACAGGATAATTCAAAGCTATTGAGTTCGAAATCCTTTAGCTATTGAGTTCTTGAAATCCTCTAGCAAGGTAACCTTTAACAGCGTTTAACCCTTAACCAGGTGATCCCTAACAGGATTGGTTCCTAGCAAAACCTTTTGTAATGTCTCTAACCAGACAAGGCTCCTAATAGAATGAACTTCTAAAGAGTTCAAAGACAGCTTGTGGGTATTCATCCCCACCGTGGTTTTTCCCAATTGAGTTTCCACGTGAAAAATATGTGTGTCATGTGTGATGCTTTTATCTTGTGATGCTTTCCTATTGTCTATCAAGCATATGATGGTTCTGTGTTTTATGTCTGTCAATAAAACATGTTGAACTAGCTGTTATTATGATCTAATGATAAATTACCTGTTTACGCATAAGGGTGAAATGGTAGTGTAGTCTTGAGTTGAGTGAAAAGCTAAGTGAGTAACTGGTTAATGCTTGTCTCAGTCATTCTTAGCTTTACCGGTTGCACTCTGTTTCAAACCGATGTCACTGCTTGCTAGTCATTTGAAGTGTCTGTTGTCAAACCGGTTTAGGACTGTATTTTTTTCTATACTAATTCACCCCCCCCCCTCTCAATACTGGGTTAGTACTATCCATTCATCATTAAGTTATCAATTGGTATCAGAGCGTCCTCTGGGTCCTCTGTGCTATAAGCTTAACCGCTTGAGGTAAAGATCCCAGTCTAGTGATGAAGAGGGAAGGTCCAAAGTTTAACAGAGAAAATTTTAGTATATGGAAAGACATAATGAAGATATACATCAGAAGCATGGGTGCTCAACACTGGAGCTATGTTGAGACTGCCTATGTTGCTCCTACCGGTACCCTTACCGATGACCAAAAGAGAGAGATGTAGGAGAATGGGCACGTCATGGAAGCCTTAATTAGTAGTTTATCTGACATTGAGTTTATTGATGTTCAAGATAAGGTAAATCCCAAAGAGGTATGGGATACTCTTGAAAATATCTATGGCGGTGATGAGCATGTAAAACAGGCTAAGGAAGAAAGCCTTAGAGGGAAGTTTGAAGATATGTGGATGGTTGAAGGTGAGACCATTCAATAGTATGGAATAAGAATCAAAATAGTTGTTGGAGATATCAAGAGTGCAGGTGGTAAAATAGAAGATTCCACTGTGGTAAGCAAAGTCCTGAGATCCCTATTGCCAGTCTATGCAATAAGGGTTGCTACTATTCAAGAGCTAAGATCAATAGACAAGACTAAGGTATCCCTAGACTACATCATTGCAAAGTTGACAGCCTATGAGCTAAATAGTTTTGATGGTAGTGTTAAAAAGACTGAATCAGCTTTTAAAGCTTCTGCAGTACCATCCAAAAAAGGAAAAGAAGCTAGCACTAGTGGTGAACCAAGATAGGGCAGAGAAATGGATGATGAGGAGATTCTGATGGCATTTGAAGCTCTCCTTTCCAGGAAACTTCCTAAAGGAACTGGCAAATACAGAGGTAAGCTACCTTTGAAATGCTTTTCATGTAACTAGATAGGACATATTTCTGTAAATTGTCCTAATGGCGACAACAAGGACAAACCGGAAAGGTTCAAGAAATTCAAAGGGGGAAACCGGAGAAACTATTTTGTGGCAATTGATGAAGATGTCACAAATGAAGAATTAAGGGATGAAGAAAATGAAGAGATTGTGTTTATTGCTGTCAAGGAAGATGTGTCAGACAAGAAGGCTCTTGTCTCCCAGTTTGATAATTTCAATGAGTGGATCATTGACAGTGGTTGTTCTCACCATATGACTGGAGACCAGAGCAAGTTTCTATCCTTGGAGGAGTATGATGGTGGTGTGGTTCGCTTTATGCATGGTCAAATGCAGAGGGTCCATCTCTCTGAATGGAAAGAGTAGTGATGACAATGTGTATTGGGTTGATGGTCTTAGACACAACCTTCTAAGTGTTGCCCAGCTGAATGACAGTGGCCTCACTTTGGAATTCAAGAATGGAGTTTGCAGAATCAAAGGAAAGAATGGTGAATTGGTGGCCACCGGCATGCAGACCAAAGGTAAGCTATTTCAGCTAAATACAAATATAAGTACATGTCTTATGGCTAAATTTGATGATAGTTGGATATGGCATAGGAGACTCTGCCATGTAAACTTTGACAACATTGTGAAGGCTAGTAAGATCAAGGCAATTAGAGGGTTGTCGGTGCTAAGAAAATCGGATAATACCCTGTGCAAAGAGTGTCAATTGGGGAAAATGTCTTCCTCAACCTTTAAAGGTAAATCTTTCACTGCTGACAACTTGCTTGACCTTGTGCATACTGATTTGTGTGGTCCTATGAAAATTAGAAGTGTGCGGGGCGAAAGGTACTTCATGATTCTCACTAATGACTGCTCAAGAATAATGTGGATCACATTCTTGAAAGACAAGTCTGAAGCCTTTGTGAAGTTCAAAGCTTTCAGAGCATTAGTGGAGAAGGAAAGCAGTAAAAGGATCAAGTGCCTAAGAACTGATCAAGGAGGGGAATTCACTTCCGGTGAATTCAACAAGTACTGTGAAGAACATGGCATCAAGAGGCAATTGTCTGCCCCCCGGACTCCACAGTAGAATGGCCTAGTAGAGAGGAATAACCGGACTGTGGTTGAAGCAGCTAGAACCATGTTGATTCAAGGAAAGGTAGCTCACACCTTTTGGAGAGAAGCGGTGAGCACTGCAGTCTACACAATGAACCGGGTACTCATCAAGAAAGGTAAGGATAAAACTCCCTATGAGTATTAGACCGGTAAGACACTTGTGGTCAACTACTTTAGAGTATTTGGTAGCAAATGTTGCATCAAGAAGAGTGAACACCAGAGAAAATTTGATACGAAATGTGATGAGGGAATATTCCTAGGATATTCCACCAAGAGCAAAGCTCTCAAGTGTTTCAACAATAGGACTCAGAGAATTATGGAAAGCATCAATGTAAGAGTTGATGAAACCTCTGAGAAAACTAAGGAAACTGGCAGTGAGCAAGCAGTAAATGAACCGGTTGCAACCTTCTAGGAACCAATTGACAGCCAACCGAGTACCAGTAATAATGTTCCTACACTGGCAAATGTAGATGCTGATATTGATGGAGATGGGGATGAAGAAGAAAAGAAAGAAGAATCTATCAAGACCATTCCTCGGTATGTCAAGCTGAATCATGATCCTAAGCAGATCATAGGAGATAAGGATGCAAGAATCCTTACAAGAAGAAAGGTCAAAGAAAACTCATGTATGATCTCTAAATTTGAGCCTAAATCTTTCAAAGAGGCACATAAGGATGAAGACCGGATCAAGCCAATGGAAGAGGAACTTGACCAGATACAGAAAAATGGTACATGGTCTTTGGTACACAAACCGGAGCATAAAAATGTCATTGGTACTAAATGGGTTTTCAAAAATAAGTTGAACAAGGATGGCATAGTGATTAGGAACAAAGCCAGATTAGTGTGCGAAGGATATGCTCATGAAAAAGGAGAAAACTATGGTGAAACCTTTGCTCCCATAGCCAGATTGGAAGGAGTTTGTATGCTTCTTGCATATGCAGCTTTTAAAGGTTTCAAAGTATATCAAATGGATGTAAAATTTGCATTCCTAAATGGTGTACTTGAAGAGGAGGTGTATATTGAGCAACCAGATGGGTTTGCCGTATCTGAAGACAGTAACATGGTATGTAGGCTACATAAAGCCTTATATGGACTAAAACAGGCACCTAGAGCATGGTATGAATGTCTGCATTCCCATCTTGTGAAGATTGGATTTGAGAGAACAAGTGAAGATAGTTATATCTACTTGAAGTCTGAAGGAGATCAGATCCTGATCTGTGAGGTATTTTTTGATGATATTATCTTTGGTGGAGATGACAAGATGAGTCATGAGTTTGTAGATGAGATAAAGAAAGAATTTGAAATGTCACTCATAGTGGAGATTAAATACTTCATTGGACTGCAGATCCAGCAGATGAAGGATGGAATCTTTATCACACGGTCCAAGTATGTCAAAGAGGTGTTGAAGACCTTTAGCATGGAAGATAGCAAACCGGTTGGTACTCTGATGGTGACCGGTTGTAAACTATCTAAAGAAGATGACTCAGAATTGGTTGATGAGAAGGAATACCGATCAATGATTGGTAAGTTGCATTATGTAGTGCATAGCAGACCAAATATTACACATGCAGTTGGCATTACTGCAAGATTCTAGAAAATCACAAGAGAATCTCACTTGGTTGCAGTCAAGCGGATTCTTAGGTATCTGAAGGGAACTGTTGACTATGGATTATGGTATCCTTATAGCAAGGATTTCAACTTGAAAGTATACACAGATGTTGATTGGGAAAGCAATATAGATGACCGGAAAAGCACAACAAGTGGTGCATTCTTTCTCGGTGGTAGACTGGTCTCATGGATGAGTAAGAAGCAGAGTTGTATCTCTCAGTCTACAGCAGAAGTAAAGTATGTTGCAGCTTTCATGAACTGCACTTAGACAATTTGGATGAAGCATGTATTAAATGGCTTCAAAGTTCCTGTATTTGAACTAGTAAGTATATTTTGTGACAATACTAGTGCAATTAATATCTCTAAGAATCTGGTTTTACATTCTAGAACCAAGCACTTTGAGCTTAAGTATCATTTCTTGAGGGAAAAGGTTTAGAACAAAGAGATTGCACTGGAACATGTTTCTAGTCAGGAGCAGTTAGCAGACATATTCACCAAGCCTCTCCCAAAGGCTACATTTATATACTTAAGAGGTGAATTAGGGTTGTTGCCCCTTTAGGAGGTAAACTAAAGGTATATGCTCCACATCAGTCAGGTATTGCATAGTCAAATTTTTCTTCAGGATTGATGTGTTGAAGGATGCTACTCCTCAGGGGGAGCAGCATAATGGAATGGGGATGCTTGTGCCCCCACTTTGGCATTGTTGTCAAAGGGGGAGAAGATGTGAAGTGGAGAAGATATCTTTGTTTATTGCCATCAATGCCAAAGGGGGATATTGTTGGTATTATGTGAACCGGTATGAGGACATAATGACATTGCATGTTGTCATTGATGTCAATATGTTGAAGAAGTGAGAACTGGTAAAACACTGTGAAGCGGCATTTGTGTCAAAGTGAAGCATGACATTGTATGTTGTCATTGATATCGATATGCTGAAGAAGTGAGAACTAGCATACGAGAGAATCGGTAGAACACTGTGAACCTGCATTTGTGCCAAAGTGAAGCGGTGTGTTTGCTCATGATGAACCGGCATATAGTTATGTGAACCAGCTCATGGAAGTATTGTATAACAACCAGTTGGTAGTCTCAACTTCAGGGTTTCCAGTTTAAGTACTTCAAGCCTGTTTGGCTCAACCGATAACTTTGTGTGATGAGTTAGCATGGTAACAAAGAACAGATCGTGTTGCCATGTAAGCCTTGTGCCCATGAAGGACCTTGCATGAAGGAGATTGTTCCTATCTACCTCGGGAATGTGAGAAGTCTGTAAAACGGTGATAACTTGTGATGGGTTATCAGCCGCCATAAAATCGGTGGAAATGGTCGATGGAGAATGTCTTGAGATTGGATCAAGAACTACTGCATTTAATGCAGTGTGCTCAACGGTCAGGATGGAACCATTTGAATTCCTTAACCTAACAAGTTTAGGGTTTAGGGTTTATGCTACAGACCTATATGTTTTCCTATAAGGTCAATGTTGTGTCTCTTTCTGAGGTCATTAGCAAAAGTTATGTGTGTATCCAAGAGAAGGGATACGTGATTCTTTCCAGACCAAAAGGAGAGAAGTGATACCTACAAAGTGTAAGTGCAGAAGGTGAAGAGGAGCTTAAGCAGATCTGCATTGGCATTGAGTGTTGTTACCAGATTATTGTAATGCCTGTTGATATCTAACCACCTCAACAGTTGGAAAATCCCTTAATAGGGTAGCCTTAACCAACTTGTTGTAAATCCTTTAACAGGGTAATTCAAAGCTATTGAGTTCTTGAAATTCTCTAACAAGGTAACCTTTAACAAGGTTTAACCCTTAACCGAGTATTCTAGCCATCCCTTAACCGGGTGATCCCTAACAGGATCGGTTCCTAGCAGAACCTTTTGTAATGTCTCTAACCAGACAAGGCTCCTAACAAAGCGGACTTCTAAAGAGTTCAAACACAGCTTATGGGTATTCATCCCCACTATGGTTTTTCCCAGTTGGGTTTCCACATGAAAAATATATGTGTCATGTGTGATGCTTTTATCTTGTGATGCTTTCCTATTGTCTGTCAAGCATATGATTGTTCTGTGTTTTATGCATGTCAATAAAACATGTTGAACTAGCTGTTATTATGATCTGATGATAGATTATCTGTTTATGCATAAGGGTGAAATGGTAGTGTAGTCTTGAGTTGAGTGAAAAGCTAAGTGAGTAACTGGTTAATGCTTGTCTCAGTCATTCTTAGCTTTACCAATTGCACTCTGTTTCAAACTGGTGTCATTCCTTGCCAGTCATTTGAAGTGTCTATTGTCAAACCAGTTTAGGACTGTATTTTTGTCTGTACTGATTCACCCCCCCTCTCAGTACCAGGTTAGTACTATCTGTTCATTATTGAGTTATCAATCAGGTGGTAAGTGTTGCAAGGTTATTGTAGATAATGGAAAAAATAACAATTTGGTATCTGAGGAGATGGTTGTGAAGCTTGGATTGAAAAGGCTTGAGCATCCTTATCTTTATGAGGTGAGTTGGTTACAAGATGATCAAAAGATAGAGATAAAGGAGCAGTGTTTGGTGAATTTCAACATTGGGTCTTTCAGAGATGAAGTTTTGTGTGATGTTGTATCTATGAGTGCTTGTCATGTCCTATCGGGAAAACCTTGGTAGTATGATAGAGGAGATATTTATGACTATAGAAGAAACCTAGTCACTATTGAGAAGGATGAGGAGAAGTCCCCATTGATTTATTTGAAGGAGAAAGAGAAGGAGGTGAAGAATCTGAGTCCTAAGAAAATTTGCAGTATTGAGAAAATAGTGGTTGAGGTTATACCGAAAGGTGACTTGAGGAAAGATCTGATAGAACTAGTTGCAGAGGTTATACCGGAGGGTGACTTGAGTTTGTAGAAGGATCTGACAATTGAGCCTGATGGGCACATGGAACCAGATAACAGAGAGCTTATGGTTACAAATCGGATGAATTCTTTTGGCAGAAAAAAATATCAAAGTTGCAGAAGAAAGAGAACAGTAAATAGAGACAATGTGTAGATCTGAAGCAAAGGAAGAGAAACAAAGAGAGTCAGGGGTTAAAGAAGTTGGTTTAGGCACCGGAGGAGCTAAAGAAGAGGTTGGCAGATAAAGAAGATGTTTGGATCATAAATGAGCATGGGGTCTTTATTTTGAATCCTTTTAGATGTTTATGAGTTGCCTCTCATAGAACATCTTTTTCTACCAGAGTTGTCTGATGCAGGAGCATCCCCAGTCGATGAGAAATCTTGCATCAACTAAAAATATTTCCTTTCAGTTTTGTTCTTGTCTAGTTCTTTATGGTGTTTTTTGTTTTCTTACCAATTGGTACCGCTAGTTGCTTGTTCTTTGTGGCAGATCTTATTTTTGGTTTCCAGATTAGTTTGTGTGCTTAATTCCAGATTTATAGTTCATTTGGGTTCTTTTCTGGTCAGTTATTGCTTCTGGTTAACTGTTTTTGGGTTCCGAGACAGATCTTATGCTTACCGGTTGGCTTTCCTTCATTACTAGCATGATTCATGGGGTGTGGGTCTATCTTGGGTCTTGTCCAATATTTTTGTTAGGAACCGGAATGACAACTAAGAGGGGGGGTGAATCAATTGTCAATGAATTTCAACCCAATTATAAATTAATCAAACTTGATACTTAATGTCGGTAAACCAAACTTATTGTCGATTAATAGATTAATAGTTAATATCAATAGCGGTGAAACTTAATGCATGAAATAGAAAGAGAAACAACATCCACAACACATAACATAGAAATTTTGACGTAGAAACCCTATAAGGGGAAAAACCACTGTGGGAAACCTTACCCACAATTAGATGATACTACTGCAAATAGTATGTGTATACAAATGGGATCTGCACATGCAGAAAGGCCAACCGCCTAAAGCACACTTCTAAAATGGGAGTCGCAATGACTACGGTAGGATGGCTAAATCCTAGAATAATGTACTACTCAAAATAGAATCTCCAATGTTGGATTCAGTACTGGTTAAGCTCTGACAAACACCTTCAAACCTTCCTTGAACCTTCTCTTATGGTCTGCTCATATGATTTTCAATAATCACAAATACCATGTTACAATACCATATCTCATCTCACAAATAAGTCTTGATGCTATGCATCATGTCAGCTTGATACAATTACAACAATATCCAATCAATAAATTATCTCCATAATGTGTCATGTTGATCTGGAATAGATAACGCATACCGGTCCATAACTTAGACCAATCTGTCGGTAATAGCAAATATGTCAACCTGATTAGACCAATAACCAAAATACCAAAACCAAGCATCCAAACCATGTCTTCAACATAATCAAGTGATCTCCAAATGATAACAAGTCATCCTTGGTGTCGGTGAACAATATACCAGTGACTGTGCATAAGTCACTGACCTTACGACCGAACACAATGTGTTGGTGAACATAGTCATAGATCTCTAGAAGGATAAGTGTTGACATCAATGACAAAACTAATGCAGCACATCCATAATACCAACAATCTCCCCCTTTGGCATTGATGGCAACACTAGATGGAAAAATATCTAAGTGCCAAAATAGAATGCCAAAAAAAAAAAACAATCTCCAAAATAGATCAATGCCAGAGATCAAAACCAAAATGCAGAGAGTGTTGTTCACCAAAATTGGTTAACCCAAGTTCACCTACTTTCTATGAAATGGCCAATTTCAATCTATGAAATGCATCAGGACTTGGACAACATAACATAGGACCCTATGATCCTCCTGCACTTCAGGTTGTGCTAGACCTAGGGGGGACACCCTTTGATACATTAAATACAACCAATTACAAACATATGGTAGCATCAAACAATAAGCAAATAGATCATTCCACAAGCTCAACAAGTTAGAAAAACACTACATATTGGTTGGATCTGTATAAGCAATAGATGAATAAGAGCTTGGAATGAATAGAACACAACCCCTAAGCATGAAGGGAAATAGATTTTCTTTAAATTTGAATGAATTTGAAAATATCCCCAAATTCTTCAAAGACCAGTGCCTTGTTCATTGGGCATGGAGTCACACACAGAACTGCAAATGCAAATCTTAGTTGCAAACTTCTTTTCCTTATAGAATATTCCTACATCAATACCTTATACCAATGCAATACTTGATTCATTCACAAAATTATCAGATCTTGGATACATATTCCATTATTTATGACTGATTACAGAATTTAAAACCTTCACTGAAGGGTACCTACAAACAATCACAACAATCTCCTAGAGATGACAAATTCCAACCTCCTTGAGGATTCAATTTGTAACAATGAAATACATGCCTAAAGACAATCTTGTGTGAAATATAATCATGCCTAACATAAGTAAAACCTGCAACTAGAAAACAATCTGCAATATTGAAATGCAGCTCTATACCCTGAAAAAACCAAAGAGTTTTACAAACTTGGGTCAAGAAATTCAGAACTGGAAACCATGAAATCTGGAGCATTTCTCCAAAATTCTGGAACCCTTACAAATGAGAAGAAATGAGAATATGAAGAAGAGGGAAAAGACCAGATTTCATCAGAAATTGCCAAGTGTCATCTTTCCCCAACTGAAAAATATTTCCTTGCATCCTTCCCATGGAAACTTCTCTCAAAATATCTGAGACCTATTGAAACTAACTGCAGAACTGAATTCCTCATTTTGAGATCTTTCCAATGGTATACAATATATCTATATTTGGGTAAAAATAACCCCTCGGGCGAATTAATCAATGATTAGGATCCATCATTTAATTTTTTTATTTTTTACCTATAACTGGGACTATATATTTAACTTTGATTTTTTGCCTGACTCTTGACCTGTGCCCTGCCACGTGGCATCTTGTGATTCGTTTGTAGGTCCACTAGGAGGACACCTCATCTGCCACCTGATCGGGACCTTCCAGCTCATCGGTTGTTGGTTCACAAAGGGTAACTTTCGTGAACCTTCGCATAGTGAATCAACGACAGTCGTCCGATCATCCCCAAGATGCTCGATCTTTAATCTGCATTTTCTGCATGTGCCTTGTCGCTGATCCGCGAAGGGTAGCGGTCGAGCACCTTCGCATAGCGACACAGCGACCACCGTTGATCATCCTTGAACCTGCAAGCTCGTTAACTCGTCCTCTTACTGCAAAACTTGCTTACCTCGGGAATCATGCATGCGTGGGGTCCATCTAGTCGCCAGCTATCTCTTGTGTCAAAAGCCTCAAGGCTTTGACACTATAGATATGTGTGTCTTTTCTTTTAAATACTAAAACCTCCAAACACATAGCCAATGTGGGATATATGGCTTTATGCCTGGAAATTGCATTTTCTTTGAAATTTTTTGATGGCCATGTTGCAGATATGCATTTGCTTGGAGTTTTAAATGCCTTTCTTTACTTTTCATGTTTCATGTCAATGCTCCACAGGGGAATGTTGGCAATACACCTACCAATGTGATTTTCTTGAAGATTTATATTGTTGCCTTTTCTCATAGGCCCACGCAGAAGAGAGGATTTGGGCAAGGTTTGATGCATTAAATTGGCTTTATGCCTACCAATAGCATTTTGCCTGAGGATTTAAAATGATTTACCCATTGTTCACCACTCCATACCCATAGCTCACAGCAGGGGAGGATACTGGAAAGGTTGTGGGTTTTGGTCTGCACCTTCCAATTGCATTTACCTAAGAGTTTATAAAGCCTTTTCAACACCAAGCACCATGCTTTACTCCTGGTGCTACATTTTATTAAAAGTTTCTGAAGCTTTTCCAGCCATCATGTGGCAGGAAGGAGGATGTTGGCTGGGCTTTATGCCTGCCAAATGCATTTGGTTGGAGTTTCAAATGTTTGCATACACGTGGGAGGGGAGATGGCTGGCAATACACCTGCTATTTACATTTGCTGGAACTTTCTTATGGCCTTCAACGTCATTCCACGCAGGAAAGATGGACAAAGGTTGTGGAATTTGGCTTACACCAAAGTCAATAAAAGTTGTACATGTTAATTATATCCATAATTAACATCCGATTCTAAGGTGGATTGGCAATCAATTTGCTGAAACTTCTAAACTCTTATCCATTCCACACCATCTGCCAAGAGGATTGAGCACTATGCCTGCTAGTAGCATTTGCCTCGAGTTTATTAAACCTGAAGGTTTCCACTCCTAGAATATCATAGTACCTTGCTTCCTTGACCATTGTAACCAGACATAAAGGATCATAATGAGGACCGAGCTTATGGTGATATGCATTAGCATGCATGAATAACACTTTACCATAAACTTAATGCACGGGCACGAGCCAGATCGGGCCCCAAAGTGGGTCCGGCTAAAAAAAAAAATTGTTTTCATACAACTGACCTTTGAACATACCTCTGGAGTTGATCAGCAAAATTTTCTGATCATTAAAACTCAACTTGCAACTTTCAGGCGCTTGTGTCCCATTTTCGCATTTAAACCCAAAGATGCAATTTTGAAACTGGTCAAAACACCTTTCTGGACTTCACAAACTGATAGGCATATTGTCCGATATATTGGAATTCACTCTGCCAAACCATTTCTCAAGACGAATCCCGGGTACAGGAATATTAACGGTCAAAGATGACCAAATGGCTCTGTCAGCACTATGAACCTGATAAAATCAATGTGTTGGGACCTCAAACTGCTTTTACTAAAAATATCAAACGATCTTCATAGACCCCCAAATCTGGGGCATAGATACTTTGAAGTACAAGGAAGATCGTGAAATATTTAGTTTGACTGGGAAGCTGATAGGGTGCAAATAGTGCGCTCATGAAAATAGCCACTTTAACAGGTGCAACCATGAAAGTGCAGAAAACTAAATAAAGTGGCTCACAAAATCATCTTGGAAAACTAATCAAACGGATTCATAAAGACCTAAAACTTGTCATGTGGACTCACCTATATGCAGAGAATTCAATACACTTTTAATTTCAACATGACGATCCACTGGTCAAAAGATGCAAAGCCTAAAAGTAGGCCAATTAAAAAAATTTGCATGTGTACCTATGAAGGACTTTCAGCTCACCCCTTGAAATGGGTACTTGATAAATTGATTTAAACTGAATTATGAAAGTTTTAGAACACTGCATATGCTAAATGAAAGGTGTACAACAAGTTTCCAATCCTTACCCTTTGATAATTAACTAGCTCCATTTTATCCCTTTTCAAACTAAACCATTCAAGTTGACTCATTAGGTGATCATTTGGAAATGCAGAGCAAAATTTTGAAATGGGCCTCTCAAATTGACTCAAATTTCTGAGTCCCAACAGAGAGTATATATCTCTCCCTCAATATATATCTCTCCCCCAATGAATAATCTCTCCAAGAGAATAATGTTATCTCTCCCCCTAGGATCATATTTGTCCATAGATATCTCTCCCCCTTTGACATCAAATGCCAAAGAATTTAAGAATAAATACCAGAACATACAACCAGCTACTCCCCCTAAGAAGTAGCTCTCCTCCATCAAAGCCGGAAAAAGGTTTCTCTGTTAGTTTATGTCGGTTTGATGCCAATCTTCAATCATCTAAGTCTCTGTCGGTGAAGGTATTACCCCAAGCTGCTCTTTCAGATATTCAAAGTTTCCTTAGGCAAAGGCTTTGTAAAGATATCTGCAATTTGCTCTTTAGTATTCACATAAACCAATCTCACTTCTTTTGCTTCAACATTTTCTTTCAGAAAATTATATTTGATAGAAACATGCTTAATCTTAGAGTGAAATACCGAATTCTTTGATATATCAATTGTTGTTGAACTATCACAATAAATGATTATAGGTTCTGTGCATTTCACCTTTATATCCTTCAACATTTGCTTAATCCATAATACCTGAGTACAATTAGTTGTTGTTGCAACATATTCTGATTCTACTATTGATAATGATGTACAACTCTACTTCTTGCTTATCCATGAAATCAATCTCCTACCAAGAAAGAATGCTCTCTCAATGGTGCTCTTTCTGTCATCTACATCTCCTGCCCAATTTGCATCTGTGTATGCATATAAATCAAAATTTTCATCTTTAGGGTAGCATAAACCAAAATTTGTTGTGCCTTGTAGATACCGAAAAATCCTTTTTAGTGTTGATTCATGATTTTCTTTAGGATTACTCTGAAATCTTGAGACAATTCATACTGCATTCATTATATCAGGTCATTTTTGTGTCAAATACAGTAAACCTCCAATCATAGATTTGTATCTTGTCGGATTAATAGGAGTTGAATCATCCTTCAATGTCAATTTATTCGTTGTAGTCATACGAGTACTTACCGGTTTAGAGTTTTCCATACCAAATTTCTTTAGTAATTCCTTCAAGTATTTTGTTTGACATATGAATATACCTTTATTAGTTTGTGAAATCTGCAATCCTAAAAAGAATTTTATCTCCCCAATCATAGACATTTCAAATTCTTCCTACATCTTGTTAGCAAAGTCTTTACACAATCCATCTTCTCCTCCAAAAATGATATCATCAACAAAAACTTCAATAACCAAGATGTCATCATTAGTCACTTTGAAATATAAGTTGTTGTCAACATTACCTTTAGTGTAACCAAGCTTCAAAAGATATTTGTCCAATCTATCATACCAAGCTCTAGGAGCTTGCTTCAATCCATACAAAGCTTTTCTTAATCTATAAACCATATCTTTATCTTTTGTCAATGAAAATCCATTAGGTTGTTCAATGTAAACTTCCTCTTCAATATCACCATTCAGAAATACACATTTTATATCCATTTGATATACTTTATAGTTCTTATGAGCTACAAATGCAAGAGATAATCTAACTGCCTCAATTCTAGCTACCGGTGCAAAGGTTTCATTATAATCAATTCCCTCTTTCTATGAATAACCTTTACAAACTAATATTGCTTTGTTCCTGATTACCTTACCATCTTCATTAAGTTTATTTCTAAATACCCATTTAGTTCCAATTACATTTTTGTCTTTAGATAAGGGAACTAATGTCCATGTATTGTTCTTTTCAATTTGTTCTAATTCATCTTCCATTGTTTTTATCCAATGTTTATCTTGACATGCTTCAATAAAAGATGTTGGTTCAATTTGAGAAATTAAGCATAGCTCTTCATTTTCCAGTCTTCCTCTTGTCATAACACCTTGATACTTATTCCCAATTATTTGATTTTCAAAGTGATTCAGTCTTACATACCTGGGTTTATTCATATGATGTTGTTCTTCAGTCACTGTGGAATTCTCTGATGATGTCGGTGTGACGATCCACATTTTGTACCAGTGCACTTTGTATTGGTTCATTTATGATTATCTCAATTGTCAGTTCAGAATCTACAGACCTTGAATTTCCTCTAAAGTGTTCATCTATCTTCACATTAGCACTCTCAATGATCTTCTGCAATATTTTATTAAAACATCTATATGCCTTTCTCTTAGACAAATAACCAAGAAATATTCCTTCATCACTTCTAGGATTAAATTTACCAACATACTCATGTCTCCTAATATAACATTTGCCTCCAAATATTCTGAAATATTTAAGACTATGAGTATTACCAAACCATAGTTCATAAGGGGTCTACTAATTTCACCTTTGATGTGAACTCTGTTGAAAGTGTAAACCGTTTTATTCACTACTTCTTTCCAGTACACATGAGGTAGATTTGCTTCCAATATCATGCTTCTAGCTGCTTCCAGAATAGTTTTGTTCTTCCTTTCCATAGTTCCATTCTACTGAGGTGTCTAGGGTGTTGATAGTTGTCTTTTGATTCCATTCTCTCACAGAATGTAGTAAATTCCTTACATGTAAATTCACCTCCTTGATCAGATCTCAAACATTTGATTTTCTTACCGGTTTCATTTTCTACCATTGCCTTGAATAATTTGAATTTTCCAAACAAAAGCTTTTGATTTCTCCCTAAGAAAAGTAACCCAACACATTCTAGAATAATCATCAATTATTAGCATAAAATATCTATCTCCCTGTAGACTTCTTGTTCATACCGGACCACACAAGTCAATATGAATTAAATCAAGAACATTACTAGATTTCTCATAAATACTCTTAAAGGTTGTTCTAACTTGCTTTCCCATTTGACATTCCTTACATACCGGATTATGAGGTTTCACAATCTTAGGTAAATCCCTTACTGCCTTAGTTGAACTGATCTTTACAATACAATAAAAATTTACATGACAGAATCTATTATCACAAGCATGTCTTATCACTGTTATTCAAATGAAAAATATTACCTTTAGTCTAATTACCGGTTGCAATCTCCAATCCAGTTTTGTTTCTGATTTTGCATTTTTCATTCTTGAATTGTAACTGAAATCCCTTTTCAACTAATTGACCAACACTCAAAAGATTATGCTTCAAACCTTCAACATAATAAACATTGTCAGTATTGTGCTTACTATCCAAAGATATAGTGCCTTTTCCTTTGATTAAACAAGCTTTATCATCGCCAAATCTTACTAGACCTCCATTGTATTCCTGAAAAGATAAGAATTTACTCTTATCACTAGTCATATGACGTGAACATCTGGAATCTATGATCCATTCATCTTTTTCTTCAATTTTAGCTGTCAGGGCCTGCTCTACCAGTGGAACAGTAAGTGTCAGTGGAACTTCTTTTATTGCAACAAAAGTCGATTCATTATCTGTCGGTTCTTCATCAGAATCATCAGTAACTCCTTCATCAGCATAGTAACAAGATTTGTCTCTATTCTTCTTAAATCTATATCTCTGATATTCAGGGTTAGGCTTATATGTTCTTTTAGCTTCCTCTCTAAATCTTGCATGTCTATCGTGACATCTAGATGCCATATGACCAAATTTATTGCAGTTAAAACATTTAAATGGTGTTTTACCTTCATACTTACTTCCAACTAGACCTTTAGGCATTTTCCTTGCAAATAGTGCTTCAAGTTCTTCCAGTTCTTCATTTTCCCTTCTGATATCTTCAAGTTCTTTTGCATACAGTGTTTTCCAATCAGATTTGTTAGATGATGATGATGATGATGATGATGATGATGATGATGATGATGATGATGATGATGCTCTGAAGGCTAAATCGGTCTTAATAGTAGCAACAGGACCAAATTTCTCAAGCTCAAATGCTTAAAGTTTTCTAACCAAGGTATCTCTAGATACTGATGTATTAGGCATTGTTCTCAACTCATTAATAGTAGATACTTTCATTTTGTATGCCGGTGGCAAAGCTCTTAAAACTTTAGAAACAATTTCATCTTCACTTAAGGATCCTCCACAACATTGTATTCCTAAAACAATTTCATTAACTCTCTCCATAAAAGCAGAAATTCTTTGATCTTCTTCCATTTTCAAATTTTCATACCTAACCCGGTAACATTCCAGTTTTTCAAATTTGACCATGGTATCTCCTTCATTCAATGTCTCCAATTTATCCCAAATAGCTTTAGCAGCAGATTGGTCTTATAATCCCATGATTTGTTGATCTGATAATGCGCTCAAAAGTGCTTCTCTTGATTTACAATCATTTTCTTGATCTTTACCCAATGTTGGTGGATTAGGTTGATTCAGAGGAGGACCAACATAGCCATTGTTTGTAACTTCTCATAGGTCTCTTCCAATGCAATTCAGATGTGTCTCCATTCTGATCTTCCATATATCGTAGTTAGTTCCATCAAGTTTCGGACTGTCCTTCCTAAAAATGTTAGTTGCCATAGGATCTCCTCAAGTTGTTAGGCTTCTGCAAAAGAGGACTTAGCTTTGATACCAATTGTTAGGAACCAGAAGGACAACTAAGAGGGGGGGTGAATCAGTTGTCAATGAATTTCAACCCAATTATAACTTAATCAAACTTGATACTTAATATCGGTAAACCAAACTTATTGTCGGTTAACGGATTAACAATTAATATCAATACCGGTGAAACTTAATGCATGAAACAGAAAGAGAAACAACATCCACAATACATAACACGGAGATTTTGACGTGGAAACCCTGTAAGGGGAAAAACCACAGTGGGAAACTTTACCCACAATAAGATGATACTACTTCAGATAGTATGTGTATACAAATGGGGTCTACACATGCAGAAAGGCCAATCGCCTAGAGCACACTGCTCAAATGGGAGTCGTGATGATTACAGTAGGATGGTTAAATCCTAGAATAATGTACTGCTCAAAATAGCATCTCCAATGTTGGATTCAGTACCGGTTAAGATCTGACAAACACCTTCAAACCTTCCTTGAACCTTCTCTTATGGTCTACTCATATGATCTTCAATATTCACACATACCATGTTACAATACCATACCATAACCTTACATACCATATCTCATCTCACAAATGAGATCTTACATATATACAAAACCTAAGACCAAATGTGTAGGTCGGCTCACTAAGAATATTACAATTAAATCAATTATAAATAAGTCTTGATGCGATGCATCATGTCATCTTGATATAATTACAACAATATCCAATTAATAAATTATCTCCATAACGTGTCATGCTGATCTGGAATAGATAAGGCATACCGGTCCATAACTTAGACCAATTTGTTGGTAACAGCAAATATGTCAACCCGATTAGACCAATAACCAAAATACTAAAACCAAGTATCCAAACCATGTCTTCAACATAATCAAGAGATCTCCAGATGATAACAAGTCATCCTTTGTGTCGATGAACCATATAACCTGTCGATGAATAATATACTGGTGACTGTGCATAAGTCACTAACCTTGCCGGTGAACACAATGTGTCGGTGAACATAACCATAGACCTCCAGAAGGATAAGTGTTAACATTAATGACAAAAGTAATGCAACACGTCCATAATACCAACAGTTCTTTGGCATGTGGTCGACCTTCCTGCTGAACCCCACTTCGTGGTTGTTATTTTCTGGAAAGATTTCTTAATTTTTAGGGCCAACCTAGTTACACGTTTCATTTTCTTGCATTGGTAAATGTAATCATATGAGGTCGACCTGGACATTTTTTGGTGGGTATGAATATGATGTTATGTAATCATTTGTAGGGGCAGAGAAAGTAGAATGGAGAACAAGGATTGAGATTCGCATTTTGTGATCCGGTTGATTCTTAGAGTCCCGGATTTGATTGTATTTGGCTGATAGCCTACATGTAACCGGTTAAATACCAGATGTTCTTTGATGATTATATGATGATAGTCAAATGATTGTCAGAAGTTCTAAAGTAATAATATGATTTATTTATGTAATCAGGTTATGTTTTCTTGTTGTTTTCGTTGTGTTTCTCTTTTTGCATAAGTCGGTCAACTCTCCTTGAGGATTTACTGTAAATACGTAAAAAGTTCTAAATTCAATTATAAAATGAAATACTCTTTATGTTTAAATAAACTCTTAATTCTTTTAATAAGTCTATTTTCTTCCTAAATTCCATCCTTAGCTCTAAATGATCATTCCATTGATATCATAATAAACACGAGATTTCTATAAAGAGATAAAGATTCTTTATTCAATAAGAATATGTAAGTAGTATCTCACTCATATCTACATACAAAACTTAGGAATTTTCAATGTCTTAAGTTCAAATAACAAGAAAAATATAAAGTAAAGGATGAGATGTGTCCATTGATCTGCAATCCAAATCCATCTTCAATGCAATCTTTAGAATGAAGACGAAATTAAGATTCGGGTACTTTTTCCACCCAACCTTGAAGCTTACACTTACCCTGAATTCTTGGTCAATCAAGAATACCCAACCCAGCACGAATTTCTTAGCAAAAAGAATTCGATAGACAAGATGGAATCTAGTGCGTGCCTAGAATGATACATGCATTTTCAATTTTCTAATTCCATTAAGAAACAAGCAAGATCAATCAAGGATATGGTAGAGAGTATAAAATATATCCATCTATTTCAATGGTCAATAAGTTACTCGGCCAAGTATAATGTCATGCATAGCAAAAAATATAGTTTAGAAAAGCAAACTATTCTCTTTATAATTCCACATTCGACACCCATCCCGGAAGGTAACTTTCCCACAAACACAAACATGTCTATCTTTTCTAGTATTCATATGAAATCATGAGAAGTACATAGAAAACAATCTTTGTTTTCTCAATTTTAACTTCTCTTTTGTCGCATAATAAAATTACAATATTTAAAGAAACAATCTTCCATTTAAGAGATATAGAACAAACAATCTTTCATTTACAACCAATTACATATAATAAGAATACAAACTTTTGCTTCTATCTTTTCAAGTAACTCAAGAGCAAGAATTAAAAATAAGGTGGTGTAACACATGTATGCATATTTAGCATATAGATAAAAGTAATATTCAGAAATAGAAATTATGAGTACACATTCTTTTATATTTTCTCATAAAATCCAAATAGCATAATCATACATCTTATGGTTTCAAATTTCTAAGTTTAGAATGCATAAGTTCTCTATCTTTCCACATGTTTTTGACTATCTACTTCTTTTCTCTAATTAGATAATAACAGATATTTTCCATGATCTAAAATGATCATTCTAAATTGCACATACCTATATGGCTTTTTCGAACAAAATTTCATATAATCATTGTGACTTCTAAAGCAATAAACTACTCAGAAATAGAACAATTTTCTTCACTAAAGATCTAAAACAATCATATCTCAAGATAATTCTATTCTTATTCTCTATAACAAAACAAATTATTGCTCGTTTAAGAGCCTATCTCTGAAATTTAAGCCAATTATGATATGATCAATGCTAATCTTCTTCCAATTCTGACTACAATACTCCTTTATTTCCAACGCTTTTCTTCCTCTATGTTGTTCAAATCCTTTTTTCTATCATCACTATGCTCTAATATTCCTTCTCTATTCGCTATTCTTCATTTCATTCTCTATTATTTGTTCTATCATTACTATTCTCTGCATATTTCTTACTATTTTCTATAATGTTGTTCTCTTCCACCCTTCTTTTTACCAAAACAACCATCTATATAAATACTGATCTAATCTTTATTTCTTCCTATTTTTGAACCAATCTCTCTAAGTGGTGGAATTTTATCTAAGTTTACATTTGACACTTCTAATTGTTATAGTTATGATAACAGTCCCAATAGAATTTGAAATTTTTTATATTGCGTGCATGTGGCATACTGTTTGAGTTCATTATTATTATTTGGGTTGGTCATCCACGTAATTGTTCATTCATGCCACCTTATATGGTAATCTCAATGCATGTGAAAGTGGAGGTTAAAGTGGGTAATTGGTAGAAATACTGACTCCCTTCCTATCATTAAAGGGGGTTGTCGATATTACTATCGATTTCCTTTTGTTCTAAACAAAAGAGCTTGTTACTTAACATAGTCAATATATTATCGACTCCTCCTTGTAATATGATATGCTTTGATATTAATTACGTGCTATTTAATAAGTCTACCAAATTGAGTGCTACATGGAATAGTCAATATCAACATCGATTCCCACTTTGCATTCCTTATTCAGTGTAATAAATGCATATAGTTTGCAAGTCGATATATATGTGTGTGTGTGTGTGTGTGTGTGTGTGTACTCTCAATTATTTTAATATTCATGAAGTAAAGTAATTCATTTTCATGATAATTAGATATCTATATATATTATAATTATATACATATATACTTGTAAATGATTGAATCAATATTTTAACTCACACACACACACACACACACACACACACATATAGTTATATAAATATATATGTACTATTATCAAAATACAAAAGTGAACACATAAGTATAATATTTTATCCAATTTACACATATATGTACACAAGTACATACAATGTCAGAATAAATCGTACTTTTAAATAGATATTATTTAGTATTAGTCATATGAAATTCATCATTTGAAGTTGAAGAAACACACAAATAAAGTCATTTAAACCATCTTTCTTTACAAGATGCAATTACGCATTCTAAAGTGGTGTGTGAGATTTCATCTATTCTAGTGAAATCCATGAGCTAAAACAACTCTACCTGAACCATGTTCTTGCCTTCATCCGTGTTCACCTATTCCTGCATTCACTTGCACTCAATTGCTCATTAGAAATGACAATCCCAATTTCATAATAAAAATAATACTGGTCATTTAATCACATTTAATTCATTTCATTGCATTTGAATCTTCTATTTCATTATTATCTTATTTAACTAAAAATTCCATTTCCATTTCATTTCAATTTCATAAATGAAAAATAAGCATTATCTTCCTAATAAAATAATTATAGATAAATATGGTTTGTGACATTTACCGGTTATGGTTGCATCACTATTACATTAGCCGCACTTTAATAGGATATGAAACCCGATATTCTGTTGTGGAAAAACAGTGCTTAGCTCTTGTCTTCGCGACTCAAAAGCTAAGACACTAAATCCTCCATGCAGAAACATGGGTCATTGCTAAGAATGATATCCTCAAGAACCTCTTTGCAAAGTCTGATCTCTCAAAAATCCTAGCCAAGTGGGTGATGTTGCTCTCTGAATTAGACCTGCACTTCATAACTCAAAAGTCGATCAAAGGGTAGGTCATTTCCGATCAGTTAGTTGACGCTCCCTCAAACAAGTCTTTTCCAACCTTAGACCTCTTCCCCAACGAGGATGTTTTGATCATTGACCAGGACTCCGTGTGGGACATGTATTTTGACGGTTTGAGGTGTCAAACTAGCTCAGGCCCAGGTGTGGTTTTCATCTCACCCAAAGGAAAGATAGTTCCTCACTCATTCCATTTAGAATTTCATTGTACTAATAACATTATCGAGTACGAGGCCCTAATAGCAGGACTCTGTGCCATGATTTCCATGGGAGTAAAGAACATCCACATCCATGGAGATCCTGAACTTATTGTAAACAAGTGACGAGTGCCTATCGTGTTAAGAAGTTCAAGTTGTCTCAGTATAAGGATTTGGTATTTACCATACTAAATAAATTCGCTACTTACACGATTGATAGCATCTCATGAAGGGAAAATCGTCATGTGGATGCAATGGCAAGTGTTTCTTCTCTTGTAGGCCCCGACTTTGGTCAGGAAGAATACCGCTTTGTGGTACAAGTTCTCTACTCTCCAGCCATATCTGATCAAACTCACTTCGATGATCTTATGTGTGCCCATGTCGATTCGGGAGAATGGTTCGCACACATTTTCAATTATCAAAAAACCAGAATTTTTCTTAATGATGCCAGCAAAATTTTGCACATGCAGATTCGGAAATTGGCTAATCGTTACATTCTCCTATCTAACATGCTTTATAGGAGATCATACAACAGTCTTCTTTTGCGATGTCTTACAAAAGATGAGATCCCCCTTGCCCTTTAGGAAGCACATTTAGGCTCTGGAGGTGGGTATTTTGGAGGCAAATCATTGATACACAAATTGATCCACATGGGGTACTATTGGAAAATGATGGAACAAGATTCCTTTTCTTTTTTCAAAAAGTACCCTCAATGTCAACATCATGGCAACCTGATTCAGGCCCCTCCGCAGGAGCTTCGTAGTTAGGTCTCTATGTCGCCTTTCTAGACTTGGGGATTGGAAATCATTGGCAAGATATCTCCCGCTTTGTCTAAGGATCATTTCTTCAACATCACCGCTATAGATTACTTCACTAAGTGGGTCGAGGCAGTGCCGCTCAAATTGACTACCGCTGATATGATTTGTGGCTTCATCATAGATAACATCATTTCTTGATTTGGCTTTCCTACTACTCTTGTTTTTGATAATGGTATGCCTTTTAAGAACAAGGAGGTTAAGCAGTTACTTGAAAATTTTCACATTCAACACTGCTTTTCTACACCTTACTACCCGCAATCTAATGGTCAAGCAGAAGCATCTAACAAAACCATTGAATAAATCTTACGCAAGACCATCACTAAACATGGTAAAGATTGTTATTTGTAGTTAATATAAGTGTTATGGGCCTATCGCATGAGTGTTCATACGACTACAAGAACGACGCCCTACAACCTCGTGTATGGTGTCGACTCTATTATGCCTCTTGAATTGGAGATTCCCTCTTTGCGGGTTTCTTTAAAAGGGGTTATTGATGATGATTCATATCGCACTCTTCGTTTAAATCAACTTGAATTGTTGGATGAGCGTTGCTTAAAGGCCCTTCAACATCTTCAAACTTACCAAAAGTCTCTATCCAAACAATATAACCAAAATGTGCTACCTTTGACCTTTAAGATAGGTGACTTGGTTCTCTATGAGAACCAGAGAAATTTTAATGCACCACTTGACCAAAAAGGGAAATTTAGCCCGAATTGATTAGGTTTGTACATTGTCACCTCTGTTATGGTTCTGGTGCCTATGGTTTATCCTCCATAGATGGCACTCCTGTTAAAGAGTCGATCAATGTCGCACACTTGCGTAGATACTATGCATAGAAGATGTGCAGTATGTGCATTGCACGTGATACCTAGATGCCTACAGGGGGGTCACGCCCTAACACATATCCTTCATTGACACCACATTCATCTTTGTGTTATGAAGTGACTATGCATTGTTGCATGTGTGTGTGTGTGCGCGCATGTACATGTTTCATATATATAGATCATCATATGATTTAATCATTCATACGAACATATGTAAATTAAATCATGATAAGTGTCGCATGTAAAATTCATCTTTAAAATATTAATTAGAATTCAAAGGGAAATCACGAATCCCGATCAAATCATAGAATTCAAACAACCTGACAATGAAATAATGCAATTAAGAAATAGGAATGTAAAATATATTAATCAAGACTCCCTATCGCATATAGCTTCCATTGCTCTTATCTTCTTTGTGGTATGATGGCTCTCAGATATTGTGCTGACAACCTACAATTGACACAAAGATTCAAAGTTTGTGATTGTTGAAAATGGAGATTGAATGCTCAATTTATAGATTATTGGATGAGAATTGATTGAAAGGAGGAATAGATTGATCAAGAGGTGGAACTCAGGTGAGCTCAAATGAAAATTAATAGTTGAATTGTTGATTTAGAGGTGAAATAGAATAGATTGAATAGATTTATTGAGATAACTGATTGAGAAAAAGCTAACTGAGGGAAGAAAAAGGGTGATTAGAGGAAAATTAATTGATGACAAAGAAAGCTTTATTTAGAAAAAACTAACCAAAAGATGGAAATAGAGATTGGAGAGATAAATGATTTAATTAATTAATTGATTGAATTAATTAATTTAGCATGTGTTTGCACTTTAACTTAGATTTTCGATTTAATCTTTGCATGAGATTTAATTCAAATAATTGAATTTATTTTAAAAATTCAATTTAGTATTTGAATATATTTAGAACTTGACTTTCATTTTCAATTTGGTTTTTGAAATCATGCACATGTAATTGAAATTGGAGAAAACTAGAAATTAATGCAATTAGAAGAAATATGAAATTAAATGAAATTAGAATATGGAGATTTGGAAGAATTAATTAGTTAATTAAACAATTTAAAGAAACTATTTAATTATTTAGAAATGGACTTTAATTAAATAATAAAGATTATTTAAATTAAAGGATTCAAATCACAATTAATTAAATAATAATAATATTTAATTAATATTTAGAAAAGGGTTGAATGATGAAATGATTAGAATAGGAAATTGAGAATTAATTTATTTAAATAATAAATATTATTTAAATTGAGAAATTAAACATAATTAATTAAATAATAAATATTTAATTAACATTAGAAAATGGTTAAATGATAAAATGATGAAAGAATAAGAAATAGAATTAATTAGTAAGATGATGAGGAAATATGAAATTAGAAGAATAAGATTAATTAGCTTAATTAAAGAATTAAAGAATTATTTAATCAATTAGACGAATAATTAGTACATGATCAATGAGACATTTTTAGGTGTCTACAATAAGCATCTAACTCTAAATAATCTATCACATGAGCATATAAAATAACAACAACATCCATCAATGAGAACACAAGATAGAACCACAATATTGCATCTCATATATGTGTGTGTGTGATATCAATGTACATGTACCGCATCAATACAAAAACATGTGATGTTGTCATATGTGTCTCCAATATACATGAATACATCTGTGTGTATATACCAAAACAAAACAATGTTGTACATGGAATGAATCAAAAATGTGCCATGACTTCCCTGGTAGGCGAGTCCCTGAAGTCGATGGCGATGCAGAATCCTGGTCTCAGCGAGGAAGTTGTCTAACTACGTTCGACTATGATCCCGCAGTCGTAGTGCTCTGCGATCGCAGGCCCCTCGGCTCTCCTTGTATCTCAGCAACAATCTCCCGCTATGTCATCAACTCCTCTCATGCTGCCATCTCTCGTTGGTGTGATGCCTCGAGGTCTTCCATCAACTGGCGCACTCAAGGGTGTTCTAAGTGACCTACGGCGCCCTGTTGTCGAAAGTTATCAACCTAGCTCTACAAAGCGTCACGTCCCCTCTCGACACTCTCAACTCGCATCCTTTCCTGGTCTCCTCTCCGAGGAAAGTGTGGACCTCTTGCAAGGCTTGATCTCATTGCCCAGTCACAGTGGCTAGTTGTGTTGCTCCCTGCACCAGCTCCACTCAACCCTCCTCATATGTTGTCTATAGTTGTGTTATAGGCTTGAATAGTTGCATATGTCTCCCTGCTGACTAGAGGGGTCTATAGGTGTCCAGCACAGGACCCTGCGTCTGCACATCAAGGACGACCTCTGCAGGTGCCTGGTGGATGAAGCTCAACCACTCGACTATGCTATCTTCAGGCACAAAACATGTCACATCAGTATCCATCATATCCAAAAATCTCTACATCTATGCATATACAAAGAAAAGCCTAAAGTATATCAACTGAAACTACAAGTATGTATCAGGATCACTCCTCTGCCAATATAGATCCTATGGAGGCACCCTACTAGAGGATCCCTCTGCAGTCGCTGCTGTTGTTGGTTGCACTCATGGCGCGGCTGGTATTGCAGCTGGTGACGATGGAAGAGCCCTAGTCGTCGATACAGCTCGGTGTGGAACCAGACTCCTCATCCATTGTCTCTGTTGTGGCCTCTCGCCCTCATCGCTCATAGAGGCCTCGTCATCATTCTCCACCTAGATATTTGGCATCTCCTCCCTGTGTACCTAGTGGGAAGATCGATGTCTGACTTACTCTACCCCACTAGCCTGCGAAAACCCTGGTGTGATTCTGACATCGCCTATATCAAGTTGTGGAGCGATGTTGTCGTCATCACTCCTTGTGGACTGTCTTGTACATCTCCGAGGGTAGGACGGGGCAAGTCCTGAGGTCGTAACACACTCCTAGCTAATCATGCATAGGTAGGGGTAGTAGTTGGAATAGTTTGCACCTACCCGAATTACTGCATGCATCGCCGCCAGTAGTACAACATCACCACGTGATCCTGGTAGTCAAGTAGCAAACAATCCCACTACATCTATGGGAGCTATGTGCGCTATGTGGTCTAGGCCCCCATGTCTTAGTATGGCTGCCAGATCACATCTCCAATCCTGTGTTGGTCGAAGGTGACCCTCCAGTAGGTGAGGTCTCCCATCTTCCATCCTCTACGTCCTAGTGGATACGTGTGTGCCCTTGGCATGTCTAGGGGCATTGGCACGGGATCCAATTGGTCATGTGCAAGTGATGTATTCAAAGGCCCAGACCTATAGGAGAGTGCATGTTGTGAGGTTGTGGTACTCATGGTGCACGTACTGAGAGAGCTCATAATATAAATGGGCCAGCATATTGCGACCCCATGCATACACCATCTGCCTCTCCTCCATCTCCCAGATCAACGGGACAAAACATGTAGACAGCTTTGAACCACGGTCGTCTATCAATGCCCGTCATGCGACGGTCGCTATCATGATGCATCGTACCAAGGGAATTGTCACTCGTCCCTGGCCCAACACTCGTAGGTATATGTGTCATGAGGCATATACCCTCCACCCCAGGGCCCACTCCTGCTGTCTGCCCAACTCCACTGTAGAAAGGATCACTAGTGACACTCGCTCCCCCCGAATAGGAAGTCGTAGGATGTGGTAGACATCGATTAATGTCACCGTCATTTCTCCTCTAGGAAGTTAGAACGACATGGTGTCTGCATCCCACCGCTCCATCAATGCCCATAGCATGGGGGCATGGAACTGAAACTCGGGAAACATGTATGTCCACCATAAGCCCACTCTATAGAGAAGTCGTCTATTAGCAGCTGATAACTCATATGCTTGACTCTGCAACATCTGCAACTGGTGCCCCGATGTATGCTCCTACATCTCGGGCAATATCTGCATGTAAATAATTTTACATTAGTTTTGGTTCTTCTTTATCCTCTGACACATGTGTGCCCGGAAGATGTCATTGTGTCTTTTGGATGCTAGCGCCCTTTTAGGACAATAGTGCATCGTCCAGACGAACGCGCACGTCTAAGATGCAGGTGCGCAAATTGGAGGACAGTGTGTCCCAGGGACGCCTCCACAACCATCTGAATAAAATGCTCCAAAAAACACTAAAAATGCAAAACAAGGCATGTTTCGAGTCATACATGGTCGAGCTCACTGCCCTGCTCAACCGCTGTTCGCAACTCCTCGATCCTGCTAGCTCTAAGCTATCATATATGATGCAAAGGGATCTTCTTCTCTAGACCTCTCAAGGTGACACTCCAGAGGATCCTTCTACATGCTAGGTGAAACCAACTCCCTATTCCAACTCCTATTGATCATGATTGATCATCTCATCAATTTGTCTAAGACTGCACTTTCAATGTTTGGATAACCTACTCACACCTTTGGACCCTACTCTAGGATCAACGCTTGGCTCCCAGTCTTCTCCATACCCCAACACAAAGGTAGACTCTTCCCATACTACATTTGAAAGTATTACAATCCAACTAAAACTCCAAACTAGGTTCTCAAAACAAAAATGCTTAACATTGTCCTAATACCAGTTGTTTGACAGTCAACTAATATCTCCTCAAGATGGTCACCAAACAATGGTATACACCCACTCCCAACACTCAAGGCACTTTAAAAAGAAAATAGACTCTATCCACACTCCATGACATATTAGATATCAACTTTTTTTGACAAAAACCCCTCCTTATCTCATATTGTCCTAACTATGACAGTTTGTTGCTATCTTTGCTAACCCACTGGTTTAGGCCCTCCCTTGGGAACTCCATTTGCTCCAACACCTTGGGAAGGTATTAGACACACCAACCAACTCTCCTCTAAGCCCTCTTGGCCTTAACATGCTTTGTCATATCAAACAAAGCTCCTTCACTTGACTGTGACAGTCAATCTGCCCCACTATGATTGCAACAGTCATAAAACCATCATGCATGCACGTGCCATCTCCTTCATGGAACCCTACACACACCTGGGATAGGTAATATACATCCTTGGCCTCATCCCTTCCCAAAATGAGATTTGATTAATCATTAAAATAAAAGATATCACATTTATGCAGCCAATGGTTACCCTAAGCCAGGGTTCTGGTAGTTTTCACAAAAATACAAAGAGCTTTGATAAAACACAATGAAAATAAGTGCTACCACTTCCAAAGAAAGGTTAAATAAATCCTTCATCATCCCTAAACAAGAATCTTTCAAGATGAAAACACAAAATGCATCAAAATCAATAAGGAATCTGACTGTCCATGTTGAAACTAAGAAAATACACATAAAAATATGGTTTGTATTGCTCCAAATGATTGTTTTCGATCAAACACTCTCAATATCCCTAAATATCATTGTTTTACAATATTTTATAGTAACTGTGGCCTTCAAGACCGAACCATAACCACCCAACTACCTCTAATCACCTATTTTTTGTCATTTTTGCAATTTTGACAATAAAAGTTGCTCAAAAAGTTGTCATTTGACAAACAAAGTTGTCAACATGAACAACTTGGACCCCTAACTCTACCAACACACAAAAGTGGTCTCAAAATGACCTTACAAACATTTCAGACATTTTTTATTCTTCACAAACCTATTCTACCCTTCAAAACCCAATTTTAGCCCTTTATAGGCCTAATTGCCAATTTTGACAATTTTACACTTTTTGACCTTCTCATCACATTTCATTGCATCTATTGGATCTAATGGGCATGATTACATTGTTTTAAGACCTTAAAGGCCTTTTGGAATTCATTACTCATTGATTCCCGACGAGGGCCTATCAGTGACCCTAGTGCACCTTGTCTTCATAGGTCTTCATAGGTGCTTCATAGGTCCTCCTGCACCAGTCTACATGGCATTTTTGCTCAGACTCTATGCAAATCTCAACTAGAATGCCCACAATGAACAGTAGTAATGATCCTTATAGGGGCCCACTTTCGAGTATATAGCCTATTTTTTGCCTGAAATGGCTTGTGCCCATTTTTGGATAATTTTGGCTTGTTTTCCTTCCTGTTTTCCCCGCCTTACTAGGGGCAAAACACGAGGGGGCATATACTCACCTTCATCTGATTTTTCTCTTCTATCCATACTAACACTCCTTAAGCATTCTTCTCGCCAAATTAGCTTCCTCCATTTTCCATGTTGGCAACTTTTCTAATCTTGCAGTATGGAATTCATCATACCAAATATTGGGTTTCCTCGTGGATACTTGGTGGCATTTCTCATGATCGTTGACTCAGCCTCTGCGGTTTCTACAATATCCTTTTTGGCTAAGTATTTATTGCACTACATGAGCTTAATTAACATATCTTTCCAAACTACTTTAGTGTGACTGATCCCTAGAGTCGATTAGTCCACTAAAGTGGGGGCAAAATGTAGTGTCCTAAATTGCACCTAGTGCATTTATGACACTTACGCATGACGCCTAGTGCATTTATAACGATTCTATGATCAAAATCATATTATTTTTGCATCATGGGCTTGAAAGACAAAGTGCCTCGGAATGCCTTGAAAGCCCCTTTGGGCCTACTTTTTAATGGATGAAAGAGCAACGTGCGGACGTCTGTGCACCGCGCTAACGTCCCGAAAAGCTGGTGGAATCTCGAATCTGGCAGAGAGTTGGACGTTGGTTGACGCATGTCCTTTGGCTTGTGTTTCACCATAATGGCTCTTCGCGCCTCTTCTGAGTTTAAAAACCCTTCCTAGCTCATTTTGAAGGGTTCTCAATTTGGGTTCTTGGCCCTTGGACTTTGGTTGCACTCTCACACTCTCCTGCTCTCTTCATGCTCTTGGATACACACTCTACCAGCATCAAGTTGCAACTATCTTGTGGTGGCTATTATCAACAAGTAATATTGTGAGCTTCTTCATGCTCATACCATCAACAAGGAGGGGTTTTGGCTTCATACCTCGTCTTCTCTTTTATCTATTTTACTTACATGCAATGAGTCCTTTGCATTGTTGATTGTATTTATCATCTCGGTCTACATTTCCAATATTTCCAATATTTAATGCATGCAATAGGGGTTTGCTTCCATTAAGCGTAGCATAGTTTCTACTTGCATATTTCCAAGTTTCCAATTTACCAAGTTTCCAAATTATCTTTCCAATCTATCTATCCGGTTGTCTGTGGCAGTGGAAACACCTAAATGGGGGTCTGACTGAGGCAAGCCCCTATACAGCCCAAATAGTTTTCCCTGTCTCAGTGTGTGCAAGTGACGTACAGGAAACTGTGTACAAAGTCGGATTTTGGGACTTTCTCTGTCCACATGTCATATAGATGACAGCGCGACGCGCTAGTGTCCGAAACCCAAGAGCTCCCCGACTGGAAGGTATAATCTGCTTTTAACATTGTACCATCCTGTAAATTCAATTTCTATGCATTTACTATTTTTGCGTTATAACTCTATTATTTATCTATTATAGCATAGTTAGTGTAGTTATTTGTTATCCCCTAGATCATCTTAGCGCCAATTCGAAGAGGTAACGGTGGACTAATTTGCCTTATAAGATTCATCATCTTGGAGGGGGAAAATCTCCTCCCTTACAAGGCTCTCCTCGTCCTGTCAATCGCAATGGTCTATGAGCTGCAAACCAAGCCTTGAAATCAGTCGTCATACCTGCATCCACTACATCCCTCAAGTCTCAAGGTTGGGGGAGGAGGGCCCTAAATTCTGCAATAGCCACATCTATATTCTAAACTAGGTCCCCCAACATGGCCACTCCTTGTGAGTCTATACAAACATGGTTGTCCCTTGGCGTATCCCTTGTATCTTGCTAAATTATCTCATATCGCGGCCTGATACATGTCTCTCTATAATGTAGGGAGTCCTCCTAATGAAGTTGAAACACATATGGTAACTTTGCATCATCATCCTCTAAATGCTCATAGTTCAGGTATGGTCTCCATATGAATGTGTCCAAGTCATCTAACACTCATTGCTAGTACTCTATCTTATCCATCTTAAGTTAGGTCATGATACCTTAATATAAATGGACATATGATTGTCCTACGCCTCTAAACCTCATGCACATTGTCCATGTGACTACATGTACTCCCAAACCCAAATGTGCAATAAAGTCACCCTTGTTTCCAAGCTTGCACCACTACAGTATATGAGGTAACAATGTACAAATGAGCCAAGAAAACCTAGTACCATCCATAGCCTTGTGCTCCAACATGTGCCCTCAACCAATAGATAAACTATTTGACCTCTTGTTGAGACATATTAGTCCCTAGATCACCCCTGCTAGCACCAATGGTAGAAAAACATAGATGGATACCATTAGTCCCCATCACATGTCTTTATGTCCTCATCACCAAATGCACATCCAAGAGCATCCTTGCCTCTTGTCATGTAATAGGTCACCTCCTGCCCATAGATAGAGATTCCTAGAATCCTCCAAATGTCCTCAAGTGTCAAAGATATCTCACCTATTGGTAGGTGGAAAAGGTTATGCTTGTTATGCGGTCTCTCAACCAAAGCAATCAATAATCTGAGCTTAGCCCGAATCTCATGCATAAATAGAACATGTCATAATCCACTTGATACTAGTGTCAAATGATCAATATCTAATAATAGTCGATACATACTCTAAGTTAGAGGGTGCCTCTCCCGCAACATCATCATATCTAGGTCATCCTGCTATCTAGCCAACCAATCTCTTAATGGTCAAACATCTAGTAGACTTGGCCCAAAAACCCTAGCAAAACTTTAAACTTGGTCAATTGTGCAACTTTATCAGTTGCAAAATCCCCTATTAGTTGTGTAGTTTCATCAATGGCTCCACTGAATTTCAATAATGTTGATTCACCACTCATTTGTGTAGATTTATCAATGACACAAAAACACTGATCGATTGCATGATTTTATCAATTGCACAAAATCCCTTCAATTACATAGTTGTAGAGCAATTTTGTAAAATCAAAGCAATTGCATCGATCCATGCGTTAATTGTGTCAAAACTATCTTGATGCACTATTTACTATATCTACTTTCCTAGGAAATTTATGGAACATTAATGACCTCCTAGGGAGCTAAAGGTTAGACACATATTGGTTCGTCATACTCAAGTCACTCAAATCATCCAACCCACTCAAACTAATGATTCACTGCTAGAATTCATGCCATTTCTATTGTTCACTCTCTCTTCACTCTAAGACTATTTGCTCTTGAATGTGGAGGCTGCAAATGAACCTAAATCTACCCCAACCCTCCTACCATATCCCTAATCCACTTGTGTCTTTTCATCGTGGTCTCCCCTAAACTTGCCTTGCCCATCCTAGTCCCATTTTCTTCTTGTTTTCCAGGTTTTCTACCACCTAGCCTACTATTCCTTCTCCTCCTTATTGAGATATTGCTTGAACCTTGAAATTTTTTTCTCAATCTCTCGAGAGGGCATTGATGAAATAGCTTTGATACCAAATGATGAAATAGGGCAAACAACTAAGAGGGGGGGATGAATCAGTTGTCACCAAAAACCTACACAACTTGAACTTATTCTCAGATCTAATAAATAAACATGAAATCATAAATCAGCAACACATCATAAACACACATAACACCAAGATTTTTGATGTAGAAACTTGGTTAAAGTAAAAACCACCGTGGGGATGAGCCCACAAAATAGGTATACTCTGTTAGAAGTATTACAATGGGGAATGCATAAGTATTCAAGCACACTACCTAGAGCTCACTGCTCAAAATAAAAAGGGCTACAACCCAGGGAAGGCTCACTGTCTTATAAACAATCATGGATTACTTCCGGAAATCATGAACTGAGAAATAGAATCCTTGATGCCTGATTACAGTTCCGGTTAAGCACATACCAACTTTCATTTTCTTCCTCACACTTCTTCTCTACTTCCAAAAGATCAATAGATTATTCGCTCACATGCTCACACTCATCCACTCTTCCATATCTCACACAAGATTATTACACTTATTTATACATGACATCAACCTTGCAAAGATCAACAAGGTCGACTCAACACACATCACCTAATTACAACAAAAAATAATCACACTCAACACAATATAATATGCAGACCAAGCAATGTTGGTCAAGACATAGAACAGACCCAAATCAATTGCCACGAACACACTACACCTCCAAAAATTAAACATCAATCATCTACAACACACTACAAGCATCTGGTCGGCCAAGAACATAAAAAGCACCAACATACGAAAGAAAATCCTCAATAACGAGCTCAACGATCAATGCAAACCACCAACACAAAAGGCACATGATCCAGAAACATCCACAAGCATCATGAATTAGCATAGCAACATCCACACTAACACGAATTACTAGAATCACCGGCATCTTCATACCGAACATCAAGAACACTAACTACAATGATTGTCAACCTTGAAAAATCACTTGCGGACCTCCAAACCACGAACCACTTGAATTGAGGATACACACCAATGTCTCAAACATACTTTCAAATCCATAGCACAAGATATTACAATGTGGAGCATAATACTGACAATTTGTCATCACTCAACAACAGAAAAACCAGCAACAACACAGATACCATAACTCAAACAAATCTCCATGTGAACCTTTGAAACTAGAACTTAATAAACTATATACATCCCTCTAAAAACTCTTTATTTTGCAAACTTTGGTCTTTATCATGTAGAACAAACTCACTCATTGAACTTCACTGCATCATTGTCACAAACAAAGAAATATGTTGACTTCAATGACAACACATCTCTCAAATATCTCTCAAGCACATATTTATAGCATTATTCCAACAGTCTCACCAAACTTCCAACAATCTTCCCCTTTGGCATTGATGGAAACATACGATGTGAAAAACAATCAACGACAAAGAAAAAGAATCAACAGCTCACATGACTTACTCCCCCTAAACTCTTCACAGTTTTTCACATGACTCTCTCCCCCTTTGACATCAATGGCAAAGTCACATGTTTGCAGTCAAACCACAAAATTGACTATTCCCCCTGAGTAGAAGCCACCAATAATTAATCTAGATCACAAGATGACTGTGAAATGCACCTGACTAATGCATACCAAATGCATCTTAATTCTGATCAGGAGGGGCAATCACCCCTAACTTCCCTTTGACATACTCAAAAGCATCCTTAGGCAAAGGATTCATGAAAATGCCTACAATTTATTTCTTAGTCGACACATACTCCAATCTGACTTCCTTTGCATTCACCTTCTCTCTCAAAAAGTGAAACTTGATTGATATATGTTTAGTCTTTGAATGCAACAATGGATTCTTAGAAATGTTAATTGCACTTCAATTGTCACAGTAGATAGCAGTAGGCTCATCATACACAACTCTGATATCTTTCAACATCTGTTTCATCCATATCACCTGAGTACAATTGTTAGCAGCAGCAATATATGCAGCCTCCACGGTAGATAGAGAAATAGAGTTCTGTTTTTTGCTCAACCATGAAACCAATCTTCTTCCCAAGAAAAATGCACCACCACTAGTACTCTTTTTGTCATCCAAATCTCCTGCCCAATCAGCATCAGTAAAAGCACTCAAAGTAAAATCATCATCTTTAGGATACCATAGACCAAAATCAACCGTTCCCTTCAAATATCTAAAAATTCTTTTAACAACTACAACATGAGATTCTTTAGGATTGGCTTAATATCTAGCAACAAGACAAATGGTATTCATGATATCGGGTCTAGTCTAAGTCAAATAGAGAAATCCACCAATCATAGATTTGTATCTAGTCAGATTTGCCTTAGGAGGAGTACCAACTAGCTTTGAATCTTCCAAACCAAACTTCTTCAACAGTTCTTTCACATACTTGGACTGAGATATAAAAATGTGTTTATCTAACTGAATAATTTGCAATCCCAAAAATAATTTCATCTCTCCAATCATAGACATTTATAATTCATTATGCGTCTCATCTACAAACTTTTTATATAGGCTCTCATTT
The DNA here is from genome assembly GCF_030272615.1 of Cryptomeria japonica. Taxonomy (NCBI): domain Eukaryota; kingdom Viridiplantae; phylum Streptophyta; class Pinopsida; order Cupressales; family Cupressaceae; genus Cryptomeria; species Cryptomeria japonica. Next base: position 55,352,127 of record NC_081410.1, on the reverse strand, counting down.
CCACCAAAAATAATACAATCAACAAAAACTTCAACAATCAAAATGCTATCATGATCAATCTTATATTACAGATTACTATCAGCAATACCTTTGTTAAATCCTAGCTTCAGCAAATACTTATCCAATTTGGCAAACTATGCTCTTGGGGCTTGCTTGATTCCATACAATGTTTTATTCAACCAACAAACCATATCACCTTGATCAGACAATTGAAATCCATCTAGTTGTTCAATACACATCTCTTCTTCTAATTCACCATTTAGGAATGTTGACTTGACATCCATCTGATAGACTTTCAAATTCGTGTAAGCAGCATAAGAAAGAAACAATCTTACAGCTTCAATTCTTGCTAGAGGTGCAAAAGTCTCTTCAAAATCAATTCCTTCCATTTGTGAATATCCTTTGCATACAGGTCTTGCTTTGTTTCTAACAACTTCACCTTGCTCATTCAACTTGTTCTAAAAGACCCATTTGGTTCCAATTCCATTTTTGTCCTTAGGTTTGGGAACAAGATCCCATGTATTATTCTTTTCAATTTGATTCAATCCTTCTTCCATAGTTTTTACCCAATGTTCATCTTTACATGCTTCATTCACATCCTTAGGTTCAAGCTTTGAAATCAAACAATACTCAACTTTATCTTCAAAAACTCTTCTTCTTGTTAGAACACCTTTATTTCTATCTCCTATGATCTAATTTTTTGAATGATTCAACCTTACATACCTGGGAGTTTTAGGATTTTCTTAAATTTCAGACTCTTTTGTTCTTACTTCAACACTTGCAGTTGTTCCTTCTTTCGGAACGATCTGCACTTGGTTCTGAGTTTGAACTTGCTTCCCTTTATCTGAACTGTCATTCTGATCATCTGAATCATATCCGAAGGATCTAGGTTGTCTTTCATTGCCTTCATCAACCCTAACATTTGCACTCTCAACTATCTTTCTCAGACTCTTGTTATAACACTTGTAGGCCTTGCTTTTGGTAGAATAACCAAGAAATATTCCTTCATCACATCTGGCATCAAACTTTTCTAGATCTTCATCCCTCTTGATATAGCATTTACTTCCAAAAATTCTAAAATATTTAACAGTAGGAGCATGACCAAACCACAGTTCATAAGGAGTCTTGCTGGTATCACTTTGATATGCACTCAGTCAAGAGTGTAAACGGCAGTACTCACAACTTCTCTCCAGTAGACATGAAGAACATTTCCCTCCAACATCATGGTTCTAGTAGCCTCTTGAATGGTTATGCTCTTCTTCTCCACAACTTCATTCTGCTAAGGAGTTCTAGGAGCAGACAAATGTCTCTTTACCCCATGATCTTCACAAAATGTATTAAACTCACTGGAAGCGAATTCACCACCTCTATCAGATCTCAGACACTTCAGCTTCAAACATGTTTTTGTCTCAACCATAGCTTTGAAAATCTTGAACTTATCTAGAGCTTCAGACCTCTCCCTCAAGAAATTAACCCACATCATCCTAGAATAATCATCAACATGAAATATCTATCTCTATGCAAGCTTCTGTCTCTACAAGGACCACATAAATCAGTATGCACAAGATCCAACAATCCATTTCAACAATGATTCTTACTTTTGAAAGTAATTCCGGTTTGTTTCCCTAACTCGCATTCTTTGCACATAGGGTTAGCAAGTTTCATCAACTTAGGAAGATCTCTCACAGCCTGAGTAGAACTTATCTTGATAATGTTATCAAAATTCACATGACACATCCTTCTATGCCACAAACAACTTTCATCAATCTGAGCAATCAAACAGCTTTTACCAACAGCATTTAGGTGAAAGATATTACCTTTTGTCTTTGTACCTGATGCAATCTCAATTCCGAAGCTACCCAAGATTCTACATTTGACATTCTTGAATTGCAAATCATATCCCTTGTCAACCATCTATCCAACACTCAAAAGATTATGCTTTAGACCTTTTACATATAAGACATCATCAGTATTGTGCTTACCATCAAGAGAAATGCATCATCTCTCATGGATTATACCAACTTTATCGTCACCAAACCTTACAATGCCACCTTAATACTTTTCCAAACTCACAAACTTACCCCTATCACCTGTCATATGATGAGAGCATCTGTTGTCAATCACCCATTCATCTTTCTCTTCAACTTGTGTAGCCAAGGCACTTTCCACATTCATGCAGCTAGCAGAATCAGTAGGCTTTGGATCATCTTCCTTGATAGCAATAAACACCCATTCATTATCACTTGAACCTCCTTTATCAGATTCATCATTTGTCACACCTTCATCAGCAGCATAATAACATCTCTTCTGAAATCTAGGTTTCTTAGGTCTTGGCTTAGGAACTCTGTCTGGACACCTTGAGGCAAAATGACCTATCTTATTACAAGAAAAGCATTTAAGAGGCAATTTTCCTTCATACTTATCGGCTCCTTTGGGTAATCTCTTGGCAATAAGCTCTTCAAGCTCCTCAGGCTCTCTCTCTCTTCTTCTTCAATTTACTTCATATCCTTCTCATATCTAGATATCCCCCTTGAAGAACTCTCTCGGACCATATCTTTTCTTACCCTTTTCAAAAATACTAGCCTTGCATGTTGATTTTGTCTTAGGAAGAGAGTCACCAAACTCACTCAAGTCAAAGGCTAAAAGCTTACCAATCAACATGTCCCTAGTCACATTAGTCATAGTCTGGATCTCCTCAATAGCAGAAACTTTGTGTTTGTATGATGCAGGTAGGGATCTGAGCACTTTAGAAACAATCTTTGATTCTTCCAATGTTCCGCCAGCACATCTGATATTGCACATAAGTTCATCACTTTCTGCATGAAGGAAGTGATATTCTCATCTTCAACATCTCATATTTACCCTTAAAGCTCTACAGCTTGGAAATATTTACATAATTGTCACCTTCATACAAAGTTTCCAACTTCTTCCATATCTCATGAGTAGTCTTCAGCTCCATAACATTTGTCATCTCAAAATCAGTCAGAGCATTCAACAATGCTTCATTAGCCCTGATATTGTATTCAGCTTCCTTTATCTCATCTGGAGTTGAAGGACCATTTGCAGGAATGGTATACTTGTCTTTGGTAATTGTTCAATAAGATTCACCAATGCATCTCAAGTGACACTTCATGTGATTCTTTCAAAGAGAGTAGTTAGTGCCATCAAATCTCAGACTATCCTTCTTGTAGGTTGTCATCCTAGATCACCTCAAGCGCTCAAGCTTCTTCGAAGGAACCTTCTCTGATACCAATTAATGAAATAGCTATGGATGAAATAGGGTAAACAACTGAGAGTGGGGGGGGGGTGAATCAGTTGTCACCAAAAACCTACACAACTTGAACTTATTCTCAGATCTGATAAATAAACATGAAAGCATAAATCAGCAAACACATCATAAACACACCTAAAACCAAGATTTTTGACATGGAAACCTGATTAAGGAAAAAAACCACAGTGGGGATGAGCCCATAAAATAGGTATACTCTGTTAGAAGTATTACAATGGGAAATGCACATACATTCAGGCACACTACCTAGAGCTCACTGCTCAAAAGAAAAAGGGCTACAACGTAGGGAAGGGTGGCCTTACAAACAATCACAGATTACTTTCGGAAATCATCAATTGAGAAATAGCATCCTTAATGACTGATTACAGTTTCGGTTGAACACATACCAACTTTCATTTTCTTCCTCACACTTATTCTCTGCTTCCGAAAGATCAATACATTATTCACTCACATACTCAAACTCGTCCAGTCATCCATATCTCACATAAGATTGTTACATTTATTTAACATGACATCAACCTTGGAAAGATCAACAAGGTCAGCTCAACACATATCATCTAATTAAAAAAATATATAATCATACTTGTCAACCCCAATTTTAAACTTGGAAAATTTTGAAATTTTGGCCTTTGAAATCTTGCATGTGATAATTGTTGGTTTAGAAGGTTTCCTATCATCCAAAAATGCTTATTTTCCTAGCATCCAAGAGTGGAATCATGTTGATATAAAGAATTGCCAAAAACAAAAGCTTTTACTTTGATAGACATTGAAGTGATGAATATCCATCTTGTTCAAGATAACATTCCACTCCAAGTACTTGCAGAGTCAATTCTAGACATGGGCTAATTAGAAAGAGAAGTTTAACTCCAATCGGTCCATTTATGAGTTGAACAAACTATAAAAGAAGTTGATTCAATAAACTAACAAGCATACATGAAAATGCCTATGTGGGAGCCTTCGGCTATAGAAGAAAACATTCAAAATTTAAAGTGAAGGATGAAGGGGCCAATAAGTATTTGTGTTAAGCTGGAAAGTTGATTCTATTTGCCCATCATTGGCAATTTACCCAATTTTGAAAAGTTATTAAAACACCGATACATTCTCACCATATAAGATTTGGTTCATCGGCTATTTTGATAAGCTTATTTAGTTGTTCAAAATGCCAACAAGGAAAATAATGAGTTTCAAGTCAATACATTAGTTAACATCATCGAAATTTTGTTTACTTTCAAAAGAGGTCAATATATTTGCATGTGGCATGATTTCAAAGTTTCACTTATTATTCGGCAAATTTCTCTAGTTTCCAAAGTGACCGATATGATCAACTCATAACTCAATGACAATTGTTTTAGTTTGTAAAAAGCTCCATGCTTTAACTCATCAGTAAGTTATTCAAGGCATAAAAGTTACCGTAAGGCTACATCAGTTAACATCATCGACAAATTGACCAACTTGGTAAAGTATTAAAGAGTCGATATGTTCTTGTGGAAGAAACCATGCATCAGTGAATTATAAAAGTTGGCAAAGTTTGTGAAAGTACCGACGCGTTTGAGAAAACGTTAGTTATCATAACTAACTCGATATCATTATGAATCTCTATGGTGTCAAGCTCATTCTTGTGCCTCATCTTTGTCATAGAGAACAGACCCATATTGTTTCACAGGTTCTCGTTAAACAGATGTTGTCTCGGTGAATGTAATGGTAGAGAGGTTATGGATATCCATCAAAGCATCTCGTATAGTGGCAAGTTGTGAAAGTTGAACAAAATGTCGATGGACTTGCGGGTGATCATTCATCCACGGAATGAGGAGTTGTTAGAAATCAGCATGTTTGTGTTAGAAAAGAAGCAACCGATATGTAAGTTAGTTATTATAACTGACTTATTACAAATGCATTTGAAGTTCTCAAATGGGAAAGGCATGAAATATGAAGAAACTCTAAGCTAACACCATAACTCTAAGTTGACACCATTGTTAGCCGTAAAACCGAATCCCACCAAATCTTTGCGGTTATGGAAGATATGCATGTGCAATGTGCAAGCAGAGACTTGAGGCTCCTAAATAGTTTCATAGAATACCTCAAAGAAATGTTGCTTCACAGCGCGATGATCAAGAGAGTCACAGAAAACCGATTTCTTGACAAGGATTTTCATACTTTCAAGAATATGCAGGTGCAAGGCGTACAACCAAATTCTTTCACTATTGAAAATAATGAGAGCAACAAAACAATGTGTGGACATTCATCAAATCATAATTGATAATGGGAATATGTTATAAGCACCAAAGGTTTGATAGATACACATGAATGCAAAATGTGGAATCATAGACAATGTATTTGAATTGTTTCACATAATGCTAAAGAGATGTCATCTCGTTAACTACTATGATTGTTGTGTTTGCACAAAAAGGGTGTGTTGAAAACGGCTTTGGAGACCCCCAAACAAGTGCAGCTGGTAGATGTAAGACCGAATTATGGGAAGCTTCATAACATCTATGGACATGCATCAAAGCGAGTACACCTCGATTGCAATACTCAAAGAAAATAGATAACCTTCACGACACGTGAAATGTCTAATAAAATGTATTAAAGAGATATCTTCTCCTGGAACGCGACGATTGTAGGATATACCACAAAATGGAGTTGTTGGAGATGCTTTAGAAACTTCGAAGCTAGTGCAATTGCATGTGTAAAGTCAAGTCTCATAATTGAAACTATGGTGTTTGTGTGGATTGTTTTATTGGTGCCTGATTCATACTAAACGGATCTATTTGAAACACTTTAGAAACTCCTCATCAAATACTTTGAAACACATACATACAAGACATGAAGCTTAGACAAGGCGCATGGACTATTTGTCAAAAACGTCTCAAAGAGATAAACTCTCATTGGTAACCATCAAAATGTGAAAAACAAAGGATTTTTGTCAAATGTAGTTACTATTGTGGTTCACTCTAGTTGGCGTTCATTCTGAATGTGAAAGTATAATGAGGCATGGGAATCGTTTGGATGAAAGCTTCGGTTCCAAGATATACATAAATCGATTTTATTGAAAACATTCATTAACTTTCATCAAAAATCAACAGACAAGCATAAGGCAAATTCTGTAAGGTATTATGGTTAGAATGTTGTGATAAACATGTGAAAGATGAATGCACAAACTTAGCATGTAAAGTGTTTCATAAAATGCCTCAAAGAGACGTCATCTTAAGGGAGGGAATACGATAATTGCAAGATATGCGCAAAATGAAGACTTGAAACTAGAAATCAAATGCAGTTGGCAACGACAAAACCAAATTCACTACATTTTTCAAGATCCTCACAACTTGCAAAATGTAGAAGCATATACAAGGATGTGGATTGTTTAACAATGTCGTCTCATGAAATGAGATGATTGTAGAATGTGTGTATTGTGGATTTCGTACTTATGGTGATCAAGTGCACTTACATGCTTGACGGACATGTAACATCCTTATTTGTTAATGTATCTAGTTTATGTGCCAATGGTTAGCATACCAACCTATCGACATGTTGCAAGGCTTAAGCATTTTCATCTCTATACAGGACTCCAAGATTATCTATTCATTTCAACAAAAAGAGTTTTTACATTCTCAACTACCTAGATGGTGATATGGTTACAAGCATCAAAGATGAAGTGGAGGAAGATGGAGAAATACATCAGCATAATGCCAATGAGTTGAAAGTCACAAGTTTCAAGTTATCTTTTTGTAAAAGTGGCTTATGTTACTTGTTGTAACTACAAGTTAGTTTTGGTCTTACTTTTTTTTGTAAAAGTTCTGTAAATCCTAACTTGCTTCTTAAAGGTAGTTACGAGAGGTAATATCGTAGGTAGTTATCCTAAGTTTCTACCTAAGGTAGTTATGCAAATGGTTGTCTTTGGTAGTTATTCTAATTAGGAACCTAAGTTGGTTATCCTAAGTAGTTAGGCTAGGTAGTTACTAGTTATTCTCTCAAGCCTATAAATACAAGGCGTTGGCATTGTAAACAGGGGGGACTTCTTCAAAAGGGAGAGACTATGGAGAAATTTTTAGAACAAGTTTGATGACTTTTGGTTTTGCACTTTGTAAAAAAGGGTTCTTGAGATTGTACAATTTCATAAAGATAATAAAGGATTCATTTAGCTCGTATGTTATATATGTTCTTCTTAAGTTATTATTGCTGATTTTTCGTGTGTCAAATTAGTGGTATCTTTTGTCCATGTGCAAATCATTTATCATCTATTGGAATGCTTATGATTTATGTAATTGATGTAATGAAACATTATCAAGATTTGGTATCCTGGTTTGGATAGAGTTGTTTAGCTCTTCGTATGTTGAGATTTGTAGCCCTTCTTCATCATCATTGCAAGTCAGAGCTTATATTGTGCTTAAATGCCCCTTTGTAATCGTTATCTATTGTGAAATCTCAATTGGTATTTGTATGTCTATTGTTGAGGTTTCTATTCTTTACCTTTCTTTAGTTTTGTGTTTTTTCCTTTATGTACTTTCGGGTTAAAAGTACACAAAAATCCTAAAATCCCCATCATACAAGGGAGCTACCTCTCTCAAACGCAGAGGAAGATTGTGGTTTCACCACAATCTCTCCAAATGTTGGGATGGTTGTCACTGCTTTATGGGCGAATAGGGTCAAGTTTGAAGGAAAATTCACAATGACAAATCTGTTTACCAACAATACTCAACACAATATAATATGTGGACCAAGCAATATCGGTTAAGACATAGCACGGAACCAAATCAATCACCTCCAACACGCTACACCTCCAAAAATTACACCTTGATCATCTGCAACACGCTACAAGCATCTAGTCGGCCAAGAACATGAAAAACACCAACATATGGAAGAAAATCATCAATTACGAGCTCAACGATCAATGCGGACCACCAACACAAAAGGCACACAATCCAGAAAACATCCACAAGAATCATGAATTACCATAGCAACATCCGCACCAACACAAATTACTAGAATCACCATCATCTTCATACTGAACCTCAAGAACACTAACTGCAATGACTATCAACCTTGAAAAATCACTTGCGGGCCTCCAAACCATGAACCACTTGAATTGAGGATACACACCAACGTCCCAAACATTATTCCAAATCTGCAGAACAAGATATTACAATGCGAAGCAAAATACTAACACTTTGTCATCACTGAACAACAAAAAAACCAGCCATAACACAGATACACATTATCAAATCTTCATGCGGACCTCTGAAACTAGAACTCAATCGACTATAGACATCCCTCTAAAAACCCTTTAATCCGCAAACTTTGATCTTTATCATGCTGAACAAACTCACTCACTAAACTTCACTACATCACTATCATAGACAGAGAAATATGTTGACATCAATGACAACACATCTCTCAAATATATCTCAAGCAGATATTTGCAGCATTATTCCAACTATCTCACCAAACTTCCAACAGGCATATCACCTCCCTATCGAAAGCATACTAGGGCATGTATCACCTGATTTTTCTTTCTTGGAAACAATGCAATAAACTACATTGTCCCAAAAAGGGGCAAAATGTAGACACCTAAAAATATCCTCAATTAAATAAATCTATATTACTTATTTAATTATTCTACTAATTAATTCTCTAGCATTTTCATCTATTAATTAAATAAATAAATTTAACTAATTCATTAGCCTTTTCTTTCCTATATTCAAATAAATATTTATCACTTATTTAATTATTCTAACCCCACCTTTTCAACTATTAATTAAATAAATACTTTTTTTTAATTAATTAATTCTTCATTCTCTTCTATCTAATCCTAGTCCTCCAACTTGTTTACATATATCATAATCTAAATTTGTAATCATGTGACAAGTGTCTCCCTTTCACATGACTTATCGCTCATTCATTGAATCTACACACTTTTTTAAAATCAAAAAGTCAATCCACCTCTTAATCTCATCCCTCCATTCAAATTAACCTCTTAATCCTATTCACTCTCCCTCCATATCCTAATCTTATGCCTCCATCCATTTTAACATCTTAATCCCATTTATTCCCCTTTGACCTCTTAATCATAGCCATTCATTTTTTAACCTCTTAATCTAAGCCCTTGATTTTCTTTGATATTTCTATAAAAGATGTTTTTTCCCCCATTTTTTACCTACCTAGTATCCATATAGTATATATATAGAGTACTTTTGTAAGGCTTCATAGTTCCATCTATCATTATTTATTTTATCGTACTTGCAAGTATCAATCAACCATACTTCATCCTTTTATGACATCTTGTGCTAATGCTTAATGTTAAAAGCAAAATACTATTATCCACAAGTTCTTCAAGGATTGGAGAACAATGAAGTCAAGTTTATCATGTGTGTGAAGGTATGCTTCATTTATTTTATTTACAGACACTTGATTTAGAGCTCTATTGGTGTTATTATTTTGCTTATAGATTACAGGCTTGTGGTTGGGCTTTGATGAGTTTACAATAGGATTACATTTCAATACACACGGTACTTGTTCAAGGCATCACAATAAGTGGTTTTTACCATCAAGCAAATTATTTCTCTTTTACATTTTTTTTGTTTTTAACTTTTTATTTTCATTATTTTTTTTATTTTTAGAATAGTTTGGATGAAAAGGGATAAAGATAAGGATGTTGATAAGTGGATTAATATGATAGCATGCAAGTGATGGAGAGATAGTGGAGGGACTTAAGCATCTAGGTCCATGGATAGTATCCCTTAAAAGAAGTGTTACGATGGACCAAGGCAATTGGGAGTATGCTCATAGATGTTGGTAAAAGGAAAGTAAGGCATATGAAATGGATGGGAAGATGAAGGATGAGGATTTATGCGAAGGATTGGATTAAAGGAATGGAAGGATGGGGAATGAATATTGGATATTGGATGGGATGTTGGAAGACTTGTGGATACATTGATGGGGATTTTGAAAAGATAAACATTGGCACACACCTTGAGGGATAGTGGAGTCGAGGAAGAGGTGAATTTTGAATTAGATGCAGGGTCAAATGTGGATTTTGAGATATAATGTCCTAAAATGGAGTAAAAATGTGAGATACTTTTGGATGGAGAATTGGAGGACTTTTGACCAGAGGAACCTTTTGGATTAGCAAGTTTGGATGTCAATATGGATTTCACTTTGAGATCCATTACTTCTATGAGTAGTTTAAAAATCCACATAGTTTTTTGTTTTTTTTTCTCTTTTTGAGCCTTTGTGGCCTTTTGGGTTTTTCTTGTTTTTGGATCATATTTTTCTTTGCTTTAGCATGTCTTTTTGATGGGACATGTTGTTCCTTGAGTTTTTGTCAATTTTTGGCTTTGGTCATTTTAAATTTGACATCCAAATTGCTTTCAATAGAAATGGCATGGGTGAATGAGAATGAATGATTTTGAGATTTTATGGATTGGGTTATGGAGAGAGAATGTTGGAAGGAATTCAAGGATGTGTGCCCTTGTTGATCTTTATTAGAGATTTGAGGTGATATGGAATGGTGGATTTTGATATAAAGTTAATGGATGTTGTGCATGTTGGTATTTTGGTATGGTTTTGTCATTGATGTCAACACCTACTATCACTTATCAACTCTAGCACTTTGAAGAATCGGAAATGTTCACCGGCAAACAAGTGACTTATGCACAGTCACCAATATCTGGTACACCGACAGGATATAATGTTCACCGGCACTTGGAATGATATGGAAAACACCTGATTATGTTGAAGACATCGTTTGGACACTTTGTCTTGGAGATTTGTTCATTGGCATATATTCGTATTTGCATATTTGTTGTTACCGGCAAATAGGTCCAGGATATACACCGGCGGGCTTATCTATTCCAGATCAACACGCCACGCTATGGAGATGTTTTATTATTGTTGTAAATGCATCAAGCCGACATGTTGAATCGGTTATTGCATCGGATATTGTTTTATTTGTAAATTGATTTTATTGTAATATCCTTTGGAGCCGACCTACTAAAATTGGTCTTAGGTTATGATATAAATGTAAGATCTTATTTGTAAGATCAAGTGTGGAATGCGAAGGAAGAAACAATTCGGTATATGCGAGAATAAGCAGAGCTTTACAAGCAAACATTATTTGAAGGTGAAGCAAGGTTTTTGTGAAGACAACCAGAACTACACCGGTACTGAATCCAGCATAGTAAGATGCTATTTTGAGCAGTACATCCTTATTGGATTTAGCCATCCAATTGTAGTCAGTGTGACTCCTATTTGTGTTTGAGCAGTGAGCTCTAGGCGCTTGGCCTTTCTGCATGTGCAAACCCCATTTGTATACACATACTATCTGCAGTAATATAATCTGATTGTGGGTAAAGTTTCCCACCGTGGTTTTTCCCCTTACAGGGTTTCCACCTACAAATATTGGTGTTATGTGTTGTGGATGTTATTGTCTTTCTATTTCATGAATTAATCTTTACCGGTACTGTAATTAACTGATAAAACTGTCTACCAGCATAAAAGTTTGGTTTACCGGTATTAAGCATTAAAGTTGGTTAAGTTGTTTTGGTTTGAATTTATTTGATAACATGAAGTGAAGTGGAAGGAATAGAATCATGAGATGGGGTGGGAGGGATGTTAAGGTCTTGAGATGCAATGGGATCTATAATAGCATGCATTGGAACGATATCTTGGCATGTTTGGAGTTGTGTGGATGGTGTAATGGAGGACATAAACTCTTCAACATGGATAGATGGAGTGATGGGAAATTCATGAGGCTTAGGGGATTGGAGTTTGCGTTGATTTGGAGGGGACGGAAGTGGATGGATGACATCTTGCACAACTTTGTTTGGAGGTGGGGAATTAGTCTCCTTTCCTAATAGTCCTTGGATAAAATTAAGAAAAAAGGACTTGGAGGATGGTGATAATGTGGATTTTGATGGATTGATTTGGAATTTAGAAGGATTAGGATTATATGGAAGATTAGGATTATGGATTGGGGGATTTGGACTTTTAGCTTGGACTATTAAGATTATGGTTTGGAGGATAGTAGATTGTGGGTGGAGGTGATGGAGGAGTTGTACAAAAATGGGGATTGGGATGTGGATAGGGGAGAAGATGGAGGTATAGATGTTGGATGGGAGGGATACGTAGATGAGGGATAAGACGGAGACATGCATGAGGGATAAGATAGATTTCCCTTGTTGAAGGTAGAGGAAGGATGAGAGATGGAAGATGGATTGGGATTGGATATAATTTGTTAAGTTGGAATGGATGAAGATATGGTAGATGGATACAAGGTTATATGGGATTGACTTGATAAGTGGGTTGGGGTGAGATGTATGAATAAGTAAAGGTTGGATAACTTTAACTCATGAATAAGTCAAATTGGTATGATTGGTAGCTCGAAGGTAAGGTTCAAGGCATGGGTGACATATATGATTGAAATTTCTAAAAAATTTGTCAAACCAATTCATGATGCTTTGAATGTGGGTTTCGCATAAGTGTTAGATGAAGGTTTGCATGGAGATTAGGATCGGAAATGGATGAGATTTGGAAGGTGAGGTTTTGGAATTGGTTTTACATGACGCTCGGGATTAGAAGAATATGATAATGGAGGAAAGGTTGGTTAAGAGAGTTAGATTTTGATTTGGTGGAGGGTGGAAATTACAATGAGGGATTCGAAGAATGGAAATTAAAATTGAAGATGGGGGATAAAAATAGATTTAGGATTGAAAGCAAAAGAATAAGATGATGGATGAAAAGTTCATAAAGATGATGGATTTTGATTTTGGAGGATGGAAATTGATATTATGGATTAGAGATAGATTGAGGATTACAAGGATGGGATCTGAGGATGAAGATGAAGGATCAAATTGGATTTAGATTGGTTAAAGCTTTTATTTTGGAATTTAAGATTGGTTTAAGAGATTTGGGGAGGTTTGGATGGATGGGGAATTGGACTAGAAGGATGAATGAGATATTTGGAGGAAAATATTGAATGGTGGATTGAAGGTTTGTTTGCTTGACTAACAAGTTGACTTAAAAACACACAAACAAACAAATTGAATTGAGGGAGATTTGGATTGATAGGCAGCACTACTTTTGAAAAAGAAGACAGACCAAGCACTTGTCCAGGCCTAGAATTATTCAAATAGAAGTGTTATTGCTTGTGGACTCACAAGGATAATATTTGACCCCTCTCTAGTGGAATGGCAAAATTCGTCCCCTTAGTGTCGTATTACCACATAAAATTAATAGCTAGGGAACGCAAGCTCATATATCACCTTACACCCCTTACCTTGAAGGACTACCCTTGCCCAAAGTAAACTCTATCTCACTACATGGAGACAAAATGTGAGCACTTTCTCTTCCCAACAGTGATGCACCAAAAGGAATAATGGTTTAAAGGTCTTATACTAGAACAAACAAGATTGTTAAAATGTAAAAATACACAAGGTACGTGAGTTCCAAATTTGTAGATGAAATAGATATATGTCAAACAACCCAGAGGAGAGGGTAACCCACTCTCCACCTTCACTTCCCTAAAGGTATAAAGTTCTTGAGGGCTTAGCCAACATTGCCAATATTGTTCAAGGGGTTGAGCTTAATTGGTTAAAATGTTGGGTTCTCATTGTAAAGGCCCAAGTTCAATTCCCTATAAGAACATCTAAAAGTGGAATTCTAAGTTGTGACTCTTGGTATTCCATAGCAGGAAAAACACCCACCAACGCATTGACAGAATCTCTCCCAATAGACGAGCCAATATCACCCAAAACATTGACGCGGGGAGTGGACGCCTGGGGCCCATTCCCCCGATCAATAGGAGACTTAGACAAAGTCTCCATCTAAAGCCCATTAGGACCAGCAACCCCTGCATAAAGCTCATGGACAATCGGAGAATCACGTTGGGAATCCTGCACAACCAAAGAATCACGTTGGGAATCCAGCACAACCTCCTGAGAAACCAAATGACGCTCAGATTTTTTATGAACAATGTAATGCTAAACTGACGCCCCTTTCCACCACCACGCCGCAAAAGATTTTTCTTAGAACCATAGTGAGAAGCCACATGACCAGTTTTGAAGCATCTCCTACATTTGATGGGGATCCCCTCACACTCTAAGGGTTGAACCCAGCAACCCTTAGAAGTATTGAGCAAAATCTCGACAGGCGGCCCTTTAGAAGTATCTATCTCAACCAAGATACGAGCAAAAGTGGAATGATAGATCTCAAGAGCAAAATATTTGAAACCAATATTCAATTCAAGAAAAGATTGGCAAGATTCTAATTCCAAGTGAGGTGGTTCGCTCTTTATACTCACTAGAACATGGAAGTTGAGATCATCCCTTATGGTGATCAAATTCCTATGTAGACCCCTTAGAAGGAATCATCGAAGTGTTTTTGGTCACCCAAGTTCACACAAGCCGCAAGGGAAGAGCATACACATGTTGAGTTCCTTGGGATACAATGATGCAACAAAGAGAGAGAGAGAGAGAGAGAGAGAGAGAGAGAGAGAGAGAGAGAGAGAGAGAGAGAGAGAGACTGATTTAAGCTTTTGATCTCTAAGGTCACCCAAAGATGCGAGAGAGTGTACACTTAACAAAGCGTCACAAACACAACATACAATGATTAATTCCCCTTAAGAAAATGAAATGTACCTAGATTGGTGAAAAAAAAAAGTCTTGGACAATCACTTCAAAAAAATGTTACTAGGTTCAAGAATTTATTTTTGACAAGCGATTTTGAGTTGCACAAGGGTTAAATGCCAAAATGATCCATGAAAATGATTGTTAGCATTGAAATAAGCATTAAAAAATGGACCTTTTCCATGATTTGGATTGGAACAACCAACACAACGATTGGCTACTAGCATGGGTTCGAGGTTGTAGCCCATGGAGGAAAAAGTTTTGACCAATAGAAGTGCTAAAAGACATAGCACTTGCGCTAAACTATGAAGCCACTAAATTGGCTCGCTAAGCCACTATGATAACCAACATAAGCACTAAAGCAACCAACAAAGGCGCTAAACCACATGAACAAAGAAACAAAATTTTATACATGATTTCTGGAGGTGCTGATGTTCAGAGTAGAGGCATCAAACTACATAGGCACAAAATCACAAGGAGCAGTTCCTACAAAATAGTCACTTCCTTGCAAAAAATGACACTATAACAACTCTTGAAGAGATATGTTAACTAAATCAAACAAAAGTTAATAAAAACGGAAAAAGAAAAAGAAAAAGAAAAACCAAATATACAAAAAACTAAAATCAATCCAAGCATTGAAAGATAGAGCACAAGCAATAAAAAACACAGATGCTAAAAGATTAGGGGTGCACCTCAATTAAAAAAAAGAAAGGGGGAACAAGTGTTGAACCGCTCGGAGACTGAAGGGCAAGGCGCTAGCACTAAGCCACACAAGTATTGAAGAATAGGTCGCAAGCAATGAGATGTTGCAAAAGCGTTGATCATATCTACAGAAGCATTAAAACATAGGGTGCAAGCACCATTCTACAACTTCGAACATGAAAACTTGCACAAAAACTTAGATTTTGATTAGTATTTAGGGACGTAGGTCTCACCGAACATGCCAAAATAGAAATGGAGAAATGATAAAAGACAAAAAGATAAAAGAAATGAAAGATATAATTTACCTCATCATCTCACTAATTGAGTGAAAGTAGAGGCAAGCACCCTTCACTTGATTTGCTCCTTTGATATAGTGTAGTTAGGTGGAATGTGGTTGCTTATAGTAGCACCAAGATGTTAGTATGATCATTGATCAAGAAAAAGACCAACAAGATAATAGGAAGGTAGATGTTCAAAATGAAAGCAAAAACCTCAATTTATAATTTTTCCATGAGGAAAATCAATGGCCAAGACGTGATGATAAATGATTGGCTAGGATTGATTGAAAGAACTGGCATGGATTGAAGTATTAGCATTGTGACAAATGTCGCAAAGAGAAGGCATAAGAATGACATGTGTCATTGGTGTAAAGCTAGATGTGCTCACACGTGTGAGCACACATGGGGAAGCTCATGAAAAAACATGTCTATGACATGTGCAAGAGGTAGGGTGGTTATGAGGTGACCTTTGCATGCTCACACATGTAAGTAAGAGGAGAGAAGGAACACTTGTCACATAATAGTAAGTTTAGATCTCGATCCATGTAGATAGATTCAATGGTAAGGATTGAGTGGACAAGGACTGAAGGTGAGGTGGAGTTAAATATAAGTGAAAATGATAATGAAAATTAATTAGCATAAATCATAATTGATTTAGTTAGACAGTTTGGGAGATAAGGTTATATCTAATTAAATAAATGTAAATTTATTTAATAATGTTTAATAAAAGGTAAAGAGTAAAGATAAAGGATGAATTAAAATAATAATAGATATTTATTTAATTGACTAGAATGGAGTAAAGTTGAGTGTGGTTGGGTATGGACAAGTTTGGGTGTCTATAGGCACCATGAATTCCAAGGTTAATCAATGAAACTCATTTCTTGAAACTATTGGGCACTTAACTCCCCCCTCCATAATCCATCTCTTCAGCATCTTCTGCCAAGTTATTTCTCAGATTTTTTCCTACATGAAACAAAGTTTGAAACTAAGGACACAAATCAGGCACTTCCTCACTCATGCATGCTCTTTGCATACATGCATGTATGCTTTTTCACATGCAAGGATTGCTTTTTCATGCATGCATGACTTTTGTATGCACCCATTGGCCTTTCATGCATGCAAGTATGGAATGCCTTTTCATGCATGTATCATACATTCATGTTTTTTTGCATACATGTATATGGACACATTGCATGCGTGTAGAAGCACATGACGGCCCTCAGATTTTTCTACCTGCAAGGTTGAAAGCCAACTTTTTCAGAAAACAAAAAAGCTGTCTTTCACAGACATTGTATTTCCATAATTCCTACTTGAAGGCCCATAGGCTATTATTTTCGGCAATTGTTTTAGCATCTTCTCCACGTATGTAGCTTTTGTCACATTTCTTATTGTAATTTTTGGACTTGTTCCCTCTATTTGGCTAGTAATTTTTTTTAACTCTATCAAAAGTGTGTTCATCTCCCTGTGATCTTCAGGGTAGCAAGCTAATCAGAGTCTATGAGGTCATGAGACAACAGCCCATTTTGTATATGTAATAGGCCCAGACGTTAAGACAAAAGAAGATGATCTTTGTAGTTTTTTTGCAGTGTCTGGTTTGCCTCTGCTATTTTAAGTTTTCTTTCTGGCAAACCTAATGAGGGGATGCAGCAGTGGTGTAAAATATTTTATATTTTTGAGAGGTAGAAACCCAAAAAAACCCAGATTGAAGGAGATTCCCTGATCATCGCAAATGCATGTAGACAGAGGAGAATTCACAATTGAAAAATTGAAAATTCAGTATGTGCTTCTTCAAGTGTGGCAGCTGCTAGATAGTTTTGAAAGCTATGAAGTCCATCATTGTTATAGAAAAGCCAATCAATTAGCTGACTGGTTGGCAAACAAAGGCTGCAAACAACTCGAACCTGTGATGTAATCGAGCAAATAACTATTGTTTTTTGCTAACATGTCTGTTTTCTTGCAGGTTTAAAATATCATTGGTGTAACGTCCTCTGTGGATGATTGTTCCCTGGCAGTTTAAAATCTTTTGCAGCATCATCTTGCATCATATTCCACCATAGATGATTGTACTTTGCCAGGACAATCTTTATTGATGCATCATGTTCCATCGCGGCAAATGCTTTGGATGTCCTGTCAGGCGGTACGATGGCAGAAGCTCATTCAAACCGAATGAAGTGAATAAAGTATGAACTAAATGCCTGAAGATTTTGGATGGTCCTCTCATCTTTGTGAAAGCAGTAATCACCAAATGCATGTGCCAGATCCTTTCAGAGGAGATATAAGCAACTAGGTGATTAGATTATGAATTAAATGCCTACAGATATAGTGCGGCCCTCATTATTTTGAATGATGTATACACCGATCACATGTGATAATTCTGGGTTGAGCAATGCTCCTCAGATTTTTGTTTGGTTGGCAGACTTTTTGAGAATGTTGTGTCATTTCAAATCTCCAGGCAGGTTGAGCAATGCTCCCCAGTTTTTAGTCAGTAGTATGTGTGGGTTGAGCACGGCTCCTCAGTCTTGTCTGTGTCTAGGATCTTTTTGCAAATCACTTGTTGATATCTGTCTAATTTTTGGATTGAGCAATGCTCTCCTAAAATTGGACTCCTTGTTGCAGTTTTAGAAATGCTCATATCTATGTATTAGTTTAAATATTAATCTACTATTTATATATACACCTTGAGCATTTTACCCAAAAAAAATACCACTTTATAACTCATAAAATATAAACACTCCCTGGTGAGGATGTTTGTAGTAAAGCCTACAATTTGCACTTTGGGAAAAGCTTTTAAAGTGGCCAAAAAGGGGAAGCCACAATACCACTTTATAACTCATAAAATATAAACACTCCCTAGTGAGGATGTTTGTAGTAAAGCCTACAATTTGCACTTTGGGAAAAGCTTTTAAAGTGGCCAAAAAGGGGAAGCCACAATACCACTTTATAACTCATAAAATATAAACACTCCCTAGTGAGGGTGTTTGTAGTAAAGCCTACAATTTGCACTTTGGGAAAAGCTTTTAAAGTGGCCAAAAAGGGGAAGCCACGAGCTTACATTGTGTTGCCTCAAATTAAACTGTCTTTTTGAATAGGAAATAGTTGCCCAAGCCAGAGATTCATAGCTTTGTTCCACTTCTTATGGTGAGACATGAATAATATTCTGAAGAGTAAAAAAGACATCCAAGTATACAAATGCTTTTTTGCCTGTGGTCTTGTAAGAAAAATTATTTAACTTCCTATACAAGATTAAAATAAGACAAGCAAGAAATTTAACCAGCTCTTCGACAGACAAATACATTCAATGGCGACATGTAACATGACATTACATGCATGCGAGAAATAGGATAGTGTGGAGTGATCTTAAATTTACAGGTTCATTAATTTGACTTCAATCTTGAGTTGTGTGAAAAATAAGCTCTAAACTAATCATGAATAAAACACATAAATGCTTAATTTAAGAATTTATTCAAATACTTTTAAATTGGCAGAACACTAGTGCCATTAAGTTATGACATTTTGGCTATGGATATTCAAATATTCTCAATGTATTTTAGTTAAAGAAGCTATAACTTCTGACCAATACAATTCATCAATCAGAGGGACCCAATTTGGAAGCCATGCTTCCATCCCAATCATCAAATCAATCTCAAGAAAGAATGAGCCTTATTCAAGAAATGGTATCTCAACAGCACATTTTGAATGTTGGGGAGGAAAATTGTTTAAAAACATACCAACAGCAAAAGACATGCGGCAGTGAACAGTATCCTAAAACACATACAATTCAGCAGCAGGATGCTGTGATTATGATATATCAAATTTCAATATTCCACGTCCTCTCTGCAATTAACTTTGGTGATTTATTCAATGCGTCGATATTCACTGATGCTGAAACCTGAAGCACCAAAAAAGAAGACATCCGTAGTGATCAAATTTCAATACAGCATTGAATGGATTTGGCTTTAGAAGATCCACAAAGGTTGAAAGAAAAATGAAATGAATTAGCCACTTAATCACTCGCAGAATTCATTGGCCCCTTATCTGAAAAGAAATCACCAAGATACAACAGAAAAAAAAAATTGTTGGGGACCTAAATTCCTTTTATTGAATTAAAAACTCAAAATATTGATGTGACTTTCAACCTATCAACATCAAAAGTTTGAGTATATGTTATATGAAAAAATCAACAAATATGAAACAACTACAACATAGTCAGGAATAAATATCTAGCTAAAGCAATAATGTAGAATAGTGTCAATACAAATCCTCACGGAAGCACAATTTTAAATGTTACCTAGGGTTTTGCACATAAACACTAAGACGCACAGGTCAACAGTACCTTTCCAAGGCGCATGATACAGCTAATTCGAAACAATACCTTCTAAGTCCTGAGCAAGACTCATCTAAATCTATGAAATATCCTCCAGTCTTGCCTACAGGACAGGATATGGGAATGCCTGATATTTAAAAATATACTTTCACAATTGAAACTTAATATCTCTGCCACAACCTCTTTAACAGAATATAGGCCTAAACATATGTATTCCTCCGATGAAATGAGATTTCCACAATCCATAGATTGTCTTCTCTTTCATCTCTCCCCTCTTTTTAAGTATCATCCTAGTCTGCAATCACTCATATTTTGCTTAATGTGCTCTCATTCATCCTGATGATGGATCACGGAGTGTGATCCGAAACGTTGATCAAAAAACTTGCACACAATCATTTCCAGAAGCTTTTACAGATAATATGTATTCCTTTATTAACAATAAAGACATAGAACTTGCAGGTAAATGCATGGCGAGATACACACTCGCCCTTCATGCACAGTAGAAATATCAAAGAGCATACAAAAGTAGGCATCAACACCTACAACATACTCCTTGATGACCATGAAAGGAAATAAATCTATAGTGATATAATATTAGGATTAGAGATATATTAAATTATATTTACTTTTTTTATTAAGTGATTTGGTAGAAGTTTCAAACAAGCCGATTCAACTTGAAAGTCCCCAGAAGAATAGGTAAAACAGAACTTCAACAAAGCAGCAAAAGGCAACCTAAGCCTATTGAGAGGAGATGGGATCTTCAGCAATTTCCAAGGTAGACGTATGCTGATATACTCTGAAGACCTCGGTAACTCTTCAAATAATCTAGCAGAGACAAATGAACCCTTAAGCAACTAAGATAGCAAAAGAGAATGTACAGACTAAGATAAGCTATAGTAACATAATTCCAAACAGTAGTACTACTCCAAATTGGCATCTAAACTGAATTAGACAAGTAACTAAAATATCATGGCTAAATCATTCTATCAAATATGCCAGTCATCTCAGAGGGTAGGTAATAAGGTGGTAGCCCACCTTGCTAGTAATGGAATGAACCTTGCCATAGAAGAGAATGGACTATTTATATAAACAAAAGTATTATGGACCTCATACCAGTCAGGATTGCAAGAGACAGTTAAATTAAACATTCAAAGAGCCTCAAAACCCTAAGGCGTGTAGATTAGTCCCCTTTCAAATTCTCAATTCTTATCGCAGTTTCTCATGATTGGGAATGTTGCTTCAATGTCTTATGAAGGTGGGCACGATTTGGAATTCTTGGCCTGTCATCGGAAGTGTTGATGTGTTTTTTATGACAGTGTCGAACACAGAATAAAGTTGCCTAATGGTCACTTCACTCTCTCTTGATCAAAGTACGATTGCATGCTAAGATTGCAGAAAGTTCAAACAATCGACTCCAAGGTTCCTTTATGCTACGGACGTGACTCAATTGACTGATGTGTTTGCTGGTAATCCAAGGGGCCTTACGTTTGCATCATTCTTTCACTTCTTTCTTGTGGCTGGAACTCCATCATCAAATATGGCAATTTTGCGATACATCTGCTTCGAATGGACTAAAATGAACTGAAAGTAAAAGGGAAAGGGTTTAGAAGGATCTAAATCTACTCTTAAGGGCAGTGATAACAATGAATAGTGCTCTGGTGGACAAATTCCAAATAAACCAAGCTCTGCTTCGCCAAGATCAACTACAACTCCGCAAGAACCGGTGCAATCTTCTGGGGATGCTAGAGGATTTTCAAATCGAGAAAGTACATTTGAATACCCAAAAATGGCGCAATCCAAATGATTATCCACAATCGAACTTAGCACAAATTCAAGGGGCTCAAACAAACTTTACACTGCAACTTACAATCAACAAGATGCAAAAAGTATGAACCATGGAAATTCATCAGACACCATTACATTCTCCATTGAAATCAAAGCACTTCACTATTTCTACTCTAAGTGAGGAAGGTGAAACCATGCAAGCTTTGAAAAAATAACTTAAGTGGACACCATCAGAGAACAATGTTTCACTATTATTATCTCAAAACTTATCGCAACAATTCATACAAGGCTCCCTCCTTTCAAATGAGGGGGGTCACCCCTTTATATAGGCCTTCGGCCATGATTACATGCAAAACCCTAATTAGGGTTTCCCCAAAAGATTCTCCACTCAAAATGCAACAAGGTGGGGAATCAGCAATTAATACCCATGAAACCCATATACAATCAATTCCAATCCTACCAAAAATGGCACCCATAAAGCATTAATTAACCATCACATTCAAAAGGTGCCCAATATGCAATGAATATACCCTCATGCAAAAAACGCCCCATGATGCCATAAATGCACCATCATCACCTAAACGTGACGGCTGCATGCAAAAGGAATCTGCCATATCGCCATAAATGTGACGGCTGCATGCAAAGAGATGCTTCATTAATTCAGCGTCTGTTGACTCAGCTACCACTTGGCGAGAAAAAACCCTGGAGAGAGAAAACTTCAGAAGAGAAGAATTTGATCCATGAAGAGTTTTCTTGAAGTTTGTCGAACTTTCCTTGCTCTAGAGGAGATTTCCAACACTTTTCAACCACCTCTTATTTTTTAGGAACTTTCCTAAAATTTAGGACCCGGGTCCGAGAGAGAGAATTTTCTCATGATTCCAAATCTGCAAGAATTTTTGGATTCTGATAAGATTTGGTGTCCAAAATTGAAAATTTCAAAAAATTTCCTGAGGGGATTTTCACTTTTCCATTACTCCTTGATCCTTGGATTTTCATGTCTTAGACAATTTCCTCAATTTTCTAGCTTGGGTGTGGAATTCACTTTGATGAAGGAGTTTCATTATTTCCACACCTTAGAAAATTTTCAACTTCCTAACTGGGTATGGGATTTTGACTTTGATAGAGGAAATTCATCCTTTCCATGCTCTTCCTTGATACCTTGATACCTTGACTTAGGCACCTGCCTTTGAACTTGGGCAATGATTCTACATTGGTAAGGAATTTTGTGATTTTGAAGCTTTCCATGACCATCAAGTTTTGGCATCCTAGTACCTTCCTTATGCACAAATCTCACTTGGTGATGGAATTTCGAACCTTCTTGGATTTTCCATGCCTGGGCCAATTTAACGACCTCCTGAGGAGTAGGGTGCAATTTCTCCCAAGGCGTGGAATTCACTCTGCCATGGAATTTCTTCCTTCCTTTGATTTTCTTTTCTTGACTTAGCCATTTCAACATCCTTTCCTTGGCCAAGGCGTTGATCCCTCCATTCCCTGGAATCTTGAATTTTCTCCATCTTCCACGCCTTGTGTGTTTTGACGCCTTAATGAACCCTTGGGCGCAAATTCTCCATGGAGGAGGAATTCATGAGTTTGAGCATTCTTCCCTGCCTTCATGGATTTGGTGCCCCATCTTGTGCTTGGGCGCTAATTTGCTTGGGTCATGGATTTTCCTTATTCTTTCATTTTCCTTCATCTCTCTTGTTTGGCGCCTTGATCATGGCTTGGGCACTATTTTACCTGAGGAAGGAATTCACAACTTTTCCTTCCATCCTTGACCTCTTTACTTCAGCGCCCTACCTAAGTGTTGGGCAGAATTTTGCACTGGAGGAGGAATTTTGTCAATTTGTGAATCCTGCATGACATCCATTTTGGCGCATGTCCTTGACCTGGGGCAGAATTTTGTTGTGGAGGAGGAATTCATCAATTTGTGAATCCTCCATGAGACCTCTGTTTTGGCGCCCTGCTCAGTGCTTGGGCGGAATTTTGCTAGGAAGAAGGAATTTCATCACATTTAAGGTTTTCCAAGATAACACCTCTTTGGCGCCTTCATCATGGCTTGGGCACTAATCTCCTTTAGGCGTGGAATTCTAAACTTTCTCCATTCTCCTTGAGCACTCCACTTTGGCGCCCTCCCTTGGAGTAGGGCAGAATTTTCACTAAGTGGTGTAATTCACAATTTTCCATGCTTTCCATGTCAACTTCACTTTGGCGCCCTTGGTGAAGTATGGGCGCTAAAACCACTTGGGCAAGGATTTTCACATTCTCCGTGTTCTCCATGGACTCCTTTGTTTGGTGCCCTTGGCCAAACTTGGGTGCTGAATTGACTTGGGGAAGGATTTTCATGATTTTTTCCTCATTCTGTTCATCAGGATATATATGAAATACAACATTTAAGTATAAGAAAGGAAAAAGACATATTTCTTATACTTTAAGTTATATTTCATATATATTGTCAAGATGTTTGAAAGTGGTTTCAGGGCCCTAGGAATCATAATGCAAATTCTGGATTTTGGAAGATCTTTCAAATTTTCAGACTTAGTCAAATTTCAGGCCATTTTCGAATCAGGATGACATTGGTGGATTGATGTGAATTTCCAGACTTGGATGATTTTGCATGCTTTCCTCTTCTGGAATAGGAGTTCCAAACTTAACCTTTTTTTAATCCAACTTGTCCGCCTTATGACTCTTCTAGATTTAGAAATGGTCTTCAGGAACGTCCAGTCTTCAATGTCTTCAGAGATATTCAACTTTCGGTGTTTTCCTATGAAGATCCTACCAAAAATAGATTTTCCCAAATAGTAAGTGTTTCAAAATGTCAAGGTTTGGACAAAATAGATCAGAAAAGCACTTACTAAAAATAGAAACTTACTAAAAATGGAAATTACTAAAAATAATAATTTTGATTTTTGGCAAAATTAGACCAATCTGAGAGGCAGTGAAACTTACTAAAAATAGTAAGTGCTCAAAATTCGCTCAAATTTTACTGGGAGGCTCCTTGAAGGGTCTTGATTCCAATCGTATGTTCAGTTTTTCTAAAACCCTAACAAAAACCCCTAAAATCTAGGACTGAAGGCAAAAACCCTAAAACTAACAAAAAAAGTCTTAGACTTAACCAAATTCACTCAAACAAAAAAACAAATTAACTCCAAATGACCCTCGAACACTCGCAAACTTAGAGAGAGACTGACGAGACTGTTGCGAAAAGACCCCAAAAACGAAAGCCAAAAGACCGGGAGGGCCTAAAAAGTAGGGGGTCCCCATTTGCAATGGGGCGATGTGTGAAAATGTCACAACAAGAAGTAGGGGTGATAGTAAATGAAATGAATGTCTTACAGGTGGTGGATACATTTTTTGAAACTCCTAGAAAATTCCAAGAAACTCTTAGTTCAGTGTCATTGGGGAGCTTTAGTGGGAAGAGTGAATTGTGATGTAGTCTATGCTGTTCTAGAAGGATCTCAAACAAAGGCAAAGACTTATATGCTACTGAATGTCTTGATGTATTGGAGGTTAGATGGTCTACAATTAACACTTTTCTCTAAAACCTTAGAAGTATAGTGATGGGTGATGGAATAATACTAAGAATATAAAGCATCATTAGTTGCTTTCTAGACCTAATATCGAACTGGTCTACTTCAGTTTAATATTTTATATGGTATCTATTTTATTAAAGTTTACTTAGGCAAAGAATTTTACCCTGGGTAGCTAATAAAAACATGTGTGCCACCACTGACTCTAGCTGTCAAGTTAGCACCCTCCTATGTTGAGTTAACACCCCTTTTAGTTCAGTCATCTCACCTCCTATTCAACACTAGTTACCATCAGTTATGCACCAAGAGATAATGGAATAATACTAAGAATATAGAGCATCATTAGTTGCTTTCTTGACCTAATCTCGAACTGGTCTACTTCAGTTTAATATTTTATATGGTATCTATTTTATTAAAGTTTACTTAGGCAAAGAATTTTATCCTGGGTAGCTAATAAAAACGTGTGTGCCACCACCGACTCTAGCTGTCAAGTTAGCACCCTCCTATGTTGAGTTAACACCCCTTTTAGTTCAGTCATCTCACCTCCTATTCAACACTAGTTACCATCAGTTATGCACCAAGAGGTAATATATATGTGTGTACTCTTGTAATGTCCCCACTTTGAAATATAATTTAATAAAAAATAATAATAATAAAATTAAAATACAAAAGAAATAAAATAAAAATAAAATATAAAAGAATATAATTAAAATTTGATTAAAGTTAATGAATGGTCAAAAGACATGAAATGATAAGCTGCGACTCCCCCAAATATGAGGTATAAAAGGGAGAGGAGAACTCATTTGAAGGGGAGATAATTTGGGAATCATAAGTGCAGATCTGATTTAAATAAGAAGTGTAGATCTGATTGTGAAAGGTTGTGTCCCTTTCAAAGGGCAGAAATAATGAAGAGTTGCACTCTTTCAAAGGATTCTAATGGTGGAAAGGGTGTGTCTCTTGCCAAAGGGAATACATGATGAAGAGGTGTGACCTCTCCCTCACATTGAGAGATATAAAGGAAAGGAATCCAAAGCATCCAGTGTGATCATCATCAATCAGATCAGATCAGAACTGTTATTAAGTTACAGGGAGTAACATCTTTGTTCTTGGTGGTATGTATGGGGATGTGCATAATATGTATGCTTAATATATGAAGCCTGATAACTTTCTTATGCAGAATTTAGTAGTAATATTAATATAGACTGCAATATGTATGACAGTAATACTTAAATTCATATATATTCATAATACATGAGAAGTTAGTATACTCATAGCCCAAATACTTAATCATTTCTATTGCCCAGCCCCCCCATAAGGAGAGGCGTGGTGTTGATAGGGAGAGGCGTGGTGTTGTTCCATCCCAAATTAGGTGAGCCCCAAGGGTGGTCTGGACGGATGTTCCTGAATCCTGGGCCCAATTATGGAGGTGATGTCATCGCACTCTAGACAAGTAAATCCCCATCCAGGGTTGAGGATTAGAAAGTAAGAATTGGGGCTATAATATAGCCACTTTCAATTGTACAATGAATAAATATGGTTATCTAGTTTAATAAATTAATTTAAGGCATGATAATATTAAGTAATGGGTGTTGATTGTTGGAAAACAGGTAGCCTCCTAGTAGGGGGCATTACAACTCTCTTTAAAAAAATGAGAATGAGAGGCAACTTCTATTTATATACAACTGTCAAATTCTACTTTTGTGTATTGAATGAGCTAGTGGTAGTAAATAGTTTAATTGTCAAGATTCTAGTTAGAGCGATCCTAAAATCCTACATGGTATTAAAGTCAATTTGGCTATTTCGTTGATTCATCTTCTAAAGTTACTGGTTTTCTAAGCAAAAAGGTTCTATTTGTTGGGTGGGGAGACAGAAGGGGGCATATTTTTGCTAGCAACCTCCTGTAGAAATTTGTAACATACACCCTTTTTTTTTTTGTTTATTTTTTCTGTTTTCTGTTTTGAGTTGTTTTATAGAAATAGACGGAGATGCAGAAGTGGTATAACAATACATATATTGCAGCAAATAAACAACTGAAAACTCTTCAAATACAATATTTCAAAGCACCCACAACTAATAACAGACTGAAAGTTTAAAATATTATCAAACTTTGAAAAACCCAGATGGTGAAATAGCATTACAATGTAATATCAAACATACCAATCTGCTGCAAATGCAAAATGAAAGCAGTATTGAGAGTAACCAGCAAATTGGCACCAGAATATGGATTCCAAACAGTGAATAAACCACTTCAGATTTAAAATTAATCTACAGCAGCTATAAGAAACCCCATATGCCTCATTTAGTGGCCTCTAAAGTCCCCCTAAACCCTGACGCCTGAATAAATTGCACACCTCCCAAGGGGGAGTACAGCCTGCTTGAGACTAGCGGCCAGCAATGTGAAGGAATTATGTCTGCAAATAAACCTCTAAATCTGCTCCCTATCTTCTCAAAATCTGCCCTTATTCGTAGCTCAATTCTGAACATACTAACTGAAATCTCTCACAATGAAGCCTAGCTATGATTTCTGTGTAAATCACTAATGAATCCTCCAGAGTGGATCTTTCACCAACGTAGAAATGTTCCTTGCAAGGGTTTCCATCCGCACAAAGCCATAGGATGAACAAGTTCAACCAGCTAAATCAATTCTCAAAATATCATATCCAAGCATATGCAAATGAGCTCAAAAACAGTCTTTTATAGAACTCCCAAAACCCCACGCCCAGCCAAGAGGTTATTTTTAATTTAATTAGAACTCCTTATCTCCCCAAAGTTGGCACCCACCCCAATAAGACACTTTCTTAGATATTTGTCACTTGCACTTTTAATTTTTAACTTTGTGCCCATTTAGTCAAAAATTAAATAAAACAAATAATGATAAAGTTAAATATTTAATTTTTTTTTAAGACTGCAAGAATCGGTTAGCCCTCTTATAAACTGCAGTGCACAGGGTAAACTTGTTAGCATGACAGCTGACGTTGGCATGACACACCTTCTGATACCACGTGGGCTGGGAGGAAACTGGATCTTGTGACCTCGTGCCTACAAAAAGAAGCTCTCGCCAATTGAGCCCGGCCACCAGCCTGTTAAATATTTAATTTAGCTTCATAACTTAATCATTATTTAAATTAAATATATTGGAACACATAAAAATTGTTTTGGGTTGTGCCTACTAATGGGCTTTTGAGGGCTAATCCTCAGAGAAAGGGTGAATCAAGACAAGAGGGGACTCCGCCAGAGAAAGGGTGGACTAAGGTTAATTTTGATGGCGCTTCGAGGGTAATCCAGGGGTATCTGGAGTTGGGGTAATAGCCCGAGATGATTGTGGCAACACTCTGGCCATAGGAGCTAAAAGATTGGTGGATGGATCGAACAACATTGCTGAGTGTCAAGCGGCGTTAGAAGCCATTCTCATGGCTAAGAAATTGGGAGTGAAGAAACTCCATTTGGAGGGAGACTCTCAGATTGTGGTGAACGGGATAGCTAGAGGCTGAATGGAGGCGTGGCACTTAGACAAGCACGTTCGAAGAATGAAACTTCTTTTGTGTGGGTTTGAAGATTTTAAGATGACTCACCTCCTCAGGGAAGCAAATTTGGAAGCTGACAAGCTTTCAAATGTGGGAGCGAATGGCTCTTTGGAAAATAACTTTAGATTGTTCGAGGACTTTAGAAATGTTAGTTCTCATGATTTTGGTTGTATTGCTTAAACTTAGGAAAGTGAACCCGAGCTCGTTTTTGAAATGACCGTTTGTGTCCCTGGACTTGTGGGAAGTAATGATCCTCATGGATTGTGATCTATGAGGTTATTGCAAGTGGCCTAGCAATGATGGGTGATGATGGAGGCAATCGGTGTGAAGGCTTGGTGATGATGCTTGGTTTTTTTGCGATTTGTGCGGAGCAATCATGACATGTGATGGTGGTGGCTTTTTAAGGCCGTTGTTTAATGATCCCTAGCATTTTGCATTGGCTGGTTTTCGGTGGTAGGTTGTGTGTGTATTGCAAGTGGCCTAGCAGTGATGGGTGATGATGGAGGCAATCGGTGTGAAGGCTTGGTGATAATGCTTGGTTTTTTTGCAATTTGGGCGGAGCAATCATGACATGTGATGGTGGTGGCTTTTTAAGGCCGTTGTTTAATGATCCCTAGCATTTTGCATTGGCTGGTTTTCGGTGGTAGGTTGTGTGTGTAGGATTTGGTGCAGAGGAGAGTCAGGATGGAGGCAAATTTTTCCTTCATGATGGACGGGCAAATGCATGCTTTTCGCAGCCTGATCTCGAGCAACAGGTTGATGAATGTCTTCAGGGTGGATGGAGAGGATTTTTGGAGGGTAGCGAGGTTGATGTTTGGGGAGGAATTTTTGACGTCGGACTGTCGGCCTAGAACTAATCTTGATATTTCGTCGTTGTTCGTTGCCTTGGCCTTGCTGGTGGGAAAGTCGACGAAAGAAGTGCAACAAGTCGTATCTTTGGTGTTGAGACCCAAATGGGCGGGTGGTTTGTAGGAAGTGGTGGCTCGAGCTGTTATTGGCGAGGGGCTGAAGTCGATGGAAGGACCGTGGCGGAGGATCGGTGTGGATGTGGGGGAGCTGCAACCGTTCGTAATTTGGTCGGCTTCCCGGCCAGTTGATTTGCAGGTGGAGAACGCAAGGAAGGGATGGGGAGAGATTGTGCAGTATGTGCGTATGTTGGGGCCGACTGAGCGAGTGAAGATTCGAGGGAAGGTGACCCCAATTCGGTCTGAGGCTCCTCTGGATGAGGATGGGAGGCCTATGGTTCGACATCAAATTCCACAGAAGAAGACAAAGGTGGTGGAGCACGGCTCACTGTGTGGTGGCAGGCCGGGAACGGTGCCAGGTGGAGGGAGTGTGATGCATGATGCAGGGCCCAGCCGGGGTATTCCTAGCTTCTCAAGGGAAGAGGCCTTGGGTTGTTTTCGGTAGATAGGTACTCTAGGCCAATCGGGTCCTTCTTTTTGTGGGGTTTGTATGTATGTGGTTTTTTTGTGGCTGTTGGCCCTGTTGGGTTGGTGTTTTTTTCGGGTTCCTTTGTTGTAGTAGGGGCGAGACCCCATGTTGTGGCAGACTGTCTATCTGCTTTTTGGATGTAAATCTTTCCTGTTTTAAGCAATATATTATCCTGGTTATCGATCAAAAAAAAAAATTGTTTTGGGTTGTGTCAAATGGAAAAGCAGTGTTCTTTTCCCCTTTATTTAGCTTTAAATAACAAATCAGCTTTTCTTATCTGTTTTATGAATATTTCAACAATTTCTTAGTTTCCCAATTTTTTCCTGAGTAAGTGAATTCCATTTATAATTTTGGTTTGAGTCAATCCTGATGTTCAAGTAATGCTACTATGGCCAAAATAGACTTAAGTGTTCTCTAAATTCGTCTTTTATGATTTTATGTTGTCATGCATTATTTAAATTTACTTTAGAAAATATGCATTTTTTAGATACAAAAAGTTTTTGGTCCCTGTTTTTATGAATATTTCAACATTTTTTTAGTTTCCCAAATTTTTCCTGAGTAATTGAATTTGATTTATAATTTTGGTTTGCTGAGTCAATCCTGATTCCTGAGTAATGCTACTATAAATTATGATATAAATAAACTTATGTGTCCTCTAAATTCATTTTTATGGTTTTGTGTTCACATGCATTATTTAAATTTACTTTACAAAATTATGGATTTTTTTAAATATGACAAGATTTTGGCAAGTTCCAAATCCTGAATCCCAAGTCCAAGTCAAAATTCAAACTTCTCAAGTTTTTGCAGATCCAAGTTTTTGAACTATGGCTGTGTTAATCTTTATTATTTCTGGTATTTGCCTCCCTTTTCTGTATGAATATTCCAGATCTGAAGTTCTGTCATTTGATAGATCAATGACTGCGATCACTGAATTGAAATCCATCCATGATTTTATTCAATTGTCAGCTGCCTTATTGGATACATGACAGATTGAACCGAAGTCCTGACAAAATGCACAAGATAAGAAAGCATTTTTTTCTCTTAACCCTAGCATGTCTTTTCTGCTGGACTGGGTAACAGCAGCGTCTTAAGAAAAGACCTGGAAAGATGAGCCAGCAAGATTTACATTAATGGGCAAGGTGTCACACCCCAGACATGATCTGGAGTTTATCTGGGTTTTAGACTTCTAATATAAAGGAATTCTTTATCCTATTTGCATAAGAAATTTCTTTTTCAAATTAGAAGATCGTTGGAGATGTTAATTTTAAATTTGAAAGTGAATATGTAAGATTTCCACACCCATCCTGAAGTAACTTTGTAGATTAATGCCTTCAAAAGATCGTATGGATTTGCATGTTATTCCATTAAAGATTTTGCATACAGACGGACTGATCTTTGTAGATGAATGTGCGCATACACACACACATATATACATACACAAATATATACAAATATCTATGTATATATATGTACACAGTACACACACATATATATACATACACAAATATGTACAAATATCTATGTATATATATGTACATACACACACACATATACATATACATATACATATTGTAATGTTGAATTTGCATATACCCATGCCATTTTGTAATGTCCCCACTTCGAAATAGAATTTAATAATAAATGATAATAATAAAATTAAAACATTAAAATTAAATTAAAATATAAAATAATATAATTAAATATGACTAATTAAAAATTAATTAAGTTAATGAAAAGTCAAAAGACATGAAAGGAAAAGTTGTGACTCCCTCAACAATGAGATATAAAAAAGATAAGAGAACCTCATTTGAGAGGGAGGATAAATTGGAAATGAGAAGTGCAGATCTGATTTAAATAATAAGTGCAGATCTGATTACGAAAGGTTGTGTCCCTTTCAAAGGGTAGAAATAATGAAGAGTTGCACTCTTTCAAAGGGTGCTAATGGTGAAAGGGTATGTCTCTTGCCAAAGGGCATACATGATGAAGAGGTGTGACCTCTCCCTCATATTGAGAGATATAAAGGTAAGGAATCAAAAACATCTAGTGAGATCACCATCGATTAGAAAGGATAGCTTCGTAGGCAGAGGCAAGAGAGGAGGGGGCACGGGAGAGCATTCGGGAGCAGACTTTCGTAACCAGCAAGTAAGAGGTAAGGTATAATATATTATAAACAACTAATATATTAATGTTGATTAAAGTTATAGTGTTTATTGAACATAGATAAGGAATGTGTTAAGGCAGTAGTAATATGCATTAAAATTACCATTTACTAAGTATGATAATTAATATATTAATATTAATTAATGTATATTTCATTGAGCGTTGGTAAGAGTATATTAAGGCTAAAAATGTGTGCATTAATGAATACAATTAATTAATATACTAATCTACACATAGGGAATGATTAAGGAATATAGATGTTATCAAGGAAGGTGTAATGCATATGTTAACAAAGATAGGGTACGTTTGATATGTATATATGTTAAAGAATACATTAGGAATACATGTTAACATAAAATGTGGATTAGGAAATAAAAATAGTACTAAATCATCAAAGTGTATTATAAATGCAGATGTAAACACATGTTGGAGGCTTTAGGGAGTAAACTCCCTTAATCTAAGGGAGGGATTATGAAAATCCCTAGGGCAGTATAAATATTGATTATTGATATGCATATGTAGGGCTTGGTTGATTAAGTTCAACCAAGAGGAGATGGATCTGGCCGGTCCACTCCGAGGACTTGGGTGATGGGATGCATCACCCAAGGCAAGGAATGACACATAGTCTTCCTTGGAGGGCTTGGGCGTAAGAGGTTACACCCAAGACAGGAATCGAAATAACCTTCAATTTCCTGGAGGGCTTGGATGCAAGAAATTACATTCAAGACAGGAGTCGAATTCACCTTCAACTTCCTAGAGGGCTTGGAACCAAGATGGGTTCCAAGAAGGCGAGCTTCATGGCCACCTAAGGACATACTTTGTATGGCATTCGTATCCTTTTGTATTAGATTAAAATTATGATTATGTTGATTAAGTATTAGATAAGAATTGTGATTAGTGTTAATTAAGTATTTTAAGGTTAAATTGCAAGTTAAATTAGTTATATATGTATATTTGTTGTATTTCTAACAATCTATTTTGCAGGACAATGATCCCTAACTAGTAGGGACATTACACATTTCCCATTTATTTTATGTCCACCTTGATGAGATTTCCTTAATGCAGTAACATATCAACAGGTGACACACTCTCATGCTAGGTTTGGCTCATGCCTTGATCCCTATACATCTCCATTTGAACTATTTTACACGTATTACCACACGTTTACCATTTATCCCTTATTTTTTACACCTTAGTCACACTTTACCTCAAGATTTATTATTTCACTACCCAATTTCATTTTTGTGTCAGTCATGATCAATGTCAAAACATACAAGAACGAACCTCAAGTTTAATTTTTCAAATTCAGATTCCAACTTTCCCAACCCTTCCTATTAGTGATTGTGAGCTTACTTGACACATGTTTGTGTGACATGTTGCTATGGCTTGGGATTTAAAGACATGCAATGTAACAATTATTCACATAGGGGACTTCAGAACTGAAAAAAGTACCTAGAGCAAACTTCAATTTTCCAAGGAAGAGAGAATCAGAATCTGCATCATCCACATATAGGCTACCTGCACCCTTTTGTATGTTGTCTTCAGATCTTTGCTCAGAGCCATAAACCTAGTCAATCCAAGGGTTTGACCTAGGAGAACTTGGCCATAGTGATCCAGTAGATTCCCTTAACATTTTATATACACTGCAATGCTTGATAGCTAATCAGAAATAAGAGCAAACAGTTTGCAGAATTCTGCTTTTCGCCAGTTCGTGTCCACACTTCAGAGTTCAAACCCACAGTAATTGGGATCGAACCCAGTGTATGGGATTGAACCACAAAAATTTTGATGCCTGTTCAGATTCCAAGAAATCCATCAAACAGAGAACATAAACTTCAAAATAGAGGTAAATCAATTCTATGCATCATCAGCATCATTCTTCCACAACGATTTTGGAGTTAAGTAAATAATTCCTCTCATTTAATTATCAGATTCATTTCTGTTTATTTATTGAGCTGGCTCTAATTTAACTAAGTTACTTTGTGCTTATTAATTTCCATATTTTTAATTAGCCTGGATAGATTATTTATGTAAAATTATTTATTTACACGTGTATATGCATGTACAGATATATGCATATACATATATATATGTAGGTATATATACATATACATATTTATATATAAATATAATTGGGTAATAGAAGATCATATGAAAAAGATAAATAAATGGCATAAAATGCACTCTCTTTCTTATTGCTTTCAAGCATGCCAGGATCTTTATTTTCTCTTTTTCTATTCATTCTAATTCTTGCTTGTTTTTCATTTCTTGTATTGAGCAATTGAATAAATGAACCAGGGACTATATTTAATCAAATTATGTGGGAAAAAGAAAACAAAATGTGACGAAGAGGTCTTTTTGTGTACATTCCTTGGAAATACAGGTGATCTTGGCTTGAAGAATTTGAACTTTTGAGGACTGGAATTAACTGCTAAATGAACAGTTAAGTCAATTCATAGCAAGGAACCATAGAAAATCAAATTTGAGTCGGCCAAAGAAGCAAAAGTCGGCATTGAGTTGCGATTAATCGTGAATAATCGCGAATCGTCAGAAATGCCGATTTTTCCCCAGAGTCGGGCCAAAAAATCGTTGGCTATCAGTCAACGACTTTGGCCGATTAATTGCGGGTAGAACTCTGCACAATCGTGTTTAAAAATTGCGAAATATCTGCTCGGCTAAAAAAATGACATAAACCCTAAAAATAACCTGTGAAAATAGACCGATTCTGGGTATAGTTTGCATGGAATCAGTTAGGGTTCGAAATTTTTGTCCTTAATTTTTTGCTGGACGTTTTGATCTCTACAAAACCTTAATGACTTTCTGTATCGCTGAAAATTGAAACCTTAAATATTTTTGTTCGCATTCTGAATAAGAGCCTCACCTTGTCTCACTGTTTCACCTGGGAATTATGAATAAAAAATCGGAAATAACGTTTCTGCAACTGATAAAGCTTGAGAAATACGAGAATAAGCTTTCCGTGGTTCCTTATTTTTGGTAACTTTATATTATCGAGAACTTTAAATTCAAATCTGAACCCTAAATTAAAAACTATGACATCTAATTTGGGGGATCATAAATTTTACATATTTATAAAAAAATTATAAGCGACAATCCTTACATTCATTTATATTATTATTTACTATATATTTAATATATAATTAAAAATAATTTAATAATTAACATTATTAAATAATTTGTAAATTAAAATTATTGTATATTATATTAGTGTGTCATTTATTAAATTATATAGAATAATTATATAATTTAATAAAATTGTAAATTAGAAATATAAATAATTTAAAAATTATAAATTAGTATCTTTATAGACCATTAATAAATGTAAATATAATAATATTTATTTTTAATTTATAATGTATATTATTTAATTTTTAATATATAATTAATATATATAAAATAATTTGTAAATTAAAATTATTATATATCATATTAGTGTCATTTATTAAACTATATAGAATAAGTATATAATTTAATAAAATTGTAAATTAGAAATAAAAATAATTTAAAGATTATAAATTATAAATTCATATCTTTATAGACCATTAATAAATGTAAATATAATAATATTTGTTTTTAATTTATAATATATATTATTTAGTTTTTAATATTAATTAATATATGTAAAATTATTTGTTAATTAAAATTATTATATATTATATTAGTGTCATTTATTAAACTATATAGAATAATTATATTATTTAATAAAATTGTAAATTAGAAATATAAATAATTTAAAAATTATAAATTATAAATTCGTATCTTTATAGACCATTAATAAATGTAAATATAATAATATTTGTTTTTAATTTATAATGTATATTATTTAATTTTTAATATTAATTAATATATGTAAAATAATTTGTTAATTAAAATTATTACATATTATATTAGTCATTTATTAAACTGTATACAATAATTATATAATTTAATAAAATTGTAAATTAGAAATATAAATAATTTAAAAATTATAAATTATAAATTCGTATCTTTATAGACCATTAATAAATGTAAATATAATAATATTTATTTTTAATTTATAATGTATATTATATCATTTTTAATATATTTAATTTATACTATATTTAATTTTAAAAATATATTTATTTTTTAATATGTTTTTTGTACAGATGTACCGAACGTACCGAGTTCCTCCAAAAAATTTTGACATACCGATGTATTGTACCCACTTACCCTGATTCTGATTCCAATTTGGCAACCTACCTACATCTTTGTGCTATGGCAATGCCCTTAAATTTAAAAAGAAAGTATTCTGTCTCTTTTTCTATATTTTTTTACCTTTTTTTTTAATCCGATTTTTTGCCGATTTTTTAGAAAAAATCTTATACTTCTGTTTTGCCGATTAATTCCCCAAATGAATAATGCTTCTTTGAATCAAACATCATATCAAAATGGACCATCAGAATATCAAAATGGACCATTCTGATGGGAAACTACGTAGGAAATGTTCGTGAATGTTGTACTTGTTTCTCACCTTATGTGTCACTGCAGAATTTAAGTGGATAAATTCAACCATCTTTTTTTCACTTATTTAGAAGAAGAGCAATGGAAAATTGTCCTTCCAAATGTCAGAACAAGTGACATCCTTCGAGGAAAATTGAACAGTCAACAACTGCTCTCCTTGAAATTATTGCATCAAAAGAATGAATTACTGGTTCAGGTAGATTACATGGAGGACACAGTTAAGTTAATGTTAATGAGAAAGTTGGTCAAGAAGATACATGTAACATAATGCAATCTTCCTATTTGGAACCAGAAAATTTTGATGGTTATTGTTATGGGATAAATTGCCAGGGGGTTCCATGTTAAGTATGACTTCACTAGTGAGCTGTTCCTGAGTATTCTATGTAACCTACCTGAACCAGTAATTCATCTTTTTTGATGCAATTATTTGAAGAGCAGTTGTTAAATGGTCGACCTTCCTCAAAAGATATCTTTTTTTAACATTTGGAAGGACAGTTTTCCATTGCTTCTTTCTCTAAATGAATGAAAAAAATTAGATTGATTATGTCCACTTGAATTCTGTAGTGAAATATAAAGTGAAAAATTAAAAAAATTTAAAATGCATCATAGGGAGATCACTATATCCTATAGGAAACAAGCCAGAGGAAGATACCTCATCATACAAATCAGTGTTTTTTATGTTATCTCGCAGGTGTCTTTGCAGGTTAAAAGTGTCAGAGGAGGGTCATCAAAGATTTCTGGTCACCTCTGAAGAGGTTGAGGTAGAAGTTTGTTGATAGAGGAAGACAGCGAGTTTATGACCCCTCATGAGATGTTACTAGAGAGATATTAGGGATGGCAAATGTATCTAGTCCAGTATAGTAAGCATGGATGTTTTTTGGCTAATTTCCAAGAGTTCAAATGTTTGCTTTCCTCAATAACTCAAATAGATGCTGTCCTGATTATCCAGCTTGGGATAATTTGCATCAACTATAATCCCTCACTACTATTAGTTGAGGTGATAATGACCCAACAGTCCTCACTCCAATACTGCTCACAATAAAGAGAATCTTGATGCTTTGGCCAGATTGTTCCCTTCGATAATGATGATGGAGATCAAATTTGTCCAAGCAGACAGTGACATGCTAATTTATGCTTTGAATGAGATATATCACCTAGTATGTGTTAATTTACTTGTTTGGTAACTGGTTATTCTGTTGGTAATTCTGGTCAAACAAATTTGGTGATACTGTGGTCCCTAAATCTGAGATCTGTTTTGCTCAGTTAAATTTACAATTTTGTGTCCACGCTCTTACTTAAAGAGAGATCTTTCGATTCCCAGCAGGACTTTGTCTGTCAATGTGAAGACATTAAATTTATATTGATTAAGAAAACAATAATGTTCAACGTACAATCTGA
The DNA here is from genome assembly GCF_030272615.1 of Cryptomeria japonica. Lineage (NCBI taxonomy): Eukaryota > Viridiplantae > Streptophyta > Pinopsida > Cupressales > Cupressaceae > Cryptomeria > Cryptomeria japonica. Next base: position 55,313,588 of record NC_081410.1, on the reverse strand, counting down.
ATTCCTCTCCTTTCCTGCCCAGCCTTGAAACAGCACAGAGGTGGTAATAATATAGTTCTATATAATTATGTTTCTGAACTAAGCTGTTCCTGTTCAACCTGTGCATGGAAACTGTCAGTACTCTTCGGTTATTGACTCTTCTGGTGACTATGTAGTGTTAATTGTTCTATGAGAAAACTTGTCTCAGATTCTCATCACCAGAGGCAAAGATCCTTCAGATGACAAGATTGTTCATATTAAATCTGGTAAGCTAAGCAGGATTTGAGAAAAACAGATTTTATTGATGCCCAAAAAGATAAAAATCTTGTAATCATATATCGTACAAAAAGATGTCCATGTGCCTCCCATGAGTTGATGTCACAATTTTTTATGGCAGTTCCCTTTTCCTTGCTTTGTTCCAAGAAAGCTATAGTTACCATGCAACTCAAATGTCACCTAGTTACATGCAAATAATGTGCACTCTACAAATTGGTAAAACTCTCTCGACAAGTATTAAAATGTGAATTTGATAGTTGATACCTTACCATGAAACTAGGTCCTCATCTCCATCATTGAATGACCAGAAGTATTCTTAGAATTAATCTTTCCCGGGTCATTAGAGTCCTAGTTATTAGCTTCTAGGGTAACAGGAAAGATTGATTTTATTTTTTATTTTTTATTTTTTATGGAAAATTCCCATTCAACCTTTTTGTCCTTTCATAAACAGATTTTTCCAACATTTGAGTGGGTTTTGTCTCTACTTAGGTGGATGAGATTATTATTATTATTAACTTAGAATATCCTACATCTCATTTGTATTTTAGCTTAGATTCCTTGTTGTATAGCTCTTTTCTTAGATGTTCTACCATATTCATTACAAGGAATATTGGAGTACTGTATTCTTTGCAAAGACGATTGGAGTGTAACTCTTATACTTTGTACATATGTGCATGCACGGGTCTTGTCATGTGGAATAAGACACAGAAGCACACACCAGAGAAAGGTGGCAAAATTGAGGCTTGGAGTTACCAGCATAACTCTTCTTTTATTCTCTATAAACTAGAGGTCCTCAATCCCTTTCCTTTATGGCAGTACTTAATTATCTTTTAATGTTGAAACTCATGTTTTTTTATTGTGGAGAGATTGTGAGCATTGTAAGATTTTGAGTCGCCATCTTCATTAATGCATATGGGGTTTTCTTCGGTCAAACAGTTTCCCCCACTTTAAAAACCTTCTCTTCCCTTTGTTGTGGTGAGATTTATATATATTTGTTAATTTATTTATTTTCTCGATGATTTAAAGTTTAGTAGTTGATCTTGCCATAGTGTTTTTCTCAACAAGTATTTTGATCTGTTATATGCAATGTCGACTGATAATAATAAATATACACTTTACTAATCATGGTTACACTCCCGAAGCAAGTCTACACAAAACTCCATGCATCAATATTTCTAAGGTTGCATCAACCACTGACCAGGTAGAAATATAAGTTTCACACTTATGTTGATTACCAAAAAAATCCCATCAATGCTCACCGTAAAATTCAAGTGTCCTCTGGTTAGATGCAAAGGTTGTACTATCTAGGGATTGGTAAATTGCTCTTATGAGCAAATAAACAGATGAGAATGTTGACCAAAGATGATCTGTCACAACAGAATTAAATCTTTGACTACTCTTCAATGTTGAATTAAATTTTCAAACTTCCTTTGTTACCAAGAAAATTCTTCAACAGTCAAACAGATTGTCCCCTTGATGTGAGATGATTTTGCATTGTACAAGTTTCCTAGTTTCCATATTTCAAGATAACTGATAACATGAGAAATTTTTATGCTAATCTACAAATGGTTTATATATTCATTTCAATTAATAATTTTGTTCCCATTTATCTTCACTATGTCTATCAGATTTGTGGGTATGGTTATGTGCATGCCTTCTATTATATTTATATAGGAAAAGTTTCCTCCATGTTTCCCTTGTCGAGAACTTCTCCGTTAAATTCGGCATATCATTTCATATTTCATGTCTTTTGAACATTTCGTATTTCTAGCAGCAAATTACAGAATCAAATAAGTTAATTTTTACACTTCTTATGATTACAAAGAAAAACTCCTCAAAGGTCACCACAAATTCTCCTCTTAATACAAAATGCCTCTGCACTGTACAAGTATTGCATAATGTTCATATTTCAAGATAGATGATAGTGTGATATTCTCAATGCTAATCTACAAATTGTGTGCACATTCATTCCAATTGATTATTTTTTTACACATTTATCTTCATGTCTATTAGATTTGTCATTTATGTGTATGGATATGTATATGCCTATTATTCTATTTATTTATAAGATGTTTCCTCCATAATTCCTTTGTCAAAAACTTCTCAGTTGAGTTTTTGCATACTGTTTCACAATCCAATTTTTTGTATATTTTATATTTCTAAAAGCAAAGTTTATAATAGAAAAAGTAAACACCCACAAATTTGTGCTGATATACAGTTGATTTTTTCCAAGTTGCAAATTCCACAGTAAACTGTAGTTATAGACTCTCACGTAACCTTCTCACTCTCCATAACCTCTGACAAAGTAATGGCTTAACCTTTTAGAGACAGATGAGAAATTATATGCATTGCTTTGCTCCCTCATTTTATAATATATTAAGATGCATATGCCAGCCACAGTTCACATCCTCCAGCAATTCAAGATCCATGGACTAACATAGAACACAAGAATATGCCCCAAACACCTTACACAATGTAGCCCAGAGGAATCAAGCATAACATAGTTAAATTTCTGCCAATAGACATTTGTAGAAAGGCATACACATTTGAATAGGTACTTCAAAAGAAAATACATACTTTCATCTACGTTAGCAGACTGATAGAGATATGTGGAAATGGATCATATAGAATGCTTAAATTCTACCATATTATGGACACATGAAATTAAGCTACAAAGTCTCCAGTCGAACGCTCATTTTTTTAAGTTTAGCTCTACACAATATTATAGATAAAACTGTATTAATGAGCACTTTAGCTTTAAAAAAATTCAAGAGAATACATAAGTGCTAAAGAGAAAGATGGGGTATCAAGAGTAACATGAAATGAATTTACCATCGCTAGAAATTAAAATAAAAAGAGGCTAGGCTATGATAAATCCTCGAATTCTCATTTTCAGAAATAATACTGGTCTTCAGGCCATGCTTCTGATATTTGCAGACTCTTGCCTCAGTGGCATTTAAACTCATCATCAAACAACAGTTGCCACCAACCACATACCAAGAAGCTAATTCATGAAGCAAACTTGCTTGTGAGCTAAAACTACAATTAACAGTTATTTGCTTGTTGATTTAAATTTTATATTCTCCATTCAAACATTTGTCTTAAGGGACTATATGGTTGTGGATTTGCAACTCCTGCATGTGGGATCCAGCAAAACTTTTAAGCTACTTTTGAGTCAACTGACTAATTTTTCAGAAGAAAAAAGATTAGCCAATCAGCAAATTTTCTATAAAAATTAGACAAATTTGATATGAAAGGTATATAAAGTTGTTAGATTTGCAGCAATTTACGTATGCTAAAATTAAATTCAATATGTTTCCTTGAACATTAACATGTATATGTTCTCTTCTGAACCAGAAAGATTCGCCAATTATTCTATACTTTGACTTTTTAGATTATTTGCACAGGTTCTCATATTTTAACATGTATTTCCGTATTACTTTGTTCAATCCACTTTATTCTATGCTTGTGGAAGTATTCCCCCCTCTACAATGAAACAATAAAGATCAAAAAATTTACCTTAAAAGAACCTGCATCTTTTGATTCTCTAGTCCATTCCAACCCAAGCCGCTTGTTAAAAGTATCATATGAAGTCTTAAGAGTATCAGCTCCATAGACCTTCTGGGACATCGAAAAATTCCAAGAATTGGTTTTAAAATCATAGGCTGGCTCAAATGTCCTGTCTCCTTGATGAATATAAGAGTATTTCAGCTGCCCACTCCCAGCCATGAAACTATAGTTAGCTGAGAGCTTGTTAGATGGATCAAATACCAAACTGCCATCCAACATGGTCCTGTTGGCCTTTTGAGCATGTATGTATGTCAATTTCAATTGTTTTCCTGAAATTTTTGCAGAGCTCATGAATTGGAAATTTGCAGCCTGAAAGTCAAATTGCAAATAGATTATGTTAAAAAGTGTGCCTTACTTGGAAATCAAATTGCAAGTAGTTTAGGTAAAAGTGTAGCTTAACTAGAACCAAATTGCAGGCAGATTATGTAAAAAGGGCATGCCTTGAATTGAAATCAAATTGCACATAGATTATGTCAAATGGCATGTCCTAAATTGCAATTGAAATGCAATTAGATTGTGTCAAACAGTAAAAGCATTATCTTTATTGAAATTTGAAAATCAACTTACAAGTAGTTTATTCATACTGTTCTTCTGAAGCAATAAACTTATAATCAATCTGTAGCAGATTGTGTTAAGGGTATCCAAAAATCCCCAAAAGGCTGCAGTTAAAAACCGATGCCCTTCATTTATCAGGGATTCATGCCTCAGCCCTTACCTTAAGGAATATTGTGGTTAATAAATTCAAAGCAGATAGAACAGAGGAGCAAGCAGGAGAAGAACACATATAAGAATCAAGCGGGAAGGAGCAATTGAGAGCAAGGGACACACAAGACATATGGAGACTGGGCAGAAGCAAGCAGAGGCCAAATCAACAAAGCTAGTAAAGGTGAGTGAAAAGATCCCAAAGATAGCCCTGGAATATGAAATTGGAACAGAAGAAAATAATGTAGGAGGGGCAAAGAAGACAAATCTGAAAAGAGGAGATAAACCTTTTATTCTCAGCAGCAGGCAAAATTCCTCCACGTGATTATAATATCATAGAATTGGTGAGGCCTCAACATCCTTCCAAACATATGTTGCTGAAGCAGTGCTAATTACACACATAAATTGGATATAATAATATTGTAGGAAACAAAAATAGATAGGAGGACTTTTGATGACATTATCAACTGGATATGGAAAACAACTCAACGATCTGTTGTTGACTTTATAGGTGTTGCATGGCAGCAGGTGGGTCTGCACATTGTCTATAATCAGCAAAGTTGCAGAGGAAAACTTATAAATGAAATTGAAAACTAGCAAACAATGCAGCTTGAACTCAAGTTCTTCTGATAGGAAATTCACAGCAACCAGTGTGTGTGGCCCATCTTCAAGGCAAAGAAAAAAGATATGCTAGGATGCCTTAACTACCTTCATGGACACAGGTTATAGTTGTAATGTCCCCATTTTGAAATAGGTTTTAATAATAAATACTGATAGTAAATTAAAATATAAAAGAAAAATAATTAAAATTTAATTAAGGTCAAAAGGCATGAAATGAAAAGTTGTTACTCCCTCAAACATGAGGTATAAAACTAAAAGAGAGAAGAGAACTTCATTTGAAGTAGCAATTTAATCTCTATTGAGAAGTGCAGATCTGATTTGAATAATAAAGAGAGCAATAAGGAGACGTGACCCTTTAAATGGATGTCTCTTTCCAAAGAGATGTGTCTCCTCAATAGAATATGAAAGTATAAAAGGATATGGAATGGAGGAAGGAAAAAAAGAATGGAGCATAGAAGTTAAGGAAGGATAAATGGAAGAAGGAATGGGAAGGAAATGAGGAAGTGACTCTTTCAAAAGGGATAATTATGAAAGGTTGTCTTTCTCTCAAAGGGCAGGAATGATGAAGCGTGGTGACTCTTTCAAAGGGTGGTAATTGTGAAAAGTTGTGACCATTGCAAATGGGCAGACATGATGAAGAGGTGTGACTCTCTCTCACATTGTAAGATATAAAGGGGAGAAAGTTTCATTTAAGGAGTACATCCAAGGAAGATGAACTTGGAAAATAATTTATTATTTTCAAAGGTAGCAATGAAGGGTGGTGGCTCAATTCTAATGAAGGGTGGTGACCCTTTCACCAATGAAGCATAAAAGAGATCATTCCAATCATTCAAGGATCACTTATCAATCATCATCCCAATCATTCAAATCAAGCAAACAATCAATCAGCAAATCATTCTATCAAATCAGCATTCATTCAACCATCATTCACCAATATATCAAGCCAACCTTCATTACATTATCACTCACCAATACCTCAAATCACACTATCAAAGGGATTCATTCAATCAATCAATCACTCATCAATCATTCAAATAACCCAGCAAGTTGATCAAATCAAAAAGAAGATAAAAGGAAGATTGATAAATTGAGGAAGGGATCTGCAATTCAGAATACAGCCTTACTTAATCTAGTTACTATTGTGGTATGCATGGATGTATGGCTTTATATATATATATATATATATATATGGTAGGGGCATAGCTTGTTTTAGTTCCTCGAGTCACGGACTCCCTAGTCCAAAATTAAGTTTACCCAGTGAAAGCAGTTGATCACCCATCACCAATAGCAAAACTAAAAGAGGCAATAGGAAGAAAGGCGGGGTCGGTTGATATTGTTGAACCAATTGAAGTGGATCACCCAGCATCCGAGTTAGTATTCTCGCCATGCTAAGGTGGTATGAGAAGGTGCTGTAAGATTTATGCACCAGGGGAATTGTTCAGTGAAGGCGTTTAAACTATTTGCAATGTCCAACCTGTCCCTGTCGCTACTTCTGCTTATAATAATGCCTTTGATGGATTAACAACCAGATCATCTTATTAAGATGATCGGTCACCCGCCATCAATCAATGGAGGCAAAGGAAAGGTGTATATGAAAGCAACACCAATCGTTTAGGCAGTATTTAAGCCAGCAGCAGAAGAGCAAGCCAATACAAATACATCACCATCGGAGAATAAGACAATTTCAGCTCTAATTCCAGTATCATTTACAGGTCCAAATCCAGTACCTCGCCGGGAATCCCTCTGAAAGAAATAACTAGTACCACCCGCAGATTAAGGTTCTGCCAGTAAAGTCTTTTTGAGTAAAGCAAATCAAGAAGATATTCCCCTTAATAATATGTTGTTGATTCTAGAGCCGCCATAGAGACCTTAAAATAAAATAGTAGAGGGGAGCACGGAGTTTTCTAGAACTTATTTTTAATGAACGCATCCATAGAACCATAGAACTATAGCTTAGAGGGGGTAGGGAGGGCACAGATTAATTAAGAGGTAGATTTGTTGTAAGGGCCCTACTCTTTTTAGGGGTGGGAATCTATAGTTCCGAGAGATGAGGTTCAAAGAGGGGGGCGGATCTCTATATGGGATGGGCTAGCCATATATATCTATAGGTATAGATAGTTGTGCAGGCCTATCTTATGAAGGTGGTCCGAGGTGTTTGAACCAGGGTCAGGTTAGGCTTGGCGTTGGGGTCTTGACTGGAGTTAGCATAGCGAACCACTCGATCATAGATAGGGGGACTTGCCATAGAAATAGATAGGGGAGAGGCTATACATTTGTATTACATATAGAATGTAGATCTTTGATCTGCCCCATATATCTATCTAGCGATCTTAGATCTGATAGTCTGGACTATTGCCAGATAGATTTGTAGGGCATATAAACACTTAGGAGAGTTGGAGCCATATCGTGGGGTGCGCCCCTACTATTCTATGGTGGAGCAAATAGTTGGGCAAAGATCTTAGATATTCTCTAGAGCGAGGTTTGATTTGACCCCCCTCTATAGATATGGGAATAGTGGGCCTAATCCCCTAATCCCCCATATATAGAAGTGGGCCTTCCTCCCCCGGCCTAGCGGAAACATTGGCCTCCTCAACCGCCCACTTCACGTATTGATTGGGGGTTGGGGATTGGACTGTCGAGTGATAGGACCTCGACCTCCCTATTTATCGCGGTCAACGCAGCCATCTATCTCCATCTCCCAGTCGGTTGGGTTAGGTCAGGTTGAGTTAGGCAAACATAGGAATGCCCCCCATAGATAGAAGATCGCCCTACTCTACTACCAATACAGTAGACATTGAACCTGCACCTGTTGATGCTGAACCGTCTATCAACTACCCCATAGAATAGTAGGGGCCCACCCACCCCACTCTGACTGGTATGCCATAATGGTATGATGAAAGAATAAGTATCCGGTAGATTACTGAGAGGGGGGGGTGAATCGGTAAACTGAAAAACTAATACAAACTTCCCAAACTCAATCTCAATCACAAAAAGTAAACTTATCAATAAAATTTCACTGTCAAGATCAATACTCATAAGAATACTCAACATCAACCGGTTAACTATTACAGCAACTTAACAGTAAACATCATTCAACTTGTAAACATCCAAATGCTTAATCATATATCAACATATTTCATCTCTCAATGCTTCCGGTTATCATGCCTTATCAGAATAGTTAAGTAGTTAATCAAATCAACAAATAAGATCATAACCACAAAAACATTCACCACATGACACAAATGTTTATACGTGGAAAACCCAAATAGGTAAAAACCATGGTGAGATGAGACTCACAAGATAGCTATCTGAACTCTTCTTAAGTTCGCCTTGTTAGGAGCCAAGCTTGTTAAAGCTTTTACAATAAGTCCTGTTAAGAACTGATCCTGTTAGGAATCACCCGGTTAAGGGATTTTACAAATGCCTTGATAAAAAGCAAATACCCTGTTAGGAGTAACCTCGATAGAGGATTTAAGAATCCAAGCTAATGGACCACCTTGTTAGAGGATTTAAGAAGTAATCAAGCTTGTTAGAGCTTACCCGGTTAGGGGATTTCAATTTTGTTGTAATTGTTAGAAGACAATAGGTTTTTCTTGATCTATCTGAATAGCAGTACATTTGCTTGATCAGATCCTTTTAAGCTTCAATCTGCCTTTACTCAAACTGCAGATTCATTATCCAATTAGGCAACCACACACTCAACTGATTTCTGCCAACACCTTTTACAAAACAACTTCATCGACCTTAAATACAAATCAATTAGGCCGGTAACACAACAAAAACCTAATTCTCTCATAGAGATTACAAACAAGTCTGTACAAGTGTGACCGTTGGATTTACATAACAATCTGTACGCATTCTTCAAGAAAATTCCAATCGCTTCATCGAACTTGTAACTCATCACGCGCTTTGCATTAGATGCAATCCACTTTGCTCATTCCCGAGACAAACAAACAAATGCGCCATTACCGCTCATCATCAGATAATAAACCATCATAACCATTTCAGCAAACTTAATCGATTAGGGTTCAACAAAGACAACTGGTAGGGTTTACTAGTTACATAACATAGAAAGGGTTTAACCTTATACACTGGTTTACCGGTTCAACTCACAAACTTACATACCGGTTTACAACATCTTCCACAAATCTCTTCCTACAGGTTACAAGACAATAACAATATCAGTAATATCATAAATACCATTACCGATTCAATTGACATCAATGACAACATAACATATCATTAATGCAATCTTCATGCAAATGCCAACATGCCAAGACATAGATATACTGGATTCTGTATTTTGTATTCAGTATGGTGAGGACCACCTCGACAGATAGATGTATAGGCCGCCTTATGGGGTTGTATGGCTGTATGGTGAGTGTCGGGAGTCAGGATTCTTGCCCTACCATATATATATAGTAGGGTATGGTGAGTGAGATAGGGTGTCGATCAAGCCATATGGATATATAGGCAATACCATCACCCTACTATTCTAATGGGTGCCAACCTAGATATATTGAAGTCGATGGATCAAGTGCCATCGAAACCATTGGCAAGATAGGGTGTCGATCAAGTGTCTCGATTCCATCGGTCTCTTCTCCATCTGTCACGAGCCTATAGAGAGATTTGGGTGGTAGATTTATTTTCTCCATCTGTAGTCAATTTTGAGTGGCGAATGGTATTTGCTTCGGTCGAGAATGCCAAATAGGTATATAGGCAAGAAGTGCTTGTCTTCGGGATGGAGCCAGATGGGGAGAGTGCCCAATCTGGTATGTGTTGACGTGTCTTTTGTACACATACGAACACAGAATAAAATACCTAAAGGTACCTTATCCTCTCTTGAACAAAGTTTCCTGACTGCTGAAGATTTCGCCGAAGGATCAATCGAGGCAACTCCAAGGTTCTTGTATGTAGGTTCTCTACGTGTGGATAAGCTTCTCGTGGTATGATGTGATTTTGCTGGAATCACAAGGGGACTTACATTTGACTACCTGAACGTTTGATTTGCTTTGGATATTGCTGGAACGTGAGATTTTACTGGCCGTTGATTTTGCAAAAAAAAGGAAAAAGGAGAAAGGTTGAAACGAGATCTATTTCTAATACTAAGAATGTAAGAGCAATGAATGACCTTTGATGAAATTCTAACTAAGTTTTGCTTTGACATCCCAGGACCATCTCCACAAGGTTAGTGCGATCTTCTGAGGAAAGCTTTATGATGTTCAGATTGCTGCTACAAGCATGGACACCATCAGGCTGATGCATATCAATGAAGAAGCGACAATTGAAGTTAAGCTTAAGCTGAATGATTCCAGTTGACTACACAAGGCAAGTCTACAATCAACAAACTGCTAGTAGTATGGATATACAAATTTCACCATTGATCATACAGATTTCTTCCACTCATCTAATAACATGAAATCAAATTTGAGAAGTATAGAGACCATGCAAATTGTTGAATCGACCCATAGAATTCACCATTTCTTCAATGAAGTTTACAAGTCCTTTACAACAACATCTTGGCAACAATCTTTGCCTTCTCCTTCTATTCTACTCTAACTATTTCCTACTCTCTGACGATTCACTACTATCTATTCTCTATTAACCAACCATTAACCTTTACAAATGAGGAGCCAGGGCTTATATAGAGAAACTCTTTACAAATAGACGGCTCTGATTGATTTAGAATCAATGGCTAGGATTACAAGATAGAAACCCTAATTAGGGTTTGTTACAACAAACTTCCTTAGCCAATTAGAAAATTACATTCCAAGGGTGAGGACCAATAAGAAGCAAGGGTAGGTATATCGAAGTTTGTGCCGCCTTCGATAAATTAGGTACATTAAATCTGGTCATGCTGAGGTGGACCAATCCGACTGGAGGAGTGATGACTGGGATGCCACCTTGTCTGACACTTGTAACTTGGTTGATGTTGAATTTGATGATGCTGAGAAGCTAACTTTGATTAACTCTTCCGAGACTATCTGCTTCTTCAACGAACCCTTGCACTGACCTTATTTGATTCTCCTCTGTCTTTAACGTGATGGATGGGTGGTGTACCTTTCCTTGAAATGCTGGCAACGCCTTTCATTGTCATCTTTTGATTCCTTAGTGTGGCAAAGTGAAGGTTCTGGAGGTAGATGGCAATACCTTGAACACCTTGAGTCTTCCCTTTTGCCTGTGGAATGTCCTTGATGATGATGGACTGGAATTGGTCGTCCTTGATGATCCTGGACTAGAAGTGGTCGTCCTTGATGATGTTGGACTGGAAGTGGTCGTCCTTGCCCTAGCCTGGTTTTCTCCATTTGCAAAATAAACCAAAAGGTGATTAAGTACATATGACATGTTCATTTCAACAAAGCATTTTCCACCTTAAATCATCAACAAGAAGACTTCAAAATAAAGTTCGCTCAAAATCCTTCCCAGGGACAGGCCCTATAAGAATTTCGCCCTGGACCCTTTGGAAGGGTTAGGAGCGAAATTTGCTATTTTGCCCAATTTAGACCTCTTTTCAACATTATCTCACAATTAGCTCTTCGCCTGGCCCAAACAAGGTGAAAAATAGGAGTTTCAAAAGATTTCGCCCTGGACCCTTTGGAAGGGTCAAGAGCGAATTTTGCATTCCAGGATAATTCTATCACTTGTTTACTCCAAAATTCCTCCCAAGGCAAACATATGATAGCTTTCCTTCCTCCAAAGCCTAGGGATCCATGCTTTGACCTTTATCATGAGCAAGTTAGGTGAAATTGAGAATTTCGCCCTAGATCCTTTGGAAGGGTCAGGAGCGAATTTCTTGATCATGGGCAAGACACTCACTACTTTCACTCACAACCCCTTCTAAGACATGCTTGTGGCAATCTTTAAGCCCAATCTACCTTGATCACTGTCTTGGTCTAGCACAAATTTGGAAGAAAAAGGACATTTGGTGAATTTCGCCCTGGACCCTTTGGAAGGGTCAGGAGCGAAATTCATGATTAACGAAATTCATGATTTGCTTGTTTTCCTTCACCATGGTCTATCTTTTTCACTTTCTACACTTGGACTCTTATCCTTGGATCCTTCTCCCATGTTTGCAACATTTTGTTTGACTTCAAAATGACCAGAAAAGAGAATTTCGCTAGAAATCATGGCCAAGGACAGGACCTATAATGGATTTCGCCCTGGACCCTTTGGAAGGGTCAGGAGCGAATTTCTTCCTCTAGCCCAAAATCATCATTTTTGGAGACAACAATCCATTCAAGGGCAATCTCAAGGGCTTCTACCATCTTTGTCTAGGCTTAGCTTGGCATAAAAAAGAAAGGAAAAGGTAGTTTTAAGGAATTTCACTCTGGAAGGGTCAGGAGCGAAATTAGGAGCGAAATTCATGATTTGGCTCAATTCCTTCAAATTTGATAATCACTAGCAACTTGAAGTCACACCTAAGGACTTCTCTCATCACAATTCACCTTAGTCTGCACTAGGCTTGGCCTAAGATTGAGAAAAAAGGTGGTTCTATTGAAATTTCGCCCTGGACCCTTTGGAAGGGTCAGGAGCAAATTTCCATTTCTAGGACAAAATCTCCACCTTTCATCTCTTTCAAACATTCCCAAAGGCAAAAACATGTCCATTCTTCCTTTCAAAATGCCTTGGATATTAAAATTTGATCAATCAAGGAAGAAAATGAGGTCTAGGTAGATTTTCGCTCTGGATCCTTTGGAAGGGTCAGGAGCGAAAATCTTGGTTTAGGCTTGATCACTCATCTTTTCAATCCCAATCTTGATTGCAAGGCAAAAATCCATCACTCTTCACCTAAGGAACAAGGTTTGAAGCCCAAGCATGGAATCAAATGAGGTTAATAAAGAATTTCGCTCTGGACCCTTTGGAAGGGTCAGGAGCGAAATTCATAATTTAGGCAAAATCTTCATCTTTCAAAGCATCCAACTAACTCTCAAGGCAAGAACATACCAATTCACCCTCCAACATGCCAATGCCTAGCCAAAACAAGGAAGAAAATAAGAGCTATAAGGATTTTCGCTCTGGACCCTTTGGAAGGGTCAGGAGCGAAAATCATGCTTTGAGCTTGATTCTTGATTCTTCCAACTCCAATCCCTCTTTGGGAGGCAAACATAGACCATTCTTCTTGCATCTCCACCAAGGTCCTGATCTTGTCTAAGGGGAAAATGAGTGTTTTCAAGAATTTTGCTCTAGACCCTTTGGAAGGGTCAAGAGCGAAATTCAATTTTTAGGCTAAAATCATCCATTTCCTCTACCTCTAGTCATTCCCTTAAGCAAAAAACATGTCTAACACTTCCATATATGCCTTAGAGACCAACACTTAGCCAAAATTAGGAAGGAAATGAGGGTTATGAGGATTTTTCGCTCTGGACCCTTTGGAATGGTCAAGAGCGAAAATCTTGATTTATCTGATTCTCTCTCAAACTTGATCAATTTCAAGGTTCTTTCAAACTCTATTCATCATTTTAGGCAAGATAGAAGGTCAAATGGAAGATTTCACTTTAGACCCTTTGGAAGGGTCAGGAGCGAAATTTCCATTCTAGGTTGATTTTCACCATTTTGTAGTCTTAAACCTTCTTTCCAAGACAAACATACATCCAAGTCTCCTCAACTATGCCTCAAAATCCAAAACTTGGCCATATGAAAGAGCAAAATAGAGGAAAAGGTGAATTTCGCTCTGGACCCTTTGGAAGGGTCAGGAGCGAAATTCATGCTTTAGACAAGATCCACACTTTCAAACACCTCAAATCACTTCCTAAGGCAAGAATATGTCAATTTGCCCTTACCATGCCCAAGGAATCAAGGTTTCCAGTGCAAACAAGGAGAAAAAAGGTGTCTAGGGAGAATTTCGCTTTGGACCCTTTGGAAGGGTCAAGAGTGAAATTCACATTTAGGCTCAAATCTTGATTTCATTTCTCACTTTTCTTCATCCAAACAAGTGTTTTGCCCTCAATAATGCCTAGGAATGAGTTAGTTCTAAGTTTGGGTCAAACTAGAATGTCTTATGGAGAATTTCGCTCTGGACCCTCTGGAAGGGTCAGGAGCGAAATTCGCTTTGGACCCTTTGGAAGGGTTAGGAGCGAAATTTGACATTTTGGTCTCTCCGTCAGGATTCATGTATGGAATATAACATTTAAGTTTCTTATACTTTAAGTTATATTCCATATATACTGTCAGGATGTTCGAGAGTGGTTTCGGACCTCCAGCAGTTATAATGCAAAATCTAGTTTTTGGAGGATTCTTCAGTTTTCCAGACAGTCAAATTTCAGGATCAGGATGACATTCCAAACTTAGCCAAATTTCAGGACATTTGAAGATCAGGATGAAATTCCAAACTTCATCACTCACCAACTCGATCTAACTCAGACCTTCAAAGATGATATTCACTCACCAAGCAAGACTCAATTAGCAACAAGAGCAGAACCAAGCCCTAAGGAAGACTCTCAAAGAAACCCTAATTTTGGGGCCCAGTGGACTCACCCTGGCTCAAGCAGAGCCTGCCATCCTAGTGATCCCTCTAGCAACACTCATCATGCAAAGGCTAACAGACAAACCCTAAAAACCTAGAAAGCAAACCCCAGAAAGCAAAAAAAGTAGGGGTCCCCATTTGTAATGGGGCAATGTGTGAATACGTCACAACAGTATGCCATGTTGTATTTTGTCTCCCAATCTGCTCTAATATCTTCCCCAGGGTTAGCATCATGACAAGATCCCAAGCGTCGGTCGAACCTCCTACAAAAGGGCCTCCCACCCACCAACATTAGCCTCCCATCCACCCCCAAGATCAAGGGGCTGCTTTATTTTGATCTTTCTCCCAATCTGATCTGCAGGGATGGGTGGGACTTTAGTTGACTAGTATTTTGGATTTTGTATGCTATGTTGTGGACATCTATTATATCTAGTGAGATTGGGAAGTGGTCCCATATCCAGAAAGAGGGGATGGGAAGTGGTGCTCTAGCTCTAGATTGGGACGTGGTTGGATAGATCTTCAATCAATCATGTTACATATATAATTCTAGTAGGAACCTTGAATCACACTCATAGATAGATAGATAGATAGGGGAGGACTACCAATTTGAGGAGCAACTACCTCACACCCCTATCTAAAGCATTGAGGGGCATTAGTAAGTGCGAATACCAATCTTTAGTGTTTTGTATACCAGTTGTTATAACAGTCAAGTTTGAGTGGCGAATAGTCGAAGGGCCAAAAGAACTCTAGAGGAAAGGAAGGTGGTCGCCCTATCCCATCTATTGTATGGAGAGGACCAAATTGGTTGTTCATCTGGTGAGTGCCACCCCGTAGTCCATCCGGTGAGTGCCTATATGGATAGATAGATAGATAGGGATGTTGTATTTTGAGATAGGGCCCAATTGACTTCAAATAGGGTAGACTCATATGGGGTATGGTCACTGTGGAAGATAGATGTAGCCATCAATTGAGAGTGGCTAAATTCTATCTAGTGAGTGTGGCTATGTTGTATTTTGTCCAACTGCACCCAAATCTAACCCCAATCTCTCCAACCGCCTACAATTCTATGGGGTGTTGAGTTCGCCCAATCCCATAGTTCTCTTCTCCATCTGTCACGAGCCTATATATCTATCTAGGTGGTAGTTCTCTTCTCCATTTGTCACAAGGAGATGAATGAAGTAGGTCAGTGCCCAGTCATTAGAGTAGCTTGTATTAGGCCAACAGATTGGCGAAGCCCCATAGAATTGTAGGGGTGCCGCTACGATTGAGTAAAGTTGCTTCCTCCCTATAGTAGTTTTGCTTAATCTCATCGCGTTGAGTTGTCGTTGTCGTTGTCTCATCTCATCTAAGGTCAAACACGTCTACCCTTAGAATAGTAGGGCGACCATCCCTATACATTAAATAACCCAGTTCCGACTTGATTGAGGAAGGGCGGCTATATGGATAGTTGGTTGGCCAACTTCGGGCAGGTCAACTACAGATCAACAGACTACTTGTTGGCAGTGGGCCAGCGTCCCTCGCAAGGATTCGCGACACGGTTTAACAGCCTCCTATGGATTCTATAAGTCTAGTGGTTGTATCGGGCAATGACAGGTTGATTGTTTGGTGCAACGGCAACCCTAGCTTGTAACAAGTGGTATCAGAGCTTGGTCACAGGTTCAAATCACGCAGGCTGCAACGAGTGATGTTGGGAGGGGGATTGTTGGCAGTGGGCCAGTATCCCTCACGGGGATTCGCGACATGGTTTACCAACCCCCTGTGGATTCTATAAGTCTAGTGGTTGTATCGGGCATTGACAGGTCAATCTTTTGGTGCAACGACAACCCTAGCTTGTAACACTACTAAACCATTGCGGATAGCGGACAAGTTCCTCAATGTTGAACCGGAAGAGGGAGATTATCCGAAGCTTTGTCTGGCTCTGGTCCGAAAGGAAGATAGCCTAGCACTAAGGAAATAGGGGGCACTCCCCCTGTGCGGATTCCCCAACCTCCTCGAATAGATATAGATCAACGGATAGGAGAGGTGGGAACAGTTGCCATAGACATATAAAGGGCAATCCTCGGATAGGTAGATAGGGCCTCCCACCCACCCCCAGAGCTACTCAGATGGAGTAGAGTCGGGGCGATCTAGATTATAGATATATGGCCCCTCTCCCCACTGAGTCATTAAACGACTAGATAGTTAAGAATCGCCATTAGAATAGTAGGGGGCCCTACGAGCCCTTAGAATAGTAGGGCCCACCCAACCCGGAACTATGCAGCTAGAACTCCCACCCACACCTTCTATTCCCACCCAACCCTTCCTCCTGAAACAACTTTACTATTCCCACCCTTATTGGAGAACCAATTACAGTTGGTCTAGAATTCCCACCCAACCCTTCCTCCAACTACTCATCCCACCCATTACCCCGGCCCATAGAATAGTAGAGGCCCACCCAACCCGAAACTATCCCCATGAATGCACACTGCAGGGGTGGGTGGGTGGTAGAAGTGGAAGCAGGGTGGTAATAGGAAGCAATAGTTCCTGCAGGGTGGGGGGCTAAAGAAAGGGTGGGGGGAACTCGATAGTAGGTTGGATGGGGAGATATAGTTGGGGGGATATGGTTGGATGCAATGCGCACTATAGAGACCTGGAATCATTCTTCCCTCTGGTTGTTCCCATTGATTCACGGAGCCCAGTGGCACATTCTATCTTTTTATTTTTTCTTTCTTTTTTCCCTTTTCGCTACCTAGCTAAGAATAGTAGGGCCCCCCACCTCGATTCTAGCCCTTCTTGATAGCTTATTCACAAGTATCGAGTGTTACTCTAGCCCCCTACTATTCCCTTTCAAATGGTAGGGGGGCTCACCTACTAAGTCTATGGGGAGAGGGCTAGTGTATTCTAGCTTCGAGATAGCAACTATCGAGTGGAGGGGGGGCTAGCAAGCTCTAGTCAAGCCCTACAAAGCTAGGGATTGGATTGCCAAATTGGGGTGGGTGGGAGGAGGTGGTGGCTGGGGTTATGAGCTAGATGGTTGGGAAGCCAAGGGCAATGCGAAGGAAAGGGCTATAATCTAGGGGGGAGTAAGTAGGCATATTACATATAGAATCTAAACCCCCCTACTATTCTAACCATTAGTTCCCACCCACCCATGTTACATATAGAATCGAGAAGAGGGATAAGAAGTTGAAAGTTACTTTATCTCCCTCTTGAGAGCCCTGCACAAATCCACCCACAACCCCCCCCCCCCTTCCACCATTCTATAGGAATAGGTTGGGGCCATAGACTCGGTAGGGGCCCACCCACCCCAACTATTCTAAGTTAGGTGAGGTAGATTAGTTGCCCTACTATTCTAAAGGGGGGATATTGATTCAAAGTATGGGCATGAATTGAACAAGTGGACCCGGGTAGAGGTATGAATCAAACAAGCCCTATGGGATGATGGCCCATTATAGAGTAGGGGTGAGGCCCTAGGCACTGAAAACTTCTAGCTCCTTGGTTGAAATGCCAACATTCACTCTGGAAGATCGGGGTAACTAGTGGACGGATAGTAGTACCCCTACAATTAAAACATTTGAATGAATGCCCTAATGCCAGTTGTAATGCATGCCACCATTGGAACTTCATGTACTCGAGTGAGACAGTTGATTCATCTCCAGATAATCCATTCCGGTCAGGGTGGATATATGATCCATTCCCCAGCAAGGTGGGTTGGGAATAGCTACAGGCGGCAGGTGGGGACATGGAGTCAAGAATGGTTGGAGTTTATCGGCCAGAAATATGCAATGGAAGTGGATTGGATCTTGATACTAATTAGTAAGGGTTTCCTAGAGTTCCCTTCCTCAATGAATGAGCCATCTCAAAAAAAGAATCATCTATTTTTCCGGCTTTTTAGATATTGGTTATGGACCTTCTTCCTACAAGCCAATCAATGCATTCATTCCCTGCAGGTGGGTAGGAGTGGATAGATGCTCCTAATCAATTCCACACAGTTCTGGGGGATGGATGGATGGCTTGACCCGACCGATGAAGAGAAAGGGTGGATTTTTCCTGCTGAACCAACCAACCAACCGCCTTTAGAATAGTGGGGCCTCCTAGCTATATAGGTAGGGGCCCCCCACTGAGGTTGTCTCGATCCAACAATCTTCCATCGAGTGAACCTACCGCCCCTCGGGTGAACTCTATAGGTCCATACCAAATCGATACGCCCTATCTTTCTCACTTTCTTAATTCAATCCATAGTGATAGTCATTGGTAGGTATTCATCCATCGATCCATTCCTTTGTTCGGTTCCAAGCCGGCCTATCCTTCTGATTGTTGGGTCACCACTGCAACTTGTATCGATATTTAATGCCATCCCCTCTGCAACATCCAAGGGAAGGAATATAGGAGGCACGGAATTAGTTGAAAGCCTCCTGTGCCACTTCTCTTTCCATGGCAACTATTGCTTCTCAGAACTATAATTCCCCACCCACCTGAATTTAACCCCCCATTCAGGGTGGACGAGAGGAGATAGTTGGGAGGGAGGGAATCTTAGGAAAGGGTGGTTGGGAAACTAGTCGTTCCGGGCTCTCAAGAAGAAGATAAAGCAGTTGTGGGAGGGGATTTAGCTCTTTTTTAATCAAAAGTATCGCAAACATGACTATCTTCTAGTTCAATGGGCCGACTAATTCATTGGGGTGGGGGGGACCACAACTAATTTGGGGAGAAGTTGGCCATCAAGTCTACTCACAACCAAGATCAACCCCTAAGGAAGGATGTTGGCCCTAACTGATATAGCCACTTGGTAGCCCGGTCGCCTAACCCCATCTACAGTCTATAGAGATCCCATATGTAGATTGGGATTGAGATTGACCCTATATATCTATCTGGTGAGGGTCCCCCTCTCTATACTCTGAGGAGCTATTTGTCATGGCGGCGCATAGAAAGTAGCTTTGGATCCAAACCGTAGCACTCTATTTATTCTAATTTTGGGGCTTTCCGAATTGATCAATTCATTGGGCCAAAGGGCCCTATCTTGAAATGGTGCCTATCTCAAATGGAGGTGCACCTATCTCGAATGTTGGCAGTGGTTGTCCTGGATCGTTGGGAGATCTGTCTGAATCTGTGTTGCCTATGTCGTCATCTCCGAGAGCTAGGAGGTGTGGAGTGTAACTCGTTTACCTAGCTACAGTTGTATCAGTATCTATCATGGGTCTCAGTGTCGTAGTCATGGGCCTTGGGAGAATCGGGAGATTTCGATCTATTGTCGACTTCGCGGTTGAGTTGGTCATCATGGTAGGTCCTACCGGATCCTGCTCATGGGAGAAAGTACGAAAGAGATCCTACCCATGGGAGAAGGGATAAGGTGAGGGTGAACTGAAAGTGCGTGACCCTATAGTAAGGTGGACCGAACTCCGTTAGGAGGGTCTGATTCGAGAAGGTGAAAGGTCATCAGTACCTGATATATCTATATATATATATATATATATAGATAGATATATAGATATAGTCCTAAAATTGCACCCCTTGCAATTTCGACCGCATTTGGGTCTTCACCTTAGTGTTTGCGCCCCTTGGCTTGATTGAAGACTTGATTATGCTCATACACATCACAAACATTAAAAACCTTGCTTGGCACCCCCTTGGGCACCTTGATCCTAACCCAAAATAGGGCAAGACCAGGGTGTGGCACCATGGTCCTCCCTAAAATGGGCTCTCTTTAACCCCTTTTTCACATTTCAAATTTGAGCGAGATTTCCCTCTCCGTGTTGGCTCATGTCGGAAAATTAGTTAATTTTTTCATCGGGTAAGTATATAAAGAGGTTTTGCCCTCTCATTTGAACATCTATCTATCTATCCATCCACAAGAATTGAGAAGCATTCAAACATACAAGAGATCATGCATTCAAGCATTCAAGAGCAATTGAGCATTTTCAGTCTCCCTTCAAGCCTTGGGACAGCAATAAAGTCAATATTTAAGCATTGAAGTGGAGATCTACATCCTATTTCATGAAACCCTAATCCCATGTGAAGGCAAGCAAAACTTCACAAGGAGGCATAGTCATTCAATTTTTAGTCATAAATTAGCATCTCCCTCAAAAGGAGAACCTTTCCTTTCAATCATTTCAATTACATTTAATCAATTTCATGGTTAATTCCAAAACTGAGGTTTGACCTAAGGCAAGCCCCTATTCCCAACCTATTTCCTTTTCTTTCTGTGTGCAGGAAACAAGTGCACAAGTGTACTTCTCAGAATAAGCTTCAAACACAAAGACGGAAAAAGCCTTTTTGGTGTGCGGAAAATTCGGAGGACCGTGTTGCCGCATCACGATCCTTGCTTTTCCGAGGCATTTTCGTAGAGTAGATCTGAATCAGCTTATATTACTCAGATCCAGGTGCACGACAAAATCTCAAACCTGTAGGCTCATTATTTTCTCAGTTTTGTCTCCAATTTCAGCACTTTACCCTAAATCAGCATTTCAACTTACAAAAGAGGGAAAAACACATCATAATCAACCAATCCACTTAGTATTCAGTCCTTATCTGATTTGTGAATAAATCTAGTGGATTCCTCCCCTCTTTTGGATGTAAAGGAATTCCTCCCCCAAAGCGAAAAATTGATTTGGTGATTTCTCCTTCTATGTTTCAAATTGCCAAATCAAATTCTCCCCTTTACATTTTGGTGAACCCAACATGTCCTATGCTTACTTCTGATTTTTGTTTTCAGATCTGAGTGTGTATGCAATCTAAATTTCCAATTTTTATTTACAAGTTTGATTTCCTTGCAAATTTAAAAAAATTTAGAGGTTAATTTCATTAAAACCCTAGTTTTCATTTTCAAAATTGAGCTTGTGAATTGCATAATTTGGGTTAATTGTTTCAGATCTAAGTGTTATTCAATTTCAAAATTCAAATTTTCACTTGCAAGTCAAATTTCACATTTAAATTTTAAAATTAAGTGGTTAATTGCAAAAAAAACTAATTTTCAAAAAATTTAAAATTGAGCTTGTGGGTTGTTTAAATTTTGAATTTATCATTTTAAATTGGCTTCAAATTCAAATTTGCAATCTTGGATCAAATTCCAAATTTAAATTTAAATTAAGTGGTTAACTAAAAAAGCCCTAATTTTTAAATTTAAATTAATCTTTGTGCATTTCCCAATTTTGGATTCATCATTTCAATTTCAACCTTGGTTGTATTTTTAAATTTAAAATTAAGAGGTTCTTTTTACAAGACCCTAATTTTAAATTTCTTGTGAACAATTTCAAATTTAAATTTTAAAATTAGGTCGTTAATTAAAAGAGCCCTAATTTTTAGATTTAAATTCCAATATCACTTTTTAAATTTAAATTTCAAAATTAAGAGGTTCTTTTCTTAAAAGGCCCTAATTTTAAATTTTCTTTAGACCATTCAAATTTAAATTTAAAAATTAAAAAGTTATTGCTAGCCCTAATTTTAAATTTAAATTTTTATCTCCTAGTGGGTAATTTTAAATTTAAATTAAGAGGTTATTTTTACATAATCGTAATTCTAAATTTCAATTTCCTAGGGGATTGCATCACAATTATTCTCTATCTTTTCAATCAATTTGTTCATTCAATTGAGTAATCATTTTTCCTAGAATTTTGCATTATTCAATTATTTTGCAACTTAGTTTCCAAAATTCAAAATTCAAATTTCAAATTTCAAATTTCCAAATTCCCTCCCTTTGTGCATGAGTTTTACTACTATTAGTCCAACCTATAGTATCCTCGTGAGAAGTTGTAGAATTAAGGCCGTCCAAGGTTTAATTACCGAGGAGATGGAGCCTAATTTGGATAACTTTTTCAATGAGGATATTGGTGGTTCTTCTAATCCTACAAATGTCCATGTTTATCCTCATTCTTTAAATAATTCTCATGATGTGGAGGAATCACTCACTAGGGTTTCCATTGACCAATTGGAGAAGATTGACAACCAATTTGAAGATCTTCAACAATGGATGAGTCAACAATACCTGGAAAGTGAAGCTCTCTCATCGATTGAAGGATTAAAAAAAATGGTTCAAAGCGATAAACTTGGTGTTGATATCTTGCGTGGTATTGCTCATATTGTTGATTCTAATATTATGCCCATGAAGAGTTGTGTTGAAGCCCTAGGTTATACACAACCTCCTAGTCAAGTTAATCATTTCATTCCTTTGACTACTCTTATGGCTAGTGTTCCCACATTTACATCAAACATCATGGCTACCTCTACACAAAATGTCATACCTACAAATGTTGGTCAAAGGGGTTGTTAGTCTCAATTTCTGACTACTTTGTTTTCTCTCCACAAATTATGCCTCTGTTTACAAAAGACGAGAACAACAAGAATAGGAAACAAGACAACATTAACGAGGTTCACAAGGAAAAAACCTCCTACACTTCAAGCTTTACAAACCTTAGGCGGGTGAACCTAATTGTGACTACTTTCTCACAACCTAATAGATGGTTTACAAAAAACCAGTGCAAATTTCTGCAAACTTCTTCAATTTAGGTCAACCAAACATGAATGAAACATTGTTTTGATTATATGGGACCACAAAGATGTCACAAATACTAGCAATTTAGACCAGTGCCTTATCCAGGCATCAGAGTCATCAAAAACCAGACTGAATCTGACAACAGAATTCATATACATATCACTTACTTTTGATCTATTAAATTTGTATATGCCTGACATATACAGACTTCTAACCTGTACTAGACCTAGTCATCAAATTCATGTGAATATACCGATATCAACGAAGATGAATTAAGTATATTTAATTTTCCTCCTTGAGAAAAAGACTTAAAACATTCCCATTAATTGCCTTGCAAATCATCTAATTAAACAATCCTTGATTATTTAATTAAAAAATGAAAAGCAACATACAAACATAAAGACCACACAAATTTGAGCTCGAAATATTTTGACTATATATTATTATTCCTTTATCAAAGATTACAGAGATACAAGAATGATCCCAAATGCCAAAAACAAAGTTTGCATATATTTCGCCAGAGCTTCGCTACAAAATTTTGTGTTCTCCCTTTCTAGGTAGTCCTGGTATCCTTTTACAGAACTTAGGATGCAACAAGCTTCGAACTTCCCTAGAAGAATATTCCTATCCTAACAATCATTCCCTCCCAAAGTTACACTGGTTACAAGACTGCACTTGAGGGAGAAGCATAGCTGCTTTTTGGAACGCGTACTTCTATAACTGATTGGTCATCCAGCTGGAAAACGGCAAAAAGGGCAGGTTCCTGACATGTGGCGCCTTTGTCTTAAGATATTTTGATTAGCCATTTGTTAATTATGGTGGAGATACTAGTGAGCTTTTTAAAGCAAACGTGCAGCATCTTTTAGATAACTAACCTCCCTGTACTCACGGATCAGGCGCTAGGTGTCCTCAACTCTTCAAGGTTCCAATTACTCAAAATCTGTTACAAAAAACCAACTGCTTCAGGATGCCAGTGAACTGTGAACTGTCACATGCTGGAGCATCAATGGGACCTTCTTGTTCTTCTGTCTCTTTCAAAATGTACTTGCTTTCCCATACTTTAAACTCCTCATCATTGGGCCAAGGAAAGCTGATAATTTTACGCTTTTGTTTGTTCAAACTTTTCCATTTTATCCTTAATTGTTTTAACTTCCTTTTCTAAAAAGCCAAAATATGACTTTGACTTTTCAATTTCCTCAATAGTTTGAATAAACAAAAAGGTATTATCCATATTTATAATATTATTTATCCTTTGAGATAGCTTGTGACCTAGCTCCTCAATCCACACTTCCTTGTCTTTCATCTTGTTTGCACCTAAGAAACCTCCAGGAAACAATTCGGACTTTTCCTTGGCATATTCCTTTCAGAATAAACCTGCCTTTCTTTCAATATCTATTCTTCCAGCTGCAAGCCTGGACAAGTCTTTAACTAATTCATAAGTAGACTTAATTGTAATATCAACATCTACTTCTTCCTGAGATAATGAATATATTGACTCTAAGTCACTTCTCTTGCAATCCACTTGTCTAAGACTAGCTCCAAAGTAGCCTTTTCCTCCTTCAAAGAGTCCAAGAGATTCATTATTCTTTTCATGTTCAAATATACAATTGCTACTTGAACAGTATCGGCAAATTTCGAAATAGTGTCTCTGACTTTTTCTTCATACTTCTTTGCCAATATTGACTGAGCCTGTTTTAACTTTTCAATTTCATCTTGAGCACTCTCTGTTGACTGAAAACCAGAAGTCATGGGGGAAGGAGGAAATTCAATGATAGGATTGGAAGGAGGGGGCCTAGTAGGAGAAGAGGCAATCATCAATTGAGACGACTTACCCTTTTGTTGTTGTCCTTCCAATCTACCTTTCAATTCTGCAATTGTTTTGTCCTTAGAAGTGATTTCAAGCTTTGCATCATTGTACGCCTTGAGAACTACTTCTAACTTTGCCTGAAG
Organism: Cryptomeria japonica; assembly: GCF_030272615.1. Taxonomy (NCBI): domain Eukaryota; kingdom Viridiplantae; phylum Streptophyta; class Pinopsida; order Cupressales; family Cupressaceae; genus Cryptomeria; species Cryptomeria japonica. Next base: position 55,288,563 of record NC_081410.1, on the reverse strand, counting down.
ATCCGCCTTCTCCTTTGCCTCCTTCTCGCCCACTGCCATACCAAACTTAGCAGACTCTAAAGTCATGCTAGCAGCTTCTTTTGCACCTATATCTTTAACCCTCTTCACTATCATCCCTCCTGAGTAATCAGACCTTGAGGATTCACCCCCTTTTCTGTTCTCTTCTCTTTTTAATGACCACATTACAAGAGCTGAATGGTCATTACTATAGGTTATCCCCTCCGAGGGTTTAGTTTATTTTCTTACTACATCAAAAACCACAGCATCTGCTATATCCCACTCTAGGAGAATCAGCACTCCAGCAATTTCAATTAATTTTCTCCCCTCCTCTGGGGTAATCAACTCAAATTCTTTTAGCATTTCCTATTTAATTTCTGCTTCAATAGCAGATGAATCTTTATTTGGTTGTTCAACTTTTCTTTTTTCACATCTCTCCTTAAATTGATCCATATGCTTTCTCCAAACAAATTGCAAAAAGACTCTTGACTTCACAAAATTGTCATTGGCCAAAAATTCATCACAGACCTGTTTTATGACAGGATCCAATTCTCTCCCAGCAAATTCCTCAACAGTTAGATCCATTTTAGCACCTGCTAGCTCCTCTGGCACTCCCTCCTGCAATTCTCCATAAGTAAAAGAGCTTTGTCCCAAGCTTCCTAATTGCATTAGTTGCTCAGCTACGGCCTACTCATCACCTATAGGTAATGGGGATTGGGAAGGTGAATACATAGCTTCACTTGGTTGTGCCTCTTCCTCCAATCTCTACCTCTTTGGGGAAGTTTGGGACTCAAGAGCATCCTCCATTGGCCTTTTGCCCTTTGATGTAGAAGGATCATCCTTCCTAGGCATCACCACATTATAGCTTGATTTCTTATACATTACATATTCACCAGGAGGAATGATCTTGGCAAAGATAGGCTTATTCAAGATGAGTTTGGCCTTTTCAAGGTCTGCCTTTATCACTGCATCCTTTTTCTCATTTAGGGTTTGCATGGTGTCCTCAAAATACTCTATTAAAAACTTTACCTTTTCCCCAAATGGATGGAAGCTCTTCAGTGGATCATAACTTTTATCAAAATACTAGACAAAGTCGAGAGTTTTCTTATATACCAACCATTTTTCTTTCCTCACCTCTTGCTCTGCCAGATTAAACTCATTTCTTATTAAATCCTCAGGGAAGTGGAATTGATGAATTTTAGCACCACACCTGACCTTCTTTCTAAACATGACATAGAAAAAATCTTCTGGGTCAGCAAATCTTGCAACTGCTGTTCCCAATCTGTAGGGCTTGAAGAACTCATCAAAATGCAATCAACCCCCTTTAGTAATCACAAATTGGTGTGCGATGGTAATGGTTGGAAAAATTGTTCCTCTGCCCTTATTTGTCAATTATGCTTCCTATAGACCCCCAACCTGCCTTATGATCTCAGCAATACCTATTTTCAAGGGGACCTGATAAGGGAGCAAATATGGAGTTCCCCTAAAGCCATACACTCTAAAAACAGTAGAACCAGGATACAAAATTATAGCACCCCAATTGTGCACAATTTTGATATCTTCTGCAAATTCCTTGGGTCTGAAAAATTCAAGAAGAACTTTTGGGATCCTGGGGTTCTCTTGACACGAGAATTCTTAACCTTGATGCAAAACATTTGTCAATCTTTAAGTAGTTGGCATCTTCTCTATCCTAGGATAGATCTACACTCCATAACTACACTGGCATGTCTTCAACATCTTTGACTCTCAGTAAGTCCATACCCTTTGCAAAATAGTCTACACCCTTGAACAAGAACATATGCATTAACAAAGAATACCAGCCAAAAGGTCTATCCACCTTGGCATTATTAATCCCAATCAAACCCTCATGGATTACATTTGCTAGATAAGGTGCAAATTCATAAGCTACTGCTATAGATGGATTGAGAATTTGTGCCATCATGAGCATATAATGAGTTGGCATAGCATTTTTTGCATCCTCTCCAAAAATCTGACAGAGAGACCAATATATTACTTTAGCCCTCAAAGTGAAAAAATTCATAGGGAAAGGTTCAATTGTACTAGGCCCTACCAATGTTAGCCCTCCTATTTTTGCAAAGAATTCCCTCATTGGTCCACCCCTAAGATGATCTTTTTGAGTATCATAGACCTTCTTTAACATTTCAAAATCAATCGGCTCTAGATAATTTGAAGATTTATTTAGCCGAAAAACCTTTCTAATCTCATCAATTGTAACTTCAATCAAAGGGTTTCCACTTACATTCCTTACAATTTTGGTAACAGAGTCATAATTCTTTGCAATTTGGGTTAACAAGTCAACATCCATAAAAACTCCAGGGACCAATTTCCCGACATCTAATTGCCATATGTTGTTTGTAGGAGCAGATGCATTTCGCTGACTAAACCCCACCCTGAACAGACCTAGACCAGACATGCCTATCTGAGGATCTCTTAACCAATGTCCTTTGTCGAACAAACCATCACCAATTTTTATGCGAGAAGATATCGGTACAAGTTCTTTCTATTTGGCAGAACTATTCGTAGACTGAACCAACTGTTTCAAAAAATCATCATGGATGGCCCTTTCCTGATAATCTATTTTCCCTTTGAATTCTCGTCGTGGTGCCATTTTGATAATTTAGGGTTTATCTTATTTTAACCTTTTGATTCTAAAAACCCTTCGAATTTCCAAGAACCAGACAATGTCGACACATGAGTAGAAATTGCAAATATAGCAGTCACAGAACAACTTACTTGTCACCAGAAAACTCACAGAAGCTTCAAACTTTGTCTCCGCAAACCCTTCGTGAAAGCCTTTTACAATCAAAATCTCAAAAAAAACAAGATTTTATGAAGCAACCTCGGCGGCAAATCGGCATTAATTCTCATTAATCAAGCCACACGCTCTGCAATTAATTCGTTTGAAATTCAAAATTCAAAATTTTGGCTCCAACGAACAGAAGGGACTTTTAGTGCGCTTTTTCCTTTAGTCGCTGATCCGCAAAGAGCAAAGAACTTGCAACTCTCGTTCACAGTTCAGCGACAACCGTTAGATCGTTCAAATCTAACATGCCCTTTAATCTCTTAGGTCTTGCGAAGGGTGCCCACCATACTGCATCTGTCGGCCTTTAATCGTTGAGTCGCGATGGGTAAAAGACTTGCATCTTCCCATCGCGGTCTCACGACTACCGTTGGATCTCTACCCTATCACTCGAACTTTAAGATACCTTCGCTGCTTGACCACCACCACTCCACCGCTGGATCTCCACCCGGCCCCGCCACTAGTGGCTTGTTGCTAACTCGCGAAGACTATTCAACGTGCAACTTCCCATCACGGTCTTACGACCGTCGTTGGATCTCTTTGATCTGCCCGACTTTTAAGAACCTGATACATGCATTAAAGGTCTTATTTAGGACTTAGGGAAAAATAAAGCGCTCCAACTTTAATAGAAATGAAACCCGCCTAGGCTTAAGACTTAAATGGCCCCTTTCAACGACATAATGACCCTCCCGATTAAGTGGCGAAAAAGGTAACGATTAAAAAGACCTTCCCTTAGGACAAGAGACATAAAGGTTTTTTTTATGATTTAAAATTATTAAACCCAAAGCCCTTAGAAGCTATTGACTTGCAGACTAGGAACATTCTGAAAAAAAATGCAGAAAATTTCAGAGATATCAGGAAAATTAAAACACCACCCAAATTACTGATAACAAAGGCAACTCCTCTTCTTTCATTCCTCCTACCACGAGTCTTCCATTTGTTACCCAATCTTCTCCTATACCTCTTAATGTTAGTCAAGGGGGCAACTCCTCTTCTTTCATTCCTCCTACCATGAGTCTTCCATGTGTTACCCAATCCTCTCCCATACCTACCTATCATAGTGTTCCACCTCCTTATTCTCAACCCCCGCCTTCCTATAACAATATCCCTCATTATTCTCAACCCCTTCCTTCATCAACAATGTTACCCCTTCTTCTCGATACAACATGTCCAATTTCAATCCTTCTACCAAAGCTACCATCAATAATCTAGCTCAAACAATGTCTTCTTTGCAACAACAAATAGCTTCTATGAATCAATCTAAGTATAATGTGCCCACATTTGATGTAGCAAGCCCATTATCCAATGACATTGTCTGAGTTGACCACCTCCTTATAATGGAAAAGATGATCCCTTGACTCATGTGAAAACATTTCAAACTTTGTGTAGTGACTTTACTCATGACCAAAGATTGTTGGTTAAATTGTTTACTAGAACATTAAGGGATAAAGCTTTGCAATGGTATTGTTCTTTGCCTCCTTATTCTATTACTTCTTTTCAACAATTGGCTAATGCTTTCATTCAACAATTTCACAATAATACTGGTCCTAAAATCACTTTGACTGATTTGATGCATTGTAAATAAGGTGTGAAAGAAAAAGTGACTGATTTTATTGGTAGATATAAGCATTTGTATTCTCAAGTTTCTTTTCCTGTGCCTGATCAAGATATTCAAAGAATTTTCATTTCTAATTTGCAAAAAGATATTAGGGATAGACTTCTCTTTTCTGAGTTTACTTCCTTTATGCAGTTGTGTTATGGGACTTTTTCCCGTGAAAAGAATTTATAATAAAAGAATATATAAACAAATAAAATTAAGAAACATTATTATACTAATGAAAGGGTGCGACTTTTGTAACAACACCTAGGGTATCATTAAAACCCATGAATTTAATAGAGAATGAAGGGGGATACACAGAGAAATATAGAGGAGAGGATAAATTGAAAGGAGCACAAGAGAGGGGATAGTTAAGGTCTGGTGGTTGGGCATTGGGCATTGGAGAAGGAGCATACAGTGTGCGACCAACTCGGGGTACAACGTACACCTGGGAGTGTCTTGGCCAGGGCTGTGTTTATTTCATGTCGTGAAGGCATGTGGGGTCCTATGTAGGAATCGTGTCCTCCTGGAGTGCTTCCTTGCCTAGAAACCCTAGGCCTGTAACTAATCCTCTACGTGCGAGAAAGCAGTCTCTCCACGATTTATAGATATGTATTATTCAATTTTATTTAGCCATTGCCCTAATGTTTCACTGCTGTAATTATTATCTCAATGTTTTATTATTGATTATTGATATATATTAACGTTTATAAAGCTCTCCTCCTTAAATGTATTTGTTGTACAATTGTTATATGATTATGTTTTAAATGTTTCTTTGATCTAAATTTATAATTAATTCATCTATTATAACATTTACTTTTCTAAATGTATTAAATATTGTATAAAAGCATTATAACAAATAATAAAAATTTTCTTACTTTTAAATTATCTCTCTTTGGTAAAAAGGTTAAGTACATTAAGTTTTACTGTAATATTTGTTTTATTTAATTAGCTGCAAATATCTAATTTAACCATAGAGGGAAAGTACCATTTCACAATTGTGCGCAGTATTTCACAACTATCATCTTATCGTGACTCAATTGGAACAATCATCCTCTTCAATGGCTCCGAATATTAAAAGTGAAAGTGCTCAACAACCTTTTGCGAAGTTCAAACAGAATAAGGGATTCATCAAATTCAATGACAACAACAACAACCACCAACTAGTAGCCGCAACAAGTGTGCCTCCTTTGTCCAAATACTTTAGAAAAGAATTCACTCCTCTTAATGAATCTTTGCATAGTATTATGTCTCAATTGTTACAAAGGAATGCATTGAAACTTCCCCTTATCAAACCAATTGATCCATCTACGACATCCTCACCTTACTTCGATTCTAAAGCCTTTTGCCAATACCCGGTCATGACACTGAAAAGTGTTATTCTTTGAGAAGACTCAAGACTTGATTGATAACAATACCATATTTGTGGTTGGTGTGAATGATAAAGGAAACAAATCGATAGCTCCTCCTAATCAAAACCTTAAAATTTTCACTGATCCTTTACCTTCCCATTCCACTAATGTGATTGAGACCGATCATCTTGCCTTCTCTCCCAATGATGTTGGCCTTGAGTCTAATAATGTGGTGAACCTTATAGATCAAAAAGAACCTCCTAAGGACTTGCGCATTACATTTGATCCTAGTGAGACTATTGAAGCACTTGATGGCCCATTATATATAACTACGAAAATCAAAGGCATACTTTCTCGAGGAGTTCTTATTGATCCAGCTTGCATGGTCAATGTGATAACTGAAGAATTTTTTTATACTTTGCAATTGCATCAAGTGATATATGATGATACTGATATGGTAGTTAAAGTTTTTGATGGTTTTTTTTGTCCTGATATTGGTTCTATCACGCTTCCTATTGATGTTGGCACTAAGTGCTTAGATGTTATCTTTGCTATCATTCCTACATCTGATCAATTTCATGTGAAGTTAGGACATCCTTGGCTCTCTTCCATGAAAATGATCGCTTCTACTATTCATCAACGTTTGAAATTTCCTCATAATGATGAAATCATAACACGCGAGAAGGCCGGAGGAAAGTACTTTACCGGGTGCCTCTCTATTCCCCAATTAATCATAGCATATATCAACCTATGGTGAGGCATGGAGATGTTTGTCTTGATTAATTTTGGTCTGAACAATTCCAACCTCTTCAACCTAGAAGTGATGCTCTCTTTAGATCATATCAAAAATGGAAAAATGAGATGATTTTGTCATTGAGTAAACCTAGAAATCCAACACTTTGCCTTCTTCTTGATGATCATATACCTCTTCTTGAGAACAAGATTATTCTTCCTCCTAAGGAAAGAAATAATCTTCTTCCCAAAGAAGAATCTATTTCTTCTCCTAAGGATGGATAAGACTATCTTTCCCCCTAAGGAAAGCGATCTTCTTTTTCCTAAGAAAGAATCTATTCCTTCTCCTATGGATGAGTCCACTCTTCCTCCCAAGGATAGAAATTCTCCTCCTCCCAAGTGTCAAGCTATTCCTCCTAAGGGTAGACCTATTCCTCCTCCTCATGATGGACCCGATCTCCTTCCTACACCTCCCATTCCTCCTTTATATGGTGTGGTTCCGCCTCCTATATCTTACAAAGGGAAGCGACGGTCCTCTCCTACTGTTCAACCTAAAAGACCTTCTCCTATGCATCCTTCCTTAAAAGAAGAAAACAAGCCTATACCTAATGAACCTAAACCTTCACAACCTTCAGCAAAACTAAACAGAACCGTTCTGCAAGATAACGCCGACGGAGACGTCGTGCTAGAGCTTGTGAACTTGCTTCCCAAACCATTTCTTCTCCCAAGACACCAACTGTTGACATAATTCCATTTTCTCCTAATGAGGATGTTCAAAGACGCAAAATGCTTAAGACAAATGATGGTTCAAATTCTATTCCTATTAGAGCTCCTATTTTTGTTAATCTTGATTAATAAATAGGTGAGTATGTTGTTAATGATGAAAATGTCGATCCTAATATTTCTAATGATGAATATGAATATGTTGATGTTGTCAATGATTTATCTAAACAATTTTCAAAAGCATTAATCCTAGCTCCTAGTAACAAACAAAGTGACTCATCATTAGAGCATGGTCCTTGTTTGGAACTTGTGATAGCTCCATCTATTGTGCTCAATGTCGCTCCTCTTGCATGTTGTCAACCTTCTCGAAACAATGATGAGCAAGGTCGGGAGGTGGATGACGTGCTTGATTAGCTTCATTAGCACTGTAGATTCTCTCTCTCTTATCTTGCTTATTTGTGACATTCTTCTATTTGTCTCTCCATTCTTCTATTTGGTGTCCCTAGTGTTGTCTACTTGAGGACGATGCAAAGCATTAACATCTCTTTTGGTCTCTTCCATGTTGACTCAAAAAGCACGTGTTCCCTTCTTCCATGTTGATTTCCTTTCTTTGGAGGATGAGGCCAATTCTATGCATATATATACACATGATATACATGAGTTATCATAAAAAACATGTTGACTCCAAAGTTAGGAGAAACCACCCCGCCCTTTGTGTTTTGTGTTCATTATCCTTTGATTTGTCCTCTCTTGGGGGCTAAATTATTCTAATAGCGTGCTTGTCTTTTTGGGTGTATCCTACCTTAAAGCAATTGCTCTCGATAAGGCGTATGCAATCTCTTTAACGTGGGGGCATACACTCCGCTCAATGATTCTCTCTCTTGCATATCTTGATACTTAAAGTTACTTAGCGAACTTTGTCTTTTTGCTTTGTAATTTTTGGTATTTTTCTTTTCATGACTCATACTAAGAGAACCTTACTAGTTGTAGTCATGGTTCTCTCTTTCTCTCTCTCATGATCTTCCCCTTTTACCTTATCATCGAAGTTGTGAGATCCTAAAGTCCATTGGGGGCTTGGTGTATCTTGTCTCCTTGACGACTTGGTGAAAGTTTTTCAATGTGAACCCTTTGTACTTTATTGAGAGTATGATTGACTTCATACTCCTGCTAAAGTGGGGGCTAAATGTAGCGTCCTAAAATTGCACCCCTTGCAATTTCGACCGCATTTGGGTCTTCACCTTAGTGTTTGCGCCCCTTGGCCTGATTGAAGACCTGATTATGCTCATACACATCACAAACATCAAAAACCTTTCTTGCCACCCCCTTGGGCACCTTGATCCTAACCCAAAATAGGGCAGGACCAAGGCGTGGTGCCATGGTCCTCCCTAAAATGGGCCCTCTTTTACCCATTTTTCACATTTCAAATTTGAGTGGGATTTCCCTCTCCGTGTCGGCTCATGTTGGAAAATTAGTAAATTTTCTCAACGAGCAAGTATATAAAAAGGTTTTCCCCTCTTGTTTGAACATCTATTTATCTATCCATCCACAAGAATTGAGAAGCATTCAAGCATACAAGAGATCAAGCATTCAAGCATTCAAGAGCACCTGAACATTTTCAGTCTTCCTTCAAGCCTTGGAGCAACAATAAAGTCAAGATTCAAGCATTGAAGTCGAGATCTACATCCAATTTCATGAGACCCTAATCCCATGTGGAGGCAAGCAAAACTTCACAAGGAGGTATAATCATTCAATTTTCAGTCATAATTCAGCATTTCCCTCAAAACGAGAACATTTCCTTTCAGTCATTTCAATTACATTTATCTCAATTTCATGGTTAATTCCAAAACCGGGGTTTGACCTAAGGCAAGACTCTATTCCCAACCTATTTCCCTTTGTTTCTATGTGCAGAAAACAAGTGTGCAACTGTGCTTCTCAGAATAAGCTTCAAACACAAAAACAGAAAAACCCTTTTTGGCGTGCAGAAAATTTAGAGGATCGTGTTGCCGCATCACGGTCCCTGCTTTTTCAGGGCATTTTCGCAAGGCAGATTCGATTCGGTTTATATTACTCAAATCCATTTTCTCAGTTTTGTCTCCAATTTCAGCACTTTGCCCTAAATCAACATTTCAACTTACAAAAGAGGTAAAAACACATCATAATCAACCAATCCACTTAGTATTCAATCCTTATCTAATTTGTGAATAAATCTAGTGGATTCCTCCCCTCTTTTGAATGTAAAAGAATTCCTCCCCCAAAGCGAAAATTGATTTGGTGATTTCTCCTTCTATGTTGCAAATTGCCAAATCAAATTTTCCCTTTTACAAAATATATATATATATATATATGTATATATGTTTTAATACAAAATTCCTCACATATTTGTATAGGCCTTAATGTGCATGCAACAAATAATACCTTTTATATAACAACTAATATATTGAATATAAGCAAAAATTTGGAGTATTTAGATTCCTAGTCTATTCAACAAATTGCTGCAATCAATCATGATGAGGTTAGTGAAGGAGTGCAAGGAGGGAGAAACTGTTATGAGGTCCTCTTCTAAGTACACCCCACTTCATGGTGGCTGGTTGGTGGCCTGCCACATGAGGCCAAGAGGAGCAAGGTGTATCCCGCCCTTGGGCTTAGATGGGAAGGACACTCCAGACACCCCATTACAATCTCCCCACCAACCTCCACAATGGCTGATTGTTGGAATGGATTCAATGGAGTCTCAATACTAGGAGGGCGAATAAGGTGGCATGAATAGGGAGGGCAGGTACAAGCTTCCTCACTAGGTACACCACCTCATGAAGCATGGATGGAGGAAGGGCACACGAGGCCAATAGGGATGGTATATCCACTCTTGGGCCTAGCATGAGGATCACTTCAGGCACCCTATCATGTCTCCTTATCCGAGCCTGTTATGGTTGAACCCCAATAATGAATTATAGATATGGTATGATTAAGATAATTGTTATATATGTTCTTTAACCCTAGTAGTAATTGATTTTATCAATTGTATCTTCAATAATTATCTAACATGATTGTGGGGTCTCAACCAAGATCTATCTTACTATTACATTCTTTGGGTGAAATTATATTTCTAACTATATTATGTTCATTGTTTTTATTAAACTTGTGATTCTAGGGCAAAATTTAGGGACATCATTGAAGGTGCCATCCCCAATATCAATAGATACCTTCCCAATTACATTCATATATGTATGATTGCCCATCAAAATAGGTGGCATGTTGCAAGGCTCAAATAATGAGAACATAGACTGCAAAGATGCCATGTGATGAGAAGCTCTTGAATCTAGAAGCCATCTCCCTGAATCATGACTTGTAGTAGCACAAAGAGCTTGTCCTTTGTTCTTACTTGTCCCAAAAGTGTAACTCTTTTCTTTATCAATTTCTATTTGTTTGGAAGAAGAAGCTGAAGTAGACATTCTAGAAGGCAAATTGATTCTATTCTTCTCAAGAAGATGCTTCAATTCATCAATGTCCTCCTTATAACAATAGTGTTCTTCATGTCCTATCTTCTTGCAATATGCACAAGTAGGTTTCTCCTTCTTATATGATTCCCTTTTAAGAGAGGATGTAGAATCTCCTTGTTGAGAAGAGGAATAGGTGTTTGTTTTTGGGGCAAATTGTGCATGTGCTTGATCTTTTTGTGACTTCTTCTTCGACTTCTCCAATTTCTCTAACTCTTTTTGTCCCTTTGACTAACTAGCCAATAAAGCCTGAGTCTGAGATGGCTTTAAGAGACCCATGGATAGAAGCTTGCCTTGTTCTTGCATCAACAATTCAGAAAAAGAAGCAAAATAAGGCATTGTATAAGCAAAGCCCACAGTCAATCTATGAGTATAAAAACTAGAAACAAAAGCCGCATATTCAGGTCCAAGTTTGTTAAGAGTACTTAAAACAAGTTGAATGTCCTTTTTCTCTATGCCACATGCTTTACATTGTGCTCTCAAATCACAAGTCTTGGATGTTGCCAAAAGACTTAAGATCAAGTGCCATTAGTTGATTATCAACTAAAAAATATCCCCTAACTTATCAGTTGTTGTTGATTTTAAGATCAGAAATGTAAGCAATCAGAGAAGCAACACAATGAACAATGAACACAGTATTTTACCCTGGGAAAACCCTACTACTTGAGAGAGAAAAACCCAGAAAAAATATCTCATATATATATATATACATCAGATGAATAAGAGCAGAAATCTGCTTTACAAACAGACCCTTCTCAAGGGCGAACTTGATACAATAAATGAGGAGAAACTCTTCTTAATACAATTGAGTATAAAACTCCTGGCAATCTGATCTGCTACTCAAGGATGGCCATCTGCTGCTGAAAGATCGAACTGCTTCTTGAAGGTGTGAATGAAGATGAGAATTATATCTCTGATATAATTTGCTTAATATAGAGAATTTGCCTTAATCCCAAGGCCAATATAATAGCGTGAAGACTCCTCACTGATATTATAACTGAAATATCAAAAGTAATATGACAATGTGCAGAAGATATAGCTATTATGCTGAAGATATCGACTCTTCCTTTAATCGCTGGCTTTCTACAATGTATATAATTTACAAGGAAAGGAGAATCGCATTAATACATAGACAAAATGAGGTGCCTTTTCGAGAAGAGAGAGTCTCAAGAGAGATGTCTTTTCAAAAACGAACTGAGGTGACTTTTCCCTCAAATCGGCAATCACACATTTATTTACATAGAGGCGTCACTCCCTTGTGTCGGCCTCATACGCAATGTCTATTATTTGTAAAGAGAGATATGCAAAGAATCTCCCATCGCTACTGTAACATCAACAGTTGTCCCATACAAAGTATATGTCAATTGTCCCACGCATCATGTGAATTATAACAACCATCAAGTTGAAACATTATATCAAGGGACACTAAACTCCTAAGACAACCTAGAGCTTTTGTTTGTTCAACCATCCGGAGTATTTTATCCTTAGCATTTGTGGGTTCAGTTATCTTTTGTTCAACATATGGCATATAACCTTGTTGCATTAAGAAGTTCCATGCATTTTGTTGCCAAGTGTAGTAGTTATTTGGTGTTGGTAATGGAAACTTAGTATTACCCATTTGTGAAAGGAAAGGAGAACATGAGTAGAAACAAAAAACACAATCACACCAACAGAATCCCCCTGAATTACTCGATCAAGAAGCCCCCTAGAAACTATTGTTTTCTCCACACTTTTTTGTTTCTCCAATTCAAGAGAAGGGCATACTCATGTGCTTCAAAAAACAACAATCCTACACTCTCAGATTTCTTTGAAAAATGCTAACCCACAACTCATAACCGCTCTAATACCATGTAAGATTTGACTGAAAAGCCACCCAAGAACGCAAATGAATGAAGGAAAGAGAAAACAGAAATCAGATGTGAGCTAAATAAACTATATTCAACTCAAGAGAATGCAAAGCATACAATGAATGAGAATACCCATATGAGAGCAATGGGTGAGTATGTATAGCACCTACCAACCAAGAGACTAAAAACACAATGTGGGATAAAGTGAAAAAGTCCCGAAGTAAGCTTAACTAAGTGTGAAGAGAGCTACAGTGGAGAACTAGCTAATAAAGAACTAGATGGCTAAAGAACCCTATTCACACTAACAAAATGGCGTAATGACCCTTTTTGGAATATTAATGATTTTGCCTTATAATAATAATATTTACTCGAAATGAAAATAGCTTTGCCAAGGATTAATAATTTATTATAATATTCAAATCAATAAATCATAGAATAATTCTCAAAATCAATCATATCGTGAATTCTTTGGATATACTTACAAATCTGCTGAATTAGAGGTTTTTGTCTTGTTGTGACATATTCACACATCGCCCCATTGCAAATGGGGACCCCTACTTTTTTGCTTTATGGGGTTTGCTTTCTAGGTTTTTAGGGTTTGTCTGTTAGCCTTTGCATGCTGAGTGTTGCTAGAGGGACCACTAGGATGGCAGGCTCTGCTTGAGCCAGGGTGAGTCCACAGGGCCCCAAAATTAGGGTTTCTTTGAGAGTCTTCCTTAGGGCTTGGTTCTACTCTTGTTGCTAATTGTGTCTTGCTTGGTGGGTGAATATCATCTTTGAAGGTATGAGTTAGGTCGAGTTGGTGAGTGATGAAGTCTGGAATGTCATCCTGATCTTCAAATGTCTTGAAATTTGGCTAAGTCTGGAATGTCATCCTGATCTTCAAATGTCCTGAAATTTGGCTAAGTTTGGAATGTCATCCTGATCCTGAAATTTGACTAAGTCTGGAAAACTGAAGAATCCTCCAAAAACTAGATTTTGCAATATAACTCCTGGAGGTCCGAAACCACTCTCAAACATCCTAACAGTATATATGGAATATAACTTAAAGTATAAAAAAGAAGAAAGATATAAGGAAATGTCACTTATACTTAAATGTTATATTCCATACATGAATCCTGACGGAGAGACCAAAATGTCAAATTTCGCTCCTGACCCTTCCAAAGGGTCCAAGGCGAATTTCGCTCCTGACCCTTCCAAAGCGTCCAAAGCGAATTTCGCTCCTGACCCTTCCAAAGGGTCCAAGGCGAATTTCGCTCCTAACCCTTCCAAAGCGTCCAAAGCGAATTTCGCTCCTGACCCTTCCAAAGGGTCCAGAGCGAAATTCTCCATAAGACATTCTAGTTTGACCCAAACTTAGAACTAACTCATTCCCATGCATTATTGAGGGCAAAACACTTGTTTGGATGAAGAAATGTGAGAAATGAAATCAAGATTTAAGCCTAAATGTGAATTTCGCTCCTGACCCTTCCAAAGGGTCCAAAGCGAAATTCTCCTAGACACCTTTTTTTCTCCTTGTTTGCACTGGAAACCTTGATTCCTTGGGCATGGTAAGGGCAAATTGACATATTCTTGCCTTAGGAAGTGATTTGAGATGTTTGAAAGTGTGGATTTTGTCTAAAGCATGAATTTCGCTCCTGGCCCTTCCAAAGGGTCCAGAGCGAAATTCACCTTTTCCTTTATTTTGCTCTTTCATATGGCCAAGTTTTGGATTTTGAGGCATAGTTGAGGAGACTTGGATGCATGTTTGCCTTGGAGAGAAGGTTTAAGACTACAAAATGGTGAAAATCAACCTAGAATGGAAATTTCGCTCCTGACCCTTCCAAAGGGTCCAGAGCGAAATCTTCCATTTGACCTTCTATCTTGCCTAAAATGATGAATAGAGTTTGAAAGGACCTTGAAATTGATCAAGTTTGAGAGAGAATTGGATAAATCAAGATTTTCGCTCCTAACCCTTCCAAAGGGTCCAGAGCGAAAATCCTCATAACCCTCATTTCCTTCCTAATTTTGGCTAAGTGTTGGTCTCTAAGGCATGTATGGAAGTGTTTGACATGTTTTTTGCCTAAGGGAATGACTAGAGGTAGAGGAAATCGAGGATTTTAGCCTAAAAATTGAATTTCGCTCTTGACCCTTCCAAAGGGTCCAGAGCGAAATTCCTAAAATCACTTATTTTCCTTGCAAAGTCAAGTCAAACTTGGGTTTTTATAGCTTGGATGAGTGTAAGGATTGGTGTTCTTGCCCTTTTGAAGTTGGTTGAGGTTGAAAGATGGAGGAATAAGCCTAAAACTTGAATTTCGCTCCTGACCCTTCCAAAGGGTCCAGAGCGAAATTCCCAATTTCACCTAAATTGCTCATGATGAAGATCAGGAGATGGATTCCCAGACCTTGGTGGAGAGAAGACTAGAGTATGCTTGCCTTGGAAGGCATTTTGGAGTAGAGGCATGATAGATTTTGTCCTAAAATGTAAATTTCACTCCTGACCCTCCCAAAGGGTCCAGAGCAAAATTCTTAAAACCTCTCTTTTGCCACAAATTTACATCAAGCTTGGTATTGGTTGAGAATATAGGGATCCTTAGGCATGCATCTAAGCAAGCGTAGTCGCAAAGTGAGGTCTAAATGAGCCAGGAATGGAAAATTCACTCCTGACCCTTCCAAAGTGTCCAGGGCGAAATTCTTATAGGGCCTGTCCCTGGGGAGAATCTTGAGCAAGCTTCAGTTTTATATCTTCTTGTTAATGATTTAAGGTAGAAAATGCTATGTTGAAATGAATTCGTTATATGACCTTAATCATCTTTTGGTTTGTCTTGCAGATGAAAGAAGACCAGGCCAGGGCAAGGACGACCTCCTCCAGTCCAACATCATCAAGGACGACCTTCTCCATGCCAGCATTTCAAGGAAAGGTACACCATCCATCCAGCACATCAAAGACAAAGGAGGTCAAAGCAAGGGTCTGTTGAAGAAGCAGATAGTTTCAGAAGAGTTAATTAAAGTTAGCTTCTCAGCATCATCAAATTGAACATCTACCAAGTTACAAGTGTCGGACAAGGTGGCATCCCAGTCATCACTCCTCCAATCGGATTGGTCCACCTCGGCGTGTCCAAATTCAATGTACCTAACTCATCAAAGATGACACTAACTTCGATGTACCTACCTCGGTTATCCATTGGTCGAATATTCCAGAGAAGACATGTGTCCAAATAATGCAATTATTTCATTGGTCAGAATTGAGTTTGTTGTAATAAACCCTAATTAGGGTTTTCATTGTAAAATCTCGCCCATCGATCTCAAATTGATCTGAGCCATTGAATTGTATTAAGAGTATTATAAAAGGCCCTGGCTCCTCATTTGTAAAGGGATGATAGTTGGTTAATAGTTAGTTCACAGAGGTTAGACTAGCTAATGATCACTAGTGAATAGAATAGAAATTAGAGTAAAGTAGGAAGAGAAGGCAAGAAATTGTTGCCTTGATTGTAAATGAACCTCCTTTCATTGAAGATATGGTGAAATGTGTCGTTTCTTTGCAATACGCATGGTCTCTTGTTGAATCTTCATTGTAGATGATAAATGATTAGATTGAATGAAAGAATTTATTGAATGTACTCGCGTGGAATCTACCTAGTCCAAACCACTAGCCTTTTGCTGACTGTAAGAGCACCTTGTGTGGTCAACTGGCATAGAACGAGCTTAATCCCGAGTCATAACACCTCTGTTATTCACGCATTATCTTGAATGGTGATCAGTATCTGATGGTGTACGATTTGGATATATTTGAAACATCCCTTAGAACATCGCACTGAGTTGGTGTTGAATTGTTCAACCTGATGGTGAGACCCAGCCCAGTAGGACTCCACCTAGTCATTCATCCATCTTCTCGCATTCTAGGTAGTAGAGTAGACTTCCTGAACCCTGTATCTTTTGCCATTTGTTTGTCTTCCAGTTAGTAAATAGGACTTGTGATTCCAGCAAATCAGACGTTCAAGTCATCAAATGTAAATCCCCTTGTGATTCCAGCAAAATCACATCACACCAAGAAGAGCTTATCCACGAGTAGAGAACCTACATAACAGAACCTTGAAGTTTCTCTGATTGATCCTTTTTGCGATATCTTTAGCATTCGAGAGCTTTATTCAAGAGAGGATAAGGTACCTTCAGGTATTTTATTCTGTGTTCGCATGTGCATAAAAAACACATCAACATGTCCCTAGCTCAACAATGGCCATATCAAGGGTTTATGTCCTTCATTTGCCAAGAACATGAAAGGGTTTTCGTCCTTCCAGCTCTTAGTCCACCATGTAGGGTTTTGTTGTGGCCATTTCACACATCGCCCCATTGCAAATGGGGACCCCTGCTTTTTGCTTTCTAGGGTTTGTTCTTTAGGTCTTTTATGGTTTTGTCTGTTAGCCTTTGCAAGATGAGTGCTGTCGAGGAGATCAATAGGATAGCAGGTCCTGCTGGAGTGAAGTCCTGATCCAGAAATTTGGCTAAGTCCGAAAGTCTTGATCCTGAAATTTGGCTAATTCTGAAAGTCCTAATCCTGAAATTTGGCTAAGTCTGGAAACTGAAAAACCTCCAAAAACTAGATTTTGCAATATAACTCCTGGAGGTCTGAAACCACTCTCAAACATCCTGAAAGTATATATGGAATATAACTTAAAGTATAAGAAAGAAGAAAGATAGAAGGAAATGTCACTTATACAATGTTATATTCCATAAAATTATCCTAACAGAGAGTTCAAAAAGTCAAATTTCGCTCCTGACCCTCAGAGAGGGCCAACAGCGAAAAATCGCTCCTGAAAAATCGCTCCTGACCCTCAGAGAGGGTCCACAACGAGATTTTGATTTCCTTCATTTTGCAATGAAAAGAGACCAAGTTTTGATCATGAAGGGGAAATGAATAACTTTCTCCACCCACCTGAAGAAGTTTTGACTTGAAATAATGAAGGACCTTGTTGAAAACAGAAAAATCGCTCCTGACCCTTAGAGAGGGCCCACAGCGAGAAATCTTATAAGGGTCATTGCTAGCCTTATTTGGTCGATTTAAGATGTCAAAAGCATGGTGAAGGATAGAATGAACATAATGAGGTATCTAGACTTGATCAAAGATGATAAATTGAAGGACTTTTGCCCAGGAAAGGTAAAATCGCTCCTGACCCTCAGAGAGGGCCCACAGCGATTTTCTTCATGTGCACATTTTTGGACCTTTCTTGGACATGAATTTTTATTCATAGCAAAGAACAAGATGATATCTTCCTTGGCAAAGTGATTTTGAGACGAAAAGTGAAGCATTTTGGTCCAGGTAGCAAAAATCGCTCCTGACCCTCAGAGAGGGTCCACAGCGAGATTTTCAAATATGCATTATTCTTACAAGATCAAAGTGATTTTATGATTGGAAGGGATGAAGGGAAGCACGTTCTATCCGTTGAATATAATTTGGAGGATAAACACAAGAAGAAATCAACCCAAAATGAAAAAATCGCTCCTGACTCTCACTGAAGGCCCACAGCGAAAAATCGCTCCAAACCCTCAGAGAGGGCCCACAGCGAGAAACCTAAAATGGGAATTTTTCATCCAAGTTTGAGGAAGGCTAAGGCTAGGCATGGGTTTGAAACAATGTTTGAAAAGCCTTGAAGTGAAAAGAAATCGTTGAGAATCAAAATTTTGAAGGCAATTACAAAAATCGCTACGGACCCTCAGAGAGGGCCCATAGCGATTTTCCAATTTTCTCTCCTTTGTTTGAAGAATTGAGACAAAATCTTGCTTGGACAGGAGGAGAACGTGATGTGTTATGCCTTGGAGGTGATTTGAAGATTAAAAGATAAAGGAATTTGCCTAAAACCAAAAAGTCGCTCCTGATCCTCACTAAAGGTCCACAGCGAGATTTTCAAAAAATGCATGTTTTCTTCAAAATGGTGCTAAGGCAAGGTTAGGATAAGGAGAAGAGACCTCCAAAAACATGATGAATATTGTTTTGCCTTTGAAACTTGATGATTTTTGTCAAAAAATAAAAAATCGCTCCTAACCCTTAGAGAGGGCCCACAGCGAAAAATCACTCCTGACCCTCAGAGAGGGCCCAGAGCAAAATTATTGAAAATCCTCATTTTACCTTGCAACAACAAAGCGAGTTTGGATGAGATGGATAAAGGAAGAACATTGCCAAGTGATGAATGAAGTTTCAATGAAAAATGGTGGATAATCAAGCTTAAAATCAAAAAGTCGCTCCTGACCCTCAGAGAGGGCCCATAGCGATTTTTCAGGATCCTCTCCTTTGTTTGAAGAATTGAGACCAAATCTTGTGTGGATAGGAAGAAGAGATGATATTTTATGTCTTGGAAGCAATTTGGAATCCAAAAGATGAAGGATTAAGAGCAAGATTGAAAAATCGCTCCTGACCTTCACTAAAGGTCCAGGGCGAAATTGGTGATATCCTTCATTTTTACATTATTGAGCGTTGATATTCCTTAAAATTCACCAAGTTGCTAACTTTGAGGCCTTTGGAAAGGCTAAATCAAATTTGCACTAAATTAAAGGCATTTTAATTTAATAAATTAATTTTTAGGCCTTGAAATAATCAAAAATCCACCTTGGAGGCATTAAAATTAATTTTCAAATTTTAAATGAAGGTGAGCGCTCAAATACATTTATTTGCTTTTACAAGCAAGTCGGCCTTCTTTTAAAGGGGATTTTATTTCATTTTCATTTCCTTTTTGTCAAGTCGGCCTCAACAGGAATCAAGGTGAGCGCTCTATAAGAGAGGGGTTTTGTTTCACATTTCAAATCATTCAATCATTTCCTTAAGTGCGAAATTGGAGGGCTAATTGGAGGAGCGAAATCTGGCTTGCTTGGAGCAAATTTCTTCTAAGTGTTGAAGGTTAAAGAGGGTGGAGTCTATTCTTTTTGAAGCTAGAGGAGGCACAATTCATCCAAGGGAGAATTTTGATTTAAATTTTGCCTAGCAAAATCCATTTTTTGCATCATCTCTTAGAGTTTAATACTCAAGAGGAGGTATGGCAAAATCGTCTTGACACCCTTGTTGAAGATTTGATTTTTGAACATTTGTTTTGGAAAAATCTAAGTATTGCATGGTTAATAAGGATATGATAACTCAAGATTTATCATGAAGTTTCCTAATTAAAATCTTAAATCTTCCTTTTAAGTTTAATTTCTAGACTTCAAGATATATTACTAATTTTGAAATGTTGTGTAGGTATCAAGATGGCGACTCCAAAGCCCGGAGGATCTACAAGTCGACAGGTTCTCATCAAAGAAGATCCGATCCAGGACAAAGATGATCTCCTCCTGCTCAGTATCATCAAAGAAGATCAAGCAAGGATAAGGGCGACCTCCTCCAGTCTAGCATCGACAAGGACAACCTTCTTCGGTCAAGCATCATCAGGAATAACCTCTTCCAATCTAGCATTCCAAGGCGAGGTGCATCATCATCCTGCACATCAAAGACAAAAGAAGTTAGAGCAAGGGTTCGTTGAAGAAGCAGATAGTCTCAGAAGAGTTAATTAAAGCTAGCTTCTCAGCAACATCAAATTGGCATCAACCAAGTGTCAGACAAGTTGGCATCCCAATCATCACTCCTCCAGTCAGATTGGTCCACCTCAGCAAGTCCAGATTCAATGTACCTAACTCATGGGAGGTGGCACAAACTTCTATGTACCTACCCCAGCTATCCATTGGTCGATTTTTCCAGAGAAGACATGTGTCCTAAAAATGTAATTTTATCATTGGTCAAGCATTAAATGTTATGTAATGGTTGTAACAAACCCTAATTAGGGTTTTCATTATTGAATCTTGGCCATTGATCTCAAATTGATCTTAGCCATTGAATTGTATTAAGGGCACTATATAAGCCCCAGCTCTTCATTTGTAAAGGCTAATAGAGAGGAGAATAGAAAATAGGGAGTCAATAGAAGGTAGTTAGTGAATAGTTAGTCAATTGATAGAATAGCAATTAGAGTAGAAAGGGAGGACAAGGCAAGAAATTGTTGCCATTGATTTGTAAACAAACTCCATTTTCATTAAAGTAATGGTGAAGTGTGTCGTTTCTTGAAATATGCATCGTTTCTTGTTGAATCTTCAATTCTAGAGGGTAGATGATTAGATCGAGTGAAGGAAATTGTTGAACGCACCTGTGTGGAATCCGTTTAATCCATACCACTAGCCTCTTACTGATTGTAAGTGCGCCTTGCGTGGTCAACTGGAACAAATGAGCTTAATCATAAGTCGTTACACGTCTATTGTTTCATGCATTTTCTTGAATGGTGATCATTGTCAGATGGTGTACAATTTAAACATATTGGAAGCATCCATTAGAAGATCGCATTGAGTTGGTGTCGAATTGATCAAGCCTGATGGTGAGACCCAGCCCAATAGGACTCCACCTAGTCATTCATCCATCTTCTCGCATTCTAAGTAGTAGAGTAGACTTCCTGAACCTTGCATCTTTTGCCATTTGTTTTTCTTCCAGTTAGTTAGTAGGACTTGTGATTCCAACAAATCAGATCCTGTGATTCCAACAAATCAGATCCTGTGATTCCAGCAAATCAAACGTTCAGGTCATCAAGTGTAAGTCCCCTTGTGATTCCAGCAAAATCACATCATACCACAAAGAGCTTATCCACACGTAGAGATCCTACAGCAAAGAACCTTGAAGTCATCCCGATTGATCCTTTTCGCGATATCTTCAGCATTCGGAGATTTTATTCAAGAGAGGATAAGGTACCCTTTAGGTATTTTATTCTGTGTTTGGCTATGTACAAAATACACGTCAACAGGTTTCCATCCTCTTTGACCAAGATTTGGGTTTTCCTCCAAACTCGATAAGAGCAATAAGGGTTTTCGTCCTTATCCTCTCATGAACTTGAAGGGGATCTCGTCCTTCCCATTTGCAAGACACTTCCTCAAATTCAAAACTGATTCCTTGATGTGTTTGCTAGATTATTGCTGATTGCTTTGGCTTATTGATATTTCTTGATGGATTGACAAGTTAATGTTTGAATGATTTTATGCTTGAATGAATTGTTGATTTGACTAATGGATGATTCTTTTTATATTCATTCCTTGAAGGAGTCACCACCCATAATTGCTTCCTTTCGAGAATAATCATTTATTTCCAAATTGATCGATTGGCTATAGCTTCCTTCATTGATTGATGGATGGATCATTCCTTGGTTGGTTGATTCCTTTCTTCCTTTTATACCTTTAACACTTCAATAGTCATAACTCTTTATTTCGTGCCTTTCGACCATTCATTAAACTTATTATCTTTTAATTATATTATATTTTATTTTTATTTTTTATATTTTTATTTATTATTAAATCCCATTTCAAAAAGGGGACATTACAAATGGTGGTAAAAATTTTACAACAAACAGGGGTGGTACTCTCTCCAAATAGAATATAGCATCATAGAAAGTTGACTCAACTTGAGAAAACAAACTCAAGTCTTACCAAGTCAATACCTTGGTTCTTGAAAAACTACCAAAGGGAACAAGCTATCACTCAAACGATACTTTTTGCAGAACACTGAAGCTTCGTATCAAACAAATGAAGTATCATAAACGTATTGCCCAATATGCAACACAAAGTGGTTTTTCCACTTTCCCTATGGATCAAGCAGGACATGTAACACTAATGTACATAATCCTATTAGTAGGATAATATTTTATGTTTTGGATTTCCTAGCTACACTATGAGTTGAAAAGTCATCCAGAAGATGAACTAAACAATCATTTTCATATTGTTAAATATGTACATTGTAACACATTTTTTATTAATGAATGCAATAAATGTACTAATTATGCCGAGAGGCATTTACAATGACATCAAATTGTCCGTAACAAAAATTCAATTTTGAAACAATTTGACATGCAAATGACGGTTAAATGCATGAAATATGCCATATTTGGTTTTTGTGGAAGTGTTATTTTATTAGTCTCCAACTATATGAAAATGTTACATTCAAATGATAGTGGAAGAGTGTCATACTTAAGCAACTCTATTATTATCCATATTTTTGAAACTCTTATATACTACTAATATTCTTGCAATCGTCAGATTTCCTTCTATTATAAGATATCTCTCGGCATTATTTACCTATATTTTTTAAATATAGATATACTAGTGGATAAATGTTATGAACTTCATTGAATATTTGTCTTACTCTTGTCCTATATATTTGTCAATATTTTCTACATTTCATTCCCAAGCTTAACAAAACAACTAGATTTAAGATTTTTATTAGACTTATAATTACATGCAACCATTACCATCTTCAATATTTGGCCAAATCATAGCAGATAAAAATAAGTTTAAAATTATTTGATTAATTTACCTTAAATTGCATTGCAAGAAAGACATAGCAAAGGGTAAAACCTAGATGCTAACAAGAAGCATGAATATTCCAAGCTCGAAAAACTGATGGTTGTGCTGAATCAGCTGAAAAGAAACTATTTCATAGAGGTTTATTACTTAATTTTTTAATTTTCAGCTAAATTATTTTAAGTCAAACATTAATTTGTGTATATTATTTCAAACAGCACTCCCTACCCCACCCCAACAGCTGTCCCCAAAGTCCAGAAATTTTTAACATCCCCAGAATTTGGAGAAGCACTACTTTTAACTTGGAAGAGGAATGTAAAATATGTATCTCTGTAGCATATATGTTAACTTATTATAATCTGCTGGAATGTATCGTTAGAGAGAAAGAAAAGAATCTTCACAGAGTAGATTCGTATGGATAGAGTTTAGGAAAAAGTTCTGGAAAGTGGTGCAGAAATTGATATAGGTCAACCCGAATGATGTAAGTATCCTTAACTGGAAAAGAATCTTGGAGAGCATCCCTGATAAGGGCATTGGGAAGAAAACTACTAAGAGGAAGAAAAATCTATGGACTTCCGAAAAAGGCATCTTAAAAATTAATTTTGAAAGTCCTGCGAAAGGCAATCAGAGGCCGGCCGGTACAGTCAGATACGAGAAAGGAGAGTTAATACTAACTTACCATGAGGCCTTGGGAATCTCCACCGATAACATTGTTGAGGCAAAGACACTGAGGAAAGGTTTCTTGATTGCCAAAGAGAATGGAGGGGCAAGCATCGAACTTGAAGGCAACTCAAAGCAATTTATTAAGCGCAAGTAAAGTCAAAATTTGAGAATTGGTGGTTAATGAAGATTGTGGCTGATGGCAAGAGGCCAATGTTAGAAGTGAATGTAGGAGCTCTCTTGCACGCACTATAAGGGCCAGTATTAAGGTGGCAGCGTACCTGGCCAGCCTTGGAGTAGGATCAAACAAGGAAAGCAGGAGAACAAAGATTGAGATGACCTTGGGAGATTCCCATGTCATATATCTTCCCAAAAACTATGTGAATCTTATCTCTATCTCCTCTGTTTAAGTGCATAATAGATAATAATCATCTAAATAAATAGAAAAACATTCATGGATTCTACAGGCAGATTTGACCAAATGCACATGAAAAGTCCCATCTCACCTAGTATAATTTTCTAAACAAATCACTAAAAATCAACTATATAAATGAATGTGTCAACTATATAAATGAAAACACAATCACGGATTCCACAAATCAATTTGATCTAACTCACATGAAAAGAGTCATCTCGCAAAATAGTCTTCGAAACCAGTCATCATATAACTGGATACACATATCTGAATTCTACAGATAAATTTGACTCAAAGCACACGATAACTCTCATCTCACCAAATAATTGTCTAAACCAGTCATCTGTACAACTAGATACCCATTAATGAATTCTACAACCCAATTTGATATAAAGCACATAGAAAGTCTCATTTCACCTAATAAATGTACAAATCAATCATCTAAATAACAAGATACATAGAAGTGGTTTATACAGACCATTTGACCTAAAGCACATGAAAAGTCTCATCTCACCTAATAACTTTCAAAACACCCGAGTAAACCTTATACCAAAAAATTTAACCTAAACCAAACATTTTTTGTTTCCCTTGAAGTTTTGACATGGGTAAAAAATCTTGCAATTCTGTAACCTGGATCCAAACATTTTTTTACTTAAAACATTGAAAACTTTGAAAGGAGTAAGACCTATACAGATTCTTCAATCTATCCCAAACTGTTTCTTCGTTAAATATTGAAAACTTTGAAAAGGGAACCTTACCTTTTGGGGCAGATCATAATCCATCATAAAGAAGCCAGGCTTCTCCACGCCCAGAACAATACCATTCAAGCAGGGACCTTTGACAAAGGTGGCATCAGTGCACGTGGTCTTCAATTTCAGATCTCCAACATTCACTGAGAATGTTGCAGAGGCAGCTCTTGAATAGACATCATATTTGCTCTTGATGGAACCCTTGGTTACCTTTCTTATGGGTTTTTCTGGTGGTGTATTTTCCATATTCCACCAACAAGACTCTCTATTCAGAGACAATACAGGCGATTTCAGAAGATATGGTCTATTTTTTTACCAGTTTTTCGTTCATTTCAGCTTAATTGAAGAGGTAGCGGATACCGAGTTCTATTTCCTGGCAAGCATTTGGCTTCAAAAAACAGACGATAGAACCTACCAAACATATTTAGAAGAAGAGACGCTAATGACTTTTGGTGGTTGTACTTTTATTATTATTTATTTGCATAAAAGATTCCCCGCCTTGTTGGATTAGAAAATTTATGCCTACCTTTCAAAAAAAACTTTCCCTTCGCTAGGGAAGTTGAATGCAATAGATTCCCCACTTTGTTGGATTAGGGAATTGATATTTTGAGGGGGAAAAAAATGAACTGGTTTTGTTAGGACTTTTTTGGTCTTGTCATGTGTATGTGTCATACTTATTATTTTATGTGATTTTTTGTATTTATTGAAGTCTTATTGGTTTTGCTAGGATTAAGAGTTTTTTTTGTTGCTCTTTTAAATGGTCTTCGCTTTTTATACTTTCACAACTACTACTTTCAGAGTTGAAAGTTTAACAATGACATTTAATGGATCCTTTGTCCAAACAACCTTAAAAATTTGTTTTGAAAGTGTCTCACAAGGTAAGTCTCGAGAACCACCACTTGATGTTGTTCTTACAATTCCTAAGTTTGATGAAACATGTAAATGGCTTGAGCATTTCACACTAATTGGTTATTATTTTGGCAAGGTCCCCCATGAAAGTGTTATTTGTAAATGGATTAGCAAATCCAAGCCCCATATAAGATTTAGTTGGTTGTCATGCTAAACCTTACAAAAGGATTTTTCCTTTTTTACTTTGTGAATGTTGGTCATGCCTAAGCAATTCTTCCTAGTGTTTATATGGCTTTTCTTCTTCTCTTTTCTCATGCTTAAACTTTAGACCCATGAATTTTCTATTACAAATGAAAAGTCTCTTTGTGTCATGTTGTGTCTCGCACTCATGCCCCTCTATTCCAAATGGTAAAGTAGAGACCCGAGTTTTTAATTTTCTATAGTTCCACTAAAGATTCTACTCCTTGGTGTTTCCTTTTGTTTCCCTCCTTTTTTCCTTGTTTGGGGATTGTCAAAGTTCAAGCTTTGAGCCTTCATTGTTCCCTTTTTATCCTAGAGATACTGGATCCCCGACCCTCCAAAACTTTTCTCTGATAATAACCTTACTGTTATGCATAAACAAAATAGTGCAGTAACATAAAATAAAACTAAAATCAACAGATAACAATCATACATGATTCACTCCATAACACATATATTTTGGTCACACAGAAACTCTTGGTTAGAGAGAAAAATTGCAATGGGGATGGCACCCACAACTTCACTACTGCAATAATAAAGAATGCTCGGTTAGAGCTACATTTAGCTATTTCTGATAGCTTACCCTGTTAGGAGTATCAAGATCAGTTAGATCTTCCTTACTAAAGGATTTTTTTACAACACTATATAAGTGTAGCACCTGGTTAAAGGATTTAGAATTTATAGACTTGGTTAGAGTCTTTAACCCTGTTAAAGGTTTCTCTTACAACTTCAAAATATTAAAATAAAATCATTACAAATATCTGCAACTTTACATCTGAAATGCTAAAGCAGATTCTATGTGCTCTGAATAAGATTACCTGGCTTGTAGCATACCTCGGTAACCCATAACGAAACTCGGTAAACCCTTCTGTTTACTCTGTTCTTCGACTGTTCACTGATAACCTTCTCAGTGACGTCTCTGTGTCTCTGTAACAGTCTTCCTTCATGCATACACTCTGTTATCTCTTATTGCCTCTCATATATCTAACCCTAGAATCATGTTGTATAAATAGATCTCTTATAGCGATGATCTGATTCATTGCTTCGATCTTACAAAAGATTCTTCGAATGAATAACTAAACAAAATATCTCATTGGTTAGATTGACCTTGTAATCATACACAAACTCATAGTGCAATTCCCAATGCAAAAACGGTTAGATGTGCCTCGATGTTGTAACACGTTTTCATGTGCATGTCCAGGTTCAATGTATCTGGTAAAACGTTTCACTCGGTGAGTTAACTTTACCACTCGGTAGCCATGAAACTTTACTCAGTAAACAGCTCGATGAATACTACGTTCTATGATTGCTTTCTTCAGTAACCGACTTCTCTGAGTGTACCAACTACATGATTCGGTAATACTAATCGACTAGAATATATAGTATGACTTTGGATATGAAACTAATGGCAATTTGATAAATAGTAACAATCTCCCCTTTTGACATTAGTTGAGATGTTTGACAAAAACTACTTACAAAGTCATAACTCAAAAACTATATACTTGACAAAATGACTATACTTGACAATATGTACAATAGTCAATAAAATAGTATATGCAGATATACTCCCCTTATCATTATCCTATACATAACTCTGAATTTTGCATGTTCGGTTATGTTCTGTACTTGTGTGCTCTGAATGCTCTATATATTCTGCTCGGTATACTCCCCTTGTATACAATACTCAAAATTGTGTTATCAAAACTGTACTACTCTCCAAGTGTAGAATTACTCCCCCTTTGCTGGGCTTTCCTCTTTGTAGTATCATAATATTACTCCCCCTTTTTGACAAACATTAAAAACTTAATTTCCATCCGGAGGCGGTAACTGATCAAAAATAGTCTTATACTTGGTCCGGGTGTCGGTGAGGGCGATTGAGAGTGAGGCCTTGAGACTTTCCATAAGGGAGTTTTGTGCTTGAATATCAGATAAGAGTGATATCAAGCCATCAAGAGTGCTTCCCTCTTGTGTAGTTGATAAGCTTGTAGCTCAGTTGAGTTGCTCCTGTACTGATGATAGATGAGGAAGGAATAATGTTTGAAGGGTCATTATATCCATCCTAATTTTATGCTCTTCATTCCTCAGTTCTAACTGTTGAGCCATGAGCTGTTGTAGCTTTTTGTAAAAATTCTGAACTGAATTAGGCTCAGTGGTCAACTTGGATGACAGATTGGTGATCTCTTTCTCAATTGCATCAATTTTATTTCTGATATCTTTAATAAATAAAGAAAATGTACATAATTTATAGAATAAATAAAGAATGTGCTTGAGTTGAGGGGACAACTCAGCAATGAATTTGACAAGTTTTACCTTGCCAACAGCAATTGATTTTTGTACTTCCTCTATCATTTTTGTTGTAAGCTCTTTATCCTTGAGCTTGCTTAAGTACTCAGATGCATCAACTCGAGATGTTTCAATCTGATTAAGGAGTTCATCCAACTGAATATGGATGGCTTCATTAGTTGACACTATTGCTGATGGTAGCATTTTTGTGAGTAGTGTCCTAACCTTCTGAAGTACTTTGTTCTTTTTCTGTATGGCCAGTTTCTTCTCCTGTTCGGCCTTTGCTTTGTATAGTTCACTGAATTCAGTGAGTGCTTGCCCTTTCAATTTGGAAATGTCTACATTGGGCAACACGATCGGTTTAGATAAGTCAAATTTAAAACCATGCTTTCTCACCTTCTTCTCTTTTCCTTTAGTCAGTGGCACTAAGACAAGTGCTTGTGAGGCTTGCTGACCCTTGGTAGATGCAACACTTTGGTCTATACCTGTAGTAGTTGCAGTGTCTTTGGGTGGTTCGGTGCTAGGGGTCTCAGCTGTAATATTTGTAGTGTTTGTCTGTGCTTGAGATGTTTGATCTTGGGTTGTGTCACCTGCAGCTTCAGATTTGTTGCCTTCGATAGCTTGCTCGGTGTCCTTGGGAGCTTCAGTTGAGACCGGTGGCTTCACTGGCGGATAAGGTTGAACTTGTTCTAAGACAGATTCACTAGAGACAAGTTTTGCATAAGTGGTGCCTTCAATCATTTCCTGCTTCGGTGTTGCTTCATCCATTACATCTTCATCGATTTGTATAGTGTCAACCGGGTCTAGACCTTGCTCGGTGACATCAACAATTTCAATTTGAGATTGTTCACCGACATCCTTTTGTTTGAAGATCTCGTGCCACTTGGCTTTAGTCTCATTTTCCACATCAATATATAGCCCATTCATCAATTTTAAGGCTCTCTGTTTCACAAGAAATTTTGAATTGTATGTGGACAAATGCTCCTTGATTTCAGCTACAGACATGTCAGGAAATAGATGGACTAGACTTCTTTCTCTTATTCGTCTTTCCAAATCCATTGCATATTTCCATCTGTTGTCAATATGTGAGTAGAGTTCACTCGGAAGTGACTTTGCTAGTTCTAATGGTGCTAACTAAAACTTCAGAAGTGTACATATGACAGCTTCTTCAATCTTTCGTTTCTCATCATTATTCCTAGACTCATACTTAACATATCTGAAAACTACAAATCCACCGTATTCTTTGAGATTGGCACAAAAAATTTCAACACTGTGAATGTTTACCTTTTTGCTTTTCACAACCTGGAATTTGTTTGCATCATCAGACTCTGTATCACTCGACTCTTTTGCCAAAATGAGTCTTCGAGTAGATTTCTTGTAAGTCTTAGTTACCTTAGGAACGACAACAATCTTTTGTTTCTTGCTCGATGATGCAGTTGATGCTCTGGTGTTGGGTCTCTTTGTTGGTGGAGTTGGTAGGGCCTTTGTGATGTCCTGTTTCTTTCTTTTTAGAACTTTTCCCTTTGGCAACTCTATGCTCAATGTTATTGCAGCCTCCTGTGCTTCTGATTCTTCCTCGGTAATGGCAAGATTGCCTTTGACAGTTGTAGAGGAGGATTCTTCTTCGAATTTCTCAGATAAAGCCTTTATCATCTTTGTAGCTTTTCTTGTAGCCTTAGGAACTACAATGCTCATTTTTACTTTCTCCTTCACCTCTTCATAGGTTCCATACCTTAGTTCAGTTGCATGCCTTGGCAATGATAGATAGGCATCAATTTGTTGTTGTGTGATATCATAATCAATTTCATAACCCATTAGTTGCAACGATTGAATCCTCGGTTCAACAACATTTACATAGCAATAATCAGTGTCAACTTCAAAACATATATTGTCCTTGTATTTTTCGACCAGCTATGGTGGGATCCTGTACCTGTTGTGCATTTTCTCTTGGAATTTGCTAAAGTAATCATCCATGATATCATTAAAGTTATCTCCTAACTTCTTGATGTAGTCATTGATTTGATGGGTGATAGGTCGATGTAGCTCCCATACTACTTTACTGACTAAGGGAAAGAACTTCTCAAAATAGAAAAACATACATACAAGTAGTGAACCGAACTTTAGTGTGTTTGCCGAGTTTTTCTTCTTTGGCTTCCTTATTGTGTTCAGGTTCTCAAATAAGTTCTTTAGTAGCACTTCACATAAGTCTACTTTCATTCCCTTCTTTACTATTTTGTAGGCCAGGTCCACTGCAGCACATGGTACACTGTTTTCCCTTGCAGATTGGAAGAAACAGTAACCAATAACTCTGATTGCAAATTTTAGTTTAGCATCAATGACATTATTCAATTTTAGTCCTTGGTAATCGGATTCTACTCCGGTTAGACTGATTAGCTCCTTTTGTGATATCATTTTCTGTGCACGAGCATGATCGTAGATGGGATATCCGGTGATCAGGTGAATGACTTCCTTCGTGATATTGAACGGTTGCTCTTGTAGCCACATGAAATCATCATGTACTATGCTCAATACAAACTTAACCCATTGGGGTTTGAACACACGGGGATAAACTAGGGCTTCAGTTAATCCCTTGATTCTGATATGCTCGAATTTGCTATCTAGTTTGCCATCAGTGCACAGTTCATCATATGGGTCACTAATCTCTACATGACCGAGTTCCTCAACATGACATTTGGTAAAGAATCTGACATCTTCTATCAACAAGACTCGATCCGGGATGAGTGAAAATGCAGTTTTATCATCCGGTTCTAAGGCAACTTTAGGAGTTAGGGAATATTTCAGCGAGGGCTTCTCCACATTTTGGACAACTACAGGGTCTTGGATCTTGGGCGCCATGGTAGATTTCGGGTAAGATTCGACAAGTCATCCTTTAGGGTTTACAAGTGACTGACTCTTCACACTCGGTAGACAATAGCAATTTGACTAGATCAAAAACCAACTAAACAGTGTGAATAGATTGATGTAAATACCTCGAAATTCACTCTGAATGAAGTTTGATCGCTTTGATTCGCTTTGCTCTGCTTCTCGAAAACTTGGGTGAATGAAAATGACTGCGAAAACATTTTTAAGTACTCAAAAATACCTTATCGGGCTCCGTGCAAGCTAGGTCAAGATATTAAATGCACTTGGTTCACCTTTTACCGATTTACTCCATTTTTTGTTTTCATCGAGTACCCAACTTAGCTTCATTAACCGACTTGACAGGTTTCCTGTATAGTATATAAACTGACTAATTGCATCTTAACTATGCAGATTTTGAATTTTGTACATAATAGAATAGGAACTGTTATGATTCAACTTTTAAAGAATGCAATCCCTTCATACCTTTTCTTGACTAATTTGAAATAGGTGCACCTAACTCGGTAGGTAAGGTGCTTTCTTCATCAGACATAATTTCTTTCTTTTTCCAAATCATCTTGAATTTTTCTTTTATCTCTTCAGTGTCTCTTCTTGGTTGATCTCTGCAATCTCCAGCTAAATGTCCAGCTTTGTGACAATGAAAACATGCCATACCGGGATTTCTCCACGATCTTCGGTTGTTCATTCCAAATCTTATAAAACAATTGGCACTTATATGTCCATATCTTCCACAACATTCGCACCATATCCTTGTATTGTAATCCCATGGTACTGCTGCATATTGTCGGTAAGGATCTGTGTGAGTTCGGTAACCTCCAGTGTTTGCTCGATGTGGATACTTCATGTAGTTCTTTTGCTTAAACCAGCACTTCTCGTTACTATGTCCATATCTATTGCAGTTTTTACAAAACCCTTTGAATTTTGCCTTCTAATAGTTGTTAATAGACTTTGTCCTGCATTGATTAGGTGTGTGACCATATTTATTGCAATTATAACAATATCCATTGGACTTAGAGATATTTGGTTGCTTACCTTTTCTGATCTGGCATATGTTGGCAGTATGACCTTGATTTCCACAGTAGTAGCAAATAGGCTTCTTCCTTTTGATGTTATTCCTTTTTTTGGCTTGTTTTGATGATTCTCCTCTCTCGGTAGTATGAATTCCTTTCTCAGTAGAGTCTTTTCCTTTGTAATCGAGTCCTCCATTTTTGTAGAGTCTTCTTGTATTCAGTTGTTCATCCAACATCTTTGATGCTTCATAACTTTTCTCTAATGATTCTTTGGATTTATTTTCTATTTCAAGTTCACCAGTCAACCTTGATACTTCAAGTTTCAATGATTGATTTTCATCATTCTTCAGAATTGCTTCATGATGTGCACAACCTAGTTGATCTGCCATATTTTGTTGAATACCAATTAACCTTATGATTTCATCATCCTTTTTAGATACTAGAGCTTCAAGTTGTTGTTTCTCTCTTTGTAGATTTCTTGCTTTATCCTCAGCTATCCTTAATGCATCTAGATTTTTAGTCATTTGTGTACTGAAATGTTCATGTTCTCTTTTCATTGCTTTTAGTTGATCAGCCAATGCTTTGTTCTTTTCTTTCAACATTCCAATCATTTCTTTAGTCTCTTCAGATATACTGTTCTCAGATGATGTCTCGATTTGTTCTACTAGCTCTTGAGAATCCTGCAAGTCACCAGATAATCTTCTCCTTACTTTTAGAGATTTTTGCATTTGCCTTTGCATGTCTGCAATCACTTGATTTGCATTATCCAGCTCTTCTTGAAGATGCACAATCCTCCGAGATTGTTTGTAGCCTTCCATTGCTAAGATCTTTCTCTTTAGGTAGTTAAACCGTTTTCCAAGATTCAAGCTCTAATACCAATTGTTAGGCCCAATATAGAAAGCTAATGTACTAAGAGGGGAGGGGTGAATCAGTACTCCAAAACTTTTCTCTGATAATAACCTTACTGTTATGCATAAATAGAATAGTGCAATAACATAAAATAAAACTAAAATCAATAGATAACAATCATACATGATTCACTCCACAACACATATATTTTGGTCACGCAGAAACTCTTGGTTAGAGAGAAAAACTGCGGTGGGGATGGCACCCACAACTTCACTACTGCAATAATAAAGAATGCTCGGTTAGAGCTACATTTAGCTATTTCTGATAGCTTACCCTGTTAGGAGTATCAAGATCAGTTAGATCTACCTTACTAAAGGATTTTTTTACAACACTATATAAGTGTAGCACCTAGTTAAAGGATTTAGAATTTATAGACTTGGTTAGAGTCTTTAACCCTGTTAAAGGTTTCTCTTACAACTTCAAAATATTAAAATAAAATCATTACAAATATCTGCAACTTTACATCTGAAATGCTAGAGCAGATTCTATGTGCTCTGAATAAGATTACCTAGCTTGTAGCATACCTCGATAACCCATAATGAAACTCGGTAAACCCTTCTGTTTACTCTGTTCTTCGACTGTTCACTGATAACCTTCTCGGTGACCTCTCTGTGTCTCTGTAACAGTCTTCCTTCATGCATACACTATGTTATCTCTTATTGCATCTCATATATCTAACCCTAGACTCATGTTGTATAAATAGATCTCTTATAGCGATGATCTGATTCATTGCTTCAATCTTACAAAATATTCTTTGAATGAATAACTAAACAAAATATCTCATTGGTTAGATTGACCTTGTAATCATACACAATCTCATAGTGCAATTCCCAATGCAAAAATGGTTAGATGTGCCTCGATGTTGTAACACGTTTTCATGTGCATGTCCAGGTTCAATGTATTTGGTAAAACGTTTCACTCGGTGAGTTAACTTTACCACTCGGTAGCCATGAAACTTTACTCAGTAAACAGCTCGGTGAATACTGCATTATGTGACTGCTTTCTTCAATAACTGACTAGACTGTTCATACCGACTTCTCTGAGTGTACCGACTGCATGATTCGGTAATACTAACCGACTAGAATATATAGTATGACTTTGGATATGAAACTAACGACAATTTGATAAGTAGTAACACCCCGACCCTCTCTCTTCATTTTCTTCCCTTTGGCTTTTGCTTTCTTATTAGTGTTAGATGTTAGGCTTTAAGTGTTCAGTTATTGCCAAGTGAACTAAGAAGGTTCAATCCCTGACCCCCACCCTTGGTTTTCTCTTTGAACATCAGACGCCATGTGTTTAGTGTTCACTTGGTGACAAGTGAACGCCAAATTCTCAACACTTGATTCTAGTGTATTGTATTATTTAGTGTTTGTCTACCTTTCAAACCTTCGACTTCCAACCCCGAATGTATTTAATGTGGTGGGTATCTTGCTTATGTAAGCAACCCACCTATATAAAGGTGTGAGAACAAGTCCATTTGTCATTGTTTGTGTTCGAATTTAGCTAAGCATTTTTAGCAATCGAGCTTGTGCTCTAGCTACCCTATCATTGAATTCTTATGCTCTAGCTCATGCTTACTCCCTGTTAATGAGCGGGATCTTTTTTTTGATATTCGCAGGTTGGTGCTTTTGTGTTTTGCTTTTGTGTTTTATTTGTGTGTTGTCTTTAGGATGTCCTTAAGAGTTTTTGGTGGCTTTGAGTTATTTTGCTTCTTTTTTTTGGTTTTCTTGTTTTCACCAAATATCTCAGTGTGGTCATCTTAGTAATCCCTCAAGATCAGGTGATAGTTATTTGGTCTTCCTTTTCGTTTTGACCTAACTAAGACTACTAACCCCGCATGTGTCCTAGTCCCCTTTGTAGGACAAACTTAGGGTTTGATTTGCAAACCCTTCCAAAACAAAATAAACCATAATAAAGATACTATGTTAATCATGTACTTAAGGTTTTAATGAGATAATCAAGACTTAGGAAAATAAGTGCAAAACATCAGCCTTTCAAATATCAAACTTTGAAGTTTTTCCTTGTTCAATTAGCGTAAAGTAATGTCCAAAGTAATTGCGATCCTTGATCCTTGAAAGGGGGTTATACTTTAAATTCACAAACATCGGACATTGGGGATAATCTTTTCACTATAAAAAAAAGAAAAAAGATCGTGAACCTTGAAACCACTATCCTTGACCTCGGAATAAAGAAAAGAAATGGTCATCAGTAGTTATGAATTGGGGGTTCTCCTTATTGAGTTCATTGAAGTTTGAAGAAATTCAACTCAGATGCTCCAACCTCTGATCCTCACAAAGGAATGAAACCTAAGTATTGCACACATCAGGGATTAGGGGTGCCCTTTCCCACATTCACCAAAGTTTGGAAAGTCTTACTCTATACCCCCAACCCCAAAAGAGAAATAAAGCAATGATCATTGCTAGTTGGCCATTAGTGATCTTCTTTCCAAGGTTCAATAAAGTTTGAAGAAACTCAGCTTAGTCACCCCAACCATCAATCCCACCATACCTTTAATGCATTCCACTATTTGGAGAACTTGAGGGATTGAGGGTTCTATTTCATTGTAACAATGCCCAAGGGATCCTTGATATTGGACTTTGAGTAAGGTCATTTTTCAAGACTTGTGCAGAACTTCAAGATTGTCAATTTGGTAACTCTAAGCACTATCATAGTGGAATAAATGTACTTTTATTATTATCATGATGGCCAATGATTTGATTATAGTTAACTAATATGAAATTATGTTGACTGACTTAACATATTTCTTTGCAAAAAAGATTGTCAAAGGAAAAGTAAGGAAAAGGAGTTGAATGAGTCACTAATGAAGTATCAGTTTAAGGGGTATTTGCCACCTTAAAAGATGGTTCCAAGGATATTGATATTTTAGATACAGACCTAAGACATGTGGACGTGAAATAATTTCCAAAAACGATGAAGGATGAGAAAAATAAGACTCTGTGGGCTACATCATCTGCAAGGTGAGGACTAGTTCAAGCAACTACACTCCCTATAAATCTTTAATCCCTAGATTTGGCAGTGGCTCGTTGTAAGCTTTGATCTTTAAATATCTCACCAAAAGAATTAAACAACTCAATTTCTTTAAATATGGAAATGAACTAATACGTCATCAATATATGTATAAATAATGAAATTGCATCTTGCATGTAAAACATCTAACATCTCATATGTAACAATATCTTATCCAGAATGTAGAGTACCAGAATAATATTCAAGAAAATGACTTAGACTTCCATGTCCAATTAGTCATTGCAATACATGCAATGATATGAAATATACAAGTAATCATAAACAATGAATTCTCCAGCTACCACTAACCAAATGGTCATCTACAAGCCAAGAGACAAAAACATGGCTCAAGTGCTTTTCTGCCCAACCACAAAGCTTGCGCTTCCCTAGAGTTCTTCCTACCTGAAGGACACCCAACCTTTCACAAGAATCATAGCAACTAGAACAACAAGCATGATGGAATTCGATGGAACCTGTTACATCTACATGCATTTGAAATTTTATGCCATATCAACAAGATATGTTAGTGAGAACATAATAACATTCATCTATTTGAATGGTACAATAGCTTGGACAAGAATATAAACTGTAATATAGTAGGTAGATCTAGAAAAACAAATATTTTTCCCTCTGTGAACCCATATTTAGCACCCATTCTCGAAGGTAAACCATCACGCACATAGAAAAATAAGACATAACATGCATATGCCCAATACAAATATTTCTTATTATTTTCACACAACAATGATAAATGCACAATTTTCAATGCAATTTAGTTCTTGCTAAGTTTTCATGACAAATATAATGCACATTACTATGAATGATAACTATATGGCAAATTTAAGTATGCATTATATGTTTTAAATAAAACATTTATCTTGTATTCTAACATATGTTAGTTTGTCATTCATATGTATAAATATATTGGTATACATGCATACATATGTAATGCATAAATCCATATTATGAGTCAAATTTAAATTCTAATTTTTACAATCTTTTGGTATGATAGTGAATATACACTAGCCAAACACACACACACACACACACACACACACACACACACACACACACACACACACACACACATTTATTTATTTATTTATTTATACATACATATATGCATATACATACATATATATGTATGTATATGTATATACATATATGTACATATGTACATATATGTATATATACATATATACATATATACATATATGTATATATACATATATACATATATGTATATATACATATATACATATATACATATATGCATGCACACACACACACACACACGTATAAATGACATGATACATTCACATAGATTTGTAGATTGGATGGCTTTTTAACATAAAAGAGGGTAGGTCAGTTTATATTTAACACATTTATTTGCAAGGATAAGCTACAACTATCATATGCATGAGTTAGCAAATTAAAGTGCATAATTTATGTGGTAAAAACACATAACAATCCTCGCTTTTGGGCATTATGCTAAATCAAACAAAACTACATACATATACATATTGTTTTACAACAATGAGGAGCTGACGATGTAAGAAGAAAGTGCTGGAAATTGCTCCAAAGTATTGTTGTCCAAGGCATCCAACTTTGCTTGTACAAGTGTGGCCTTCAAAATAACTATAATCTGCTCAAAACTTAGATGTTTTTTCTTCAAAACTATTGGTTTTTTCCTTTGCTAAATTACAGTGCATAATCTTGAAGAAGATACATAGGGCTTTGACAAGAGGTGGACATGTTTTCTTACTTTTTTTTCCCAAATAAAACTATTATTTAACCAATTTTATTTATGGGTGTAGACACTAAAAATTGGTATCACCTGAGTTCTTCATTTTTAACCTAATCACATGTGTAATCTTCATTATTCTTGTTATCTTGTCCCGCTTCTCCTTTCTCATTTTTTGTCTAGATCATTTCATTTTCTTCTCATTTTGAATTTGGGGTTTCATTTTATCCTTATCTTCATCCCCTTGGCGTTAGTTCGTTCCCTTTTCATTTCTGCAGTGTTAGTTTACCTAGTTTTGTCTTGATTAGGGTTTTTTGCTTCCTTTTTAGTCCAATCGGTTCTCGCTTCCCAATATTTGTCCCATTGGCTTCATTTTTTCCCTATTCTTGTTTTATGGTTTCATTTTTACCTCTTCTCCCACCCCATGGTGTCACATTCATCCCTTTTATATCCATTGACCTTCTTTGACCTAGCTTGCCCGCTTTTACTCAGTTTTACACGATTTGGCCTAATTTCCCCATTTTCGCTCAATTATGTCCATTTTTTATCTGAACCTTCCCAATTCTTCCCAATTTCACTTAATTTGACCAAAATTGGCATAATTTGACCCATTTAAGGTCTTCGGGCATCAGTTTGACTAATTTGCCCTTTTACCTACTTAATTAATTCTTTAATTAATTAAGCTTCTTTACTAATTATTCTTCCTGAATCATTCATCATTTAATCATCTCCTTTAATATTAATTAAATCATTTATATTATTTCATTAATTTCAAGTTTACACTTTAATTAAATGTTCAATTTCTATCTCCCATAATTGAATAATTTATTTAAATTATTCAATTAGCTAATTTATGTCATAATTGCATAAATATTTTTATTTATTTAATTATTTGTCCTATTTATCCTCCTAATTTTCGAGAATGGCAATAGTATCTTGGATATTTATGATATTTTCCTTAATATTCAAAAATCCAACTTTTTAAAAATATCTCATTATATCTTAATTTTAAATTTGAAAATGAGGTATGTATCCTCAAAAAATCAGTTTTTTGCTTTTTCTCCACTTTTTTTTCATCATCTTCATCCTTCTTCGAATGCCATCTTTGTCGTGCGCTCAATCAAGTCCGTCCATCTCATCAAAAATCTTTTCAATCTTGTTCGTCCATCAAATTCCTAGTTTTCTATAAATTGAGAGCTCTTTCTTTGTCAAATCAACTAACTTTCAAGTAATTTTATTCTGTCCAAATATCTTAGCAGTCTAACTTTAGCATAGTTATTTTGTCCAATTGTCCAATGAATCAACTTTTCGAGTAATTTCATTTCGGCCAATTTCCTAGCAATCATCCATTTTAGCATTAACATCATAATCACATACTTCAAGTAAATCTTGATATCATATCACACTTTCTTTTTTTGTATTCATGTATCCTTGCATACAGAGAGCGACAAATCTCCATCAAAGTTAAAGAAGAAACAACAAGGCCACATTGAAAGAATGTGTTCGTAATGATGTTTCGTTTTGCATTTTCTGCATTTTGTTTCAACATATTTGTTGGTTAGAATAGGGTAAATGCACATATACTTGAGTTTGTGATTAGCTTAGATAGGACATTCATGCTTTGGTTTTGGTTTTCTAACTTAACTCGATTTTTCCCGATCTACATCTTGTGAACAATAGGTATTTTATGACATCTTTGTGAGTTTCTGATCATTTGGAGGTACCCAAGAAGCAACTTTCCATTAAAAATCAAGACTTTCATCTTTTGTGCCTCTAGAGTTAAGACCTACACACTTGGCACCCAGACCTACACACTTGGTCAAGGAAATTACGCACTTGGTCAAGGAAACAATGCAGTTGGTCAATAAAACAATGTAGTAGGACATACTATTTGGTTTTCATTATTGATGACTAACATGCAAGGTTTTTGATAATTGGATGTATCACATGTAGAAATTTTATTAATTATCTAGTTTGTACTTGCATATTTTGGAAGACCTAACTTGTGCGTGCAGGTTAATTGATTTCAATTTTAGTTCACAATCTTCATCTAGATCCTAATTAGGAGGTCAATTGATTTCATTTTCAATTCACAATATTCATCTAGATCCTAATTAGGAGGTCAATTGATTTCAATTTCAATTCACAATCTTCATCTAGTCCTAAATAGGAGACTAATTGAACTTTCAATTCAAGTTACAGTCTTCATCTAGTCCTAATTAGGAAGCTAATTGAACTTTCATTTTAGTTACAATCTTCATCTAGTCCTAATTAGGAGGCTAAATTG
Source organism: Cryptomeria japonica (assembly GCF_030272615.1). Lineage (NCBI taxonomy): Eukaryota > Viridiplantae > Streptophyta > Pinopsida > Cupressales > Cupressaceae > Cryptomeria > Cryptomeria japonica. The sequence goes on along the minus strand of NC_081410.1, from coordinate 55,248,618 downwards.
AACTTTCAATTTTAAGTTAACATTTTTTAAGCTTTAAAAACAAGACCTACGCAGAGGACGAGAACAAGAACAAGAACAAGAACAACAAAGACAACAAGAACAAGAATGAAAACAAGCTTTTCAACCAACTCCTGCACCTCCTTAATAAGATTTGACACTTATGTTTCACCAATTTCACTTATTTCATGCTTAATTTGTTGTTTTATCTTACCAATTTATGAAATTGAGTGGAATATCTCTGATTTGCAGAAACTATGCACTTGGTCAAGGAAGTCGTGCAGTTGGTCAAGGAAACGGTGCAGTTGGTCAAGGAAACTGTGCAGTTGGTCAAGGAAACTATGCACTTGGTCAAGGAAATAGTGCAGTTGGTCTCTGGAGTTGTGTAGTTGGCATGTATTGAAAATTTATAGATTAGGGTTTTGTCTATTGATTTTCAAGGCTTTCAGTTGTATTTAGTTATAAGATTTCAAGGGTTACTAATCAATTTGTGTAGCATCTTAGCATCTGTGGGATGAAGATCAAAGCAAATCCAACTACTAATTTGTTTGGTGCGAGACGATTTTCAAAGATTAAATGCTCAAACAAATTTATGTGATTTATTTTCCATTAGAATAACTCACATTTGAATTTTCTTAATGGGAATTGACATGGATTGCCTTATGTTTAGTTTAGCTCACAACTTCTTTCTTTAAAAGGGAATGAACCTTTGTTTTTCATATTTTGAGCACTTGCTCGTTCTGAAGGGTGGGCCCATTATTGCATCAAGTATCTTTCAACACGCCTTCAGGGTCTTGGGAGAAAGAAAAAGGTGATAACAACACCCATGTTTCTTTTTTAGTAGAGGGATATCTTTGATTGGGGATTTCATCACCTCGTAAGGGTATTTCAAAACAAGAATAGCTTTGGGGATTTCATCACCTCTTAACAATTTTCAAGTTGCATCCCTCTTTGGGCTGCTATAAAAGGCTTTGCCAAAAGGTTGCTTGTGGCCGGAGTGCAATCTGAATTTAGGTCCTTTATCAATCTGTGAGATCTGCAATCCTAAAAAGAATTTTATTTCTCCAATCATAGACATTTCAAATTCTTGCTGCATTTTAATAGAAAATTCTTTACATAATCCATCTTCTCCTCCAAAGATTATATCATCAACAAATACTTCTATAATCAAGATGTCATCATTAGTTATTTTATAATATAAGTTGTTGTTTGCATTTCCTTTAGTAAAACCAATCTTTAAAAGATATTTATCCAATCTTGCATACCAAGCTCTTGGAGCTTGTTTTAAACCATACAAAGCTTTTATTAACCTGCAAACCATATCATTGTCATCTGTCAAAGAAAATCCATCAGGTTGTTCAATGTATACTTCCTCTTCAAGATCTCCATTTAAAAATGCACATTTAATATCCATTTGATAAACTTCGTAGTTCTTGTGTGCTGCAAAAGCCTAAAATAATCTGACTGCTTCAATTCTAGCTACCGGTGCAAAGGTTTCATTGTAACCAACTCCTTCCTTCTGAGAATATCCCTTACACACTAGTTTTGCTTTATTTCTGACAACCTTACCATCTTCATTGAGTTTGTTTCTAAATACCCATTTGGTTCCAATTACATTTTTATCTTTAGGTCGGGGAACTAATGTCCAAGTGTTGTTTTTCTCAATTTGTTCTAATTCTTCTTCCATAGCTTTAATCCAAAATTTATCTTCACATGCCTCGTTAACAAATGATGGTTTAATTTGAGAAATAAGACATACCTCTTCATTTGCTAATCTTCCTCTTGTCATAACTCCTTTAAACTTGTTTCCAATTATCTGATCTTCAGAATGATTCAGTCTTACATATCGGGGTGTCTTTGTTTGTTGTTGTTCCTCAATTACTATGGAATTCTCAGATGATACCGGGGTAACTGGATCTTTATTCTGCATCGGTGGATTCAGTGTAGGTTCATTTGTCAAAATTTCTATTGCTGGTTCATAGTCTATATACCTTGAAGTTCCTCTGAATTGTTCATCAATCTTTACATTTGTGCTTTCAACAATTTTCTGCAATCTTTTGTTAAAACATCTATATGCCTTGCTCTTAGATGAATAACCAAGAAATATTCATTCATCACTTCTAGGATCAAATTTGCCAATGTACTCATCTCTTCTGATATAACATTTACTTCCAAAAATTCTGAAATACTTAAGAGTAGGAGTATTACCAAACCATAGTTCATGAGGGGTCTTACCAGTTTCACCTTTGATGTGAACTTTGTTGAATGTATAGACCATTGTACTGACTACTTCTCTCCAATATACATGTGGTAGGTTTGATTTTGATAACATACTTCTTGCTGCATCCAAGATAGTTTTGTTTTTCCTTTCAACAACTCCATTCTGCTGTGGTGTCCGAGGTGCTGATAGCTGTCTTCTGATTCCATTCACTTCACATAATGTATTGAATTCCTTGGATGTAAATTCACCTCCTTGATCTGATCTTAAACATTTGATTTTCTTACTGGTTTCATTTTCTACCATTGCTTTGAACAATTTGAACTTTCCAAGTGCTTCTGATTTTTCTCTGAGAAAAGTAACCCAACACATTCTAGAATAGTCATCAATGATTAGCATGAAATATCATCACCTTGTAAGATTTTAGTTCTAGCTTGACCACATAAATCCGTGTGAATCAAATCAAGAGCATTATTTGATTTTTCTGGAATACTTTTGAAACTAGCTCTAACTTGTTTTCCAAATTGACATTCCTTACATATTGTATTCTGAGGTTTGACAATTTTAGGTAAATCTCTAACTGCCTTAGTAGTACCGATCTTCACCATGCAATCAAAGTTTACATGACAGAGTCTCTTATGCCATAACCAACTTTCATCTATATGTGCAATTAAGCATATCTTTTCATTGTTATTCAAATGAAAGATATTACCTCTAGTCTGATTATCGGTTGCAATTTCCAATCCAATTCTATTCATGATTTTGCATTTTCCATTTTTGAATTGTAATTGAAATCCTTTCTCAACTAATTGAACAACACTCAAAAGATTATGCTTTAATCCTTCAACATAGTAAACATTGTCAGTGTTATGCTTACCATCAAGAGATATTGTACCCTTACCTTTGATTGAACAAGCTTTGTCATCTCCAAATCTCACTAAGCCTCCATTGTATTCTTGAAAGTTCAAGAATTTACCTTTGTCTCCTGTCATATGATGTGAGCATCCTGAATCAATGATCCATTCATCCTTTACTTCAACTTTAGCTGCCAAGGCCTATACTATTGGTTGAGCAGTAGGTGTCGGTTGATCTTCTGTTATAGCAACAAAAACCCATCCATTGTCTGTTGGATCCTCATTAGAATCATCAGTCACACCTTCATCAGCAATGTAACAAGATTTGTCTTTATTCTTCTTAAATCTGTATATCTGATATTCAGGGTTAGGCTTGTATGTTCTTATAGCTTCAACTTTTAGTCTAGCGTGTCTATCAGGACATCTTGAAGCCATATGACCAATCTTATTGCAGTTAAAACATTTAAAGGGTGCTTTACCTTCATACTTACTTCCAATTGGACCTTTAGGCATTTTCCTTGCAAATAGTGCTTCAAGTTCTTCAAGTTCTTCATTTTCTTTCCTACTTTCTTCAAGTTCTCTTGCATAAAAGGCTTTCCAATCAGATTTGTCAAATGATGGAGCAGATGATGTTGATGCTTTAAAGGCCAAATCTGTCTTTATAGTAGCAATAGGACCAAATTCTTCAATTTCAAAAGCTGAAAGTTTCCCAATTAATGTATCCCTAGTAACTGATGTATTAGGCATTGTTCTTAACTCATTTATAGCAGTGACTTTCATTTTATATGCCAGTGGCAATCCTCTCAAAACTTTTGAAACAATTTCAACCTCACTTAAGGTTCCTCCACAACATTTAATACCCAAAACAATTTCATTTACTCTTTCCATAAAAGCAAAAATCCTTTCATCTTCTTCCATTTTTCAGATGTTCATACTTGACCTGGAAGCTTTCAAGTTTTATAATTTTGACTATGGAATCTCCTTCATTTAGTGTTTCCAAATGATCCCAAATAGCTTTAGCAGTAGACCTATCTGATAGTCCCATGATTTGTTGATCTGATAATGCGCTCAAAAGTGCTTCTCTTGCTTTGCAATCATTTTCCTCATCTTTAGTCAAGTTAGTTGGACTAGGCTGACCTTGTACACCAGCAGTATAACCATTCTTTGTAACATCCCAGATGTCTTTTCCAATGCAATTTAGATGTGTCTCCATTCTGATATTCCATATGCCATAGTTGGTTCCATCAAGTTTAGGACTGCCCTTCCTGAAATAATTAGTAGACATTGGATCTCCTCAAGTTGTTAAACTTCTGCAAAAGAGGACTAAGCTCTGATACCAATTGTTAGGTCTCGGAGACAACTGAGAGGGGGGGGGGTGAATCAATTGTCAAATAAATTCAAACCAAAAACAACTTAACCAACTTAATACTTAATACCGGTAAACCAGTTCAATATGTCGGTAGACAGTTTTAATAGTTAATTGCTATACCGATAAGGATTAGTGCATGAAATATAAACACAAAGTCATCCACAACACATAACACCAATATTTGTAAGGGGAAAAACCACGGTGGGAAACCTTACCCACAATTAGATGATACTACTGCAGATAGTAAGTGTACATAAATGGGGTCTGCACATGCAGAAAGGCCAACTGCCTAGAGCTCACTGCTCAATCACAAAATGGGAGTCACACTAACTACAGTTGGATGGTTAAATCCAATAAGAATGTACTGCACAAAATAGCATCTTCATATGCTGGATTCAGTATCGATGTAGTTTTGATTGTCTTCACAAAAACCCTCCTTCAATCTTCAAATGATGTCTACGTGTATAGCTCTGCTTATTCTCGCATATACCCTCACACAATCCTTTTTTGCATTCCACATTTGATCTTACATTTATACCATGACCTAAGACCAATTTTAGTAGGTCGACTCTATAAGATATTACAATAAAAAAATTTTACAAACAATATAATATCTGATGCAATAACCGATTGAACATGTCAGATTAATGCATTTACAACAATAATTAATCATCTCCATAGCGTGCTCATGCTAATCTGGAAAAGATAAATCTGTCGGTGTAACCCTGGACCTATTTGTCGGTAACAACAAATATGCAAATATGAATATACCTATAAACAAAACTCCAGGACATGATGTCCAAATGATGTCTTCGACATAACCATATGTTTTCCATATCATTCCAAGTGTCGGTGATCATTATATCTTGCCGGTGTACTAGATACCGGTGACTGTGCATGAGTCACTTGCTTGCCGGTGAATGTTGTTGATTCTCCAAAGTGCCAGAGTTGATAAGTGTTTAGTAGGTGTTGACATCAATGACAAAACCATACCAAAATACCAACAAGATTTTGGTATGCCCAAAAATTATGCGTTGTGTAAGGGAGAGCCAATGCTACCAAAATATCTATCTATCTGCATTATTTCAATATTTGGAGAAATCCAAGTGAGGACTAAGCAAGTAGAATCATCTTTCCAGCCTAGGGAATGCATGCTTCAAAAGAGTTTTTTTTATCTGTTAATACGAATTAAATCTGGGCTAATATAGGCCCCTTTCAATGTCAACTCTGAGTGTGTTTCAGAGTCAAGTCTGTTAGACAACTCAGATAACCAAAGGACAACTGAGGGGGGCGGGGGTGAATCAGTTGTCACCGGATTATAGAACTTTAAGCATTCAAAACCTTATTATTGGAACACATAAACACAATACCAGAATGCATTAACCAAATACTGGAATAACTGATGTAGAAATTAAACATAAACATAAATCACAGAACAATTACCATCCATCTAGAACCCATGACACCAAGATTTTTACGTGGAAAACACGGTAAATGGAAAAACTAGGGTGGGAAGCCTACCCACAGTCAGATAATACTTTTGCAGTAAGTGTGTGATTACAATATGAGGGGCTTGCACATGCAGGAAGGCCAAAAGCCTATAGCGCATTGCTCATCACTAAAGGAGCCTCATTGACTACAAAATAAATCCATACTACAATCCGGAAAGAAGAATGAAAATCAAGTATAGCATCTCTTATGCCTGAGTACAATTCTGATTAAGCTCAGTACCAGAGGTCTTAAACCTCTTACACAAACCCAATTCAATCACGTATGATCGACCAAACCTTCTGCATATGATTACAACATTATTCGCACACAAATCATCCCATAACCTTGACCTATGATCTACAAAGAGATCTTACACCATATTTATACCAACCCGGGACCTAAACAATTAGGTGAGCCACCTAAAAGATAATACAATAAGTTCATAACATAAACCTACAATCCAATGATCAACCAAGGTGTCTTAGGTCAAAAACAATGTAAACCAATGATTAAATCCCATCGATAATGCATCAGGTACATCCTTCAACATGTTACATAAATCGACCCATAACCTAGAAAGCACCAGATGCAAAATAGGTCATCATAAACCAAATTCAACACCACCGATCAACAGGAACATGAAAAAGATAACCAACAACATCCTAAAAGCCATTTAGAAGCCGCACCAACACCACTTATCATGTGCATCAAAAGATCTTCAACAAAGCTCTACCGGTAAAACCCTTAACGATGACCAAAAGGCTTACTAGAACAAATGATATCTCCTGAGTCATCAAATCCTGAAGCAACTGATCATGATACACATCTGAATAGCATGAATGATAGATACAAACCAATTCCATAAACCAAAACATATCGAAGCATACCAGATCAATATCATAATCCAACCACTCTACCAGAACCAACCGAAAACCAGTAAACAACCAAAATAGTTGGTGTTGCCATCAATGCAACACATAATCAATTCCTCCAAATTGCCAACAATCTCCCCCTTTGGCATTGATGACAACACTAGATGTGAAAAAAATCCAAGTGCTAAGAAATGGCAAACAGGTCTCCCCCTATGGAAGACAACCAACAATCTCCCACAAAATGATATAGCGATGAAGCTCTGAACCAAACTCCCCTAATGAATATATCTCTCCCTTATGTTTTTCACGAGAATAAATCTCCCCCTTTGACATCAATGTCAGAAATCTAACATAAACATCAATAAAAAATTATAAATCTTTTGAATCTTACAGCTGACTACTCCCCCTGAGTAGTAGCACCACCACATCAATCTGGAATGAGTAATAGCTCTGATAATGCATACCAAACAGATGCCAAAAAACATCACTCAGGTCTGTACCGGAGGGGCAGAAACCCCTAATTTGTCTCTGAAGTACTCAAATGATTCTTTAGGCAAAGGTTTAGTGAAGATGTCTGCAATCTACTCTTTAGTGTTCACATAAACCAGTCTGACTTCTTTTTCTTCCACCTTTTCCTTCAAAAAGTTATACTTGATAGATATGTGCTTTGTCTTAGAATGAAATACCAGATTCTTTCATATATCAATAGCAACAGAGTTATCACAGTGAAGAACTATCGGTTCATTACAATCCACCTTTATATCCTTCAACATTTGTTTCATCCATAGAACTTGTGTATAGTTAGTAGCAACAACAACACACTTAGCTTCAGTAGTAGATAAAGAAGTACACGATTGTTTCTTGCTGATCCATTAAACAAGTTTCTTTCCAAGAAAGAAAGCTCCACTGGATATGCTCTTCCGGTCATCAACATCTCTAGCCCAAACTGCATCTGTATATGCACATAATGTAAAGTCATCATTTCTAGGATACCATAGACCATACTCAATTGTTCCCTGCAAATACATGAAAATCCTTTTCACCACACTCTCATGATTTTCTCTAGGATCACTCTAATATCTTGGTACAATACAAATTGCATTCATTATATCTGATCTAGTCCGAGTCAGATATAACAAACCTCCAATCATAGACTTGTACCTTGTAGGATTTACCGGTGTAGATGCATCATTATTAGTCAATTTCTCACTTGTAACCATCAGAGTACTAACCGGTTTACAATTTTCCATACCAGATTTCTTCAACAGCTCTCTAGCATACTTAGTTTGATAGATGAAAAATCCTTTATCAATCTGAGTAATCTGCAAACCTAAGAAAAATTTCATCTCCCCAATCATAGACATCTCAAATTCATTCTTCATATTGTTAGAGAATTCCATACACAACTTATCTTCACCTCCAAAAATGATACCATTAACAAAGACTTCAATAATCAATATGTCATCATCAGTGATCTTATAATATAAATTACAGTCAGCATTACCTTTAGTGAAATCAAGCTTCAAAAGATATTTATCCAGACTTTCATACCAAGCTCTAAGAGCTTGTTTCAATCCATATAAAGCTTCTTTAACTTGCAAACCATGTTTTTTTCATCTGAAAGTGAAAATCCATGACGTTGCTCAATATAAACTTCCTCTTTAAGATCTCCATTCAGAAATGCACACTTAACATCCATCTGATAAACCTTGTAGTTCTTATGTGCAACATAAGCAAGAAATAATCTCACAACTTCAATCCTAGCTACCGATTCAAAGGTTTCACCATAATCAATTCCTTCCTTCTGAGAATATCCTTTACAAACCAATCTAGATTTATTCCTCACAACTTGTCCATCTTCATTCAATTTATTCCTAAAAACCCATTTAGTTCCAATAACATTCTTATTTTTAGGTCGGGGAACTAAAGTCCATGTGTTATTCTTTTCTATCTGATCTAATTCTTCTTCCATAGCTTTCATCCAACTTTCATCTTTACAAGCTTCAATTACTGATGTCAGTTCAACTTGAGAAATAAAACATACCTTATCAGCTGCCAACCTTCTTCTTGTCATCACTCCTTTGTTTTTGTCTCCAATGATCTGATCTTCTAAATGATTCAACCTTACATACCTAGGAGTCTTCTGATTTTTTGTTCCTCTGTCCTAACCTTTAGTTACTGTTGAATTTTATGATACTGTCAGAGTAACTGGTTCAACTTTATGTTCTGGCATAGGTGCTGTCGGTTTAGTTCTGATAATTTCCACTGTCAGTTCTTTCATAGGTTCTGATTTGACTTCTGTTCTGCTCATCCATCTTGACATTTGTGCTCTCCACAATTATCCACAATCTTTTTTTATAACATCTATATGCTTTGCTTTCATTAGAATAACCAAGAAATATTCCTTCATCACATCTAGCATCAAACTTTCCAATGGAATCATCTCTTTTGATATAGCATTTACTACCAAAGATTCTGAAATACTTAACTGTCGGTGTATGACCAAACCATAACTCATAAGGTGTCTTACTGGTATCTCCTTTGATACGAACTCTGTTGAATGTGTATACCATTTTGCTGACAACTTCTCTCCAGTAGATATGAGGCAGATTAACTTCCATCATCATAGTTCTAGTGGCATCCTTGCTTACAACTTCTCTCCAGTAGATATGAGGCAGATTAACTTCCATCATCATAGTTATAGCTGCATCCAAGATAGTTTTGTTCTTCCTTTCCACAACTCCATCTGCTAAGGTGTCTGGGGTGCAGACAAATGTCTCCTTATCCCATTCTTCTCACAATAGCTGTTAAATTCACCGGATGTGAATTCTCCACCCTGATCTGACCTTAAATATTTGATCTTCAATCCCGTCTCTGTCTTAACTTTAACTTGAAAGATTTTAAACTTTTCAAATGCTTCAGACTTCTCTTAGAAAAGTAACTCACATCATTCTTGAATAGTCATCAATGATTAGCATGAAATATCTATCACCCTGAAAAACTTTTAATTCTAGCAAGACCACACAAATCAGTATGAATAAGATCAAGAACATCATTAGATTTGTCTTGAATACTCTTAAAAGAAAAACTGAATTTACTTTCCCATTTGACATTCCTTACATATTGGATTATAGGTCTTTACAATCTTAGGTATATCTCTAATTGCCTTAGTAGAACTGATCTTCACAATGCAATCAAAATTCACATGACACAACCTCTTATGCCATAGCCAACTCTCATCAATTTCTACAATCAAACATGTCTTTTCACAAGAGTTCAAATGAAAGGTATTACCTTTAGTCTGTGTACCGGTTGTGATCTCCAATCTAGATCTGTTGATAATCTTGCATTTTCCATCCTTGAACTGTAACTAAAATCCCTTATCCACCAACTGTCCTACACTCAAAAGATTATTCCTTAAACCTTCGATATAATAAACATTATCAGTGTTATGCTTACCATCCAATGATATTGTTCCTCTGCCCTTGATCATGCATGCTTTGTCATCTCCAAATCTAACCAAACCACCATCGAATTCTTGCATAGATAAGAACTTCCTTTTATCTCCAGTCATATGATGTGAACATCCACTGTCGATTACCCATTCATCCTTGTCTTCAATTTTAGCAGCAAGGGCCTTCTCTTCAGGTACTGAATCATCTTCTTTGATAGCCAAAAATACCCATTCCTTTCCATTGTCGAATCCACTAGTTGAATTTGGTGTCAGTTCATCATCGGAATCAATCACACCTTCCTCATTCGCATAGTAACATGATTTGTCTTTGTTTCTCGTGTACTTATGCTTGTTCTGATAATCATGGTTAGGCCTAAAAGATCTTCCAGCTCTTTCTTCAAATCTTTAATTCCTTTCAGGACATCTAGATGCAAAATGGCCTATCTTATTACATGCAAAGCATTTAAAAGGTGATTCTCCTTCATACTTACTTCCTGTGGGTCCTCTAGGTACTCTTGTAACAAATAAGGCTTCAAGTTGCTCAAACTCTTCATCTTCTTTCTTCATATCCTCTAGTTCCTTTGTATATAAAGTTTTCTAATCACTCTTGTCGGTAGATGATATAGATGCATGAAAAGCAAGTTCAGATTGTATAGCTCCAAAAGGTCCAAATTCCTCAAGCTCAAAAGAAGATAACTTCCCAACCAAGGTATCCCTATTAACAAAGGTGTTAGTCATAGTTCTCAGCTCATTAATTGCAATAGGCTTCATCTAATAAGCCAGTGGAAAAGCTCTCAGTACTTTAGAAACTATTTCATCTTCGCTCAGAGATCCACCACAACATTGAATTCCCATAACAATCTCATTAACTCTCTCCATAAAAGTAGTAATCCTTTCATCTTTTTCCATCTTCAAGTTCTCATACCTCACCCGGTAACCATCAAGTTTAGCAATTTCAACAATAGGGTCACTTTCATTTAGAGTTTCCAATTTGTCCCATATAGCCTTTGTAGTTGATTTTTCAGCTAGTCTCCTTATTTGTTGATCAGAAAGTGCACACAAAAGGGCTTCTCTAGCTCTACAATCATTCTCAAGTTCCTTATCAAGGCCTGTCGAAGGAGCATTGCCAGATGTCGGATTAAATGATGTTACACCTTTTTCAGTGATCTCCCAAATTTCCTTTCCAAGACATCTTAGATGAGTCTCCATATGAATCTTCCATACCTTGTAATTTGTTCCATCAAGCCTAGGAATTTCTCTCCGGAAAATAGCTGCAGATGTACTTGATGAACTTGAACTGCTAGTTGCCATAGGATCTTCCTCAAGCGATTAAGCTTCTATAGAGAGGACCAAACTTTGATACCAATTGTTAGACAACTCAGATAACTAGAGGACAACTGAGAGGGGGGGTGGGGGGTGAATCAATTGTCATTGGATTATAGAACTTTAAGCATTCAAAACCTTATTATCAAAACACATAAACACAATATCAGAATGCATAAACTAAATACCAAAATAACTGATAGAGCAATTAAACATAAACATAAATCACATAATAGTTACCATCCATCCATAACACGTGGCACCGAGATTTGTACGTGGAAAACCCGGTAAAGGGAAAAACCACGGTGGGAATCCTACCCACAGTTAGATAATACTTCTGAAGTAAGTATGTGATTAAAATATGAGGGGCCTGCACATGTAGGAAGGCCAACAACCTAGAGTGCACTTCTCATCACTAAAGGAGCCTCATTGACTACAAAATAAATCCAGACTACAATCCGGAAAGAAGAATGAATTGCAAGTATAGCATCTCCTATGTCTGAGTACAGTTCCAGTTAAGCTCAGTACTAGAGGTCTTAAACCTCTTACACAAACCCAATTTGATCACCTATGATCGACCAAACCTTCTACATATGATTACAACATTATTCCTACATAGATCATCCCATAACCTTGACCTATGATCTACAAAGAGATCTTACATCATATTTATACCAACCCGAGACCTAAACAATTAGGTTGGCCACCTAAAAGATAATACAATAAGTTCATAACATAAACCCATAATCCAATGATCAACCAAGTCGTCTTAGGTCGAAAATAATGTAAACCAATCATTAAATCCAACCGGTAACACATCAAGAACATCCTTCGGCACGTTACATAAACTGGTCCATAACCTAGAAAGCATCATACCCAAAATAGGTCGCCATAAACCAAATCCAACACCACCAATCAATGGGAACATGAACAAGATAACCAACAACATCCTAAAAGCCATCTAGAAGCCACACCAACACCACTTATCACGTGCATTAAAATATCTTCAACAAAGCTCTATCGATAAAACCCTTACCGGTGACCAAAAGTCTTACTAGAACAAATGATAGCTACTGAGTCATCAAATCTTGAACCAACTGATCGTGATACACATCTGAATAGAATGAATGACAAATCCAAACCAATTCCACAAACCAAAGCATACCAGAGCATACCAAATCAATATCATAATCCAACCACTCTAACGGAACCAACCAGAAACTGGTAAACAACCAGTGTTGCCATCAATGACAAAACATCAATTCAACACATAATCAATTCCTCCAAATAGTCATTTTTGTCTTCTGTGACTGTTCATAAACATTGTCATTTCAGAAGATCCAAACTTGTCCAAAGACTTCAAACATTCTAAGCAATCAAATCAAACACTTGTCCAAAAGACCCCAAAGAAAATCCAAAATCATGACTTGTCCAACAACCTTTAAACATTGAGAACCCCAAACAATCTTGAATGTTGCAACATCGCGTGGCATACTTAAAATTGTCTCAACTTTGCATTTGATCCTTATTTTATTTTCATTTTGAGGCAGTCACTGGTGAGGAGGGACCTCAAAGAGATCAATCCAGACCAGTCAGCAAGAGTAACACAACAGAAACACAAAGATATGATGGATGCAATGTTGAAAAGATTGTTTTATTTCATGAAAATTGATTACAACCAACTTGTAATAACCAGGTTATAGCATAACCGACTCACTGGCCTAGTAGAACATACAAAATAGGTCACAACCGGGACCTTAGATCTTAAGATCCATCTTCTACACACAGTCTCGTTACTTGATTCTTTGATTGATTACATTCTAATGTGCAATTACAATTATATATACGATCCAAAGGATCCAGTCGACCCAAAAAGGGATCAAAACCTGAAGAACAAGACCTAACGTGTAAAATTAACAAGGTCGACCTCCACCAATAGATTCCTCTGGAAAATCCAAAGGATGAAACATAGATCACGGGAAAAGGTCAGCCACACGCCAAGGAACGTCAAAATCAACGCCCAAGGCTCCACAAGCTTTAGAAGGGGTTTTGGTAGATCACCAAAATAGGTCTAGGCAAGCAGTAACAAGAACTGTCAACCGGTAACAGGAAACTGTCAAGGAAACTGATAGCGATATCTTGCTGGAAAATGATCCAAATGTGATGTGGTCTAGAAATAAGAAAGATGATCAAGTCTTCAAGTAGATTCCAACTCCATAGGATCCAATGAGCCAAAACTGAGACACACAGAAAGAAAAGTTGAAACTGCAAATGAAAAACAAATAGAAAGGAAAATGTTTTTGTTTGATGCAAGATTAGTATGAACGGGAGATGCTCCTACATTAGACATTCAGGGTTATTGAAAATGCGAGCCTCTCACTTTGTTGGGGTTAGAGGAAAACCAAGGCAGTCTACCTTTGCCTGAGAAATCCAAGATAAATCTTCATCTGGTTTGTCCTTCCACTTCACAAGATACTCCTTATACTGACTGCTCTGGGTACTACGCCAAATCCTACTGTCCAAAATGTCTTCAATCTAATCTGGTTCCTTTTGGGGCAACTGTTTCTCCAAGTCTGCAATATTGTCCTCACTGAATTCTGGTTCATGATACTCATGAAGATTTGCAATGTTAAACACAGGTGAAATACTCACACTATCTGGTAACTCCACTTCATATGCATTTCCAAAACTGAACTTCTTCAAAATCCTACAAGGTCCAAACTTCTTCATCTACAACTTGATATAACTTCCAATCGGGAATCTCTCTTTTCTTACATATACCATCACTTCATCGCTAACTTCAAATTCCTTATGTCTCCTCTTCTCATCTGCCTTCTCCCTATACTTGTTGTTTATGTCTTCCAAATGTTGCTTAACCTAAATATGCAAGGCTGCCATGTGATTTGCAAAGTCTTCTGCTTCTGAACTTCTCCGGTCTTCACTGCTAATATCTCTCAATTCTAATATACCTCTAGGATGCACTCTAGTAACGATCTAAAAAGGTTTTCTTCTGGTACTCCTATTAATTGAATTGTTGTAGGCAAACTCTACTTGTGCAAGGATCAAATCCCATATTTCGGTTTTATCTCCCACTAAACATCTCAACAAATTTCCCAAACTCTGGTTAACTACTTCTATTTGTCCATCAGTTTGTGGATGAAAAGTAGAATTGAACTTCAAATCTGTCTTCATCTTCTTCCAAAGTGTTCTCTAAAGATAGCCAACAAACTTAGTGTCTCTGTCTGAAACTATGCTCTTAGGTAGTCCATACAATCTCACCACTTCCTTGAAAAATCAGTCTGCTACATGTAATGCATCTGATGTCTTCTTATAAGGTATGAAATGAGCTATCTTCGAGAATTTATCCACTACCACAAATATAGAATCATTCCCTCTCGGTGTTTTAGGAAATCCAAGTACAAAATCCATGCTTATATCCTCCCAAGGTCTTATCGGTACTGTCAAAGGTTTATACAATCCCACATTCTGACTACTACCCTTTGCAACTTGACAAACTCTACTTTTCACATATTTCTTAACATCCTTATGAATCCGGGGCCAAAAGTACTGCTCACTCACCAATGCTATTATTTTGTCAATACCAAAATGTCTAGTTAATCCTCGACTATGTTTCTCCTTTATCAGATTCTCCCTCATAGAACTCTTAGGTATGCACAACTAAACTCATCTGAATAAAATCCCATCCTGAATGAAGTAATCCAACCACTTGCTTCTATCTACCATAACCAGTTCTCTACATGCTTTCCAAGGTTCTGCAAAATCTGGGTCATCGTCATACAAGGTATTCAAATCTTCAAATCCCAATATTGTCACTCTCATATTTGTTAGCAAATTCCTTCTCCTACTCAATGCATCAACAACTTTGTTATATTTCCCACTTCTATCCTTCAACACAAAGGTGTAACTCTGCAAGAACTACCCATCTCATATGTATCTGATTCAACTTACTCTAGTTGTTCAAATATTGCAAATCTTGATGATCTATACACAACACAAACTCCCTAGGCAACAAGTAATGTCTCCACTTCTTCAAGGCTTGAATTATGGCATAAAACTCCCGATCATACACTAAATATCTCCTCCAAGCATCATTCAATTTCTCACTGAAATAGGCTACTACTCTCCCTTCCTAACTCAAGACTGATCCTATTGTTGTTCCACTTGCATCACAATCCACTTGAAATACTTTATTAAAATTCGGTAAAGCCAACACAGGCTACTCAGTCACTTTCTGCTTCAACAATTCAAAAAATTTGTTTGCTCTGGTGGTCCACTTGAATTCCTTTTGATCTCCTCTCATGGTCTCAGTCATAGGGTTACAAACTAAACTGGAATTTCTGATAAACTTATGATAAAAACTAGCTAATCCATAAAATGATCTTACCTTTCCAATGCTTTTCGGTGTAGGGTACCCAACAATTGCTTTCACTTTCTTAGGGTCCATCTTCAAACCATCCTCAGGTACCACAAATCCCAAATAGACTAACTCATTCTTCATGAAAGTACACTTCTTGATCAAACCTTTCTTCAATGGCTCCCGCACTTGTCTATTCAACTCTTCATTCTCTGTCAGTGTCAACCGGTGTGCAACTTTATTATGCAAACAAGCTTGGGGAACCAAGTCCATGCAATGACTAATACTTCTCACAAGTGGAAATCCATCAAGTACATCATCTGAAATGATGTCTTCATATTATGTCAGCAAATCTTTTATCTCTTCCTTTTGTTCTCCTTCTGGTTCCAGTTTCTCAGTCTTCTTAGGAATTAAGGCAAAACACACATTCTCATATCTCAATCCATCCACGAATTTCCTTCCATCTACCAAACATATTCTAGCATTCGTATATACTTCATTCTTCAAAGGTTCCTCCAAAAGCAACAAGGTTTGCTTCATCCCATTGGCCACAATAGTGTATGTATTCTTCCTCCCATCATGTACTGCATGTCTATCAAATTGCCAAGGTCTACCCAACAAAAGATGACAAATATCCATAGGCATAATATCACACAAGACTTCATCATAATAATTCCCAATTTTTAATTTCACCAAACATTTCTCACTTACTAACAACTTATGTTCATCCCAAATTCATGTTATCTGATAAAGCTTAGGGTGTTTCAATCTCTCCAAATTCAACTTATTCACCATCTCTTCTGAAACAAGATTATCTAAACTACCACTATCAATAACAACTTCACAACACTTACTAGATACCTTACATCTGGTCTTGAACATATTCTTCCTCTATAAGGGCTCTTCATCTCCTCTGGTATGACACAAAGCTCTCCTCATCATCAACAGTTCTCCATCTTTCGGTTTGTTGTCTGATCCGGTGGGGTTTTCTTCCACCATTGCTACTCTTTCGGTTTTCTTTGTCTTCTTACACTCGAATGCATAATGTCCTTCTCCTCCAAACTTATAACAAGTTTCTCTAAATGTTATCTTGTCTTGTCTTCCAAAATTCTCATTCTGATAGCCATTCGGTTCTCTCCTCCAATAGAAATTTCTACCATCCTTCCGGTATGAATTACCTTCTTTGTTCACTTCATTGTCCTTGTTATGATCTATACAGGTTCCTCTACCTCTGATATATCCTCTTCCTCCTTTAAATCTTCCTCTAGTAAACCTTCCACCTCTGCCTCTTTGCCTTTGCTCATGTATTTTGTTTAGCTTCTCTTTTGCCTTTAGGGCATACTGGTAAGCCTCTTCAACACTCTCCAATTTGATCAAAATGATTTTATCTTTTATATACATCCACAATCCATTCAAATATCTTGCAACTTGTTCAACTTCATCATCAACATGTCCAGATATGATGTTCAACTTGTAAAATGCTCCAGTGTACTCCTTCACATTAGATTCCTTCTGTCTCAAATTTTGCAACTTTCAGAATAAATTCACTTGATAGTCAACTAGCATAAACTTTGATTTCAACTTAGCAGTCATTTGATCCCATGTCTTAATCTTCTCTTTACCTCTTCTCTATCTATCAACTTGCAAATTCTCCCACCAAAGAGACGCATGACCTTTCAACCGGGTACATGCATATTTCACCTTCCTCTTTTCTGCAGTGTTTTCAAAATCAAAATACTTCTCCATCTTCGAGATCCAATCCATCAATTCATCCGAATCTAACTTCCCATCATATTCTGGTGGGGCAAAATGAGGTTTAGTATTCACCCTACTCAAAACCCTAAAAAACCTTTCCTCATCTAGATCAACCGCCGGTGGGTTTGCTTGTTTTGCCGAAGCTTCTTCTCTTTCATCTTCACTTATATCTTCAATATGTCAGCCTCTTCTCTGGGTTGTCTCCATGGCTTCCAACTGAGTTGCTATACCTTGCAACATCTCCATCACAACAGGGTCTGAATTCACATGTGCTCCACAATTCATAGTTCCTCTTCACGCCATCGTTCACGACAATCCTCTGCAGCTGCAAGTTGAATCCGCAATCCGCCACCTACAACAAAAAATTTAGGACATGCAACCTCCAGAACAAAACTTCACTCTAATACCACTTGAAGCAATCACCGGTGAGGAGGGACCTCAAAAAGATCAATCCGGTCTGGTCAACAAGAGTAACACAATGAAAACACAAAGATATGATGGAGGCAATGCAAAACAGATTGTTTTATTTCATGAAAATTGATTACAACCAACCAGTAATAACCTGCTCACAGGCCTGGTAGAACATATAGAATAGGTCACAACTGATACCTTGGATCTTAAGATCCATCTTCTACGTTGTTGGGCCCATATACAAATTTCCATTCTATATGCACCCCTGTTTCTAGTCATGCTGGTCTAGTTCATTGGTCAAAGACTTGTCTAAATTTTGCTCTTGTTTTTCGGTCCTTGTTAGTCTTCATTGCCTTGAACTTGAACTTGAACTTGAACCGTTTTGGTTCAAGGTTCAAGTTCAACATTCGTCGTGTTAATATTTTTTTTTTTGGTGCTCGTGCAAGGTTCTGAGTTATATGTTCAGGTTCTTTGGAAGGCGTGTGACTTGCCACGTGGTGATGGCGCAGGTTTTCAGAACTCGATTGACGGCCACCGAAGGAAAGAATATTCTTTTTCCAGTGATTTGAAATTCGCCATTTATGGCAAGTATGTGTGAAAATCGGCAATGTCAGAAGAGAAGTGACTTAACAGTTAAGGCGAATCATAGCGTAATCATTTCAAAGTAACTTCACATGAACAAGGAGCAATGAGGGCAGTTTTAGTAATGATGGGTAAGATTTTTTTTGCTTTAAAACCGAGTAGTCGTCTCATCAGAAGTATTATTTTTTGTGGGAAGATTTTGGGGAAGAAGTTTCCGGAGTGGGAAAATTAGGCAACGATAAGGGTGTACAGAGAGCAAAGGAAGGTATGTTCAACAATTTCCTAAATTGCTGTAGTTTGTTTTAAAAGATTTGGGTGTTCTTTAGCTGCTTGTTTTGTGTTCAATTTCTTCCTTCACCTGGGGTTAATTTGGGAAAAACCACGAACCAGAAGATGAGGCTTGTTTTACCTAAATTGGTGAGTCCGTCTTCCCTTGTAAGCTCTTTACTGGAATTGGGAGACATAGCCCTAGTTCAGCTAGATTTAGAGGTCTTTTAGGGGAGAATTCAAAATTCAACCGCAGACATGATGAAAGATGTGGCTCAGAGCGGTTTATTGGAAGCCGCTGCTTTCCTCACTGCTGCTCCTTGTCCAGAATTAGTCTTAGAGTGTATGAATCATTATGACAAGGGAAACAGGTGCATAAGGAAAAATGATGGTGAAGTTTTGTTGTCTATTGACTAATGGTAGCTATGGGTATCCCGCACCAGGAACCCTATGAAGACTGGACCATTGGTAAATCATACGGGATCTTCTCTGAGAAGAAGTAGTATTATAGAACAGTGATTGCCCAAAATTGGCTAATAAAATTCCAAAAGGGAGGTTTGAGGTTACCAAGACCCTTAACTCGTGAACACTTAATCCCAGTAATCCGAGATATGGTCATACTGCTGAGCAAGGTAAAAGGTAATTCTCATTCTTTTTACTGGGAAGATTGAAAGTATTTCTTCATCCAGGTTACTCTGTACAAAAATTGGTTTATTGATTGGGGGACTATTATCGCAAAGAGATTACATGAGGGTTTGAGTAACTATCTTGGAATATCCAATTTTTATATGTCATCCTATCTGCTATACATGCTTGCCTGTGTTAGAGAGTGGTCCGGGTTGTCACAAGTAAAATGGGTTCAAAGTATGAGAATTTATGAGTATCATCCTAGTTTAACCTTGAAAGGGCATGTTAATGATTACCTCTGTTGGAATGATGTTTTTGCTGGAAGGCTAACTTTCGAGTTACAGGGAAATTTGCATAGAAGAATGTCCGCGGAAGTGGTTGAACTCGTCAATGTATATGGCAGTTTCTTCATACAGTTCAGCCATTTCATTTATTTAAGAGTCAGAGGATTTAAGGGTGAGCCCTTTAGGCTTCCTAGGTACGTCTCAAACTCTTGCATATTGATTGAAGTATCTAGACAACTCGCTTACATGGCCAAAGATTATGGCGAAGACTCCGACACAAGCGAGATTTTTCCCATTGATTTAGGACATTATAGCTACAGATCAGTTTCTGATGCGTTGAACCTAGAACTTGAATTTAAAAAGTTTCATTTGAAGTCTTTTGTAAAGAGAGATAACTTTGACAGTAGGGGTTTCATTCCTCAGTATGTAAAGAAAGCGGTGTCTGATCAACATGTTTCTCAGTTGGAAGATTATTGGGAGGGCTGTTGAGATGAATTTGAAGCATGGAGGAGGAGTTGGTCAAGGCTAACTTTGAAACAAATTCATGATATGAAGTTACCCATGGATACTTTAGGTGTCACAAGTGATGATGAGGATACACTTGACTCTAAGTTTATGAGACGGGTTCATAATGAACCTCTTTCGGAAGTAGATTGGAACAAGAAGATGAGTGATAGTGTTCAGACACACACTTTTGGGGTAATCCGGAGGACATAAAATTGGTTGAGGGGTCATCGTTCCCACCTAGAGCGAACCACTAGCCCAAGAAGCAAAAGTGGGAAGAGGAATACTGTGAATAAAATTTCTGCTGGGACTAACATTCCCTTTTCTGATGCACGGAAAGTATAGGGAAAGATTAAGGAGGAGAAATCTAGCATTGGGGTCGAATTTCCTGTTGCTGGTCGGGTAACCAGATCAAGATCCAAGAAGGGTTTCGAACCACCGGCTTCTCACCTCATTTTGGATTTGGATCCAGAAGAAACACCGAGCAAAAGGACATCCCCTATTTCAGAAGCAGACAAGCTTTCAATTGACATTGATACCATTTTTCAGGATTCAGGAACACTTGAGATTCAGTCTCATGTAGGTCATACCACTCCCCCGTCCTCAGCAGGGTTTTCATCCATGCTCTCAAAAGAGTTAACCCTAGCACCAAAATGGCTAAATGACTCCATCTCCAGAAAAAAGGAATGTAGTTCCAATTTCAGTATCAATGGAGGACGCTGTAAGCAAATGCCTGGGAAGGTCTGTGAAGCCTAGAAAGTTAAAAAAAGAGTCAATGATTGACTTTGATGAAAATACAAAGCACTGGACTACGGATATCGCCAGACCTGGGCCTAACAAAGATGCTACTACAGCCTCATAAGCAGATTATGTTGTGGAACAGATAGATTTGGGAGTCAGAACGAGAGCTGTGGATGTAAAACACCTGGAGACTTCTACCAAATGAATCATCTCCCGTACCTGGAAGGATGAAAGGGACAAGGCTGAGTTGAAACAGAGTTTGACATAAATGGCTCAATATATCCACACCTTGCAGAATAGCCCATTGCCATTATCACAATATTTAGGACCTTTTAGTCCAAAGTCACCTAGCAATCATAAATTCCTGGATGAAGTTCAATGGAACAGGATGATCGTCGAGGTTTTCTCAGAATGGCTCACCACAATCATGTGCCAAGCAACCAATTACATAACCGACTTGGTTCAGATTTTTAAGGATGCCAATGAGGTCACCAAAACCTTAGACACTGACTTGGTCTCATGGCAGAAAGAAAAGTCTAAATGGACTGTGATTTCAAAGCAGATGAGGGATATCCAACGTTATGGGCTAATGAACTTTCTTGCTGAGAACCAAGTGTCAGGCCTGAATGAAGATGTCGTGTTCATTTGCAAAGAAAGTATCGAATGGCACAATCAGATTATTGAGCAGAGTTATAATGAATCAGCCAGCCTGCGCAGTGAATTAAGAGCCCTGAGGACAACCATGCAGAAGGACTTGCGGTGTGTGGATGTTCAATTACTTAAGGAAGGTAGTGAAACTCTGGAGGACACCACGGAAATGATTAAACAATTCAGCAGTCACATCAGGCAGATTAAAATAGAGAAAACCCTGTCTATGGAAGATTTTACACGGATATCTAAGGTGGAATCAATGCTCACCGTGTGCCTCGATCATCTGGATTCCCACAGGGATAAAGTGCAAATGGTAAAGAGGAAGAAGGAGCTTTGGAAGCAGAGGGTTATTCATATCAGTTTGCCGCACGTAGCGGTGATCCAAGAGTTTTCAAAGGTACATCAAGAATGGAGCGTGGCCAAGGTGGTGATGGTGTCTAGCCAAGGCACTAATCCGAGTGATAACACCGAAATAGAGTAGTCTGCATGACTAGCACTGCTGGCAGTTGCTTGCCAGCAGGTCTAGTTATTTTCTTTAAAATTCAGTTATTGTAGTTAGGGTTAATTTCCATTAACTCTTATGAGTTAATTTTACTTTGGTTAAAAACTATTGGGTCTGGAGACCTATAAGTATTTGGTGTAATGACTTTGTCGAGGTTGGCTAAGTTTTTAAAAAGACTGGCTTTAAAACTAGTTAAATACATTTTTGTATGAAGAAAGTGGAGGAACATTTGTGAATGTGAATCTTTTTAACAGCTATTTTCAATTTCAAATCTGTGTGTTTGATTTCAAAGTTGATTTCTGTGCAAGTCTATTTTGAAGAAAGAGCTGTTATACTTTTTATATATGCAGAAGGTTATTAGCTAGATTCATTTCGGAAGTCTTTTCATTTTGCTTTAGTGATCATATGAAGTCCGTTGGCTTTATATAAAAAATTATATACCTGCATTCATTTTATGTTGACTGGTGTATGCAACTGCCTTTAAGTGCTTTCTGGTGAAAAGAATTCCATTGATTGTATGTAATTTGGAGCCGAATGAATATTAACTAGAGGGAGCTGTACCTAAATTCAGAGGTTAATCATTTAAATGGTTTTCCAACTGTTTGGTAGGAGAAATTGTCTGTTTTTTTGTGTTACACATTGATGTTATTTAATTACATAATGAAAGACAAATCTGATTACCAACAGATTTTTGGCGACTCTACTGGGGAACGAAGAGAAAAATTGAATTGCGAAACTAGGTCATCTTTATAGTATACTCGGTTTTCTATAAATGGTTTTGCCTCTTGAAGGGTTCTTGCCTTTCTTGCAACCAAATTTAAACTGGGTACAAGAGGAACAAGGTAACATTACCTCAGAGTTGGATACTCTAGCCTGGAGGCATAGAGGAAGTCGGACAAAATATGATAGAATCAGTGCTCTTCTTAGTAAAATCGAAAGATAATCGGATCAGCCAGAGTTAGTCATCGAAAGAATAGTGGTTCCTAGGGTCTTCTTTATTCACATCCTTGATAATCAATTCCAAATTCCCAGACGTTTGTTGCCCTGATTGTTCCACACTGGACTCCAGACCATATACCAGATCCCAGAGAAGAGGGGGGTTTTTCGATCCTATCTTTGAAGAATTACAAAATCTAGGTTCCCAACCCAATTTCTCGCCCCAATGAAGGGCAAGAAGTAGACCTCCGTCTCCTTTGCCATCAGCCCCTGCTTCTCCCATTTGTCAGGCTTTGGTCTTGCACGACGTTTCCATCCCCATTTCATTCAACCCTACTCCCCTTAATATTATACTTCCAATGACAGCCAATAACCCTTGGAGGGCGACTATAGGCCCATTGAACCTAGGCTTGAACCTTAACCCTTTGCCCAAGGCTGCTAGAGATCATCTGCCTAAGTTTAGCGTGGATGGGATAGTCACTATAGATGAACATTTGAATACTTTTAGTGTAGCCTGTGGAGTAATAGCAATTCAACATGAGGATGTGGCTATCAGACTATTTATCCAAACATTGATAGGAGTGGCGGCGGACTGGTTTTATCATTTGCCAAATAGTGTGATAACTACCTGGCAGGATTTGAAGACAAGATTCGAAGCTAGATTCAAGGTAGCTGAAGATGAACACTCACTTCTAGCTCCGTTGTCTTAGTTGAAAAAGGAACTTCCCGAATCCATGAGAGATTTTGTGGCCAAATTTGATAAGATTCTACACAAGATTCTGGTCAACCAAAAGCCCTCAGATGATAATCTCAAATATTTCTTTATTAACTCAATGCCCTCTGAAATAAGTTTCTTGATTCGTAGGCAAAGGGTTGCGGATTTGAACGCTGCTAAAACCCTAGCAGTTGAACTAGAAGACGATTTGATCACTGCAGGCAAATGGAAACATGAAGTGCAAACATCCAATGCACAGCCCGCTTCTTCTTCAAATCCTATCATTCAACGGTTAATGAATGATGTAATTGCCTTGAAGAGACAGACCCCTAAAGCAAATACTTCCTATTCCCAGCCATATCAAGACCTTCCCAGGAGATATCCTAATCAACAGGCAGGGGGTAGAGGAAGACAATTACAATTACCCCTTGTCTAACAAAGACTTGCTATTGAGGCACCACCACTCAAAACAAATTCTTGTGTGTTCCTTTTAACTGACGAACATGATGGATTTTCATGCCCAGAGATGGTTCATTTTTCTCAAATGATCAGTAAAGGAGAAACAGTCTTAGAGGTGGATGAAGTAAGCTCTCAAATTATGCCTGGCGACTTTGAAATTCATTATATGGAATATGTCTCCGACTCAGAGAGGGGAGGAAACATGTTGGTATCTTTGGAGGATTTTTCATATGCAATTCTTACAAGAACTCAACAGAATTTGAAATCTCAAGATGTTGTAACACCCGTACACAGCTCGGAGAAGGGAAAAGAAATCTTAACCCATCATGGAAGTATGTCAAAAGTGGTTCCAGATGTTGCTCCTTTAAGTTCTCATTCCTTTACTAACCCTTTTGATATCATTGAGTTTTGTAAAACATCTCGTGTTCAGATTTCTCAAGCTGAGTATTTGAAGTTGAACCCGTGGGAACTTGATAGATTAGTTGAATTTGTTAAAGGGGATGATGCTTATGCCTTAGCTAGCGAAGCCCAGACACCTGTGAATACTGTTTCACCATCATATGCTGAGGTTAGTCCTACTCAAGTAACCCCTGAAATCTCATCAAGGTCCTCCCCTTTGCAAGATGACCTCCTTGAACCTAGCCTTGAAAGTAAACCAGAACCTTTCTATGTGTCCTTGTATATTAATGGGCACAAATTGAGTAATTACATAATTGACTCAGGAGCATCTAATAACGTCATGCCTTCAGTTGTAGCAAAAGCTTTAGGTTTGATCCGAACAAAGACCTTTGGCAAGTGTTATTCCATGGACTCCAAGCAGGTTCCTTTATTAGGACAAATTAAAGATGCGCAGGTCGCCTTAGTTGCACATCCTGCCAAGAGAATTAAGTTGACAATCCTAGTGGCTGATATTCCTACTAGCTATGGTATGCTGTTGAGTAGCATGTTTTGTAAAGACATGGGAGGGGAGATTAGGATGGACTAGTCTCAAGCGACAATCTTAGTTGGAAAACAGAGAGTCCTTTTGCACCCTGAAATGAAGGCTAAATACATAGTTTTTCCCTCTGATGATCTGAAAGCTCAAATTTTGTATCAAGATTGTGGCTTTGGCAATTACATGATAACGACTGACCCTCAAGATGAGAATATGTTACTAGGCGTAGGTAGGTCAAATGAACTTTGGTCCATGGAATTTGATGGGAGTTGTTCATCTTCAGGATCAGGTGTTGGGGTCGTTTTGGTGTCCCCTCGTGGAGAGATTATTCCTTATTCCTTTAAGCTGGATTTCCAAAACACAAATAATATGACCGAGTATGAGGCCTTGCTATTAGGTCTGGATGAAGCAAAGAGGTTACAAATTAAGATGTTGAGGGTGAAAGGTGATGCCGAACTTATTGTGAAATAGGCGAGGGGCTTATTTGCTGTCAAAAATGAGAGATTAAGACACTATAGAAATCGTGTTTGGGATGAGATTGAGGCCTTTGATGCTTTTTCAATTGAAGTTGTTCCTCAGGAATTTAATTCGAAGGCAGATTCTTTGGTAGTATCTGCAGCTCTGCTGGTTCCACACCCAGATTTCACAATTGATACGTATAGGGTTGAACTAGTTTATAGACCTAGTGTGCCAGATAATTCTGAATCCTAGTAGGTGTTTGAAAATGATAAACTGATTCAGAGCTTTCTGCAATGTGCTGACATTTTCACATCCTTGTTTTATGAAGGGTCGACGGAGAGTTGTAAGGAGTTTTCCCCTGATACGCAAGAGGAAGAACATGACGGGGTGTTGCAGTTGAAGGGAAATAAAATTCCAAAAGGTTTAGTTTCTATTGAACGTCTCTTCGACATGAAAGATGGGTATGTCAAGCGGGGGGATAAAGAAGCTCCTGTGACTCAGAGCTCTAGGGAGTATGAGCAAATTAACATTGGTACTGATGAGGATCCTAAATTGGTTAATTTGGGAAAGTGTTGTTCAGAAGTGGAAAAAAAGAGGTTTATTGATTTACTGGTAGAGTTTAAGGATGTATTTGTGTGGAGCTATGATGGTTTGAAGAACTTTAGGGATGGTAAGTTTCAGCATCAAATTCCTTTAAAACCAGGTGTTAGTCCATTTCGACAGAAGTTAAGAAACTTTAATCCCAAGGTAGCAAAAGCAATTTTTCATGAGGTTGACAAAATGTTGAAGGCTCAAATTATCTATCCTATACATCATTCTACCTGGGTTGCGAACATAGTTCCTGTCCGGAAGAAGAATGGCAAGATACGAATCTGTGTCGATTTCAGAAATTTAAATCAAGCAAGTTTGAAAGATAATTATCCCCTACCTGCGATGGATCATATTTTACAAACTGTTTTCGGGTCAGAAATGATGTCTATGTTGGACGATTTTTCTGGATATAATTAGATTAGTGTTGCTGAGCAGGATCAACACAAGACAATCTTTATAACTCCCTGGGGCACATTCGCTTATAACAGGATGCCTTTTGGGCTAATTAACGCGGGAGCTACTTTTCAAAGAGCGATGGACTCTCCTTTGGGCATTTGAAAGATAAGATTATTGTGGTGTATTTGGATGATTTAACTGTATTCTCCGGAAAAAGGAAACATCATGTGCGGGTCCTGAGGAAAGTTTTAATGAGATGCAGAGAGCATGGGGTATCTTTAAATCCTAAAAAGTCTGTTTTTGGTGTCACGGAGGGAAAACTTTTGGGGCACATTGTCTCACAGGAAGGAGTGAAAGTTGATCCTCGAAGAGTAAAGGCGATATAATAGTTTGGCCTTCCCTCAAGTAGAAATGGAGTGAGGTCTTTCTTTGGACAGGTGAACTTCTTGAGATGCTTTATTCCTGACTTTGCTGAGACTACCAAGTACATTGTGAATATGATGAGTGAAAAGGTAGCTTATAAGTGGAATGAAGCTAGCAGAAAAGCTTTCGAAGAGATTAAAAAGGCAATTGCACATGCACCCACCCTGGTAAATCCATACTTTAATAAAGATTTTATTATTTATTGTTACGCATCAGACCATACTATGTCTGGGATTTTGGTACAAAAAGGTGAAGATAATGAAGAAGTGTCGATCTCATTTATGAGTGTTCCTCTGAAGAAGCATGAGCTAAAATACTCTTAGATAGAGAAGCACTCTTATGCAGTGGTTAAGGTTGTTAAGCAGTTCAGGTATTATATACTTCACTCACATGCAATTGTCTTTGTTCCTAATACTTCAGTGAAGGCTGTTTTAACTCAACAAGATGTTGGCATCAACAATAGAGCATCTTGGGTTTCTAAAATACAGGAATTCAATTTAGAGATCAAGCCTACTAAACTGGTCAGAGGACAAGGCCTCTGTAGATTGATGGTCGAAAATGAGTTCAAAGAGGACAACAATTTACCTATAACTTTGTTCATCGATCATCAAGATTCGTGGTTCACAAATGTGGCGTATTATCTTACATATGGGGACTGTCCAGATGGTCTTTCTTCTAGAGAGAAAAGAAATTTGAGGTTGAAAGCTGCGAAGTATGTTCTCTCAAATAACATATTGTATAAAAAGGGGTTGGATGAAACTTTTCTCCGATGTGTGGATAAGCCACATCAAGAAGCTCTGTTAAAAGCTTTCCATAATGAAGCATGCGGCGGTCATTTTTCTTCTACAGTTACTCCATACAAAATCCTGCGGAATTGTTACTATTGGCCAGGGATGTTTCGGGATGCATACTCTTGGGTGGTGAGGTGTGATAAGTGCAAGCTTTTTATTGGTAAACCCTAATTGGCCGCCTTGCCTTTAAGGCTTGTGGTGATTGAAGAACCTTTTAAGCAGTGGGGGCTCGATTTTATTGGTCCTTTGAATCCTAGTTCTAGTGCGGGGCACACTCACATCTTAATGGCAACAGATTATTTCACCAAATGGGTGGAGGCTATCCCTGTAAGAAAAACTACCTCAGAAATTGTGTGTACATTTCTTAAGGAGAATATTCTTGTCAGGTTTGGAGTTCCTCAGAAAATAGTCACAGATAATGCATCAAATTTCTCTTCGTTAGAATTGAGCTTGTTTTGTTATGACCATGGAAATGCCTTGGCACATGCTTCTGATTATTATCCGCAGGGTAACGGTCAAGTGGAATCAAGTAACAAGAACTTGATTAATATTATGAAAAAGTTAGTCAGTGAAAATTTCAAAGATTGGCATAAAAAGCTACATGAAGCACTATGGGCGGATCAAACTTCACCAAAGAGGGCCATAGGGATGTCACCATTTGAGCTGGTTTATGGAATTGGCACGCAAGTCTCTCTTCCTTTGGAATTAGCTACTTCTAAACTACAGATGGTGATAGAAGATGCATTTTTTCAGAGCTCTCTCGAAAAGTGGGTCATGTATTTAACCAAAATTGAAGAAGAGAGAGAAAAGCTGGTTGACAAGATCACAGAGGATCAGATGAAGGTTAAAAAGATTTTTGATCAGAAGAGGAGGCCCAACAAGTTCATGAAAGGAGACCTAGTATTATTATAAACAGGTCCTTATGTTTGCTATAACTCATGGCAAATTTGAGTCACTGTGGAAAGGACCTTATGTGATCTATGAGGAAAAGGGGCCCAATTCTTTTAAACTTGCTTATCAAGATGGTTTTGAGCTTCCCCTGTCCTATAATGGGCAGAATTTAAAATTGTATCAATTATAAATAGGCATCCCCTATTGACTTGTACATATTTATTTTGTTGTGTTAGTTTAAGTATGTTCATTTTGTTTCAAGTGGATCCTTAGTCAGTTATGCTATGAACCAGAGATCCTGTGATTCATTGCTTGGCATCTTATGACACCCAGTCCCCATGCAGAGCCACTGTTGGGCCCATATACAAATTTCCATTCTATATGCACCCCTGTTTCTAGTCATGCTGGTCTAGATCATTGGTCGAAGGCTTGTCTAAATTTTGCTCTTGTTTTTCGGTCCTCGTTAGTCTTCATTGCCTTGAACTTGAACTTGAACTTGAACCATTCTAGTTCAAGGTTCAAGTTCAACATTCGTCATGTTAATGTTTTTTTTTTTTTGTGGTGCTCGTGCAAGGTTATGAGTTATATGTTCGGGTTCTTTGGAAGGCGTGTGACTTGCCACGTGGTGATGGCGCGATTTTTCAGAACTCGATTGACGACTGCCGAAGGAAAGAATATTCTTTTTCCAGTGATTTGAAATCCACCATTTATGGCAAGTATGTGTGAAAATCGGCAATGTCAGAAGAGAAGTGACTTAACGGTTAAGGCGGACCATAACGTAATCATTTCAAAGTAACTTCACATGAACAAGGAGCAATGAGGGCAGTTTTAGTAATGATGGGTAAGATTTTCTCTGCTTTAAAACTGAGTAATCATCTCATCAGAAGTATTATTTTTCGTGGGAAGATTTTGGGGAAGAAGTTTCCAGAGCAGGAAAATTAGGCAGTGATAAGGGTGTACAGAGAGCAAAGGAAGGTATGTTCAACAATTTCCTAAATTGCTATAGTTTATTTTAAAAGATCTGGGTGTTCTTTAGGTGCTTGTTTTGTGTTCAATTTCTTCCTTCACCTGGGGTTAATTTGGGAAAAACCACAAACCAGAAGATGAGGCTTGTTTTATCCAAATTGGTGAGCCCGTCTTCCCTTGTAAGCTCTTTACTAGAATTGGGAGACACAACCCTAGTTCAGCTAGATTTAGAGGTTTTTTTGGGGAGAATTAAAAATTCAACCGAAGACATGATGAAAGATGTGGCTCAGAGCGGTTTATTGGAAGCCGCTGCTTTCCCCACTATTGCTCTTTGTCCAGAATTAGTCTTAGAGTGTATGAATCATTATGACAAGGGCAACAGGTGCATAAGGAAAAATGATGGTGAAGTTTTGTTGTCTATTGACAGACAGACGGTAATGGCAGCTATGGGTATCCCGCACCGGGAACCTTATGAAGACTGGACCATTGGTAAATCATGCGGGATCTTCTCTGAGAAAAAGCAGTATTATAGAATAGTGATTGCCCAAAATTGGCTAATAAAATTCCAAAAGGGAGGTTCGAGGTTACCAAGACCCTTAACTCATGAACACTTAATCCCAGTAATCCAAGATGTGGTCATATTGTTGAGCAGGGTAAAAGGTAATTCTCATTCTTTTTACTGGGAAGATTGGATGTATTTCTTCATCCAGGTTACTCTAGATAAAAATCAGTTTATTGATTGGGGAACTATTATCGCAAAGAGATTACATGAGGGTTTGAGTAACTATCTTGGAATGTCCAATTTTTATATGTCATCCTATCTGCTATACATGCTTGCTTGTGTCAGAGAGTGGTCCGGGTTGTCACACGTAAAATGGGTTCAAAGTATGAGAATTTATGAGTATCATCCTAATTTGACCTTGAAAGGGCATGTTAATGATTACCTCCGTTGGAATGATGTTTTTGCTGGAAGGCTAACTTTCGAGTTACAGGGAAATTTGCATAAAAGAATGTCCGCGAAAGCAGTTGAACTCGTCAATGTATATGGCAGTTTCTTCATAGAGTTCAGCCATTTCACTTATTTAAGAGTCAGAGGATTTAAGGGTGAGCCCGTTAGGCTTCCTAGGTACGTCTCAGACTCTTGCATATTGATTGAAGTATCTAGACAACTCGCTTACATGGCCAAAGATTATGGCGAAGACTCTGACACAAGTGAGATTTTTCCCATTGATTTAGGACATTATAGCTGCAGATCAGTTTCTGATGTGTTGAACCTAGAACTCGAATTTAAAAAGTTTCATTTGAAGTCTTTGGTAAAGAGAGATAACTTTGACAGTAGGGGTTTCATTCCTCAGTATGTAAAGAAAGCGGTGTCTGATCAACATGTTTCTCAGTTGGAAGATTATTGGGAGGGATGTCAAGATGAATTTGAAGTACAGAGGAGGAGTTGGTCAAGGCTAACTTTGAAGCAAATTCATGATATGAAGTTACCCATGGATACTTTAGGTGTCACTAGTGATGATGAGGATACACTTGACTCTGAGTTTATGAGATGGGTTCATAATGAACCTCTTCCGGAAGTAGATTGGAACAAGAAGATGAGTGACAGTGTTTAGATGTGCACTTTTGGGGTAATCCGGAGGACAAAAAATTGGTTGAGCGGTCATCGTTCCCACCTAGAGCGAACCACTAGCCCAAGAAGCAAAAGTGGGAAGAGGAATACTGTGAATAAAATTTTTGCTGGGACTAACATTCCTATTTCTGATGGACGGAAAGTACAAGGAAAGATTAAGGAGGAGAAATCTAGCATTGGGGTCGAATTTCCTGTTGCTGGTCGGGTAACCAGATCAAGATCCAAGAAGGGTTTTGAACCGCCGGCTTCTCACCTCATTCTGGATTTGGATCCAGAGAAACACTGAGCAAAAGGACATCCCCTGTTTCAGAAGCAGACAAGCTTTTAATTGACATTGATACCATTTTTCAGGATTCAAGAACACTTGAGATTCAGTCTCATGTAGGTCATACCACTCCCCCGTCCTTAGCAGGGTTTTCATCCATGCCCTCAAAAGAGTTAACCGTAGCACCAAAATGGCTAAATGACTCCATCTCCAGAAAAAAGAATGTAGTTCCAATTTCAGTATCAATGGAGGATGCTGTAAGCAAATGTCTGGGAAGGTCTGTGAAGCCTAGAAAGTTAAAAACAGAGTCAATGATTGACTTTGATGAAAATACGAAGCACTGGACTACGGATATTGCCAGACTCGGGCCTAACAAAGATGCTGCTATGACCTAGAAGCAGATTATGCTATGGAACGGATAGATTTGGGAGTCGGAACTAGAGCTGTGGATGTAAAACACCTGGAGACTTCTACCAAATGAATCATCTCCCGTACCTGGAAGGATGAAAGGGACAAGGCTGAGTTGAAACAGAGTTTGACACAAATGGCTCAATATATCCACGCCTTGCAGAACAGCTCGTTGCCATTATCACAACATTTAGGACCTTTTAGTCCAAAGTCACCTAGCAATCATAAATTCCTGGATGAAGTTCAACAGAACAGGATGATCGCTGAGGTTTTCTCAGAATGGCTCACCACAATCATGTGCTAGGCAACCAATTACATAACCGACTTGGTTTAGATTTTTAGGGATGCCAATGAGGTCACCAAAACCTTAGACACTGACTTAGTCTCATGGCAGAAAGAAAAGTCTAAATGGACTGTGATTTCAAAGCAGATGAGGGATATCCAACGTTATGGGCTAATGAACTTTCTTGATGAGAACCAAGTGTCGGGCCTAAATGAAGATGTCATGTTCATTTGCAAAGAAAGTATCAAATGGTGCAATCAAATTATTGAGCAGGGTTATAATGAATCAACTAGCCTGCACGGTGAATTAACAGCCCCAAGGACAACCATGCAGAAGGACTTGCGGTGTGTGGATGTTCAATTACTTAAGGAAGGCAGTGAAACTCTGGAGGACACCACGGAAATGATTAACCAATTCAACAGTCACATCAGGCAGATTAAAATGGAGAAAACCCTGTCTGTGGAAGATTTTACATGGATATCTAAGGTGGAATCAATGCTCACTGTGTGCCTCGATCATCTGGATTCCCACAGGTTAAAGTGCAAATGGTAAAGAGGAAGAAGGAGCTTTGGAAGCAGAGGGTTATTCATATCAGTTTGCCGCACGTAACGGTGATCCAGGAGTTTTCAAAGGTACATCAAGAATGGAACATGGCCAAGGTGGTGATGGTGTCTATCCAAGACACTAATCTGAGTGATAACACCGAAACAGAGCAGTCTACATGACTAGCACTGCTAGCAGTTGCTTGCCAGCAGGTCTAGTTATTTTCTTTAAAATTCAGTTATTGTAGTTAGGGTTAATTTCCATTAACTCTTATGAGTTAATTTTACTTTGGTTAAAAACTATTGGGTCTGGAGACCTATAAGTATTTGGTGTAATGACTTTGTCGAGGTTGGCTAAGTTTTTGAAAAGACTGGCTTTAAAACTAGTTAAATAAATTTTTGTATGAAGAAAGTGGAGGAACATCTGTGAATGTGAATCTTTTTAACAACTATTTTCAATTTCAAATCTGTGTGTTTGATTTCAAAGTTGATTTCTGTGCAAGTCTATTTTGAAGAAAGAGCTGTTATACTTTTTATATATGCAGAAGGTTATTAGCTAGATTCATTTTGGAAGTCTTTTCATTTTGTTTTAGCAATCATATGAAGTCTGTCAGCTTTATATAAAAAATTATATATGGATCAACACCTGCATTCATTTTGTGTTGACTGGTGTATGCAACTGCCTTTAAGTGCTTTTTGGTGAAAAGCATTCCATTGATTGTATGTAATTTGGAGTTGAATGAACATTAACTAGAGGGAGTTGTACCTAAATTCAAAGGTTAATCAATTAAATTGTATCCCAACTGTTTGGTAGGAGAAATTGTCTATTTTTCTGTGTTACACACTGATGTTATTTAATTACATGATGAAAGACAAATCTGATTACCAACATAGGCACAATCTCGCTACTTGATTCTTTGATTTATTACATTCTAATGCGCAATTACAACTATATATATGATCCAAAGGATCCAATCAGCCTAAAAAGGTATCAAAGCCCAAAGAACAAGACCGAACATGTAAAATTAACAAGGTCGACCTCCGTCAAAAGATTCCTCCAGAAAATCCAAAGGATGTAATGTAGATCGCGAGAAAAGGTCAGCCACACACCAAGGACCATAGGAATCAACGTCGAAGGCTCCACAAGCTTCGAAAGAGGTTTTGGTAGATCACAAAAATAGATCCAAGCAACTAGTAACAAGAACTATCAATCGGTAACATGAATCTGTCAAGAAAACCGATAGCGATATCTTATCAGAAAATGATCCAAATGCGATGCAGTCTAGAAATAAGAAGGATGATCAAGTCTTCAATTAGAATCCAACTCCACAGGATTTGGTGAGCCAAAACCAGGACACACAGAAAGAAAAGTTGTAACTGCAAACAAAAAACAAACAGAAAGGAAAATGTTTTTGGTTGATGAAAGATTTCTATGAACCGGGGATGCTCCTGCATCACATTTTCATTTATCATTATCATTATCCTTATCTTAAATTCATTTTCATTATCCCTAGTCCTAGGTTCAATTATCATTGTCATTATCCCTAGTCCTAGGTTCATTTATCATTGTCATAATCTTTACCTTAGGTTCATATCATTGTCATTATCCTTATCTTAACTTCATTATCATTTTCATATCATTAGTCTGTTAGCACATATCATTTCCTTTCTCCATATTGTTTTCTTAGTGTTAATCTTCATATTGCACTTAGATCCTAAAATCAAATTTTTGAAAATCCCAAAGGACATCAAATTTTAGATTCACGCCTTGTGTTATTGTCAAAGAAGTCAATACCTTGCCAAAAAATTGTCCATTGATAGTGATTTTTTCCTTTTCATTAGCTCATCCTATTATACTTCAAAGGTCTTGGCCTCATTACAATTTCCTAGGGTTACGCCTTTTAGACTTGTAGTCTCAAATATTTTCAAAAATCTTGAAAATCAAAGCAAAAAAATATATTGTATTTGTCATCCTTAGTTGCATTTGTCCATTTTCCCCAAAAAATCTCAAAAAACCCCCAAAAAGAAGGGTTACATTTGTCATTTTTTGGTGCATCTCATTTAATTAAAAAATCTCCAATATTTCAAGAAAATTCAACAAAAACATTCAAAATATTGGCCCATTTTCATCATTAAACTTCCTTGATCTTTGTCCAAAACAAGCATAAGGACTCAACATTACTAGTATTATAGAGAAGGCAACCTTCAAATGGAAAGAGAATCATCTCCATATCAACCTTTCTACTCCCATGGTCCGACCATTTCATCAACCAATGAATCATGTCGATCCAACATATACATGTCCCAAAACGTGCATCAAACTTATCATGACCAAACAAATGTCATCCATGCATCTCCATCACTTGAAGAAAAACTAGCTTGAGAAATATAGATCTTGGAATACAAAGTCAAAAAAAGTGAAGAGACTAGATCCGAGATGTCCAAACTATTTAAAAAATTTAAAGGTCCCAATATAAACTTAGAGCCAGTGGACGTACAAGCTCTCATTGCAAAATCAGACATGCCAGCTTTCCTCTCATAAATAAACATGAGAAACCAATTTCAAACAATAAACACAAATCAAATCTCATTTGACCAAATTCCAAATCAAACTTCTTATAATCAAACCTTGTTCAATCAAGTCCCAAATCAAACCTCATACAATCAAGTCCCAAATCAAACCTCATTCAATCAAGTCTCAAATAAACCCTCATTAGACTAACTCTCATATCAAACTCCATTCAATCATATCTCAAATCAAAACTTGTTCAACCCACCACAACGAGAGTTTCGTATAATTCAACAAGGACCACCACCAAAGATTGAACCAATTTTTCTTCCAATGCAACCAAGTGTTCCTCAAGCAACCACACAACTCCTAGTGCCACAAGTAATTGTGCAAACAATTCAACCCCTACCAAGGTCATATACAATTACACAATCGACTTTGCCTCTAGTCACATCACAGGTCAGTAAATATCCCCTTATGTACTCAAATACATCATCAAGGGTGTCCTAGACAAACACAAGTGTGGTTAGAAACACACCACCCTTTGAACATCAACCAAACATGGTCAATGTGTCACCTATCACACAACAAGGTCAATCAAAACTACCCTACAACATGCAAAATTTGGGGTGATATCACAAACAAGATTTCCCAAACAACGAAAATACCAACCTAAACTTCTCGATAGTTTGCTTCAATAACTAGGTTACACACATGAGACTATTTCTTAACATGATTGTTTAGCAATGGCTTTTCCTTCTATCAAAAAATTGCTCCTCAAGTAGCCTCCATATCTCCCACCATTCCTTCATCCCCTAAAGTTTCACAAGAGTAGTCTGTACCATCTCTATCCATCGACACATCCAATGATACAACCTCCCAAGGGCTATCTACAATAGGTTTTCAAGCTAATCCAATTCATGATGCAAGTCCTTTCCATGCTTTATAAATGCAAGACATAATCACACCATATGCTTCCATTCCAGAGAGTCCCATGCAAAGTCCATCACCCTCGTATCAAAACATTGAATCCTTTCTAGAATCCCCCATGCATATTCAAAATCATACCCTGTGTCAAGAGGATGATCCAAAAAATAAAGAAATAAGTCCTCAAATAGATCAAGATCAAGAACCTAAAGCTTTCCCATTGCATCCAACATTTTACCAATATCTCATTTTCTTTGATGATCCCACTGTCCCTAACCATCCTATCCAAGATGAACACTTTTGGCCTCAAGGACACATTGTTCTTTCAAGTCCCATTGGCACTCTACTTCCTAAGCATGATCACGACGTCCCTTCCATCCTACCCAATGATTCCATTCAAAATCAAAGATAAAAACACCCTTACAATGGAGTCCAATGATCCCTTTCCAAGTCAAGATTAAAGTATCCCTTCACCTTCATATCTACCACAAGATCCCATCACCCCTTTAGATCCCTATCAAGATCCTTCCATCCCTTCATCTCCATGTCTTAATCCTCTATGCCTAACACAAGATCCCATTATCCCTCTAGATTCCATCTGACTGGAAAAACCTACCATTTCTCCTAGTCCCCCTCATGATCCAAACACCTCCGCATAAGTTATTCATGAACCTCCTACATATCAAATGGGTTCCTCTACCTTTATCTGATCCGGTTTACTCCACGAGCCCATAATTTCTTCCATACCATATCCCCCTCAAAATGGACTCGTGTTTTTTTTCAAAAATAAAAAGTACTCCATTGGTAAAAATATTTGTCAAAGCTTACATTATCAAGGTAAAGGGTTAGGCCTAGATGAATAGGGCATATTAGAACCCCTCCATATCAAAGCAAAACTTAATGGCATGGCATTGGATACATAGATCACCCTTAAGATGTTTATATCCTTGCTAAATCCCACATCCATCCATCTAAGTTCGAACATAACATTCCTCATCCTCCAAATCCATTTTGGGTCCTTATATCCCCAAAATCAAAGCCCCCATCTCTTCCATCCATCTTAGGTCCTTATATCCCTTCATTCCTTATTCAGGATCAACAAACACAAACATATTTGAGAACCTTCCCACCATCTACTTACATCAACCCATCTAAATGACCTTCATATCATTCCTACCCATTCACAAATTCCATTCCCTTTGGAAGCTATTTAAGGATCAACATGTCCAATTTAATTGACATGTGAAAAAAACAAAGCAAAATGTGATCCAAAAAGAAAAAGAAATATTCAAAAGGTCAAAAAGTCCCATCCAAAAAGAAACATTCAAAATTCCACAAAGGCCCATTGAAAAAAAGAAAGAAAAGTCAAAAGTCATATGGGTTCCTAAATCGCTTGTAGAAGCAATGCGTTCCAAGGAACTACAAAATAAAGAAAAGCCAAAAAATCATGTGGATTCCCAAGAATCTCCTCAAAGCACAACATCCCAAAGCAAAATCAAAGTTGGCATCCTAAATTGGCATCTCTTCTAAGTGCCTTCAACCTTTCAAATCCATTTTAGGTCCTTATGTCTCTATTATCTAACTTTTGAATCATCAAAATTTGACAGGCCTATGATCAGCCTTACACATCAAATGAAAGAAAGGAACACAATTTTTTTTCTTTATACTTCATCATTTATTAGATTTGAATATACAAATGAAGAATTCTTTTCAGATGCAATATATTTTTATAACATACTTTTAAAATTGCATATGAGAGAAACTTTTTCATTTACATAAATGTGTAAAGACCCACATAAGCTGTGGGCATGATTGAGAAGTACAATAAGTAGAATGATAGACATATGTATAAATAAAAGAGAGAGAAAAAGGGATCTGTCATTGCCTTTCAATGATGAACTGTTGGTGTGATCAGGTTGCATCATTGTGTCTTCATGCTCCTAGCACTCCTAGAGTGCCTGCAAGAGGTGAAGGACATGTGTGTTAGAGATCAGGATCTAAATTCCTCTAACAAATCTACTCATACACATGTATATTAGACTACAAATGGAAATAATCAGAACATAACAACAAGAGAATCAAATATCAAAATGTCAAATCATCAGAAGCTTCATCAACTTCTTATTTTATCTAACTTGATTGTTCATTGTGCAGGTATAAGACATTTTTCCATTTCATAAATATCAAGTATGTAGGTTAAAATGGTCTCCCACAAGGGTTGAGCTCAGCATACTAGTCATCACTCATAGGGTGACACTAATCAACTATCAAACATTGAACACAGTTGCATCCATGGTCCCATATATTGTCATTCAATGAAAGTATAAATCACCATCAAATAAACACATACAACAATGAATAAAACTGTGTTCCATGATCAACAAGTGACTAAAGCCATCATATGAATAAAGGCAAGCATACAGTGCTTCGAGCCACAAATTATGGAAGATCTAAAGATATAAAAGTGTAAACAGTCTCCAAGCTACTATCAATAGTCAAAAGATTACAATGAGCCATATGCTGCAACATTCCCCATTTAAAGATCAGTAGCCTCATATAGCTTACTGTATATGGTGAAAATGGATAACAACAATATTGAAAGACTAAATGAATTCAACCACAAAACCCTAGCCTAACAACAACAAAGATCCGCCATAACATATGAAGATTACCTAAGACAATGCAAATCAAATGAAATCACCAAGATTATACCATCACATGTCCAATAGGGTTTGAATCTCCATTCTTCCTATCTCCATTGATCTTGCTTGATATATTTGCTCTCAAATTTTATATGTGCACAAGAGCTCAACAAAGAATGGAAATGTGGTTGCAAGTAGGATCGCATATGAAAGTGCAAAGCATAGTGTAGTCAATTGATCAAGTAGTCAGTTAGTAAGGGTTGATAATGAAGGAAGCATCTCCTTATATAGAAGACACTATATGAAATGAAGGGATAAGATTGAGAAGTGTAAAAGATAAGTGGTCGGCTATGATTAGAGGGTAGGTAAAGAAAATAATAAAATAACGAGAGAGGCAGGTAGTGTATGAATTAAGAGATGAATGACACGTGTCATGGGTAGAAAAGGTTAATTAATTAAATAAATAAAGATTTATTTAATTAATAGAGGAAGTGGGATCAATTAAATAAATAAGATATTTATTTAATCTAGGAAAATGGATAATTTAAATAAATAAAACTATTTATTTAAATGAGAAATAAGGCTAGAAGAGGATAAATGAATTAATTAAATAAATAAAGATTTATTTAATTAATAGAAGAATTAGGCTAAAATAATTAAATAAATAAAATATTTATTTAATTAGACATGACAATTTTAGGTGTCTACATTTTGCCCATCTTTGAGACAATGCGGCTTGTTGCGTTGTTTCAAAGAAGATAATATGAACTGATACAATATTGCCTCAAGATGGGAATGATATGCCCCCTCGAGAGATTGGATGAAAATGTCTGAAAAGATCGTAGACAATCTCTCGATAAGAAAGAAAGGCTAGAAAGGACTGATTGAATAGGATAGAGTGACAGAGTCACAGGATAAAAAAGACTGACTCGGGAAACAAGGGCTAGGGTAGTCTATAAAATAGACCATGAGGGGAATACATCATCATTGTCATCCACATATCTAAGAGATCAGAGTGTAGAGAGAAAATAGAGCAGCAACAGTCAGTAGCGATGGCATTGGTTCACAGATTTGATCGCGTTCGTCGATTTCAGAGGCCAGCAGATGCAGGAGAGCCGGTAAGTACCTCAAAAACCTCCTTGTACTTTGTCACATTAATTGTTGTCATAAATGTATGCTAGGTAGTGCAATAAATGTGCTTTAGGATAATGTCAAAAACATGTAGGTGCGTCTGCGTTGGTGCCAGGCGCGTCTAGGTTGGCTAGGCGCGTCTGCGTTTGTGCTAGGTGCATCTATGAATTCAGTAGCGTCTATGTCAAATGCGAACGCATCTGTGTTGTGCAGACACGTTTGTGCAATGTGGGTACGTCTGTGCAAGACATACGCATCTGTGCAGAGCATAGGCACGTCTATGTATTTCAAGCGCGTCTGTGCAGAGCAGGCGCGCTTGTGCAGTCTGTAAGTGCATTTATGTCATGAAGGCGCATTTGTGTCTTCAAGGTCAAATCAACAGTTCTATGATAAACATACGCTATCGACTGGATAAGCTACTGAGGGGATACACTCAAGCAGGTCCTCTAGGGAAGATTAGGATAGATCGAGGCACTTTGTGATGAACAGTGAGTACCAAGACATAGTACTTTGTGATGAACAGGGAGTACCAATAGGGGCAGCACTTTGTGATGAACATGGAGTGCAAATATGAGTAGCACTTTGTGATGAACAGGGAGTGCAAATAAGAGCAACACTTTGTGATGAACAGGGAGTGCAAAACATGTAGTAATTTGTGATGAATAGGGAGTACCACTAGGATAGATAGCAACACTGTGTGATGAACAGTGAGTGTCACTAGGATAGAAGCAACACTTTGTGATGAATAGTGAGTGTCACTAGGATAGAGTATCATAAACACTTAAGATAAAAAGCAGCATTTTGTGATGAACAGGGAATGCCACTATGACTGACATGATTGCTTTGCTTGACTGCAGGAGTATTTACCTATGTTGGAGTCACGGGAGAGATTCCCATCGACGTAGAGGTTACGACGAGAGATGACATTCGAGGACAGGGCTGCCATTGAGGTTATGGGTCTGTGATACATTCTGTATGTGCTTGAGTTTCGGGCGAACATGGGTTTGCTGACTCCACTTGCTGAGAGATGGCACTTAGAGACTTGTAGTTTTCATTTGTCAATGGGTGAGATGACAGTCACCTTAGAGGATGTTTACAACATTCTAAGGATACCGATTGATGGGGAGCTGATACCCTATGATTGAGATGGAGATAGGGAGGCCCTGAGACGAGTGATCCAGGATCCAGGAGTGGAGATGAGGGCTGGACACATGGCTTGGGATACTATGACATGGACAAGATTAGTGTTAGGGTTTCAAGCAGATCCGAAGCAAATATGAACTAACAATTATATGCATATTTAAATACAAAAGATAAAGAAATAAAATAGGACACAAATAACACATAGATTTAACGTGGTTCACCCATAATGGGTTACGTCCACCATACACAATCATCCAATCTTTCTTATTATCTAGCAAAAATAGTACATCAACCTTACAATGCCTTAAGTATCCTAGCCGCTTATAACATGCATTTTTAGGGCAAAAACAAAGTCGACCTTTTTAGGGTTTTATTACAATGTCGATTTTCATTAAAAAAAAATACCCAAAAAAACCCTCACTTTTCTCGGGGGTTGCCGCCCCCGAACCCCTGCCTGGGGCCCAGCCCGGCTGTGGACCCCGATGAGGATACGTGCTGAGTGTACAATACTTTTCTGATCAGTCACCACATTTCAACAATCTCCCACTTGGAGACTAATACTACATGACACTAATGTACACGCAGCATCCGCTGGATAAAACACTAGGACTCGATTGGTATAAATTCCATAATTATCAATCAAGAAGACCAATAGAAACTGATGAAGAAATCAGATTCTCCTATGGAACTGCCTTCATGAACATATCGGTAGGATTCTCACTTGTGTGAATCTTCTCAAGCCGTAATTGACCCTCCTCCAAAATAGTCTGGATGAAGTGGTACCTGAGCTGAATGTGCTTTGTCTTTGAATGAAAAGCAGAGTTCTTCGCAAGATGAATGGCACTTTGGCTATCAGTATACAATGGACTATCCTCTTGTGTCTGACCCAATTCCTCCAGAAAACATTGCAACCAAATCATCTCCTTGCTGGCTTCTGTAGCAGCAACATACTCAGCTTCAGTGATTGAAAGTGCAACAACCTTTTGCAGCCTAGAAATCCAACTGACTGCAGTTCCCCCTATAGTAAAAACATACCCTGTAGTACTCCTCCATGAATCAATATCACTCGTTAGATCAGAGTCAACAAATCCACTCAAAGCAGCATTAGATCCTTTGAAACATAATGCCTTCATAGTAGTTCCTTTCAAATATCGAAGAATCCATTTCACAGCATTCCAATGTTCCATACCCGGATTACTCATAAACCTGCTCACAACTCCCACTGCATGTGCAATATCTGGCCTTGTGCATACCATTGCATACATCAGACTACCAATAGCTAATGAATACGAGATGTTAGACATTTTATTAACCTCTTCTTGTGCCTTTGGGCACATCTCCTTAGTCAATTTGAAATGACTAGCCAAAGGTGTACTAACTGCTTTTGCATCCTGCATGTTAAATCTTTTCAACACCTTCTTTATATACTCACTTTGGGACAAATTCAAGGTTCTATTTTTCCTATCCCGTGTAATCTTCATACCAAGAATTTGCTTAGCTGCACCCAAATCCTTCATAGCAAATGACCTAGCTAATTTCTGTTTAAGATCATTTATATGTTGCATGTTAGACCCAGCAACAAGCATGCCATCAACATAAAGCAACAAGATAATATAACTGCCATCATCAAATCTCTTAAAATATACACAATGATCAGAATGACATCTATGATAACTGTGTTCAGCCATGAAACTAT
This sequence comes from Cryptomeria japonica, assembly GCF_030272615.1. Classification (NCBI taxonomy): domain Eukaryota; kingdom Viridiplantae; phylum Streptophyta; class Pinopsida; order Cupressales; family Cupressaceae; genus Cryptomeria; species Cryptomeria japonica. The sequence goes on along the minus strand of NC_081410.1, from coordinate 55,205,601 downwards.
CAAATTTTAAATACCATTGTCGGGGTGCTTGCTTTAGGCCATACAGACTTTTCTTCAGCTTGCACACCAAGTTCTCCTTACCTTTGACCTCATATCCCTGTGGTTGCAACATGTAAATTTCCTCCTCCAAATCTCCATGGAGAAAAGTTGTTTTGACATCTAATTGTTCAAGATGTAAATCATCTGCAGCCACAAGACTAAGTACAGTTTTAATTGAAGTCATTTTTACAACTGGAGAAA